>NC_064820.1:218859552-219552885 GCF_024166365.1 Elephas maximus indicus | reverse complement strand
TGATATATTATCTCTTGATTACTGGCCTTGGCTTCCCTACCAGCTCACCTCATCTGACTCCGGAAGGCAGGCAGGGGCAACCCGCTCTTACATAACAGTTGGTACTGAGTCCCTTGAGAGGGCAGCCTACTGGCTGGCACACTTAGTCCTACCCAACTCAATGTTATCAGGTGACTGTGCCAGTTGAAGCTCTGGGCCAACCCCATCCAAAATGGATTGGTGCCATGCCAAGTATAACCCAAAGTGCAACCAAGCGGCAGCTTGTAAACCCTTAGGGGACGAAAATGTGAAGTTTAACACTGAGAGGGAAGAATCCATTTTGAACCTGAATTCCCTGCCAAAGAGTACTATAGTAAAAAGATTTAGGCTTTGGCCAGCCTAATTAAATCCTATTAGGGTTTGCATTTCAGGGTATCCAACAAGACCCTTTTTGGGGTTTTATAATGATGGTGGTGATGCTTATTCTCTAGTCAGTGAGGCCATCCTTGGAAGATTTTAATTAAACATTTTGCTAATTAAATCCATTTCCTTTTACATTTTCTCTCTCATGTTTTATAGAGAGTGAGTAATAATAGAAATCTGTGAAAGCTAATGGATAAGGTAGGGGCTCATGGGTAGTAACAGTAGAGAAAGACACACAACAGGGAATACTGAAGAGACAAGGTTGTAAAGATAGAGCCTAAAATAGAAAAATTAATGCTACATTCACATTGGCCCAAAATTGTTGTTGTTGTTGTTAGGTGCCGTTGAGTCAGTTCCAACTCATAGTGACCCTATGTACCATGAAATGAAACACTGCCTGGTCCTGCACCATCCTTACAATCCTTGTTATGCTTCAGCCCATTGTTGGCAGCCACTGTGTCAATCCACCTCATTGAGGGTCTTTCTCTTTTTCGTTGACCCTGTACTCCACCAAGCATGATGTCCTTCTCCAGGGACTGATCTCTCCTGAAACATGTCCAAAGTATGTAAGATGCAGTCTCGCCATCCTTGCTTCTAAGGAGCATTCTGGTTGTACTTCTGCGACAGATTTGTTCGTTATTTTGGCAGTCCATGGTATATTCAATATTCTTTGCCAAACCACAATTCAGAGGTGTCAATTCTTCTTCGGTCTTCCTTATTCATTGTCCAGCTTTCCCATGCATATGATGCAATTAAAAATACCATGGCTTGGGTTTCAGGCGCACCTTAGTCTTCAAGGTGACATCTTTGCTTTTCAACACTTCAAAGAGGTCTTCTGCAGCAGATTTGCCCAGTGTAACGTGTCTTTTTATTTCTTGACTGTTGCTTCCATGGGTGTTGATTGTCGATACAAGTAAATGAAACCCTCGACAACTTCAGTCTTTTCTCTGTTTATCATAATACTGCTTATTGGTCCAGTGGTGAGGGTTTTTGTTTTCTTTATGTTGAGGTGTAATCCATACTGAAGGCTGTGGTCTTTGATCTTCATCAGTAAGTGCTTCAAGGCCTCTTCACTTTCAGCAGGCAAGGTTGTGTCATCTGCATAATGCAGGTTGTTAATGGGTCTTCCGCCAGTCCTGATACTGCATTCTTCTTCATATAGCCCAGCTTCTCGGATTATTTGCTCAGCATACAGATTGAATAGGTATGGTAAAAGGATACAACCCTGGCACACACCTTTCCTGACTTTAAGCCACACAGTGTCTCCTTGTTCTGTCTGAACACCTGCCTCTTGATCCATGTACAGGTTCTTCATGAGCACAGTTAAGTGTTCTGGAATTCCCATCCTCTGCAATGTTACCCATAATTTGTTACGATGCACACAGTCGAATGCCTTTGCATAGTCAATAAAACACAGGTAAACATCCTTCTGGTATTCTCTGCTTTCAGCCAGGATCCATCTGACATCAGCAATGATATCCCTGGTTACATGTCCTCTCCTGAATCTGGCCTGAATTTCTGGCAGTTCCCTATTGATACACTGCTACAGCCACTTTTGAATGATCTTTAGCAAAATTTTACTTGTATGTGATATTAATGATATTGTTCAATAATTTCCACATGCGTTTGGATCATCTTTCTTGGGAATAGGCATAAATATGGATCTCTTCCTGTTGGTTGGCCAGGTAGCTGTCTTCCAAATTTCTTGGAATATGCTAGTGAGCACTTCCAGCACTGCATCCATTTGTTGAAACATCTCAATTGATATTCTGTCAATTCCCAGAGCCTTGTTTTTTGCCAAAGCCTTCAGTGCAGCTTGGGCTTCATCCTTCAGTACCATCAGTTCTCGATCATATGCTACCTCTTGAAACAGCTGAATGTGGACCAGTTCTTTTTAGCATAGTGACTTTGTATTCCTTCCATCTTCTTTTGAGGCTTTCTGCATTGTTTAATATTTTCCCCATAGAATACTTCACTAGTGCAACTTGAGGCTTGAATTTTTTCTTCCTTTCTTTCAACTTGAGAAATGCTGAGCGTGTTCTTCCCTTTTAGTTTTCTATCTCCAGCTTTTTGCACATGTCATTATAATGCTTTGTCTTCTCAAGCTACCCTTTGAAATCTTCTGTTCAGTTCTTTTACTTCATCATTTCTTTCTTTCAATTCAGCTACTCAATGTTCAAGAGCAAGTTTCAGAGTCTCTTCTGACAGCCATTTTGGTCTTTTCTTTCTTTCCTGTCTTTTTAATGACCTCTTGCTTTCTTCATGTATGATGTCCTTGATATCATTCCACAACTCCCCTGGTCCTTGATCATTAGTGTTCAACGCATCAAATCTATTCTTGAGATAGTCTCTAAATTCAGGTGGGATATACTCAAGGTTGTACTTTGGCTCTCATGGACTTGTTCTAATTTTCTTCAGTTTCAACTTGAACTTGCATGTGAGCAATTGATGGTCTATTCCACAGTCGGCCCCTGGCCTTTTTCTGACTGATGATATTGAGCTTTTCCATCATCTCTTTCCACAGATGTAGTCAATTTGATTACTGTGTATTCAATCTGGCGAGGTCCATGTGTATAGTGGCTGTTTATGTTGGTGAAAAAAGATATTTGCAATGAAGAAGTCGTTGGTCTTGCAAAATTCTATCATGCAATCTCCAGCATTGTTTCTATCATCAAGGCCATATTTTCCAACTACCAATCCTTCGTTTCCAACTTTCGCATTCCAATCACCAGTAATTTTCAATGAATCCTGATTGCCTGTTCAATCAATTTCAGACTGCAGAAGCTGGTAAAAATTTCAAATTCTTCATCTTTGGCCTTAGTGGTTGGTGTGTAAATTTGAATAATAGTCGTATTAACTGGTCTTCCTTGTAGGCGTATGGATATTATACTATCACTGACAGTGTTGTTCTTCAGGATAGATTTTGAAATGTTCTTTTTGACAAAGATTACAACACCATTCCTTTTCAAGTTGTCATTCCCAGCACAGTAGACCATATGATTGTCCAATTCAAAATGGCCCATACCAGTCCATTTCAGCTCACTAATGCCTAGGATATCAATGTTTATGTGTTCCATTTCATTTTTGATGATTTCCAATTTTTCTAGATTCATACATAATACATACCAGGTTCCGATTATTAGTGGATGTTTGCAGCTGTTTCTTCTCATTCTGAGTCATGCCACATCAGCAAATGGAGGTCCCAAAAACTTGACTCTATCCACGTCATTAAGGTAGACTCTACTTTGAGGAGGCAGCTCTTCCCCAGTCATCTTTTGAGTGCCTTCCAACCTGAGGAGCTCATCTTCTGGCACTATATCAGACAATGTTCTGCTGCTATTCATAAGGCTTTCACTGGCTAATTCTTTTCAGAAGTAGACTGCCGAGTCCTTCTTCCTAGTCTGCCTTAGTCTGGAAGCTCAGCTGAAACCTGTCTTCTATAGGTGACCCTGCTGGTATCCGAATACTGGTGGCATAGCTTCCAGCGTCACAGCAACACAAAAGCCCCCACAGACAGACGTGTGGGGGAGGGGGCCGAATTAAGTGTGTTTAATACAACTCAGAAAGCTAAAGTAGTAATAAAATGGTAGGCCTTTATCTGCTTAAGACAGTTATCTGTACTGCCTGTCTCCCCAAAGTCAGAAAGGGTGTACATTCTTCGTGGAGCAAAAATGATGCTGGCCTATGATTTCCAAGTACTTCTTCTGTCTTTCCAGCATATTCCTTTGTTTTCACCCTAGGGACCTCAGCAGATCCAGCCTGGCCTGCAGATTCCTTGTCACTCCATGACCCCAAGTTTGGTTAAAGAAAGAGGTCACAGACATTAAGACAACAACAGAAAATCCAGGGCTACACATGTAAAGAAATGTAGCTTGATTGGCTACCAACAAATCCTGAGCAAGGAAGAGAAGGCACTGTTTCAGATACAGCCTGCTGGGAGGTCTGGGACAGGTCAGCACCCTGCATTTGGTGGATGAGTGAGCCAAAGCCTCCCCTGTGGCTGGAAATACCCATTTCTGATGTTGACAGGGCTCAGAGTGGACACTTTGAGTTCCTGTGTCTTCAAAGCAACTTGTCCTCTGTTGCCACATTGAAAAATAGAATGACACAGTGGTATATCTTATCTGCGCCAGGTGCAATGGGGCACCTCATGAACACTGAGCATCAGTGACCCAGGAAGTTGGTGGCCCTGTGGAGAAGGGTCAGAGAGGGTGTTAGACTTTCTTGTGCAGTTGTCTTCAGGGGTACCCCTCACGTGTCCCACTTTAGGGTCTCTTCTCCTTATGATGTTGCAAAATCCACTGATGGATCCAAGAAATATGCATTAAAAGTTAAACGCTTATTTTATTCATTCTCCCACTCACCAAAATAATTATTTCCACCTTCTCTCTCTTCAATCCTCCAACACCACCACCTGGCCTCACACTTGTTGTTGTTGTTGTTGTTAGTTGCCATCAACTGGGCCCTGACTTATGGCGACCTCTTGTATAACAGAACAAAACATTGCCCAGTCCCGCACCATCTTCATGATCATTGCTATGTTTGAGTCCATGGCCTCACACTTAGTTACTGTCAAGTCTACTCCAACTCATGGCAGCCCCATTGTGTCAGAGTAGAAATGTGCTCCGTAGGATTTTCAACAGCTGGTTTTTCAGAAATAAATCACCAGGCCTTTCTTCTGAGGTGCCTCTGGGTGGACTCAA
This sequence comes from Elephas maximus indicus, assembly GCF_024166365.1. NCBI lineage: Eukaryota > Metazoa > Chordata > Mammalia > Proboscidea > Elephantidae > Elephas > Elephas maximus. Next base: position 219,547,780 of record NC_064820.1, on the reverse strand, counting down.
ATCTTCAACCTTTCAGTTAGCAGCCGAGCACTATAACCATTTTTACCACCCAGGGACTCCTTAACCACTCTATAAAAATTCATTTTGCACATAGCAGTCAGAGTGCTCTTAATAAAATATAAATCAGAGCAAGTCACATCCTCTGCTTAAAACCCTCCAATGTCTTCCATTACTCTTGCAAAACCAAGATTCTTTACCATGGCCTACGAGGCCTTCTGACCTGTCCCCAGCCTACCTGTGTGACTTCATCCCAACCACCTTCCCACCGCACTCACTGTGTCCCAGCCACGTGGCTTTGTGGTTCCTAGAACAAAGCTCTTCCTTGGGAAGGTCTTCCCTGACCACCCAATAGAAACCAGGTTTGGTCACTGGGCACCACATCACGTTGTGTGGTACATATCACCAGCTGAAGTTATCCCATTGATTTATTTATTAACAATTAAATGTAAGCTCCATGAGAGGAGTACCTTGTCTTGCCTGTTGCCATATTCCCAGTACTCAGAACAGTTCCTAGAACATAGTAGGCACTGGATAACTATGCACAAAATAAACTAATGGAGGAATGAATGAGTGAGGTATTCTATATGGTCACAAACCAGACTGGTCCCTTAGGCATTAGGAAGAAAGCCTAGAGTCATCTAAGTTTCTACCAAAAAAAAAAAAGCCCAGTCTTGTCTCAGTTGCCCAAAGCCTCCATCTGTTGACAACAGAAACAACTCCAGGAAATCAGTTCTCTAGTCTCTAGTCAGTTTCCTTCAAGACACCTCTACCTGTCATTTAAGATGCCAGTAGCTCCCCAGGGATCTCTCCTAGGCCCTCATCACTTTCTTTCTGCATATCCTCCCACAGCAACCCCATCCCTGCTCCTTGGCTTCAATTCTCATGGGTGTGCAGGTGTTTCCCACAAGTGAAGGCCCACACCTTTCTTCTGAGTTACAGACCCAACAGGTAACTGTGTCCTGGACTGTGTTCCTTTAACATAACTGGTCTGTATTAGTTCCCGAGGTCTGCCATAACAAAGTACCACAAACTAGGTGCCTTAAACAACAGAAATTGATTCTCTCCCAGTTCTGGAAGCTGGAAGTCCTAAATCAAGATGTCAGCAGGGCCATGCTACCTCTTAAGGCTCTAAGGGAAGACCCTTTCTTGTCTTTTCTTAGCTTCTGGTTCCTGGCAATCCTTTGCACTCTTTGGCTTGTTGATGTATCTCTCCAACCTCTGCCTTTGTCTTCACATGATGTTCTTATTTCTGTGTGTCCATTTGTGTCTCTCCGTTTTTATAAGCACAGCATTCAGATGGGATTAGGACCCACCCTACGCCAGCATGACCTCAGGTTAACTGGTAACATTTTCAAAGACTCTATTTCCAAACAAGATACAGAGGTACCAGGGGTTTAGACTTCAGCATATCTATTTGGGGAAAACAGTTGAATCCATCGCAGCCCTAAACTCAGATCTTCTCCTGTATCCCACATCTTGATGAACATCACCCCTAGTCTCCCATTTGCCCAGGTCAGAAACTTCTCATCACCTTATGCTCTCCCCTCACTTGTGCTCCGCAGCCTTCTCCCTCCCAATCATTCATCAAGTCCTAGGCTGTTGCTAGCCCATAGGGCTCCTTTGTGTGAGTTAGAAAAAAAGGCATCTCTCCTCAAGAGACTCTACTGCCATCTTCTGGGAAATTCTTGCAATAAATATACAGTAAGTCGTGCAGTGTACAACCTGCATAACCGTATGTGGTGGTCATGATCATGCCTCGTCCATTCCCTCCCGTACCCATCTCTGGTATCCAAATATCCCCTCCTCTCCAGCATCATGGCCTCTGCACTGGTTCAGGCCACTACCTCCTCCCACCTGGACTATTACAATGCCTCCAAACTGGTTTCCTTCACTGTAGACTCTCATTTCTCCAAATGGTGTTCCTCATAGTTGTCAGAACAAACTTTCTAACATGGAGATTCCATCCTCTCACTCCCCAGCTCGGACATATTCAGAAGTTCCTTGGCCACTGAGGAATGAAGACCAATCTCCTCCGTGTAACACAGCCAGGCTGCTGCCCCCATCCAGATCCCTGTCCCTTGCTCGACTACACTGGTGTGCTGCTGAGGTTGCTGAACATACCACGCATCCCTTCACCTCCAGGCTGCACAGGTGCTAGAACTCCATCTCTCTCTGCAATGTCTTCCCCATTTACCTTCCAGATAACCCCTACTCACCCTTATATCTCCCTGCAGATGCTGCCCTTCTGGGAAGCCTTCCGACTGCTTGGTGGACTCAGAAGTCCATTCTCTCTACTCCCCTGAATTTCCACCAACTTCCACGATGCCCAGTGCATTGTGGGTGACTGAGCATATGGCTGTGTGTGCCCAACAGACTCTGCCTTTTTGAAGTCAAGAGGTTATGCCTTTTTTTCTATCCCTAATGCCAGCACAATCTGGCATATACTATGTGTTCCCTAAAAGGGATGAAGTTTGTTTTTTAATCTGGCCTTTCCAAGGTTGTCTCAAACTTTCTGAATTGCTTCCTTTTCATCTGGCGTCATCTTATCCAGACTGTACTAGGAGACAAGGGCAACATCTGGCTTTCCTAAGAAAGCTGCTGTTATTTAACTAAAAAATCTAAAGACACATTTTACTAAAAGAGTCTGTTTACTCCATAAAATCTATCTTGCATCTTATAAACACCACCTCATACAAATGTTTTTATTGTTGTTAGTTGCCATCAAGTCCACTCCGATTCATGATGATATTTTGTATAACAGAACAAAATGTTGCCCAGCCCTGTGGCATCTTCATGATGCTGGTCTCTTTGAGTCCATTGTTGTGGCTAATGTGGCAATCCACCCCATTGCCTGTTTTCCTCATTTTCACTGACTCTCTACTTTAGAAAACATGATGTCCTTTGCTAATGACTGATCTTTCCTGATGACGTGTCCAAAATAAGTGAATCCAAGTCTTGCTAGCCTCACTTCTAAGGAGCATTCTAAGGAACAAGTAGAACGTTCCATTCAAATACCAATACCTTACAGCAGAAATCCTAAAGACAAACTAGTACCAGAATTTGGTCTCAGAATGTCACAAGAGGCTCTGTTACATAGAAATATCTCTGTGCCCTTCTCTAAATGGGTCTAGTCTGAAGAGACTTCAGGGGCAACCTTCCCGCACAGCTTTCATTCCTCCTAATCACGCAGACAGGTTTCTCTTTGATGTTGCCAGGTTTCCCCTGAAAATCTCCTCCTCTCTGCCAAAGGAACTTGCAAGACTCTCAGAAGAGCAAAGCGTGGGAAAGGGCGATCCCTTTACATAAGTTTCTAATCCATAATTAAAGAAAGGATATATCACCATACAACACTGACTCACTGCAGTACTGAACGCGGAGGACAAGGGGCGGGTCCTGAATTCAGGGCACACCTCCAAGTCTCCAAAGTCTTCTAAGATGTGTTTCTAAAGGACAGCAAGTAAAATCTCAACAGGCAAAGTGTGGTAAAAACAAAAACACCAAACCAGTTGCCGTCAAGTTGATTCCAACTCACGATGACCCAATGTGTGTCGGAGTAGAAATGTACTCCATAAGGTTTTCAGTGGCTGATTTTTCAAAAGTAGATTGTCAGGCCTTTCTTCTGAGGCATCTCTGGGTGGACTCAAATCTACAACCTTTCAGTTAGCAGCTAAGCACATTAACTGCACCACCCAGGGCCTCCAATGAGGTATCCTTATTCTGAGGCAGTGATTTTTCAAAGCCTGCCATATGTCTAGAAACCCTGGTAGTGTAGTGGTTAAGAGTTTGGCTGCTAACCAAAAGGACAGCAGTTCGAATCCACCAGGCCCTCCTCGGCAACCCTATGGGGCAGTTCTACTCTGTCCTATAGGGTTGCTATGAGTCAGAGTCAACTCGATGGCAATAGGTTTGGTTTTTGGTTTTTGACCATGTGCTCAGCACTGTGCAAAGATAAAAAAGGGGCATAGTCCATCCCTTAAAGAACTAACATTTTAGAGCAGGGCTTTGACAAACTGTTTTCTGAAAAGGGCCAGATAGTAAATATTTGAGGCTTCAGAGAAGGCCTCACAGTCTCTGTTGCAACCACTCAACTCTGGGTCTGTAGCCCCAAAGCAGCCACAGGCAATACATAAACAAACAAGTGTGGCTATGTGCCAATAAAACTTTATTTATGACCACATGTAATAGTCACATAGCACAAAATATTATTCTTCTGATTTTTTCCAACCATTTAAAAATGTCAAACCATTTTTAGCTCCCCCGTGTTCTAGAGGATAAGACTGACATAAAACAAATTTTAATACAATACACAATGGTATAACGTATACAATAAACCAAACCAAACCCATTGCCGTGGAGTCGATTTCAACTCATAGCAACCCTATAGGACAGAGTAGAACTCCCCCATAACGTTTCCAAGGAGCAGCTGGTGAATTCGAACTGCCAACCTTTTGGTTAGCAGCCAAGCTCTTAACCACAGTGCCACCAGGGCTCTAAATGTATATAGTAGAAAAATATAGTAGGGACAGTTTAAATGAGGAGATGGGCCAGAAGGAAGTCTGTGGGCTCTTTTCTCCTACTTGCAGGCAGAATTACACATTAAATCTGCCCCAGAAAATCATTACCAGCAACAGCAACAATGATGGAACCTCGTTGGACAAACAGAAGTAGCCGGGACCTGTGGAGACAAAGTAATTTGCATTTATATTTCGCATTTCCCTTCCCTCTGAATGAGAATGTAATAGGGAGCCGAGGTTTCTGACCTTTGGGAGAGAGCTAAAATTGTACTTCTGTTCAAAAGCAGAGACTTATTGGTAAACAGTACTATTATTAACATTGTGTATTCAAAGAAAAAAAATAATAAAAGAACAGGAACATTTTTGTTTAACAAGTGTTTGCATTAGGAGACTCTTGCATTTCTTCTTTTCCTTCCTCTGTTTCTCCATCGGTGAAAAATACTCCCACTACTTAAAAACTCTCAGCTCTTCTCATTGTAACATTTATTTTTAACATCAATTCATTTGGTTTTGAGGGTCTTTCATTTCTCTCCAAAAGAGCCTTCATCCAAACGTCCCTATGTCCCTAACCCCAGTTTTCTCAGGAGACCGAGGGAAAAATATAGCAATTAGCAATCAGCAAAGACACTCAACCTTTGCTACAAATGACACAGCCGCTCAATACAACCTTGCCCTCTATCAAGCAGCTATGCCCTGGCGTCACAGTGGTTAAGGCACTTGGCTGCTAACTGAAAGGTGGGCGGTTCGAACCCATCAGCCGCTCCATGGGAGAAAAATGTAGCAGCCTCCTTCCATAAATTTTACAGCCTTGGAAACCCTATAGGGCAGTGCTACTCTGTCCTGCAGGGTCACTATGAGTTGGAATTGATTCAGCGGCAATGGGTTTTGGATAATGCAGAAGGGTGTCTTTAATAAACTCATCAGAAATGCCTCCAATCTTATGGAACAGCTTTTTGTCAATATAACCTACAGTGGAACTTTGACTCCAAGTAATATTATTTAACGTTTCTAGTTTTTTTTTTTTTTTTTTTTTTTTTTAGTCACTGACCCTAGGGGGCCGTGGGAGTTAGTGGTAGAATTCTCGCCTTCCGTGAGGAGACCCAGGTTCAATTTCCAATCAATGCACCTCCTACGCAGCTACCACCAATCTGACAGCGGTGGTTTGCGTGTCGCTCTGGTGCTTAACAGGTTTTTGCAGAGCTTCCAGACTAAGACAGACTAGGAAGAAAGGACCGCAAACTACTTCCAAAAAATCAGCCAGTGAAGATCCTATGGATCATGAAGGTCCAATCTGTACCAAATCATGGGGATGCCACAGGACTGCATAGCATTTTGTTCCACTGTGTTGGGGACTGACCCAACCATGAGCTGCCATTGGTGAGTCGGAGGCTGACTCAGCAGCAGCTAACAACAACAAATAGTCACTGACCCAATCAAATGCGATAGGTGAGAAGGCTTCACAAAGACACAAAGATGTGCTTTGGCTATATTTCTATCTAATCATAGGCTCTTGGATCAGAATAATTATAGCAAATTCTTGAATAAGAGTAGAGCTTTCCTTAATAAAAACACTTTTCCCTAGAATGGATTTTCACTAAAAAACGCACATCTGGAACCTCGTAATTCTCTCCTGGTTCACTTTTGTTCTCTGTCTCTCCCCAATTTGTTCCTTTTCTCCAACCAATTCAAAGACTCCCACCCCATGAGGACTGAGCAGCATCACCTGCTTTTGTTGATTCAGCCCTCCTTTGTTCTCACCTCCAAACAACCCCTCACTGCCCAGGAAGGGAATCACTTAATCAGGTCCTGGACTCTGTTTTCTCACCTGCATTCTCATCTCTCCAACTAGACTATAAGCTGCACAGTGGTGAGACCCTTGTTATGGGGTGAATTGTGTCCCTCCAAAAGATATGTTGAAGCCTAACCCTACACCTGTGAATGTGACCTTGTTTGGAAATGGGGTCTTTGAAGATGTTATCAGTTAACATGAGGTCACACAGGAGTGGGGTGGTTCTAATCCCACCTAAGGGATGTCCTATAAAAGAGGAGAACAGATGCAGAGAAGTGTCACACGGGGCGGGGGAAGACACCGTAGGAAGACATATCTACAAGCCAAGCAATGCCAAGAGACACCTGGAGCTACCAGAAGCTAGACAAGGAATGACATTCCGCTGGAGCTTTCAGAGAGACCATGACCTTACTGATATCCTGAATTCAGACTTCTAGACTCCAGAATTGTGAGACAGTAAATTTCTGTTCTTATAAGCTACCCACTTTCAGGGACCTTGTTATCGTAGCCCGAGGACACAAAGACAACCCTATTCTAATGCCTCTCCTCTCTCTCTCACCCCCTTGGCATATGCTGAGCATATGAAAAGTATCTACACTGCATGTCTTTGACAGCTTAGAGGACCTTTCAAGACACTTTCTGGCCTGTCCCTATGGATCCAAACCATATCAAGAGTTCTTTGACAACAATTTGACAAGTGTCAGAACCAAAATTGGGTACAGGTTCAGCTATAGAAGTTCAACATGGATAACCCATTTCTGATCTTCAAATTGATTTTGTTAGCAATGCTACATCAGAATTCAGGGGGCAACTGGAAAAATCTTCCACATTACTATTCTTCACTTTGTAAAAACTGCCTCGTAGATACTTTGAGACCATGTAAATATCCTGTTCCTCATCACTTTCACCCACGAGCATCCATCGATGATTCTTGCCTGAATCAATTATTACCATCATGGTTACCAAATGGTGATTTTCTAACTCCATCATTCTTTCTGCGTTTATATATTGGCTTTCTATTATAAAGAAGATATTTTCTTCTCCCTTACTTACCTATCTACTTATTTATATCAGAATGGACCTGTGGATTCTTATTTTATTGAATGGGTTAAAAACTGATACTGTCATTACTTATCTTTGATGTTCAAGTTATCCCATATTTCTCCAGTGGGGTCTCCTCCAGGAAGACTCCTGTGTCCTTGGGACATTCCCGCATCATTCTTTGAGCACTTTCTTACTTTCTAGCACAAAAACAATGTTCAGACTCACTTTGTATTTTTCCAGCCCAGCTTTAAAATCAGACATATCTTAGTTCTTTTTAGTAGAGAATGCCCTTTATAAACCAAGATCTGGGAACTAGGGTTGCTGAGCAGATATTCAAGGCCTTGATCATTTTTGTGATGGAGGACCCGGGTTCTTCCTGCAGGTATAACTACAGTTCACCTCTAGATACATCCAGGATAATCTTCCATTCAGGCCTGGATCCCAGCTGGGCTCCCAGCTTACGAAAAAGAAGGTCAGTTCTAATCCAGTTCAGCTGACTGCTACGTGCATGTATTTGAACTAAAATGGCAGTGCAAAAACACTGCACTCCAGAAATTTCTCGGGCAGAAATGCTAAGCTCATTGTCTCCAACATTTATCAGAGAATTGGTCTAGGGAGAAAACATTTGAGGAGGTCTGCGTAAAGACACATAGTTCCTATAGTCTTCAAAAAAAAAAAAAGTTGCCATTGAGTCAACTCCAATTCGTGGTGACTCAATATGTGCAGAGTAGAACAGCTCCATAGGGTTTTCAAGGCTGTGACCTTTTGGAAGCGGATCACCAGGCCTGTCTTCTGAGAAATCTCTGGGAGGATTTTAACTACCAACCTTTCAGTTACCAGTTGAACCACTCAGGGACTCCTTACATTCTTCCAGAGGGTCTAAAACCTAGCGTTTGCACCTGCCGGAGGAGCAGAGATTGGTCCCATGACTGGAAGCCCACTGCAGATGGTTGTGTTGAACTGCATGATGTACAAATTGGCTCCATGAAACTGGCCCTGTGTCTGCCAGAAGGCTGTACTGAATACAGTTTACAACCCCCACGCCCCTACTCTGCCACCTTACTGCAAACTTTCAGGAGAAATGTCATGTCATTGCACTAAAAATAGTTGAACTTTAGCTTAACGATTGATTTCCTTTTATGCCACGGGCACTGTAAATTGTGTAACTGACCAGGTCTCCCTCGTGGTTGCCGCAATCCTTAGACCCACATTTGTGGTGCAGGTACCATGGCTGTAGGTCATGATGCGGTACTTATCTATAACACCACATTTCTGGTGCTTTTCATAGGATTTTCAAACCCCATCCGAGCTGGCCTTCTCTCAGCTCCATCTCCATCATAATACTATCTTATATGCTATGTAACCTGCTTCTCTCCTCTCTGGAACAAGTCAGAGTAAGAATGTCTTCATCGTCACAAGGAGTCTTCAGCCTCCACATAAATTCCCCACACACCCAGACACTTAGAATGGAGAAGCTGCCTTTTTTCAGGGTAAAATTTAGCAAGGGTTGCACCTGTGACTTGATTAAGATGAATTGTGCTTTATCTAAAATTATTACATAAAGCAAAATCCACTAAAATTTGACTCATTAGTACATAAATCTCCCAATACTGAAAAATGCTAAATGAGCCGTCTAATGTGGGAAATTCAAGGGTCTAAGTGTAGATGATGGAACCTTGTACTGGGAGAAGCACCAATACAAACACCTAGTGGGGCACTCTGTAGGCTGATATATTCCCAACAGCAGAAAGTGCCTTCAGGAAAAGCCTGAGAGAACATGACTATCTGAGGCAGGAGTCCAGTGGACATTACTTCTGTCCTCCAGCCTGGACCTCTCACCCTCTTTCTAATCCCCTTTAGCAAAATGTTAGTTTCCTAGGACTGCCAGAGAAAAGTACAAAAAACTGTGTGATCTATAAGAACAGAAATATATTGTCTCATAGTCCAAATCAGAGTGTCAGCCATGTTGATTCCTTCTGGGGGCTCTGAGGAAGAATCTGTCCCTCTCTCCTAGGTTCTGGTGGCAGGTGCCAATCCTTGCCATTCCAATCTCTGCCTCCATCTTCACATGGCCATCTTCCCTTTGTGTCTATGTCTCTTCTCCTCTTTTATGAGAACACCAATCATATTGGATTAGGACTCATGTGCTCCAGTACAACCTCATGTTAATTTAACTGATGACATCTTCAAAGACTCCATTTCCAAACAAGGTGACATTGAGAGGTACCAAGGGTTAGGACTTGAACATATTTCTTTGGGGGACACAATTCAATCTGTAGCAGGCAAGAAGTGCACTGTTTGCCTAATGGATGGCACAGTACACAAAGCCATTTGTCCGTAGGTCAAGGAAGCCCTGTTCTATCTCATTCAGTGGTATTTCTGCTTTTATTCCAAAATCACAAATAGCTTTATCTTCAATTATTGACTCTTTTGTGTCATCCACCCCTCCCACAACATCTTCCTGCCTAGTGTTGTTTGAGGGGCTCCAAGTTCTCCCCCAGAAGATTGCCTGCCCATGAGAGAGGTCCAATATCTCCATACGAAGCCCCCACCCACTGCATATGGCTGCCCCTCCCCATCTCCTGACTTACCCAAATCTATTCAGCCCACCATGCCTGGTATCCCTCAGACCTGCTTCTTGCCAATGGATTTGGCAACATGAACTGTGTTGATTTCCAAGCCCTACCCCCTAGGATTCGTCATGTGTACTCTTTTATCACCATATACCAGTCCTACATACTCCTTCATTCTTCTTCAGCTCAGATCCCTGGGCCCCCTCCTTAACAATGGAAGTTGAGACACCATCCCCTAATTGGTGATGTTTGTAGAGAGAAACAGTATTTATAGTCCAGAGTTTCAAAGGGTTTGCTGGGGTAGTGCCTAACACATCAATTCTAATTTCAAGAAGCAAAAAAATAGCTATCTCATTCAAAAAGAAAAAAATATGACATTTAAATAGTTTGTCTGATAGACTTCCAAACTGGATTCATGTTATTAATTTCCTGCTGACAAAATAGGAAGCATCACCAGGATGTTTCTCTTCAACCATTAACCCTTTCAATAAAAATTGGAAAACAAAATGGTACATAAATAAGATATAGCAAAAACCAGTTGCCATTGAGTCAATTCCAAATCATAGCAACCTTATAGGACAGAGTAGAGCTGCCCCAGGGTTTCCAAGGAGTGGCTGGTAGATTCGAACTGCCAACCTTTTGGTTAGCAGCCTGAGCTCTTAGCTACTGCACCACCAGGGCTCCAAAAATAGGGTCCAGCTAGTCATTAAGGAGACTATTTTAGAAGGCTGCTTATAGAATTAGTTTTGTTGTGATTTTTTACAATGCAAATCAAGACTTGTATAAAAGATGTCTTTTCTTGGTGTCTATACTAAGAGTTGTATTTCAGAACAGATCTTGAATGTTCTTTTTGACAACGAATGCAACACAATTCCTCTTCCATTTGTCATTCCTGGCATAGTAGAACACACAATTGTCCAATTGAAAATGGCCAATACCAGTCCATTTCAGCTCACTAATGACTAGGATATTGATCTTCAAACTTTCCATTTCATTTTTTAACAACTTCCAATTTTCTTTGATTCGTATTTTGTACATTCCATGTTCCAGTTATTAATGGATGTTTTCAGCTGTTTCTTCTTATTTTGAGTTGTGCCACACCAGCAAATGAAGGTCCCAAAAGCTTGATTCCATCCACATCATTAAGTTCGACTCTACTTTGAGGAAGCAGCTCTTCCCCAATGATATTTTGAATGCCTTCCAACCTGAAGGGCTCATCTTCCAGCACTATATCAGGCAATGTTCTGCTACTATCCTTAAGGTTTTCACTGACCAATTTTTTCAGAAGTAGATCATCAGGTCCTTCTTGCCAGTCTGTTTTAGTCTGGAAGCTCAGCTGAAACCTGTCTACTGTGGGTGACCTGCTGGTATTTGAAATACCAGTTGCATAGCCTCTAACATCACAGCAATACCCAAGCCACCATAGTACAACAAACTGACAAATGAATGGTAGAAAGTGAAGAGGAGTTGAAGCACCTGCTGATGAAGAAGACTACAGCTTTGAGTATGAACTATACCTTAACATAATAAAAACGAAAATCCTCACAACTGGACCAATAAGCAACATCAGAATGAAAGGAGAAAATATTGAAGTTGTCAAGGATTTCATTTTACTTGGATCCATGATCGATGCCCATGGAAATAGCAGTCAAGAAATCAAATGACGTATTTCATTGGGCAAATCTGCTGCAAAAGACCTCTTTAAAGTGTTAAAAAGAAAATATGTCACCTTGAGGAGTAAGGTGTGCCTGGCCCAAGCCATGGTATTTTCAATTGCATCATATGCATGGGAAATCTGGACAATGAATAAGGAAAACTGAAGAGGAATTGATGCCTTTGAATTATGGTGTTGGCAAAGAATATTGAATACGCCATGGATTTAAAGAAGAACAAATTTGTCTCCTTAAAAGAGAGGATGGGGAGATTTTGTCTCATATCTCCTTAAAAGAGAGGATGGGGGGATTTGTCTCACATACTTTGGTTGTGTTATCAGGAGGGACCCATTTCTGGAGAAGGACATCATGCTTGGTAAAGTAGAGTGTCAGCAAAAAAGAAGAAGATCCTCAACGAGATGGATTGACACAGTGGCTGCAACAATGGGTTCAACCATAGCAATGGTTGCGAGTAGGGCGCAGGACCGGGCTGTGTTTGTTCTGTTGAACACAGGGTCACTACGAGTCGGAACCGACTAGACTGCACCTAACAACAACAACATGCTAAGAGTAAAGCTCAACATATCTAATCCAGCCTTTGTATTTCAACTTTAAGTAATTTTTTACTTGTGGGAAGTGATCTTAGAAATTTGGACTTAATAGATGGGTCAGTCCTCAGCATGTCACTGGGAAATTGTGGGCCACAGTGGGGACATTTTGTTTCTTAGAGAATGTCTATTGTCAATACTCTATGTCTCTTTAATGTGAATTGTAAGTGCTCTACCATCTCCTGGATCACTCAGAAGCCTGTGTCTAAATCCTGTACTTCAGAAAAAGGGAAGGGCCTTGGCCATTGGGCCATGAAGTCCTGCCCAAACCTAATATGTGTGGCTGGCAGCATCCAATCAAGAAAGAGTTCAAATTAGCCCCCACATTCTCACCATTTTTGAAAGCTTTTTCTGCTAAAATGGGACTTAAGGACAAGGCTTTCCTCTTGCATCAGATGAGTGTGGGAGTTGCAATTGGTACAGCTGAGGAGATTGTACTTACTCTTCTGCTCTTTCAAACTATGAGTTTTAAACACAACGGACAAGAATTGTTGTGCTGCTCTTTGGAAATCAATCTGAAAGGTAAGAAAAAAATGCATTTATTTCTTACAAGTAAGGGGAGAGGAAATTGAAATACAAATTAAAATGCTAACGTTGGCACCGCTCAACACATTTTACTCTATGGAAATGGATGTACCCATCAAATTCCATTGCAGCAAACCCCAAGTTACTATCAGAATGTGTTAGAATTCCACTGCATCAAAAGTTGCTTGAAATAAATGGCCAATCAGCTGACGTTACAGAAATCCCTTTTTAACTGTGCAGCAAAATGTCTCAAAAAAGATTTTTGACCTACAGCCCACAGTAGGGGATTGTAGCACCAATGCATTGAACTGAATGCATTCTCATCACCACCACTATTTAACTTAACTGGTCCTGTGGGGTCCATGGAGTTCTAACAGCTGTGCTTTTCTGGTAAGCACAGGTGTGTTTGTGCTACACAGATTCCATCCTTGCCAAGTAGCCTCCAGCCATGTCCCACTACACACCGTCAACACCATTGGATTTCAGCTTGTGCCAAAAATCAAGTAAAGCTACAATAAAGACCATAATCACCGAGCAGTGGACTGAAGCTGTTCCTGGGGGCCATTCCAGCCAGAAGGCAAAGTGTGAATCAGGCCTGCAACAGGGCATCTAAAGAGAGCTCTTTAGACCTCCATTTCAGCTCATGCTCCAATCCAATAGATGTCAATTTCTCCTGCCTTTCAACAAGAGATGGGAGAGCTCCACGGAGGCTATACAAAGCAGGTGTTCAGAACCCAGTCGAACTCTTCACACACATTGAAGAAAAAGAGTCAGGAATTTAGGATTAGAGAGCGCGATTTGAGATCACCTCCCCCTATGAGGGTAGGATAGGAGATGTACCCGTGTCAAGCCTGATAGATGCCTCCTGGATCCTAGGAGACGTGGTAAACTCTTGTTTGATCCATGCCTGGCCAGCTGGCCAGTAGTGACTTGATGGGCAGTGGCTCTGTCAGGGCAGTTGATAGCCCCAGAGTTCTGAGGGCTGCTGAGAAGAACTGCAAAGACTGACTGCAGGTTTTCCATGGGCTAAATGTGGACCATGCAAGAGAAAGGGAGAGAGTTAGGGATACCTGGAGGGGCGACGTGGCCCAGTGAGTGCACACTGGCTGCTTGGGGGCTGAGAATGCAGTCCTAGCAGCCCACCTGGGGAATGTTTCCACCTGCTTCAAGGGAACTGCTCAAAGACCTCAGGAAAGGTTCTAGTAGAGTGAGAGTAAGATTATCCGGAATCCAAGACCAGATTGTTGCTGTTAGCTGCCATTAAGCTGGCTCGCAACTCATGGTGATTCCATGCACGACAGAACAAACTGGTGCCTGGTTCCACACCATCCCCATGATCAGTTGCAGATCAGACTGCTGTGATCCATAAGGTTTTTATTGGCTGATTTTTTTGGAAGTAGGTGAAGAAGGGAGGAAGAGAGGGATAGGGGTCAGGAAGGAAGAAAGAGAGAAAATCATGCTTACTAAGAGCCTTCCATGTGACAGAAACTCTGCTTTACATCATTTAGCTGTTCACCACATTCCAAAGTCACAGTGTAGAGAGGACCTCTTAATTCCTAGCTGTGACAGAGGTATGAGAAAATAAAGGGAAATCATCATGCAATACACATCTTTCCGTTTGTCGTACTGTGGGGGCTTGTGTGTTGCTGTGATGCTGGAAGCTATGCCACCCTTATTCAAATACCAGCAGGGTCACCCATGGCCGACAGGTTTCAGCTGAGCTTCCAGACTGAGACAGACTAGGAAGAAGAACCTGGCCATCTACATCTGAAAAGAATTAGCCCATGAAAACTTTATGAATAGCAGCAGAACATTGCCTAATATAGTGCCAGAAGATGAGCCCCTCAGATTGGAAGGCACTCAAAAGACGACAGAGGAAGAGGTGCCTCCTCAAAGTACAGTCAACCTTAATGACATGGATGGAGTCAAGCTTTCAGGACCTTCATTTGCTGATGTGGCATGACTCAAAATGAGAAGAAACAGCTGGAAACATCCATTAATAATCAGAACCTGGAATGTACGAAGTATGAATCTATGAAAATTGGAAATCATCAAAAATGAAATGGAACACATAAACATTGATAGCCTAGGCATTAGTGAGCTGAAATGGACTGGTATGGGCCATTTTGAATTGGACAATCATATGGTCTACTATGCCAAGAACGACAACTTGAAGAAGAAAGGCATTGCATTCATCGTCAAAAAGAACATTTCAAGATCTATCCTGAAGTATAATGCTGTCAGTGATAGGATAATATCCATACACCTACAAGGAAGACCAGTTAATATGACTATTATTCAAATTTATGCACCAACTACTCAGGCCAAAGATGAAGAAATTAAGATTTTTATGAACTTCTGCAGTCTGAAATTGATTGAACATGCACTCAGGATACACTGATAGTTACTGGTGATTGGAATGGGAAAGTTGGAAACAAAGAAGATTCGGTAATTGAAAAATATGGCATTGGTGATAGAAATGATGCCAGAGACTGCATGATAGAATTTTGTAAGACCGACGACTTCTTCATTGCAAATACTTTTTTTCACCAACAAAGACGGCGACTATACATGTGGACCTCACCAAATGAAATACACAGGAATCAAATTGACTACATCCGTGGGAAGAGATGATGGAAAAGCTCAATATAAACTGTCAGAAAACGGCCAGGGGCTGACTTCGGATCAGACCATCAATTACTCCTGTGCAAGTTCAAGGTGAAACTGAAGAAAATTAGAATAAGTTGACGAGACCCAAAGTACAAACTTGTGTATATCCCACCTGAATTTAGAGACCGTCTCAAAAATAGATTTGACATGTTGAACACTAATGACTGGAGACCAGACGAGTTGTGGAATGACATCAAGGACATCATACATGAAGAAAGCAAGAGGTCATTAAAAAGACAGGAGAGAAAGAAAAGATCTAACTGTACATCAGAAGAGACTGAAACTTGCTCTTGATTAGCTAAAGAGAAATGAAGAAATGATAAAGTAAAAGAACTGAACAGAAGATTTCAAAGGGCAGCTCAAGAAGACAAAGTATTATAATGATATGTGCAAAGAGCTGGAGATAGAAAACCAAAGGGAAAGTACACACTCAGCGTTTCTCAAGTGGAAAGAACTGAAGAAAAAAATCAATACTGAAGAAAAAGTTGCAATACTGAAGGATTCTATGGGTAAAATATTAAACGATGCAGGAAGCGTCAGAAGAAGTTGGAAGGAATACACAGAGTCACTATACCAAAAAGAATTGGTTGATGTTCAACCACTTGGGGAGGTAACATATGACCAGGAACCCATGGTAATGAAGGAAGAAGTCCAAGCTGCAATGAAGGCACTAGCGAAAACAAGGCTCCAGGAATTGACGAAATACCACTTGAAATGTTTCGACAGATGGATGCAGCACTGAAAGTACTCACTTGTCTATACCAAGAAAATTTGGGAGACAGCTACCCAGCCAACCGACTGGAAGAGATCCATATTTATGCCGATTCCCAAGAAAGCTGATCCACCAAATGCAGAAATTATCGAACAATATCATTAATATCACATGCAGGCAAAATTTTGCTGAAGGTCATTCAAAAGCAGCTGCAGCAGTATATCAACAGGCAACTGCCAGAATTTCAAGCCAGATTTCGAAGAGGAAGTGGAACCAGGGATATCATTGCTGATGTCAGATGGATCCTGGCTGAAAGCAGAGAATACCAGGAAGATGTTTACCTGTGTTTTATTGACTATGGAAAGGCATTTTACTGTATGGATCATAACAAATTATGGACAGCATTGTGAAGAATGGGAATTCTGCAACACTTAATTGTGCTCATGAGGAATCAGTACATAGATCAAGAGCTCTTCCACAGAACAAGGGGATACTGCATGGTTTAGAGTCAGGAAAGACGTATGTCAGGGTTGTATCCTTTCACCATACCTATTCAATGTGTATGCTGAGCAAATAGTCAGAAAAGCTGGACTATATGAAGGATTGGAGGAAGACTCATTAACAACCTGCTTTATGCAGATGACACAGCCTTGCTTGCTGCAAGTGAAGAGAACTCGAAGCACTTACTTATGAAGATCAAAGACCACAAACTTCAGTACAGATTACACCTCAACATAAAGAAAACGAAAATCCTCACAACTGGATCATGATAAAAGGAGAAAAGACTGAAGTTGTCAAGGATTTCATTTTACTTGGATCCACTATCAACACCCATGGAAGCAGCAGTCAAGAAATCAAAAGACACTTTGCATTGAGCAAATCTGCTGCAAAAGACTTCTTTAAAGTTTTGAAAAGTAAAGATGTCACCTTGAAGACAAAAGCGTGCCTGACCCAAGCCATGGTGTTTTCAATTGCCTCCTATGCATGTGAAAGCTGGACAATGAATAAGGAAGACCAAAGAAGAATCGACACCTTTGGACTGTGGTGTTGGAGAAGAATATTCAGTATTCCATGGACTGCCAAAAGAACAAACAAATCTGTCTTGGAAGTAGTACAACCAGAATGCTCCTTAGAAGCAAGAACAGCAAGTCTAGGTCTCACATACTTTGACATGTTATCAGGAGTGATCAGTCCCTGGAGAAGGATAACATGCTTGATAAAGTAGAGAGTCAGCAAAAAACAGGAAGACCCTGAACGAGATGGATTAACACAGTGGCTGCAACAATGGGCTCAAGCATAGCAACAATTGTGGGGACGGCTCAGGACCGGGCAGTGTTTCATTCCGTTGTGCTTAGGGTCACTGTGAATAGGAACTGATTCGATGGCACCTAACAACAACAACATCATGCAATAAAATAAGTAACATTGGGAAAACATGAATCAGCTGTCACTAACTTAGACGTGGTTTGCCCACTGCGCTCATTAACAAAACTTCCTGGTGGTTTTTCCTGGCTATTCACCACACCATTAGCCCATCCAGCCCATTCTTCAGCCCTGGGCTCTCAAGAAATATAAATTTAACATAATGTAATCTTAAAAGAAAAAAAAAAAACCTTAGTTGGAAAGATACACCTTTGGTTTAAAAAGTTGCAACCAATTTTAAGGGCAAATGGTAGAGTTAGGAAACCATCCCTACTACTTAGCTCTCCATCAGCACAATTACTTCATTTTTACAGGAATTTCTTCGAGACCACAGAGCTCAAGATCCAAAGGTTTTGCCACACCAAAAGGGTTCCTTTGAGTCTTGATTTCCTCCCAAACACATGAGGTAGACTTTAGTTCCCCAATTCCACATTTTTTATTGAGTGTCTTCTATGTTGTGAATACTATGTAGCCAATATTAGGCTGTGAAAGTACAAAGATTACTTTGGCCTGGTCCCTGATCTCAGGTGGTATACAGTCTAGTTGGGGGGTAAACATATAAAAGGGGAATTTCAAGAGAATAAGATGCAAGCCACGGCAGAGAGCAACGAAGAGGGTTCATGTTAAGGTTTGAATTGTGTCCACTCAAAAAATATGTTAATGTCCTAATCTCCAGTACCTGTAAACATGACCTTGTTTGGAAATAGGGTCTTTGGGGATGTTATAAGTTAGGTTAACATGTGGTTGTAATGGGTCGTAACCCAATATGAATAGTGTCCTTATAAAAGAGAAGAAGATACACAGACAGGGAGACAGAGGAAGAATGCCATGCAAAGATGGAGGCAGAGACTGGGCCAAGGAATGCCAAGGATTGCAAGAAGCCACAGAAGTTAGGAAAGAGGCATGGAAGAGATTCTCCCTCAGAGCCTCAGAAGGAATCAACACAACTGATAACCTTGATTTGGACTTCTAGCCTCAGAGCTGTGAGACAATAAATTTCTGTTACAACCACCCATTTTATGGTATTTTGTTACGGCAGCCTAGGAAACTAATACAGTTCAGTAAAAACTTCACCCTTGACTGTGTTACTTTGATCTATACGTGCGTGCAATCCGTTTTCTGTTTAGAAACTGGAGCTCTGTGGATTTTGGAAAAATCCGTGTTTCTACCCTGCCTGCTGTCATAGGCTGATAATGGGTCAGATGCCATTCTTGGTAACTATGCTACACTTTTCAAAACTCAGGGAAATACCCATGTATTTGTCATTGTTATGCTTAAACCCATTGTTGCAGCCACCGTGTCAGTCCTTCTCGTTCAGCGTCATCCTCTTTTTCACTGACCCTCTACTTTACCAAGCATGATGTCCTTCTCCAGGGACTGATCCCTCCTAACAACACGTCCCAAGTAGGTTAGGCGTAGTCTCTCCACTCTTGCTTCTAAGGAGCATTCTGGTTGTACTTCTGCCAAGACAGATTTGTTCATTCTTTTGGCAGCCCGTAGTATATTCAATATTCTTCTCCAATGCCACAATTCAAAGGCATCTATTCTTCTTTGGTCTTCTTTATTCATTGTCCAGCTTTCACATGCATAGGAGGCAACTGAAAACACCGTGTCTTGGGTCAGGGTGCCTTTGTCTTCAAGGTGACATCTTTGCTTTTCAACACTTTGAAGAGGTCCTTTGCAGAAATTTGCCCAATGCAATGTGTCTTTTGATTTCTTGACTGCTGCTTCCATGGGTGTTGATTGTGGATTCAAGTTAAATGAAATCCTTGACCACCTCCATCTTTTCTCTGTTTATCATGATGTTACTTATTCATACAGTTTTGAGGATTTTTGTTTTCTTTATGTTGAGGTGTAATCCATACTGAAGGCTGTGGTCTTTGATCTTCATCAGCAAGTGCTTCAAGTCCTCTTCACTTTAGCAAGCAAGGTTGTGTCATCTGCATAAAGCAGGTTGTTAATGAGTCTTCCTCCAATTCTGATACCCCATTCTTCTTCATATAGTCCAGCTTCTCGGATGATCTGCTCAGCATACAGGTTGAATAGGTGTGGTGAAAGCATACAACCCTGATGCACACCTTTCCTGACTTTAAACCATGTAATACCCCCTTGAATGGCTACCTCTTGATCTATGTACAGGTTCCTCATGAGCACAATTAAGTGCCCTAGATCCCATTCTCTGCAATGTTATCCATAATTTGTTATGATCCACACAGTTGAATGCCTTTGCATAGTCAATAAAACACAGGTAAACATCTTTCTGGTATCCTCTGCTTTCAGTCACAATCCATCTGATAGCACCAATGATATCCCGGGTGCGATGGCCTTTTTTTTTTTTTTTATGGCCTGTTTTAAATCAGGCTTGAATTTCTGGCTGTTCCCTGTTGATATACACCTGCAGTCACTTTTGAATGATCTTCAGCAAAATTTTACTTGCATGTGATATTAATGATATTATTCAATAATTTCCACATTTTGGGGGATCATGTTTCTTGGGAATAGGCATAAATATGGACCTGTTCCAGTCAGTTGACCAGGTAGGTAGCTGTCTTCCAAATTTCTTGGCATAGACGAGTGAGTACTTCCAGCACTGCATCCATTTGTTGAAACATCTCAATTGGTATTCTGTCAATTCCTGGAGCCTTGTTTCTCACCAATGCCCTCAGGGCAGCTTAGACTTCTTCCTTCAGTACCATGGGCTCCTGATCATATGTTACCTCCTGAAATGGTTGAATGTCAACCAATTCTTTTTGGTACAGTGACTCTGTGTATTCCTCTTATCTTCTTTTGATGCTTCCTGTGTCATTTAATATTTTCCCCATAGAACACTTCAATATTGCAACTCGAGGCTTGAATTTTTTCTTCAGTTCTTTCAGCCTGAGAAATGCAGAGCATCTTCTTCCCTTTTGGTCTTCCATCTCCTGGTCTTTGCACACGTCATTATAATACTTTTCAAGCCGCCCTTTGAAATCTTCTGTTCAACTCTTTTACCTCATCATTTCTTGCTTTTGCTTTTGCTTTAGCTACTTGATGTTCAAGAGCAAGTTTCAGAGTTTCTTCTGACATGGATTTTGGTCTTTTCTTTCTTTTCTGTCTTTTTAATGACCTCTTGCTTTCTTCATGTATGATGTCCTTGATGTCATTCCACAACTCCTCTGGTCTTTGGTCATTAGCGTTCAATGTGTCAAATCTGTTTTTGAGATGGTCTCTAAATTCAGGTGGAATATACTCAAGATCATACTTTGGCTCTTGTGGACTTGTTCTAATTTTCTTTAGTTTCAACTTGAACTTGCATATGAGCAATTGTTGGTCTGTTCCACCGTTAGCCCCTGGCCTTGTTCAGACTGATGATTTTGAGCTTTTCCATCATGTCTTTACACAGTCTGGCAAGGTCCGTGTGCATAGTCACCGTTTATGCTGGTGAAAAAAGGTATTTGCAGTGAAGAAGTTATTGGTCTTGCAAAATTCTATCATGCAATCTCCAGCATGATTTCTATCACCAAAGCCATATTTTCCAACTATCAATCCTTCTTCTTTGTATCCAACTTTTGCATTCCAATCACTAGTAATTATCACTGCACCCTGATTGCATGTTCAATCAATTTCAGACTGTAGAAGTTGGTAAAAATCTTTAATTTCTTCATGTTTGGTCTTAGCAATTGGCACATACATTTGAATAATAGTTGTATTAACTGGTCTTTCTTGTAGGTGTATGGATATTATCCGACCACTGACAGCATTGTACTTCAGGATAGATCTTGAAATGTTCTTTTTGACGATGAATGTAATGTCATTCTTCTTCAAGTTATTGTTCCCGTCATAGTAGACCATACAATTGTCCAATTCAAATGGTCCATACCAATCCATTTCAGCTTGCTAATGCCTAGGATATCAATGTTTATGTGGTCCATTTCATTTTTGACAACTTCCAATTTTCCTATGTTCATACTTCGTAATTCTATATTCTGATTATTAATGGATGTTTGCAGCTGTTTCTTCTCATTTTGAGTCATGCCACATCATCAGTAAATGAAGGTCCCAAAAGTTTGACTCCATCCGTGTCACTAAGGTCAACTCTACTTTGATGGGAAATACTCATTGGCCTTTAGAAAATGGAAAAGTGTGAGATTACCTAACACATTCTCAGGTAGGGCATTTTACCCTAGCCCCCCATTACAAATGCAAAGATTTATTGCTCCACTGTAGATAACTAGTGAAGATTAAAAGCCACCCCATAGAGTACCCAGTTATTTCAATGCAGGCAAACAGTTTATTAGAAATTCTGTGGTAAGTAGTCCTTGAATTTTATAAACACAGGAAAGTTTTTACTTAAACACAGGTTCATGAGGAAATGGTTGACTATAAGTTCAGATTGTAGAGTGAAGGCCCAAATGTAAAAATAAATAAATAAGTGAAAAATGAACACATATGGACATGGAATAGTTCACATTTATGACATAAGAAATGTTTTAGTTGATAATTTATTTTTTAATAAATAAGGATATTTGAAATTCATTATATCATGTGCTGATTAAACGGAAATTTTAGTTACATGTTCCTGTTCTGAGGATAGGATTTTTATAAGAATAGTCTCTAGTTGGTTGCCGTAAGGGATGTCTCCCATTTTTCCAAATTAATAATCTAAAATTAAGTTCCCTAAGGATGTAACAGGAGCCCTGGTGGCACAGTGTTTAAGTGCTACTGCTGTTAACCAAAAGGCCAGCAGTTCGAATCCACCAGCCACTCCTTGGAAACCCTATGGGGCAGTTCTGCTCTGTCCTAAAGGGTCTCTATGAATCAGAATAGACTTGACAGCAATGGGTTATGTGTTAAGGACGTAACAACACAGGCCATTAATGAAGCATTAATTGATTGCTTGGCCATCTGAAACCCATGACCTGAGACAAAGTTAGCCTTGTTGATGGGAAGGAGCTGCTGCTTCCCTGGTGTGAACTAAATGGTATGGGGAAAGGAGTCTCAGCCCAAATACTTTCCACCCAACTCCTGACACTTCACATGCCTTAGGTAAGAGACTAAACCTTTTCTTTCACAAGCAGGCATGAGGTCCAACATACAAATAGCCCAGTAGGACATGTCATTTGTGATAGCCTAGACATAACTGTATGTCTTCTCACCGACAAATTGTTAATTATTGGAAAGAAGGGAGGAAGGAAGGAAGGAAAGAAGACAAGAAGGAAGAAAGGAAGGAAGGAAAGAAGGCAAGAAGGAAGAAAGGAAGGAGGAAAGAAGGAAGGGGGAAGGGAGGGAGGGAGGGAGGAAAGGAGGGAGGAAGGATAGTAGGAGTCTATTGAGTGCCTACTATGTTCTAAGAACTAGGGATTGTGGTCAGACAGATGGATAAAACCCTGAGAAAATTCAACCTAAGACATAAATGCTTGAGATAAAAACCTTTGTTGCTGGGAGGCTTTGGTAACAAAAAGACAGGAATGAGAACACTGAGCCCCCTTAAAAGGAAAGAGAAAAGCAAGGTGGAACTCATTGAAAGGGGGAAGTGAGAAGAAAAGGAAAATATACTTCACCTACCAATTCACCTCCAGTCACCCTTCTCTATAAATCATCAGAGCTTTTAATATTTGTGATTGTTGAGTGATCCCAGAGTAGAAAATTAGTGAATAGTCCATCCCACTGAAAGTAATGGAAAGTAGGAGAGCATCATTTTCTTTATCACTAGGGTTCTGTCCATTGGGAAGGGATTTGCTTTTCAAAAGCTACAGTCAGTGGTGTAGGCCTGAAAGTCCTGTGGCATAGGGACCTCTCACCTTCTTATGAGCCCTACGCTCTAATTCTAACTTCAAGAATACACATCTATGCATATATATGGAGTCACTGGGTGGTGCAGTTAACACACTCAGTTGCTAAGCGAAAGTTTGGAGGTTCAAGTTCACACAGAGGTGCCTCGGTAGAAAGGCTGATGATCTAATTCTGAAAACTCAGCAACTGAAAAACTTATGAAGCACAGTTCTACTCTGATACATATGGGATCATCATGAGTTGGAACTGACTTAACAGCAGATGGTTTGGTGGCTATACACGTATATTTACTTTATCTTCAATATAATGTATTGACACAATACATACTCAAAACCTTTTCCATTTTCCCTCCATCATGCTTTCCATGGATCTGAGATTTCACCTGTAATGTCACTTTGTCTATTAAGTAACTTTTCCAAAATAGTAATACTAAGAGAAAGTACTTACTCAGCAACAATATCTGGTTTTCAGCCAAGAACCTTCACAGAGAGATCTCATTAATAAATAATCTCAGGCATCTTATCTGATGCCTGCATCCCTCCTCTCACCCCTTTGGCCATTTGAATCCAACATCACAGAAACAAGCCTTGCCAGCAATGGGTGGTGTTACAGTGTTCCATTACTGTGATAAATAAGGATGAAGTTTGCTAGGAACAACACTTCTATAATCAGAAGATTTGTGTTGGTGTCTTGGCTCTGCTGTGTATTAGCTGTGTCCTTGAACAACTCATCCGATTCCCCTGGACCTCCATTCCTTTATCTGATTAGAGGGGATTGTACTGCCACACTTGGCTCTGATGATGATTAAACAAGGTGATATAAAAAAAAAAAAAAAGCCTAGCAGAGAATCTGAAATGTAGAAAACAATCAAAAAATGTTGCTTTTAAAATACTAGCCTACCTCTAGTACTTAGAGGTTCTGTTGTTATTAGTTGCCACTGAGTTGGCTGTGACTCATAGCGACCCCACGTATAACAGAATGAAACATTGCCCTGTCCTCTGCTGTCTTCGTAATTGTTGGTATGCTA
The DNA here is from genome assembly GCF_024166365.1 of Elephas maximus indicus. Taxonomy (NCBI): domain Eukaryota; kingdom Metazoa; phylum Chordata; class Mammalia; order Proboscidea; family Elephantidae; genus Elephas; species Elephas maximus. The sequence goes on along the minus strand of NC_064820.1, from coordinate 219,523,472 downwards.
GTCCATTGTTGTGGCAATTGTGTCAATCCATCTCATTGAGGGTTTTCCTCATTTTTTGCTGACCCTCTACTTTACCAAACATCATGTCCTTTTCTAGTGATTGGGCTTTCCTGAAACATGTCCAAGGTAAGCAAGCCAAAGTTTTGCCATCCTCACTTCTAAGAAATATTCTGGTTGCATTTCTTCTAAAACGGATTTGTTCTTTCTTCTGGCAGTGCATGATATATTCAATATTCTTTGCCAACACTACAAGTCAAATGCATCCATTTTTCTTCATCTTTCTGTTTCACTATCCAACTTTTACATGCATTATCAGGCAATGGTAAAGACTATGGCTTGGGTTAGATGCACCTAAGTCATCAAAATGACATCTTTGCTTTGTAAAACTTTAAAGTGGTTCTACTCACCTGCAAAATTACAAATGGTTCAAACTTCTAAAAATAGCAAGATAAAAAAATTGCTTACCCTTCTTATTAGCTGGTAATTCTTCTTTCTTAAATTGAATCTCAACCACAGGCATTGGGAATTCCATCATATATAATTCAGATACCTTTGGACACTTTACCTCTAAAATTATCTTTATAAGAAAGAAAGAAAGAAAAAAAAAAAAAAAACCTGCCTGCCAAGCCCTTACAGAAAATCAGCTAAGCTAAAGGTTCTCTTGTTCAGGTGTCTTATACTTGAAACAGGTCAGACAAGAAGGACCTCTTCTACATTGAGTGGTAAGGCTCATGAATAAAAAATCAAAAGCCATCCAGAATCATTAAATATGTTATAAATAGAACAAAGAGACTTTTCAATTACCTGGCACTTGTTTATCCAGCAACTATATCTAGACTCTAGAATATGACCAAGAGCCAGAAAGTAAGGGAAAAAATGCATCTAAGCAAGCACAGAAGACGCAGTACTCATACCTTAAGTACCATGCATTTCATTACAGCATCTAAGGCAGATGTAAATCTAAGCAGAGGAAGGTGGAGCAAAATGGAGGAATGGATGTTCTCATTTACCCCCTCACCAATTAACCCACTGAACAGTGAATAAAAAAAAGCACTGGGCTGAGATCTTGGAACTCAGCTGGGGTGTTGGAGAGATGGGGTGCATCTAGAAGCTGGGACAGAAGGAGCAGAGATTGCACAGAAGATGGGAGAGCCTACCCACTAACATCCAGAGTGCTCATTCATCACAGCCATTTTGGGATGGGGCTGGGCAACATCCCAGACAGAGAACACAGAAAGGGAGCTAATCTGAGGAAGCTTTTTGCTGTCTACAAGAAACACACCTTAGACATAAAGACACAAACAGACTGAAAATAAAAGGATGCAGAAAGATATTCTATGCAACCAATAAATAAAAAAGAAAAGAGTAGCCACACTGATATCAGATAAAATAGACTTTAAATCTATTACAAGAAATAAAGAAGGACATCACATAAAAATAAAAGAGTCAATCCAGCAAGAAGATGTAAAAATTATAAATATATATGCACCTAAGAGCAATGCACCAAAATACACATGGAAAAAATATTCATTAATATGAAAGGCGAAACAGACAACTCCACAATAATAGTAGGGAACTTCAACACACCACTTTCAATTATAGACAGAGCACCTAAAAAGAAGATCTCTAAGGACATTGAGAACTTAAATAAAACCATAAGCCAATTGGACCTAACAGACATATATAGAATACTCTACCTATCATCAGAGCAATACACATTCTTCTCCAGTGCACACGGATCATTTTCTAGAACAGCGTGTATGCTAGGACACAAAACAAGTCTCAACAAATTATTAAAAATTGAAATCATACAAAGCATCTTCTTTGACCATAATTGTATGAAGCTAGAAATCAACAACAAGAAACATAAGGAAAAATAAATAAATACATGGAAACTAAATAATAAAAAAATAATAATAATACACTACTAAAAAAACTATTGGGTTATAGAAGAAACCAAAAGTGAGATTTAAAAAGTCCTAGAATAAAATGAAAATGAAAACACAATATATCAGAACCTCTGGGATACAGCAAAAACAGTACTGAGAGGAAAATTTATAGCAATAGATGTCTACATTAAAAAAAGAAGATCCAAAATCATTAACTTAAACCAACAACTTCAACAAATAGAAAAGGAAGAGCAAAAGAAGCCAAAAGCTACCAGAAAAAAGGAAACAATAAAGATCAGGGCAAAAATAAATGAAATAGAAAAACAATGGAAAGAATAAAAAAAAAACAGAAGTTGGCTCTTTGAAAGGATCAATAAAATAGATAAACCACTGGCTAGATTGTCCAAAAAAAAAAAAAAGGCAAATAACCAAATTAGGAAAGAAATTGGTGAAATTTCAACAAATCAAACAAAGATAAAGAAGATCATAACCGATTACTATGTAAAACTGTATTCCGAAAAATTTGAAAACCTAGATGAAATGGACAAACTCTTAGAAATATGCTACCTACCCAAACTAACACAGAGGTAGAAAATTTAAACAGGCTCATTACAAAAGAAGAGATTGACAATGTCATCGAAAAACTGCCCAAAAAAAGCCAAGGACCAGGTGGCTACACTGAAGAATTCTACCAAACATTCAGAGAACAGTTGATACCAATCCTACTAAATCTCTTCAAAAACTTAGAAGAGGAAGGAGCACTACCAAACTCTTTCTACTAAGCCAGCATAACCCTGATACCTAAACCAAGCAAAGACATCACAAAAAAGAAAATTACAGAACAATAAATATCCCTATAAACACAGATGCAAGCGTTTTCAACAAAGTTCTAGCCAACAGACTTTAGCAACATATCAAAAAAATCATAAATCATGATCAAGTGAGATTCAGTTCTACATTAGAAAATTAATCAGTGTAATCTACCACATTAATAAAAAAAAGGAAAAGAACCATAAAAAAAAAAAAAAACCCACTGCCATCGAGTCAATTCCGACTCAGAGCAACCCTATAGGACAGAGGAGAACTGCCCTGTAAAATTTCTAAGAAGCATCTGGCGGATTCGAACTGCTGACCTTTTAGTTAGCAGCCATAGCACTTAACCACTACGCCACCAGGGTTTCCAAAAAGAACCATATGATCATATAAATTGAAACAGAAAAGGTATTTGATAAAACTCGACACCATTTCCTAACAAAAACTCTCAGCAAAATAGGAATAGAAAGGAAATTTCTCAACATAATTAGGGGCATATATGCAAAACCAGCAGCCAAGATCATACTCAACAGAGAAAGGCTAAGAGCCTTCCCTTTGAGAATGGGAATGAGACACTCTTATTCGACATTGTGCTGGAAGTCCTAACCAGAGAAATAAGACAAGAAAGAGAAATAAAAGGTATCCAGATTAGAAAGAAGAAGTAAGATTATCTCTATTTGCAGATGGTATGATTCTATACGTAGAAGACCCTAATGATTTCACAAGAAAACTGCTGGAATAGAAGAATTTAGCAGCCTTGCAGGGTACAAGATCAACACACAAAAACCTGTTGGATTCCTCCACTCTAACAAAGACTACTCAGAAAAAGAAATCAAGAAAACAATACCATTTATAAGGGCTCCCAAATTGATAAAATACCTAGAAATTAACCGAATCAGGGACATAAAAGACTTACTGTATTTTTATACAAATAATACTTGCCTTCTACGTTTGTTTGCCAATGCTTCCTTCCCCACAAAGTCTTTTCATAAGTGTGCTATGCTAATTTTTTTTTTTTTTTTTTTAACAGCAACTTGTAAAAAATTGCCTGGCATAACAGCTCTTAAAAAATACCTCGAGGAGAGGGGGGAGGCATGTTGGCAAACAAATGTAGAAGGCATGTGCTATTTGCACAAAAATACGGCATATGATGAAAATTATAAAATACTACTACAAGAGACTGAAGGAGACTTACAAAAATGAAACAACATTCCAGGCTCATGAATTGGAAGGTTTAATATAGTGAAAATGTCAATTCTACCTAAAGAGATCTACAGATACAGTGCAATCTCAATACAAATCACGACAACATTGTTTACTGAAATGGAAAAACTAATGACCAACCTCATATGGAAAGGAAAGAAACCCTGAATGGCCAAAGCAATATTGAAGAAAAAGAACAAAGCAAGAGGCCTCACACTCCCTGATATCAAAATATATTAAACAGACACATAATCAAAACAGCCTGGTATTGGTTCAATAGTAGACACATATACCAGTGGAATAGAATTGAGAACTCAGAATTAAACACATCCACCTATGGAGAAATGATTTTCAACAAGGGGTCAAAGTCCATTCAGTGGGTTAGAAACAGTCTCTAATAAATGGAGCTGGCAAAACTGGATATCTACCTGTAGAAAAATGAAACAAGACCCATACCTAACATCACGCACAAAAACTAACTCGAACTGGATCAAAGACCTAAATGTTAAACCTAAAACCATAAAACTCCTAGACAAAAACATTGGGAGAAAACTATGGGACCTAAGCTTTTGTTAAAATAAGATAAACATAACAACGAATGCACGAATAGTAGAAGACAAAACAGATAGATGGGACCTCATAAAACTTAAAAATTTATGCTCATCAAAAGATTTTTTTAAAAGAGTAAATAGACAACCTACAGACTGGCAAAAAAATCTTCAGAAATTATTTCTCCAATAGGGATCTAATATCTAAAGTCTATAGAAACCTGCAACAACTCAACAACAAAAACTCAAACAACCCAATCACGACATGGGCAAAGGAAATGAACAGAACCTTCATCAAAGACATGCAAGCAGCCAACAAACATATGAAAAGATGTTCACAACCATCAGCCATTAGAGAAATGCAAATCGAAACTACAATAAGATGTCATTTTACCCCAGCTAAAGGGGCGTACTGATTTAAAAGAAAAAAACAGATAACAGCTGTTGGCAAGGATGTGGGATGATTGCTTATCCATTGCTTATCCTTATCCACTGCTGGTGGGACTGTAAAATGATACAACCACCATGAAAAACGGTATAGCACTTTCTAAAAAAACTAGATACAGAACTAGCCTATGATCCAGCAATCCCACTCCTAAGTATATACTCTAAAAAAAAACAACTCATATTGACCCTATAGGACAGAGTAGAACTGCCCCATAGGGTTTCCAAGGAGCAGCTGGTAGACTCAAACTGCCATCCTTTTGGTGAGCAGCTGAGTTCTTAACCACTGTGCCACCAGAGCTCCTCCAGAGACCTAAAAATAATGACGCAAACAGACATATGCACACCTCGGTTCATTGCTCCTTAATCCACAATAGCAAATAGATGGAAACAACAGAAGTCCGCATCAACAGATTAATGGGTAAGCAAATTGTGGTATATACACACAATGAAATACTATGCAACAATAAAGAACAATAATGAGCCCATGAAACATATTATAACATGGATAGGCCTGGAGGACATAATGCTAAGTGAAATAACTTGAGCATATAAGGACAAATAATGTATGGTCCTTCTTTTAAAAGAAGACAAGAATAGATATACAGAGAGACCGATGTTCATTGGTGGTTACTAGGGAGAGGAGGGGGGAGGGAATTACTCTTTAGATTGTAGAGAATTGGTTTTTTTGTTTGTTTGTTTTGATGATGGTAAAAGTGGCAATGAGTGTGGATTTAGTGATCACAGCATAACCAAAGTAAAAATTAGTGTTTGAGCATGTATGGACAGATATAGGCGTATTGGTAAGCAGGTGTGTGTACATAGATGAGAACAGATAGAAGTATATATAGGTATCTTTTTTTTTTTTGAATACAAATGTGTGGGTGCAGGCACATATATTCATTGAAGACACAAACATGTATACTCCACAGGCAAAACCAAACACCTTCCAAGATTGGTTTTCTGGACGGGACGAATCAGTCAACTGGCATAACATAGTTCACGAAAATCATGATCTGCATCCTAGTGAAGTGAGTAGTATCTGGGGTCTTAAAAACTTGTGAGTGGCCCTCTAAGATACAACTATGGGTCTCTACTGGCCAAAACAGTAAGAAGGTAACCAAAAGATCAGAGAAGAAACAGGTCTATATGAGTGACAACCTCATCTACCCTGAGACCAGAAGAATTAGATGGTACCTGGCTACCACCACTGACCGTTCTGAAATGGCACACAAAATAAAGGATATTGCCCATAAGATAATCGCTCTACTTAAAAGTCATCAGTATGAGACCAAAAGGTCAACAATTACTCGAAAGCAAAGATGAAAAGGTAAGGGATCAGGGAAACTAGAATACTAGAAAGGGAGCAAATGGAACATAATTAAAGAGAATGTTGACAGATTCTGATAAATGTAACTAATGTCACTGAACAATTTGTGCAGAAATTGTCAAATGGGAACCTGACTTGCTGTATAAACTTTCACCAAAAACTCAGTAAAATATTTAAAAAACTACTTACTTGAAAATAATAAAGATAAGCAGAGCCAATCTTTCTTTTTTCTAATAAAAGATTCTAACAAGTTCTGATGATTGGATTCCCAGACTGGGAGCAACAAATAAAGGGAGGAGATGGGTTTGCTAGAATCTAGCACATTGAAAGAAGCATGAGGTATATTGTACTGGGTTGAATAGTGTCCCAGAAACGTCATGTCTACCCAGAACCTCAGAATATGACCTTAGTTGGAAATACAGTCTTTTCAGACATAATTGTTGCTGTTGTTGTTGTTGTTGTTGTTAGGAGCCATTGAGTCAGTTCCAACTTATAGCAACCATATGCACAACAGAACGAAACACTGCCCAGTCCTGCACGATCCTTACAATCGTTGTTATGTTTGAGCTCATTGTTGCAGCCACTGTGTCAATCCACCTGGTTGAGGGTCTTCCTCTTTTCCGCTGACCCTGTATTCTGCTAAGCATGATGTCCTTCTCCAGGGACTGATCCTTCCTGAAAACATGTCCAAAGTACGTAAGACGCAGTCTCACCATCCTTGCTTCTAAGGAGCATTCTGGTTGTACTTCGTCTAAGACAGATTTGTTTGTTCTTTTGGCAGTCCATGGTATATTCACTATTCTTTGCCAGCACCACAATTCAAAGGCATCAACTCTTCTTCGGTCTTCCTTATTCGTTGTCCAGCTTTCACATGCATATGATGCGATTGAAAATACCATGGCTTGGGTCAGGCGCACCTTAGTTTTCGGGGCTACATCTTTGCTCTTCAACACTTTAAAGAGGTCCTTTGCAGCAGATTTACCTAATGCGATGCGTCTTTTGATTTCTTGATTGCTGCTTCCATGGCTGTTGATTGTGGATCCAAGTAAAATTAAATCCTTGACAACTTCAATCTTTTCTCCGTTTATCATGATGTTGCTCATTGGTCCTGTTGTGAGGATTTTTGTTTTTTTTATGTTGAGGTGCAATCCAAACTGAAGGCTGTGGTCTTTGATCTTCATTAGTAAGTGCTTCGAGTCCTCTTCACTTGCAGCAAGCAAGGTTGTGTCATCTGCATAACACAGATCGTTAATGAGTCTTCCTCCAATCCCGATGCCCCATTCTTCTTCATATAGTCAAGCTTCTCGTATTATTTGCTCAGCACACAGAATAGGTATGGTGAAAGAATACAACCCTGACACACATCTTTCCTGACTTTAAACCAATCAGTATTCCCTTGTTCTGTCCGAACAACTGCCTCTTGATCTATGTAAAGTTTCCTCATGAGCACAATTAAGTGTTCTGGAATTCCCATTCTTTGCAATGTTATCCATAATTTCTTATGACCCACACAGTCAAATGCCTTTGCATCAATAAAACACAGGTGAACACCCTTCTGGTATTCTCTGCTTTCAGCCACGATCCACCTGACATCACATCCTCTTCTGAAACCAGCCTGAATTCCTGGCAGTTCCCTGTTGATATACTGCTGCAGCCATTTTTGAATGATCTTCAGCAAAATTTTGCTTGCGTGTGATATTAATGATATTGCTCTATAATTTCCACATTCGGTTGGATCACCTTTCTTGGGAATAGGCATAAATATGGATCTCTTCCAGTCGATTGTCCAGGAAGCTGTCTTCCTTATGAATAGCAGTGGAATATTGTCTGATATAGTGCTGGAAGATGAGCCCCCCCAGTTTGGAAGGTACTCAAAAGATGACTGGGGAAGAGCTGCCTCCTCAAAGCAGAGTCGACCTTAATGACATGGAGTAAAGCTTTCAGGACCTTCATTTGCTGATGTGGCATGACTCAAAATGAGAAAAAACAGCTGCAAACATACATTAATAATCGGAACCTGGAATGTACGAAGTATGAATCTACGAAAATTAGAAATCATCAAAAATGGAACACATAAACATCGATATCCTAGGCATTAGTGAGCTGAAATGGACTGGTATTGGCCATTTTGAATCGGACAATCATACAGTCTACTATGCTGGGAATGACAACTCGAAGAGGAATGGTGTTGCATTCATCATCAAAAAGAACATTTCAAGATGTATCCTGAAGTACAATGCTGTCAGTGATAGGGTAATATCCATACACCTACAAGGAAGACCAGTTAATACGACTATTATTCAAATTTACGCACCAACCACTAGGACCAAAGATGAAGAAATAGAAGACTTTTATCAGCTGCTACAGTCTGAAATTGATCAAACATGCAATCAAGATGCATTGATAATTACTGGCAATTGGAATGTGAAAGTTGGAAACAGAGGAGAAGGATCAGTAGTTGGAAAATATGGCCTTGGTGATAGAAACAATGCCGGAGATTGCATGATAGAATTTTGCAAAACCAGTGACTTCTTCATTGCAAATACCTTCTTTCACCAACATAAATGGTGACTATACACATGGACCTTGCCGGATGGAACACGCAGAAATCAAATTGACTACGTCTGTGGAAAGAGAAGAGGGAAAAGCTCAATATCATCAGTCAGAACAAGGCCAGGGGCTGACTGTGGAACAGACCATCAGTTGCTCATATGCAAGTTCAAGCTTAAACTGAAGAAAATCAGAGCAAATCCACGAGAGCCAAAATATGACCTTGAGTATATCCCACCTGAATTTAGAGACCATCTGAAGAATAGATTTGATGCATTGAACACTAGTGACCAAAGACCGACGAGTTGTGGAATGACGTCAAGGACATCATCCATGAAGAAAGCAAGAGGTCATTGAAAAGAAAAGAAAGAAAGAAAGAAAGAAAAGACCAAGATAGATGTCAGAGGAGACTCTGAAACTTGCTCTCGAACATCGAGCTGCTAAAGCCAAAGGAAGAATTGATGAAGTAAAAGAACTGAACAGAAGATTTCAAAGGGCGTCTCGGGAAGACAAAGTATTATAATGACATACTCAAAGAGCTGGAGATGGAAAACCAAAAGGGAAAAACACACTCAGCGTTTCTCAAGCTGGAAGAACTTTAGGAAAAATTCAAGCCTTGAGTTGCAATAGTGAAGGATTCTATGGGGAAAATATTAAACGATGCAGGAAGCAACAAAAGAAGATGGAAGGAATACACAGATTCATTATACCAAAAAGAATTAGTTGATGTTCAATCATTTCAAGAGGTGGCATATGATCAGGAACCGATGGTACTGAAGAAAGAAGTCCAAGCTGCTCTGAAGGCATTGGCGAAAAACAAGTCTCCAGGAATTGATAGAATATCAATTAAGATGTTTCAACAAACAGATGCAGCACTGGAGGTGCTCACTCGTCTATGCCAAGAAATATGGAAGACAGGTTCAGATATAATTAGTTAAGATGAAGTCCTACAGGATTAGGGTGGACCCTATTGGTACCCTTATAAGAAGCCCATGTAAAAACATACACACAGGGAAGAAGGCCATGTGAAGATGGAGGAAGCGGAGATTGGAGTGATACAGCTACAAAGCCAAGGAACACCAAAGATTGCCAGCAACCACCAGAAGCTAGGAGGAGGCAAGGAATAGTCCTCCCTTAGAGCCCTGTGAGGGAGCATGGTCCTGCCAACACCTTGGTTTTGGGCTTCCAGAACTATGAGACAAAACATTCCTGTTGTTTTAAGCCACAAAGTTTGTGGTACTGGGTTACAGCATCCCCAGGGCACTAACACAAACAATAAGGGAAATATACCCAGAGCTACAAAGTCAAAAGAAAAAGTCCAAAGCATAGCTGTTTGGAACCATTCATTAGAGAACATTAGCCAATATTCCAACCCACCTTGTAGTCTCCCAGGGTCAGGTCTGCATTGAAGGCCAGAACCATATTTGAGATTTCAGAAAGATGGCATGGAGGAGACATTAGGAAAAAGGCTAAATGATACTCAGTAAAGTCTGCTTGGGAAGAAAGGGAAGTATTTGCCACACAATTTACAAAGATTTCTGGCCTGCATTGTGTTTATTTATTTGTATTGCAACTTAAAGGGACAAACTTCTATTATCTAGAAAATTCATCATGTGGCATAGAATCCCATGTTGCAAGGTATTGGTTGGGCCCCAATTATTAGCTTTCCTTCCTTCCAGCAGCCAATTTCCTCAGCCCAGCCTGTCCCAAGTTAGGAAGGTCCTCTTAGGCTCTTCTAAACTAAGCCAGCACCTGAAGCACTTCCAAGCCTCCTCCAGTTGCCACCAAGTCTATTCCAACTCACGATGATCCTATTTGTTACAGAGTAGAGCTGTTCTCCATAGGATTTTCAATGGCTCTGACTTTTCAGAAGCAGATTGCCAAGGCTTTCTTCTGAGTTGCCCCTGGGTAGGTTCGAACTGCCAACCTTTCAGTTAGTAACCCAGCACTTAACGGTTTGCTCCACTCAGGGATTCCTTCCAAGGCCCTGGGACCGTTGTATTAAGTGATGGGAGAAGATGATGCCCAGTGTTCTAAGGGGCTACCCTGTGTCATACAAGAAGCTCCTGCTGCCCGCTCTTCTGGGGGCTCAGGGCACGAGCAGCTCTCCTGGGCGCCATATTTCCAGGTCAGGCAGCTCTTGGAGCTGCAGATCCGTGCAGTGAGAGAAAACACACCCTGTGCAGAAGGTGAGGAAACCTGCAGTCAGCACTGGCCCCAACCAGCCAAGACACCTTACCTGAGTCACTCAACTACCCTGGGCCTCACTTTCCTCAAAAACAAGCTTTGTTTGGCAGAGTATTTCCTAGAAGTTTGAACTTGGATGTGTTTAGGAAGGGGGTTGCCTCAATTACCTGGTGCTGCTGTAATATAAATATCACACATGGGTGGCTTTAAAGAACAGAAATTTACTTTCTCACAGTTCTGGAATCTGAAAGTCTCAATCACTCTCGGTCACGTCGATTCTTTTCTTGTTGGTAGCTCCAGGCATTCCTTGGTTCTTGGCGATCCTCATACAGCATCTGTCTTCCCCAGTTTGTGTCTTTGTGTCTTTATACAACTCGGTAGTGATTAGATTCAGGATCCACCCTACACTGGTATGACCTCAACCAATTGATCTATTACATTACATTACGGAAAGTGATTACATGACATTGGATTACATTATGGGAAGTGATATCATTACATGACATTAGATGTAAGGTCATTACATTATATTGCATTACATCCACAAGCATAGGGGTTAGAATTCCAACATATATTCGGGGATACAATTCAATCCATAACAAGGATACTTTTTAGGTTTTGCTGTAGACCACCCCACTCCCAGCCCAGCACTCTTTCATTTTTTTTTTTACAGTCCTTTGTCTCCCTCCCTATCATTTATTTCCTGGCACCTGAATGCATACCTATGATCAGATTCATAGCTTGGAATCTACACTTGTGTCCTGATTAGTATTTAACAAAGAAGAGTGTTGGAGGTCACAAGTTAGAAACACCAGATGCAACACATTTCTTAAAGCATAGTATTTCTTTCCAGATGATATCCACTTTAATCTTCCACCTACATAGCCAATTAGACTCAGGTGACAAATTTCTCTTTATTTTACTTCAGTGTAAAAGCAGTTAAATTTTTCCTGCCATGTCCTCACAGAAAGTATGTAAAAGTAGCCCAGAGCAATCCTTTTCATCACCAGAGAAGGATTCATTACTTGTTCATCTTTTTTTAATTTGAATTTCAATGTCTTTACATTAAAATTAATACTTGCACAGGGTAAAAAATTCAAATAGCAACAACAAACCCTGGTGAGGTTGCAGGGAAATTAGAACTCTTATGCACTGCTGGTGGGAATGTAAAACGGTACAATCACTATGGAAAATGGTATGGCACATCCTTAAACAGCTAGAAATAGAAATACCATAGTATCCAGCAATCTCATTCCTAGGAATATGATAAAGATGAATCCTAGAGAAACAAAAGCTGTCACACAAATAGATATATACACGTCCAAGTCCATTGCAGCATTATTCACAATAGCAAAGAGATGGAAACAACCTAAATGACCATCAAAAGATGAGTGCATAAAAGAACTGCGGTACATACATATAATGGAATACTACGCAACCATAAAGAATAGTGATGAATTCATAAAATATCTCACAACATGGATGAATCTGGAGGACATTATGCTGAGTGAAATAAGTCAATCACAAAAGGACAAATATTGTAGAGACTACTTTTATAAAAAGTTTAAAAAAAAAAAAAGTTCATGCACAGAAAGTAACATTCTTTGTTGATTACCAGGGATGGGAAGAGAGGGAAAACCACCAACTAGATAGTAGATACATGTTAACTTTGGTGAAGGGAAAGGCGATACACAATATGGGGGAAGTCAGCACAACATGGCTAAGATAAAGAAAGACACTGAGAGGTATGCGAGAGTAAAAGGCAACTACACTAAATACTACAACATATACAATCCTGCAACAATAGTAAAAACAAAAAATAATTTATAAGTGGATATACAGAGAGATATGTATGCTGAATAGGTATTGGAGGGTACATGTGAGTACACTCATGTGCATATATAGACTAAGTTGTGGATATCTCTATATACATACTTGTATGTATGCTGCACGTATAGTCATATATACAATGGAGCACATAGGGAGCACAGTCAGGGGAACTTCGTAGACATAACCAAACACTTCATGGGGCTGTTACTGGGCTTGAGGGCTGGGGACAATTGTGTCGGGGGACATCTAAGTCAATTGGCATAACATAGCTCATAAAGTCAATGTTCTACATCCAACTCTGAGGAGTCGCATCTGGGGTCTTAAAAGCTTGCGAGTGGCCATCTAAGATTCAACTATTGGTCTCTTTCCATCCAGAGCAAAGGTTCAAGGAAGCTATTAGTCCAAAGGACTAATGGCCCACACAAACCACAGCCTCCACTGCCTGAGACCGGAAGAATTAGATGGTGCCCAGCTCCCCCTACTGACCACTATGACTGGGATCACAATAGAGGGTCACGGACAGAGTAGGAGAAAAATGTAGACCAAAATCCAAATTCATAAAGATGACAAAATCCAAATTCATAAAAATGATGAGACTTACTGATCTGATAGAGACTGGAGAAACCCCCAAGCCTATGGCCCTTAGTCATCCTTCTAACTTGGATCTGAAGCCACTACCAGAGATCATCTTTCAGCCAAATAACAGACAAGCCTATCAAATAAACAATAACCCTCATGACGAAAGGGCTCCTTAAAACAATCAACTATACAAGACCAAAAGGACAACATTTGCCCAAAAGCAAAGATGAGAAGGCAGAAAGGTTAAGGAAAACTGGACGAATGGAAACAGGGAACTCACAGTGGAAATGGGGAGAGTGTTGAGACATTGCAGGGATTGCAACCAATGTCATGGAACACTTTGTGTATAAATATTGAATGGGAAACTAATTTTCTCTGTAAACTTTCATCTAAAGCACAATTTTAAAAAATTCAAATAGCATTGAGGAATATATAATGAAAAATAAGTCCCCCATCTTCCCCCTAGTCTCCAGTCCCTCCAACCCCTAACCACTTTTCACAGTCACTCGTATGCCTTTCCAGAAGCATATATACATGGGCAGTAACACATAATTACATCTTTGTACAAATAGAAGCATAATTTTTTTGCACACGGTTAATTGCTTTTAAAAATTTTAATATAAGCTGTAAATCTTTATTAACATAGTAACACGTTCTTTTAAACCGCTAAATAATATTTCTCTTTATGAATGTATGATCATTTACACAACTAGCACTTTATTGCTGAACATAAAGGTAGCTTCCTATTTGTTTTCTATTACAAATAACACTATAATGAATCCCCTTGCCTTCTATAAGACAAGTTATTAGAATTGGGATGGATGGGATAAAAGAGGATTGCATATTTTGTTTTTAAAAATATTGCCAAGTTGCCCTACATGTTGTTAGTTGCCATCAAGTCAGCTCTGACTCAGGGCAGCCTGATGTACAATACAATGAAACGTTGCCTCGTCCTGCACCACCTTCATGATCACTAGTGCGCTCGAGTCTATTGTTGCGGCCACTGTGTACTTTGAGTCCTTTCCAACCTACGGGGCTCCTCTTCCAGCATTGTATTCGACAATGTTCTGTTGTGATCCATAGGATTTTCACTAGCTGATTTTTGGAAGTAAATCCCAGGCCTTCTTGCTTAGTCTGTCTTGGTCTGGAAGTTCTGCTGAAACCTGTCCACCATGGGGATCCTGCTGGCATTTGAAATACCAGTGGCATAACTTGCAGCATCATAACCCAACAAACCTAACCAGTTGCCTCTGAGCCAATTCCGACTCATACTGACACTGTAAGACACAGTAGAACTGTCCCATAGGGTTTCCAAGGAGTGGCTGGTGCATTCAAACCGCTGACCTTTCTGTTAGCAGCCAGCATCATAAAAAACGACACACAAACCACCACAGTACAACAAGCTGACAGGTGGTAGTGCCCTACAGAGGTGGTTGCCTGTAGGATACTGAAAGCTAGGTGCCATTTACATTTCTTTGCTTAGAATGTAGTTGAGTACCTTTTAATAGATTCATTGGTGTTTGGTTTTCTGCCCTTTGCCTATTTTTCTAATGAGTTGTTGGCATTTTCTTGCTGATTTGTAAAGGCTTGTTATTTATGAAAGAAATTAGCCCTTAGTCAGTTACATGTTTTGCAAATATTCTTCACATGTCTCATGGATTTCTTTGTTAATGGTATTTTTATTATGTTTTATCTTTTGCCTTGGAGAATATTTTTATTGATATTTTCCTTTATGAGACATCAGTTTTATGTTGAATTTGGAAAATCCTTCCCTACTTCTATATTATGGACATAAAATCATTTCCCCCTTGTTTTCAGGTAGTTCTTTTAATAATCTAGCCTTATACTGAAACCTTTGATCCATCTGCAGTCCGCTGGAAGTCAGTTTGTGTTATGTTCTGAATGGCCAGCCAGTTTCCTCAGCACTGTTCACTGGATAATCCAGCTTTTCTCCAGTGACTTGCACGTTTGTCAGCTTTGCACTGGCTGACACTCTTCAGGAAAAGAAAACAAAAGTCAGTAAATATAATTTGACCTTTGGGTTACGGCATCTGTTTCAAATATAAATCTAAGCTCCTGAGGGCACCTACGCCGATACGACACTTCACGGTTATCAAAAAACAAAAACCTAACCAGTTGCCATGAGTAGACTCACGGCAACCACATGTGTGCAGAGTAGAGCTGTGCTCCATTGGGCTTCCAACAACTGATTTTTCAGAAGTAGATCGCCAGGTTTTCCTTCAGAAATGCCTCTGGGTGGACTCAAGCCGCCAGTCTTTCGGTTGGTAGTCAACTGCTTAACCATCTGCGCCACCCAGGAACCTTTCACAATTATACGGAAAGGTTTCTTTTTTGGCCATACTGCTGGAGCCCAGCACATTTGCTGTTGAAGAAAGCAAGATGTGGAAAACCTTTCCTCTTTGTAGCAAAGCCCTCATAGGACGTGGTCACTATGCTTTTCAGGCCTTCAATTAAATGCACCCCTGACTTGGCTTCCACCCTGTGGAGTGCCATCACCACTCTGCAAGGCAGCCAGCTCACCAAGCTACAAAAGTGGTCATAGCTCTCTCTAGTCACCCTTCCCCTATGACACATCAAGAAAGAGCCCTGGCCCCTATCCAGGCCACCACCATTCCCCAATCCCACTCCTCCCCTCCCCAGTCCGAGGCTGGTCGGCTGGTCTAATGAGAGCAGAGTCTCTCTTTCTCCCCACACCAGACCTCTAATAGTAACCTCACTCCTGGGAGTTGGTTCCAGTCCTGTCTTCCTTTCTAGTGTTCTGCTGGGCTTTGATCTTTCCTCCTCTTTCCCTGCTAACAAACATGCTGAGCAGGGCAAACTAATCTTCCCGACCCTTAAAGGGACAGTGCCTCTGAGGTTCCTCAGCTGACAGTATCAGCTGCTGCAGTATGCTAAGGGCAACTGTGAAGGAGTCAATGGACTAAAGGAGGACAAGGAGGAGAAGGAGGAGGGGGAGTGGGAGCAGGGGAACAAGGAGGGGAGGAGAAGGGAAGGAGGGATAGAAGGGGGAGGGGAGGATGAAGGGGGAGGAGAAAAAGATCAAGGAGAAAGAATAGGATGAAGAAAAAAAGAGGGAAAGGAGAGGCAGGAGGAAAAGGAAGAGGAGGAGAAAGGAGAGGAGGAGAAGGAAGACGATAGTTTGAGGAAATCCTGAGGAATTATTTAAAGTTGCTCTCTTTAAAAGCAAGAACATCAAAAATCCCTCCAGGAAGGGGGCCTTCTCCAGTGCCCCATGGCCTGGCAGCCACAGCCCTTTCTGCCACTGGGAAGGCCACCTCAGCAACATTGGCTCCTTATTATTCTTCAATATGATTCTTCTTTCAGGCTTGCTTTGTGCTTACTTGTGAATTTCTAGTGATGTCTTGTAGCCAATTTCCTCCCTCTGGGAATCCATAGCTGAAGAAATTATAATGTGAATCAGGATGGTAATATGATTCAGAGGACACATTTTTTCCAGGAAGGCTTCCCTCAGCAGTGCCAGAGGCTGTGAAGCAGTTGGTGGAAGCAAGCTGGATTAACTTGGGGAAACAAAGGCAGGCGTGAAAGTTTCAGCACCTTCCTGCATGACCGTGGGCTGAGGCTGCTGCTCTCTCTGGCACAGCCCTGCCTTCCCTTCCCAATCACCGGAGCTCACGGGCACTGCAGGGCTCACGGCACCTTCCGCCAGGCTGCCAGGCAGAGGCCTGAGGATGGCAGTAGGACCCAGTGTTGGATCCACCCAGAAGCATGCTCTTCAGTGGTTCCTGGATGGACAGAGGGCCACTCTGGTCCCTGCTTAAGCACCAGCCCACCTGAGTGTGTCCAATGATGGTGCCTCAAAAGACATCCACATCCCCAGAGCCTGTGACTGTGACCTTTTTTGGAAAAAGGGTCTTTGCAGATATAAATAAGATAAGCATCTTGAGATGAGATCAACCTGGATTGCTCAGGTGGACCCCAAACTTAATGCCAAGTGTCCTTACATGAGACAGAAGAGGAGAAGACACAGACACAGAGGAGACGGCCATGTGACAATGGAGACATAGACTAGAGTGATGCAGCCACAAGCCAAGGACTGCCAGGAACCACCAGCAGCTGAAGAGGCAAAAAAAGATCCCCCTCTAGAGCCCCCAGAGGGAGTATGGCCCTGCACATGCCTTGGTTTTGGACTTTCAGCCTCCAGACTGTGTGAGAATACATTTCTGTTGTTTTAAGTAAGCCACCCAGTCTGGGTAATTTGTTACTGCAGCCACGGGACACTAATACCATCCCACTGAGTAACCTCTTGCTTTCTTCTTCTCAGAGATCATTTATACAAATAGTATTTGTGGGATCCAGGAGCCAACTGGACAGTGAAGCAGGAGGCCAAGGTCAGTCCCCCAACTTATGGTCAAGGCACACCTCTTTCCCCCAATGGACAGTTGTTTATGATGTTCATCAGGCACCCTGAGAACAGCACCACACACCCTGACCTCCAGTTCCACAGGATCTCCATGGGAGGACCACCTCAGTGTGCCAGGATGCCAACCACAGCCTGGGCCTTCCAGAACATTTGGCTTGGGCCACTCCCTCCTTCTCTTCTCTCTTCTCTTCTGGTCTCTCTTTTTTTGCCATCTGAGTTCACTAGCACAATGAACCAGCCACCTACACTTACAAAAAGTAAGTTTAATGAACATCAAGAAGAGAAAACTTTACTCATTTATTTTTTACTTTTGCGGTAAAAAAAAAGAAAAGAAAAGGGTTATGCTCGATAGGCATAACATAGTTTATAAGAAAATGTTTTATATCCTACTTTGGTGAGTAGCGTCTGGGATCTTAAAAGTGAGAGGCCATCTAAGCTACTCCACTGGTCCCACCCCATCAGGAGCAAGAGAGGATGAAGAAAACCAGAGACACAAAGGAAAGATTAGCCCAAAGGACTAGTGGACCACAAGTACCACAGCCTCAACCAGGCTGAGTCCAGCACAACTAGATGGTGCCCAGCTACCACCACCAACTGCTCTGACAGGGATCACAATAGAGGGTCCCAGACAGAGCTGGAGAAAACTGTGGAAAAAAGTTCTAACTCACAAAAAAAGACCAGACTTACTGGTCTGACAGAGACTGGAGAAACCCTGGGAGTATGGCCCCTGAACACCATTTTAGCTCAGTAATGAAGACACTCCTGAGGTTCACCCTTCAGCCAAAGGTTAGGGAGGCCCATAAAACAAAACAAGACTAAAGGGGCACACCAGCCCAGGGGCAAGGATGACAAGGCAGGAGGGGACAGGAAAGGTGGTAACAGGGAGCCCAAGGTTGAGAAGCGAAGAGTGTTGACAAGTCATGGGGGTTGCAACCAGTGTCACAAAACACTGTGTGTATTAATTGTTTAAGAAGAAACTAACCTGCCTTGTAAACCTTCATCTAAAGCACAATTTTTTTTAAAGAAAAAAAAGGGGGGGGAGGGGCAGTTATGAAGAGTCCAGCTCAGTGCAGAAATTCCTGAGGAAATGAGCCCTCTCAAGACAGATCAGAGTGAAATCAACGGAGGCGTATATATACCTACCAGCACCTCTTGACCTAACTGCAGGTTTATATTCCACTCAGGACAATGTGGGATCCAGTGTTAAATCCACCTGTCACTATCCTCTTAGACCAAAACCAGCAGAAGAACATGCCACAGAAGATGAAGAGAAGGGTCCAATCAGAGAAGCATGGCAAGTTTTCAGATTATCATCTGGCTCTTTCTAGATCACCTTTCATTAGATGGCACCATCCTTGCCTATAACTTGGGGGTTTCCTCTGCTAATTTGAGGCTTTTAGGTTGTCTGCATCAAATGTGAAATGCCAGGAAAGGCAAAGCCAAGAACTCTTCGCCCCTGGGGAGAGCCACCTCGGTGAGTTAGAGGGACCAAGGAAACCCAGCACCTTGGCGTCGTTATTTCTGGTGGGAGCCACAGGAAACTAAGGTTTTTATTCCTGAAGGTCAGGAACAGATTCCTTGAGATTAGTTAGAAATCTTGCAGTCAGCTCTAGGGGTTGTAGCTCCCCTACAATCAACATGGTTCTCACACCCAGTGCCTTTGATGGAAACCACAGAAACACAAGATCGCAGGTAACAGTGAGTATCTGCCCCTTAGAGAATGAACTTTCCAGGTGAGTAGCAAGGGCCCAGAGGTGTGGGTCAAAGAAGCTTCATGAAGGGTCACGGAGAGAGTGGCTGCTATGTTCTGCTCAGTAAGGACACCCAGGGACTTGATGGCAGTCACATGCAGCCCAGGGTCAGCTGGTCACCTGAGATCAGGCATGGAGCAGACTCAGATATTGGCATGATCTCAGGCCTTGTGGCATGGGGTTGAGAGTGGGGCTGGGTAAAACATAATAGATGGTCATGGGACAAACAAGCCTGAGAAAAAGCCCTATAGTCAGGACTGAACTGGGCATGTCCTTGATAGGAGCTAAATATCTTGGGTGTCAGCACAGAGGTGCCATCATGATGACTTTGCCTTTCCTGTGGGTGCAATTAGAAAGTTGCCCCAGCCAGTCGCCACCTTGGGCCCTGGCTAAGAGGACCAGGTCACGGTCTCTAGAGTAAGGACAGCTCACAAGTTGTTCTTGGCCACAAATTTCACACTTCACATAAAATCAGACCATTGTTTATTATATACTCCCGGCCAGTAGGGGAAACAAGTTGAACAGAATGAAGGGAGTCTACAAATCTATATTCTGTATCAGAGAAAATAGAGCGATTCCCTTAATGCCACTTTTATTCATACAAATATCTAAAACCAGTTGCCATCAAGTCAATTTCCGACTCACGGCAACCCCCTGTGTGTTAGAATACAGCTGTGTTCCGTGGCATTCTCAATGGCTGACTTTTTAGAAATAGATGACCCAGGACTTTCTTCTGAGGTGCCTCTGGGTGGACTTCAATCTCCAACCTCTTTGTTAGCAGCCGACCGCGTTAACTGTTTTCACCACCCAGGGAGTCCATACAGATACCTTGTTGTTGGCTGCCACTGTTGAGTAGGCCCCCACCTCATGGCAACCCCATGTGTTACAGAATAGGACTGCACTCCATACGGTTTTCTTGGCCATAATCTTTATGGAGCAGCTAGCCGGGCCTATCTTCGTGGAGCTGCTGGGTGGGTTTGAACTGACAACCTTTGGGTTAGCAGCCAAATGCAAACCGCTTGCATCACCCATGCTCCTTATGCAAATATCTAGCTGCTGTCAAATAAGAACCGTAACAAAAATGGTCACCATGGCAGTCGGCCCTTCTGCTGACTCAGGGCTCCCCTTGGGCATGGATGCCCACTGATGCTCTTTGTTGCTTCAAAAATTAGTTACGAGGATGTCCAGTGAAACTTTTCCAGGTTAATGCACAGGGTTCTTTCAACCACATCTAGAAAGGTGAATGTACGTGATACGCTGAATCGCTGCAGAGGATGACCACGAGAATCTACTGGAAGAAACAGGGCGCCAGATTCAGCACAACCCCCAGTGCACGGAAGGTCCGCAGTGAAGGTCACTTCCCTTGGACCTCACTGGCCAGCTACCACCCTTAACCTTATACTGTGTTTGGATTGGCAGAGCTTGCCAAATGGTTAAGATGAATCTTAATTTCAATTTTCCATTTGTTCAGCATGAGCTCTATTTCTTCCCCATTCCTTCTGCCTTTGCCTGAGATCATGCTGTCCCCAACGATTATTATTAAAAAAAAAAAAAACTCAACCTGTTGCTGTTGATTCCGACTCATGGCTACCCCATGTGTTTCAAAGTAGAATTGTGCCCCTAAAGGTATTTCAATGGCTGTAATCTTATGGAAGTAGATTGCCAGGACTTTCTTCTGACATGCCACTGGGTGGATTCAAACTGCCAACCTTTTAGTTAGTAGCTGAGAATTGTTTGCACCACCTAGGGACCAAACAACGGTTATAACTAACATTTACAGAGCATTTACTGAAGGCCAGGCACTGTTCTGTGTGCTTCACATGTATAAACTCATGAAGTCCTTAGTCCTCCTCTATGAAGTAGGTACTGTTACTACTACCTAATTACATGGAGAAAGAAACAGAGACAAAGGAGGGCACATTGGTTTGTCCAAGAGCACAGGGTTTGTGGTTTAGTTATCTATTGCTGCACAATGACTTACTCCAAAACTTAGTGGCTGAAAACAATACACATTTATTATCTCACAGTTTCTGTAGGTCAGGAATTCAGAAGCTGTTGGGTGGTCCAGCTTAGGATCTGTCACAAGGTTGCAATCAAGATGTTGGCCAGAATGGCAATTATCTGAAGGCTTGACTGGGGCTGGAGAATCTGCTTCCAAGATGGCTCACTCATGTGGCTGTTGGCTGGGTGGCCTCAGTTCCTTGCCATGTGGGCTTCTTGATAGACTACTTAAGTGTCCTCACAACATGACAGCTAATTTCCCTCAAAGCAAGCCATCCCAGAGAGAAAGTCATAGTACCTTTTATGGCCTGGATGCTGAAGTCGTACACCATCACTTCCACTTCGTCTACTCATTAGAAATAAACGCTAAGTTCAGCCCACTCTCGTACACCATCACTTCCACTTTATCTACTCATTAGAAATAAACACTAAGTTCAGCCCACTCTCAAAAGGAGGCAAATTAGGCCCCATGTCTTGAAGGGGGGAAGTGTCAAAGAATTTGTGAGTATGTTTTAAAACCTCCACAGCTTCTAAGTGGTGGAGCTGGGATTTGAACCACTCATTTTGGCTCCAAAGACCACATGTTTCACCATAATGGTGGGAGTTCCTTGAGTTTACTAGGAAACACAGGTCTTGGCCATGTGTGCAAAGCTCCACAGTAGTGGCATTAGTACTCCTGTACCAGGCTTCTCCCTGAAAGCTGCAGGGCCAGGCACCAATGCTATCATGGACGCTTTCTGACTGTTGCTGGGAATTAAGCAGCAAGGCTAAGACCCCAGAACAGAGGGTTCTGAACCTCCCAGTAATTTTTAAGACATTTAGGAGCACACCCTCACATCTCTATATTTTTGCTGTAAAGAAGACATGGTTCCTAGTCTACTATCCCTGTTCCCAGAAGCATCTTCCTAAAATGCAGTGCTAACCACATCATTTGCCTGCTCAAATCTTCAATGGCTCCCTATTGCCTGCAAGACTAAATTAAAATTCCTTGGTATGTCATTTAAGACCCTTTACAGTGTAGACAAAACTTACTTGTCCAGCACCATCTTCTGCCACCACTTTCACTTCAGCAACCCATGTGTCAGTCCCAATGAACCACTCACCAGCTGTTCCCTCTGCAGAAGTACTGGCTCTGCTGTCCTGTACTTATCCCCCAAGACTCTCCTTATAAGCCCCCTCCTCTTTGAGATCTTCCCTGACTACCCCTCAAGTTAGCCAGCTCCTTCACTCTTGTCCCACAGGACTTTGTACAAACCATTTGAAATGCATTTAACACTTTGTATTGTGAATTTCTAACTCTCCACTAGATGGTTATGTCTCTTAGAGTAGGATCTTCATAGGAATGGGCAGCAAGCAGGCACTCCAGATATTTGTGGATGAATGGACGATTGGGTAGATGAATAGATGAATGTACCAGTTAGTGGATGGACGGATGGGGGATAGACAGAAAGATGGTTAGATGGATGGAGAATAGGTGAATGGATGGGTGAGTAGGTGGATGGATGATGGATGGATGGGTAATGGATGATTGGATGGATGATGGGTAGATGAACAGATAAATAGACAGGTGGATGGATGGATCAATAGGCGAATGGATGGATCAATAGATAAATGAATGAAGAGACTCATAGACTTCCTAGGCCTTACAACAGTCAAATAAGATGGGAATATGATCATATATTCTAGAGAAAATTACTAAAGAAAGATGTTATAGAAAATAGCCTAATCAAGATAAAACCATATGAAAGACAAAGCTTGTATCTTGAACACAAACAACAAAAAGGGGAGGGAGAAGAAAGGAAAGGGGAAATAAAAGCATCCATAGTTTGCAAACCCAAGGATTTGCTTCTCTTAAGCAAAGTAGGGATATTTTGTATTGCTTTTCCCTAAGGGATTGAAGATAACCCTTTTGGCTGACTGAGCCTCTCTGGATGGGGTTGGGGGAGCTGCACCTGCCCAGTGTGCAGCAGGATCAGGTTGGCTGGGGTGACACCAAGCTTTTGCCATTGAAAAGCCATCATCTCCTGGGCTGTTTACTGGCCTGGTCTAACATGAGTCCTCTTCCTCCCTGCCCCCATTGTCATGCTGAGGCAGGCAGGGGCTTGCCTTAAGCCACAGAAAGGGGCAGTCCTGCAGTCAGAGGCAATAGTCCAAGGGCAGCAAGGTGGGGCCACAGCCAGCCTCCTGGCCTCGGGGAGAGGAACTGGAACCAACTATCGATCCCTGCCACTGGACAATCAGAGCTTCCAGACTCGGTGTCAGCCTGGCCGGGAGCCATGTCCCTACAGTCGATGGGGACCAGGCTGCAGTCACTCCTAATAAGGTCTCAGGTCCAGCGACAGGAGCTAATGGAGGCTGGGAAGGAGATACAGAGCTAACTAGGGATTAGAAATGTCCAACAATCCAGGCAGCATCTCTCTTTCTCCGTTTCTTGGCCATGTACACTATTGATATTTGGGGGGGTAGATGATTCTCTATTGTGGGTGAATATCCTGTGCATTGTAGTATGTTGTTGGCAGCATCCCTGGCCTCTACCCACTAGATGCCAGTATCACCCTCTCTCCCCGTTCTGTCAATCAAAAACGTTTGCAGACATTGCCTCATATGCCCAGATAGGCAGAGCCTGAGAACCATCGCTCTGGCTGGGATGGCTGTCTCCTCTGCTCTCCCCTCTGCTTTCTTCATTCATTTGCCACTTCCTAGAAAGGTCAGCCCTGGGAATAGCTACGAGGAGGATGAAGTTTATCTTTGGGCACATCCCCTTCGCCGAAGTGCCAGCGCCCTCCTGGAGACCCCAGCTGCCCACGGCCCCTGTGCTCACCCCTGCAGCCTTCTACACGGCACTGGGGTTATGTCTGCTCACATGCTTCTTTCAGCACATACTTGTCATCTGTCTTAGTTACCTCATGCTGCTATAACAGAAATGCCTCAAGTGGGTGACTTTAACAGAAGTTTATTCTCTCACGGTCTAGGAAGCTAGAAGTCCAAATTCAGGGTGCCAGCTCCAGGGGAAGTCTTTCTCTCTCTGTTGGCTCTGGAGGAAGGTCCTGGCCATCGATCTTCCTCTGGTCTAGGAGATTCTCAGTGCAGGGACCCTGGGTCCAAAAGATGTGTGTTCCTGGCTCTACTTTCTTGGTGGTATGAGGTCCTCATTTCTCTGCTTATTTCTCTCTTTTATATCTTAAAAGAGATTGATTTAAGACACAACCTAATCTTGTAGATTGAGTCCTGCCTTATTAACATAACTGTCACTAATCCTACCTCATTAACACCATAGAGAGGGTTTACAACACAGAAAAACCATATCAGATGACAAAATGGTGGACAATTACACAATACTAGGAATCATGGCCTAGGCAAGTGACACACATTTTGGGGGGGGGACACAATTCAATCCATAGCATCATTGTTGTCACCTTCTGAGAATCAGCACCGACTCATATTGACCCCATGCACTACAAACGGAAGCTTTGCCCAGTCCTCTACCATCTTGACAATCATTAGTATGCTCAAGTCCATTGTTTTGGCCATGTGTATTTGAGTGCCTTCCAACCGAGGGGGCTCATCTTCCAGCACTGTATCAGACAATATCCATAGGGTTTTCATTGGCTAATTTTTAGAAGTAGATTCCCAGGCCTTTCTTCCTGCTCTGTCTTAGTCTGGAAGCTCTGCTGAAACTCGTCCATCATGGATGACCCTGCTGGATTTGGAATACCAGTGGCATAGCTTCCAGCATCACAGCAACACACAAGCAACCACAGTACCACAAACTGACAGACAGGTGGTGGACACACATATGAGGTATCCAGTCTTGGCTGGTGGGGAACATAATGGTGAGCAAAGGGCAGATGTGGAGCCTTGTAAGTGTAGAGCCCGCCCTGCCTCCCAGACCACTCACTTTCTGAGGTCACAGGACACATGCCTGCCTCAGGGCACAATAGTAAGACCATCTCCTGGAGGAAGGCACCCTCTTCCAGGCAGTCACTCCCTCAGGCCGGGGGTCCATCAACCCTTCCCGGCCTCGGTCAGACCCCAGGCCCCGAATGGGTCCTCTGCTGGCATTTCTCAAGTTTTGCTGTGCACAGGTGTTAAAATGCAGACTCCGATTCAGTGGGTCTACGGTGGGCCTGGGGTGGGCCTGCGATTCTGCACGTCCAACAAGTGTCCAGGTGATCCTGATGCTGCTGGTCCTGGACCACATGCTGAGGGCTGAGAGGCCAAGAAGCTAAAGTTAGAAAATCAGATGGAAGCTTCAGAGGGGACAGGACAGCAGGAGTCAACTGCAGGCCACAGAGCCCACTCCAGCAGTGGGGACGTGGGGTCAGGATAGCACCAAAAACCATACCAAACCCATTGCCATCTAGTCAATTCTGACTGACGGTGGCCCTATAGGACAGAGTGGAATTGCTCCGCAAGGTTTCCAAGGCTGTAAACGTTTACAAAGCAGACTGCCACAGTATTCTCGCACGTGGAGCAGCTGGTGGGTTCGAATCCGCAACCTTTTGGCTACCAGTCAAGTGCCTAACCATTGCACCACCAGGGCACCTTCAGGGGAGCACAGTGATGGATTATTGGAGATGGAGTTCCAAATTCTTTCTGGAGTACAAGGACGTTGTGAAGTCCTCGTGCTCTTTGGATGATGCTGCCAGGAAAAGCCAAAGGCCCGGTGGCAATTTCTAAGGTCGGAATCTGGAGTTGGTCCTGATGCCAGGTCTCCACTCTATTTGCCATCCGCCCCCTCCTCGGGGCTGGAAAACTCCGCTCAGCTTGGGAGCAGAGAGGCCCCCAGCCCAATCCCTGCCAAATCCGGATGAGAGAAACGAGGATCCGCCTCTCCCAGAGTTGCTTCGACCCGCCTCCATGAGGCCCCAGGTGTGGGCGCGACAGCAGTGGCCCTCTCCAGCGCTGCGGACCCCACAGCCCACCGGGTTCTGGCCGTCCCTGAAAGTCACGTGCAGCCGCGAGCGCCACCTTGTGCTAAAGCGACCACAGGGCAGCCCGACCGTCGCCGAGACCCGACGGAGGCAGTTTCTTAAAACCAAGCACCTTCAACTTTATTTCTTCCCTTCTGAGGCTTGATCTGGGTGAGGTTTATATCTCAGAGGTTAAGCCATTCTCTCTGACACTCCACATAACAAAAGAACTTTTTGTGTTGTACTCACCGTTAGTTTAAATATTTACTGAGAGTGCAGAGAGAAACAAACCCCAGGAACCTGACACTGCGCTCAGTCCCAGGCAGGGGCTTAGGAAGTGCCGTAAGGGGCCTTAACCCTCCCGTTCCCAGATCTGCGCCTTTACACCTCAACTTCTCCCCTCCCTCCCAGAGTCTGCCCTGCGTTAGAACCCCTGGGGAGAGCCACTTAAGCCTGTGCAAGCCTGGTCTTACCTCTAAAACTGTTTCGTTGCGGTGAGCTGCCATTGAGTGGACCCCAACTCACAGCGACCCCATGTGTTACAGTGTAGAACGGCTCCATAGGGTTTTCTTGGCTTCTTTATGGAAGCAGATCACCAGGCCTTTCTTCTGTGGTGCTGCTGAGTGGATTTGAAGCACCAACCTTTAGGTTAGCAGCTGATCGCAAACCTCTTGTCCTACCCAGTGTCCTTACCTCTAAACTGGGGAGTAATAATATTTTCTCTCAGATTCTCAGGGTGGCTGTGGGGTGTTCAGTGACACCACACGTGAAAAGTAACTAGCAAGGCCCCTGCACAGCAGAGCACACCTGTTTGCTCATTCTTTTCCCGTCTTTCTAAACCAGTTGCTGTTGAGCCGACTCGAATTCATGGCAACCCCACGCGTGTCAGAGTAGAATTGTGCTCCATAAGGTTTTCAATGCCTGGTTATTTGGAAGTAGATCACCAGGCTTTTTTTCTGAGGCACCTCTAACCCACTGCCGTCGAGTCAATTCCGACTCATAGCGACGCTATAGGACAGAGTAGAGCTGCTCCATAGAGTTTCCTGGCGGATTCGAACTTTCAACCCTTTGGTTAGCAGCTGTAGCACTTAACCACTACGCCACCAGGGTTTCCGAGACACCTCTAGGAGGACTCAAATCATCAACCTTTCAGTTAGCAGCCTAGCGTGCTAACCATTTTCACCACCCAGGGACTCCTTCCTTCTTCTACCCATATCCAGTCCATTCTCTGGACTCAAATCAAATCATCTGTCATCCAGGAAGCTTTCCCTAACCTCGCCTCTGACGCTTTGCTCCTCCAAACGGCCAAGCCACAAAACTTTCAGCACCAGCTCACACACCACCCTCAACTGCTGTCCAACTCTCTGTCAGAATAGTTTCTCTCTTGGATGAACTTTACTTCACTAAAGGGTGGGACCTGAATGCTGGGAGCAGATGGGGCAACGTGGGAATAATGGTCCCTAGAACCTTGTTATTGTTGTTGTTAGGTGCTGTCCAATTGGTTCCAACTCATAGTGACCCCATGCATAAAAGAACAAAACACTGACCAGTCCTGTGCCTTCCTCATAGTCATTGCTATGTTTGAGCCCATTGTTGCAGCCACCATGTCAGTCCATCTCATTGAGGGTTCTTCCACTTTTTCATTGACCCTCTACTTTACTAAGCATGGTGTCCTTCTCCAGGGACTGGTTCCTCCTGATAACATGTCCAAAGTAGGTGAGACAAAGTCTCACTATCCTTACTTCTAAGGCATTCTGGCTGTACTTCTTCCAAGACAGATTTGTTCTTCCTTCTGGAAGTCCATGGTATATTCAATATTCTTCACGAACACCGTAATTCACATGCATCAATTCTTCTTCTGTCTTCCTTATTCACTGTCCAGCTTTTGAATGCATATGAGGCAATTAAAAATACTACAGCACGGGTCAGGCACACCTTAGTCCACAAAGTGACATCTTTGCTTTTGAACACATTAAAGAGGTCTTTTGCGGCAGATTTGCCCAATGCAATGTCATTTGATTTCTTCACTGCTGCTTCCGTGGGCGTTGACTGTGGATTCAAGTAAAATGAAATCCTTGACAACTTCAATATTTTCTCCATTTATCATGATGTTGCTTATTGGTCCAGTTTGAGGATTTTTATTTTCTTTATGTTAAAGTGTAATTCATACTGAAGGCTGTAGTCTTTGATCTTCATTAGTGTTTCAAGTCCTCTTCACTTTCATTAAGCAAGGTTGTGTCATCTGCATATCACAGGTTGATAACAAGTCTTCCTCCAACCCTGAGCCCCATTCTTCTTCATATAGTCCAACTTCTTGGATTATTTACTCAGCATTCAGATTGAATAAGTATGGTGAAAGAATATAGCCCTGATGCACGCCTTTCCTCATTTTAAAACCACACAGTATTCCCCTGTTCTGTTCAAACAACTGCCTCTGAGTCTGTGTATAGGTTCCAGAGCCTTGGGTTTGCAAAATTCTGCAGCTATTTGTCTGCCTAGTCACAGAAATACTCTGATTTATCTTCACATCAAAAAACAGAAAAAAAACCCAGTTGCTGTGGAGTTGACTCATGGCAACCCCACGTGTGTCAGTAGAACTGTTCTCCACAGGGTTTTCAATGGCTGCTCTTTCAGAAGTAGATCTCCAGGCCTGTCTTCCAAGGCACCTCTAGGTGGACTTGAACCTCCAACCTTTCAGTCACCAGCTGAACCTTTTACCTCTCACAATGCTTTTGTTTTAACCCATTCACCCCACATCAGAATAACTATACAAGCTTTCTTTGGTTACTGCTTGCCTGATAAATCTCTTCCTATTACTGTCTTCAACCTTTCTGTGTCGTTTGGTTTTAGAAGGGCCTCTTAGAAACAATATGTAACTGGATCTTGAATTCTTTTTTCAATCTGTAGGGTAATCTTTGTCTTTTTGCTTGAGAATTGGGTGAGTGCTCCAGATTAGCGGTCTTCAAACTTTTCTACTCCTATACCCATTCACAGTTTTTATAAACTATTAGGCCTCCAACGTATTTTTAATTTACACATTGAGAATTTTTATCATAAGTTTAAATAATTGCAAAAGATGCTTTTTTCTGGCATATTGTAAATGTTGATATTAAAGATAAAAACTACCGTATAAGGCATTTAAATATATCTCATGGAATGTAAGTACAGAGTAAATCCATACCCCCCTTCATCCATTTAAAAACACAAAGCAAGCTCTTCTTTAAATGTCTGGAATTTTAGTGTCCATTTTTCCTTGAACTTATATTTCCATTTCATCACCCCCAAAGAGTTTTATTCTAATGTATTACGGTTTTATGTTTCAAAGTCTTTTTTTTTTTTTTTTTTTTGGTAACCATATCAAAGTTTTTTGTATCAAGAAATGTATATAAATTTAAAATTTTGAAAAATTCCTTTAATCATAAGACATCAAGGATTAAGTGTTTTCTTCTAGGCGGTTATCATTGCAACATAAGTAGAACACAAATGTTCAAATACAAGTATATTCATTTTTGCTAAGTAATTATTAAGTACAAAAAGTTATTTCATTAGAAATGGGTCTCTTAAAAACATGGATGAAGCTTTTAAATGTTTACATGTAGCCATAGATTAATATAATTTATTCGTAATCAAATACAGGATCATCATTAATTTTATTCCAATTTTTATTAGCTTAGATGTACGAGCTGAGAAACATGACTCCTATAAATACATAAAAAGGAATAGAATGAGTATTGACATAACACTTCACTCAGTTCCTGAAACTCTTCTACAATTATTTGCTTTAAAAACCACATGTTGATTAATCATCAAAATTTATTTTAAATAATCCGTAAACTGATAAATAGACTAGATTCTCTTTCAGTTTTGTCGAAATGAATCATTGGAAACTCTCTGACTTACAAAAGGATTTGTCAGTAGTTATTACAGTCAATCACCTTCTCAATTTCACGACATTATGCCCAAAAGTGGGGGAGGTATTAAGACATAAACCAAAAAACCAAACCCGCTGCCTTTGAGTTGATTCCGACTCATAGCAACACGATAGGACAGAGTAGAATTGTCCCCTAGAGTTTCTAAGGAGCGCCTGGCAGATTCAAACCGCCAACCTTTTGGTTAGCAGCCGTAGCACTTAACCACTATGTCACCAGGGTTTCCTTTAAGACATAGCCAGTAACTATTAATTATGTCTGTTACTCTTATAGTGAAGAGGCACTGCTTTTAGCCTGATATTTCCAAAATGAGTAGAAAAATAGAAATATTATTAATTCGTGTAGACTTTTGCCAAGGAAAAGTTGAATATGGATTTATGGCATTCAATACAATTTTGGCAAAAGGTAATAAAAATATTTCCCCTGTAAGTCTGAATAAATGTTGAAGAAACTCTAAAACACTACCTTACCTCCGATCTGTGTTACTTTCTCTCAAAGATGTTATATTGGTCTGTTAGAAGTGGACATTTCACCTTATCCTCCATAAAATGACATAAATAGTCCAACCAAGGCACAGATTGAAATGCCCATGAATGACAAAACTCACCAATATTAGTTGGGTTAATAAATGTTAGGTAATGAAAATGAAAGGTGGGTAGTGAAAAAGGAAGACAGAGAATGATGCATTCTAACTGTGGTATTGGCAAAGAATATTGACTATACCATGGACTTCCAGGAGAACAAATAAATCAGCCTTAGAAAAAATATAACCAGAGTGTTCCTTAGAAGCAAGCATAATGAGACTTTAACTCACTTACTTTGGACATGTCATAAAGACCAATCTCTAGAAAAGGACATCATGTTTGGTGTGGTAGGGGCCAATGAAAACAAAAAAAAAACTCTCAGTGAGATGGATTGACACAATGGCCACAACAATGGACTCAATATACCAACAATGATCATGAATATGGTGCAGGACCAGGCAACGTTTCATTCCATTAGATATTAGGTCGCCACGAGTCAGAGCTGACTTGACAGAACTAACAACAGTCCCAATGCCTGGCTTATAGAACGCTCTATGCAAGGGTTCACTAACAAGGTCTTTCTATTACTGGGAATGGTGAACATGCTCTGGAGCTGGTGGTATTTCCCAGCATGCCTGCTCCTAGTCCCGAATATTTCTAACAGGAGTAAGCAGATAAGTCACTGAGTCTTGCCTATGTTTGCTACCACCACCATCTAGGGGTCTCTGTTTTGTCCTTGTGGGAACAATACGTTATGCAGTCATAAGGGATAAAGGGGGCAAGGTCATTCCAGAAACACTGGAGTGTTACTCCTGCTGGCTGACTCCACAAGACATAGGAATACGGAACATGGTGACCTGGGCCAAAATGGTCCACGTCTAGTGCTTCCTGAAAACCCTACAGATCACAATTGTCTGATCCATGGCCCATGATGGAGATGGCACAAGGCCAGACAGCATTTTCCTCTGCTACGCATGGGGTCACCATGAGTAGGGGGCTGACTCCGTGGTAGCTAAGAACACCAACAAGCACTTCCTCTTCAAGGGCAGTGCATGTAAGACACGGAGCACCTCCAAGTCCACCCGTGAGAGGTGGAGTCTGATTAAAGGACCTCCACCAGCATCGATATTCCTAGCTGCCCCTTTGTTTGGGTTCTGGGGCAACGATCCTGGTGAACACTGGCCATTCTTTGGTCAAATGAAAGAGGATCATGAAAGAAGGGGGAAAGAGACTAAATGTGTATGTCCAGGCAGGTGTGCTTGGGAAAGAATACCTGGATGGGAAGGTCCTGTAGATGAGGCCCAAGCCTCCATGGAGTGTCACACGTGCCCAGATGGATACTGAGCAGATGATGTCACATGGGTTGGCCCTGGCCCTGGGATAACCCCACCTCAACTATCCTGGAGCTCTCTCCCATTTCCTTTTTTGCCCTCTGAGGACTTCCCTTTCCTTTCAGCTTACTTATGTGCTGGCATCTACATTTTTATAATATATGCAATATTTTAATTATTTTGGAGGAGGACAGCTTTGTGGGTTCTCTAGACAGCCATATTGCCAGAAATGAAAGTGCTCTTTTATACAAGGTTTGGAATCACCACCCATGGAGGAGGGCGGGGAGAAGCCAAAATTGTACAAGACTGTGTCCTGAAATAGCAGACTTTTAGTACGAGTTATCATATCTGTAATGGCTCCCATGCTGAGTCTGTGTCCCACCCCAGATGATGAAACTGAGCCTGGAGCTCCATGCCCACCCCTAGATTGCTGCATGCCCCACAGACAGGCCCCCACGGTAGTGCTTAAAGCATGTTCTCTGCCTCTCAGGCTAGACTTCATTTTCTAGTCCTTTCTCTGCTCTTTCCCCCCCCTTAGGTATATGGTGCTTCTGTAACAGAAATACCACAGGTGGGTGGCTTTAAAGAACGGAGATTTATTTTCTCACAGTCTAGGGGTCTAGAAGTCTGAATTCAAGGCACTGGCTCAAGGGGAAGGCTCTATCTCTGTCAGATCTGGGGGAAGATCCTTGTCGCAGCTTCTGTAACCCCAGCATGCCTCAGATCCTCGATCATCGCCACGTGTTATCTATCTTCGCCCTGCCCCCTGCTTTGTACTTCCTCCTGGGTCAAATCTGCTCTTTTTATAACACAGAAGTGATTAGGTTTAGGAGCCATCCTAGACCGACTAAGGGTCTCATTAACATAAACCGTCCCTCGCCAAAAAAAAAGCCAGTCAATACTGACTCATAGTGACCCTATACCAAAGGAAAAAAAAAAAAAAAAACATTGTCGTGGAGTCAATTTTGACTCATAGAGACCCTACAGGACAGAAGATTGCCACATAGAATTTCCAAGGAGCACCTGGTGGATTCGAACTGCCGACTAGGACAGAGTAAAACTGTCCCATAGGGTTTCCAAGGAGCAGCTGGTGAGTTCAAATTGCTGACCTTTCTGTTAGCAGAGGAGCTCTTAACCACCAGGGCGCCATTAACGTAAAAAGGAAACCCTATATCCAAACAAGATTACATCCACAGGTACAGGGGTAGGGATCGAACGTGTATTGTGGAAGTGGAACACAGTTCAGTCCAGAACACCCTCTCTTATTCCTTAATCTTTCTCGTGCATTTTTTCCCTTCTCATCTCCTGGGCTACATCCCAGACTTGGCCATACATCTCCAGGAGTGCTCAGCCTGTTTCCAGCACTTGGGGCTGCACACTGTCTGCTGTATGCATAAGGGGGTGACCCCTGCCCCCCTGCTTGGAACAAGGCAGGCTGCCTCCTGGTGGGTTATCCACCTCTCTTGGATCGTACCTTCCTGGTTCACAGCTATGGCTTATGTGAAGCTGAGTTCACTGTCAGGACCACAGCTGCAACTACACATTGTTCTTTGGTAACAAGCATTGCAATCTGACCCCTGATACCGTCTCCAGGAGTGCATGGGAAAAAAAATAAAACAGGGACTGTCTGTAACGCTCGGGCTGATCTCCACAAGAACTTCTGAGAATGTCATTTCTTCATCTTAAGTGAAATAAGTCCCAACCAACCTGAGTCCTTACAAAGCAGGGGAGTGTTTGATGCCGGGAAACTATTAAAACATATCTCATTTGAAAAATGAGGTAGGAGTATTCCCAACGTTGTTTCCAGCTCATGTAAACACTGAAAACAAATTAATCATTTGGGGAGAGAGAACAAAGAGTTTTATGTTTCCGAGCGTGGGAGCCAACAATTCCAGGCAGATACTTCATTGCTTGGCAAAGAGGACCAATGCGGGGACTGGAGGATCTGGATGAGCCTCAGGCCCCGCCAGCTCCTTGGCTTGGAGCAAACGACCTGCTGCTGCCTCGGTTTCCTCATCTGTAAAAGGAGGAGTGGGAAATGACCTCAGAAGTCCCCTCCACCCTGATGCGCCAGGATTCTGGGCTGCCTTGGATTCTTCCGGCCTCTACATCCTTGTGCCTCCCAATAGTCCTGCCTCTGTTGGTCAATGCCCCTGGTGTACTCTTGGGAATGAGCACAGTGGTTGGGTATATTTTCTCTTTCTATCCATTCTGCAGACAAGCAAAAAAAAAAAAAACCTTTAGCACCACCACCCACTTCTGCAGGGCTTTTTAAATCCATCAGAAAGTTGCACACAGCGGTGTCACTTCCGGCTGCTTGCTGCAACGTTTTAGCACATGAAAAGCTCTTCTCTGCGCTGCACTGCAGTTGTTTTGCGACCCTTTATGTGGCTGCACAGCAGCCGAGCTGACTGAGGCCGCCCACGTGCGAGGGCATTTCTGAGACGCTGCCGGTCTTCTCGTCCAGGCCAAATTGCAATGTCATGCTTGTCTCCAGGGACCGGTCGCTTCCGTCTTTCCACTTAATTGGGTGTGCGCTCCTGCCATATGCTCACCACGCTCTGATCTTGCTTTTTCCACTTAATCTCTAAAATGAATGATTCAGTCACGCCCGGCCACTGTAAAATCAGCTTATTGGGCCCTTTCCGTAGGCAATTAGATCCCCTGCCCAACTGCATTCAAAGCAACTCTGTTCCCTGTGTAATATACTGATCTGCAAATATTTACAGGACCGGAAGCCCCATTTTAAGGGAAAACACCCAAGAGACAAAAATGAGCCTCAAAACTTGAGCCCAGCTCCATATGGAATGGGCAGAGTGATGCTGTGTGGCAAACAGACCTGACCTCAAAGCTCTACTCATCACTTCAGCTCATCTGTGACCACTGATCGCATGAAGGACACTCATACAGATTTAATAGATACCATTCCCTTTTTTTTATTCCCTCAGAAAATGAGCTTCATGTTGCAGTTACTCTTCCAAACCAGGTGGTGGCCTAAAGGGGGCAACTTGGAGAAATTATCACTTTATTTAATTGTCTCTTCACCAGGAACGATATGATAAAAACTAGAGGAGTGTGATTTTTTAGGCATGACCAGAATGTTAGGAGGCCCCTTCTGGTTCATCAAAGTTCCAGGGTGGTCCAAACAGTTACCATGCTTGGCTGCTAACCAAAAAGTTCGAAGTTCAAGTCCACCCAAAATTATCTCAGAAGGAAGGCCTGGGAATCTATGTCCAAAAAACCAGCCACTGAAAACCCTATGGAGCACAGTTCTACTCTGACACATCCGGGGTTGCCATGAGAATAATTTCATATTCCCAGCTCCTTCAGAGTGCCTAGAACATAGGAGCAACGAAGACACGTTTGCTCACTGATTCTATGAACAAATGAATGAAAAAGCAAAAAGATGATGAGCTAATGAACCAGGCACTTGTGCTCAATGCTTTACATCTGATGTCTAGTGCTCACAAAAATCCCACGAGGAGGCATATTAGGTTCCGAGAGGCAGTGAAGATTGCTCCAGGGCACCCTTGCCACAATTCCTACGTGGCGTCTCTTGGGCCCTTTGGGGTCTCCACAGGAACCCCGGTGGTGCAGTGGTTAAGCGATAGACGGCTAACCAAAAGGTCGCCTATTCAAATCCACCAGCTGCTCCTCAGAAACCCTGTGAGGCAGTTCTACTCTGTCCTATAGGGCCGCTATGAGTCAGAATCGACTCCATGGCTATGGGTTTAGTTTGGTTTGGGTTTGCTCTGCTTCTGAGCCACCTCACAGTCTTTAATGTCTCTACTGGGGTGTGGGTTACTTTGCTATCTTTTACAACATGGAGTTATTTTATCCAAATGCTCAAGAGCTATGAATATGTATCTCTAGCTTTCTGTGGGAAATGGTTGGGTGGCTAAGACAGGTCATATATTCTTACCTAGTGCAGCATGATAAGAATGAAAAATATTACATAGCAGAATGTGAAAGGCAAGATAATTAAATAAATACGTTTGCTTAGAATACTAACCTAGAATCACACCAGGGCTAGAGATGGGATGGGGAAGAGCCTGTGAAGAGGAGAATAAGTCAAATATCAGCGCAAGTCCTACCAGCCATCCTGGAATCACAAGCCAGTAAATAATGATGATTTCCTAGACCATTTAAATGCATTCGCTTTATTTTTTGTGGTAAAATATATAAACGCAAAAATTACCATTTTGACCATGCTAAACGTACAATTCAGTGATATTAGTTATACTCCTGATATTCTGCAATTATCACCACTATTTGTTTCTAAGACTTTTTCATCACCCCAAACAGAAACTCTATACCCATTAAGCAATAATCACCATTCTCCCCTTCTCCAGCTTCTGGCAACACTAACCTACTTTCTGTCTCAAAGCATTTGCTGATCCTAGATAATTCATATAAGTGGAACAACATAACATGTCTCTTTCTGTGACTACCTTATTTCACTCAGCATCGTGTTATCAAGTGTCAGGGAGACACAAAATCACAGAGGTGGACAGAGGTGAGAAGGACACTCATGAATGTCTTCTTTCTTGAGCTTATCATAGGGGCCCATCCCTAAGGCTTATAGACAATGACAACTGAATTGAGTTCATGCCCTGCTGTCACCTACTATGTGGAGACATAGAATACACATGTAGGGAACAAGTGAAGAAGCTCAGCTTCTCCCAGTTATGTACTTTGGTATCAGAGGAAACGTTTATCACAAATATGGCTAAAGCAGAACCCAGCCGTGTTCACGTGGAAACAGCACCTTCAGAAACACCGGCAAGGCACAGCCTACATAAGCAATAAGGGCCCAATGAGGCACATCTGTGGGTACTAGATAGCCCCTGGCAAAGGACTGACTGTTCCCATCCCCACAGACTCCTACTACAGAAACCCATTTCTAATTACTTAGTCATGGGGTTATTGTGGGTGGCTTTTTCAACTTCCAAAAATCTCCTCTTTGTTTTTCCATTAATTTCTCATTTCATATTCATGAATAATTTCTACTGAGAAAACCTACAATTGTAATGACCCTAAGTCTATGGACCAATAATGAACAGTTATTGGCAATGAGAGGTGGGTAGCAAAGGAAAAAGGTGTCTTATCCTCCTTCCTGGATTCTGAATGCTAAAATTCCTTGGGTCAAAACCCTCAGCTCTCTTCCCAAACAGGTCAAGCTTAGCCTGTAAAAATTAAACAAAAATGAGGGCACAGGAAAGGAGACACACAATAAACTATGAGCTTCTTTTCTGTAGGTAGACAGACTTAAATATTTCCATTTATAAAAAAAAAACCCTTTAGAACCACAGTAATTAATTCACTGAAATGAGACTGGACAAATGACTAACCCTGGGGAAAAAAACAGAAAATCAGGAAGGAGATTGATTTTCCTCTTTGTGTCAGACTGAGAAAGGGCCTGTGGCATTTATGGTGTGGGGCAGCGACACCCTATCCTAAGAGAAGAATCTGTAAATGTGTGCATATTGACAATTCGGTTAGGTGAGTGGGCTTAAATCTGCCAGCTACCACCGGTCTGTCGGTTTGTCATACTGCGGTGGCATATGTGTTGCTGGAAGCTATGCCAGTGGTATTTCAAATACCAGCAGGGTGACCCATGGTGGACCAGTTTCAGCGGAGCTTCCAGACTAAGACATACTGGGAAGAAACGTCTGGGGATCTACTTCTGAAAATCAGCCAAGGAAAATCCTATGAATCACAACAGAATATCGTCCAATATAGTGCTGGAAGATGAGCTCCCTAAGCTGGAAGGCACTCAAAACACACAGTGGCCACAACAACAGACTCAAGCAGACCAAGGATTAGGAAGATGGCGCAGGACTAGGAAACGTTTAATTCTCTCATACCTGGGGTTGCCATGAGTCTAAGCCAAGTTGAAGGCAAAACAACACGTTATCCAGACTGCCACATCTTCCCCCTGCAGAGCGGCTGGTAGGTTCAGACCTCGGACCTTTTGATTAGCAGCCAAATACTTTAACCACTGCGTCACCAGGGCTCCTCTATGCTAGATACTCAGTTGTTATTTCATCGAATGTGTGACTTATCTTTCTCAAATTGGAACGGATAAAGGGATTCTATCTCTCCAATTCAATCTGATCCACGCACACAATCTATTCTACTACTGCGGAAGTGCTGCTGGTAAAACTAGCCTAAATTAATTGGAAATATTCCGTGACCCAGAACGCTGGCACCTGCTGTTCCTGCTCTCTCTGGAGCTCAGTGGAACACTGGGTGCTGCAAATGTGTCCCCCTTCCTCATCCCCCGGAGGAACAGTGAGATGAGATGGCGGGGATTAGTCCAAGGAGGAACTTGGTGTTATTATTCTGTTCTTTCTTGGCTTTAAAAGGCAGGGAGAGATAGATGACTAAGCCACAAGAGTATCCTATCAGCCAAGGATAATAACAAGCTAGAGGTGTGAATATAAATTGGTAGTATATGCCAACCCTGAGAATTATGTGGGATACAATCAAAACCAAAAATTAGCAAGTGACTGGAGTTCCAGAACAGGGAGAGAAAATGGAAAACACAGAGAGGATCATTGAAGATTTGCAGACAGAAAACTTCCCTAATATCGTGAAAGATGAAAAGCTGACCATCCAAGAAGCTCAACGAACCCCATGTAGGCTAGACCCCAAAAGAAAAACACCAAGGCATATCATAATCACCCTTGCTAAAACCAAAGACAGAGAAAAAATCCTGTGAACAACTCAAGAAAAACAAAAAGTCACATACATACAGAGAAGAAACAATAAGACTAAACTCTGATTATTATGGCGAAAACATGCAGGCAAGAAGGCAATGGGATGATGTATATAAAACCTTGAAAGAAAAACATTGCCAACTATGAATAATATATCCTGCAAAACTTTCAAATATGATGGTGAAATTAAGACATTTCCAGATAAACAGAAATTAAGGGAATATGTAAAAACCAAATCAAACTTACAAGAATTATTAAAGGGAGTCCTTTGGCCTGAAAACAAACATCAGACCACAGCCTGAATCTAGGAGG
Organism: Elephas maximus indicus; assembly: GCF_024166365.1. Taxonomy (NCBI): domain Eukaryota; kingdom Metazoa; phylum Chordata; class Mammalia; order Proboscidea; family Elephantidae; genus Elephas; species Elephas maximus. The sequence continues at coordinate 219,484,214 of NC_064820.1, read as the reverse complement.
CAAGATTGTACCAGCCAGATACCAACCTAGGAAATGAACTCTTCAAGGACTATCCAAAACCAAAACAATTGCAACAGGGAACCAGAGACGTTAATCTGTAAATGACAACAACGTCAGAATGATAAAAGAGGGAATAAACGGTGTAGGTGTAGAACTTTCTAACGGAGAGGAAGGCAAGGCAATAACAAGTAATAATAGACTGGTTCAAACCTAGGAAGATAAGGGCAAATTTCAAGGTAACCAAAAAAGAGTTAATAAACCTACTCAAAATAAAGAAGACAAACATAAAGTCTCAATAAAAACAAATCCACAAACAAAAGGAACTCAGCACAGGACATTATGCTGAGTGAAGTAAGTCAATCACAAAAGAACAAATATTGTATGAGACCACTACTGTAAACACTCATGAAAAGGTTTACAAACAAAAAGAAACAATATTTGATGGTTAGGAGGGAGGGGAGGGGTGAGGATGGAAAAACACTTAATAGACAAAAGATAAGCAGTAACTTTGGAGAAGGGCAAGACAGTACATTATACTGGGGAAGCCAGCACAGCCTGTACAAGGCAAGGCCGTGGTAGCTCCACAGACACTCCAAACTCCCTGAGGGACCGGATTGCTGGGCTGAGGACTGCAAGGACCATGGTCTCAGGAAACATCTAGCTCAACTGGCATGACAGAGCTTATAGAGAAAATGCTCTACATTCTACTTTGGTGAGTAGCGTCTGGGGTCTTAAAAGCCTGTGAGTGGCCATCTAAGATATTCCACTGGTCTCACCCCTTCAGGAGCAAGGAAGAATGAAGACAACTAAAGACACAAGGGAAAGATTAGTCCAAAGATCTAATGGACCACATCTACCTCGGCCCCCACCAGACTGAGTTTACTACAACTAGATGGTGCCCAGCTACCACCCCTGACTGCTGTGACAGGGATCACAATAGAGGGTCCTGGACAGAGCTGGAGAAAAACGTAGAACAGAATTCTAAATTAAAAAGAAAGACCAGGCTTGCTGGCCTGACAGAGACTGGAGAAACCCTGAGAGTATGGCCCCTGGATGCCCTTTCAGCTCAGTAATGAGGCCACTCTTGAGGTTCACCCTTTAGCCAAAGGCTGAACAGGCCCATGCAACAAAACAAGACTAAAGGGGTGCACCAGCCCTGGGGCAGGGACTAAAAGGTAGGAACAGGAAAGCTGGTAATAGGGAGCCCAGGGTTGAGAAGGGAGAGGGTTGACATGTCATGGGGTTGTTAACCAATATCATACAACAATGTGTGTACTCATTGTTTGATGAGAAACTAGTTTGTTCTGTAAAACTTCATCTAAAGTTCAATTAAAAAAAAAAATTGGTGGGGTATTCCTATGCCTACTGGAATCTAACCGTCAGGATAGAACTTGGTTTCCTGGTAGCAGAAGTTTTAATTTGCCACCCCAAATTCTTATCTGTCCTTGAAGTGTTTCGTTCCCAGTAAATAAACATCAAAAATCCGTGTTGGAAACTTCAGACTCTTCTGGGTTACATTTTCACTATAAGCAGTTTGAGTGAGGAAGGTCGAGATTAGTTGATACATGAACTAACTTTAAATCAGTACTTCAGAACTGAATTTAAACTAAAGGAGGCTCTCATTTCTAGCAGAATTACGCATGTTTTTATGAGGATGTACTAATTCAGAAGGCACACCTCACATTCTGGAAACCAGGTCAAATGAATTTCGACAAGTCAGGCACGATTCCAAATTAAACCTTTGAAGAAAGGGCACTGGCTTCTTAGTAAAGTCGTAAGTCAATTTTACCCCATTTTCATTAAATACTGCTGTTAGTTGAAGAACAAGGAACGTCCAACTTATCTCCAAAAAAGCTTTGTACTACTGTTAGTCGCATGGACATCTTGGGACATTTCTGACAGTAAAAAGGGATCAGAACTGTAAGTAAGCTCTAGAAAAGGCTCATTAGAGCCTCCCACACAAAATGGGTTCTATCTATCAGCTGCTGCCAGACAGCCTGCCATGCCTTGGGGTGTGGCTGGGTTGTCACCTAATCTGGGATTCCTGTGGTTCTGGGGCAGCCTGGACAGGGATGCCTTGGGCTCTCTTGAAGAAAAGCTTACTTACTAAACATGGTCCAATAAACCCATTCTCACCAAGGTCCAAAGACCTCCACAACATGCAGGATGCAGATGACATGCTTCCAAAACTTGCCCAATATTTCACTTTAAGATTATGTTTATAATACTGCCCATAGGAAGATTATTTCGCTGCTTTTATAAAACAGGTCTGTATTATGTTACCTTCCTAGCACTGGGCTTGTGAGGCAGCCTATAAAGGTCTTATTTGTTCACTTCATTTAATTTTTTTATTGTGGTAAAATACGTATATATAACATAATTGCCATTTGAACCATTTTTAGGTGTACAATTCAGAGGTATTATAGCCACAACATCGTACAGCCATTGCCACTATTTGTTTCCAAAATTTTTCATCACCCCAAACAGGAACTCTGCCCATTGAATAATAACACCCCATTCTCCCCTTCCCCCAGCCCCAGGTACCCACGAATCTACTTTCTGCCTCTATACATTTGCCTATTCTAGATATTTCTTGTTAAGTGGGATCATACAATATTTGTCCTTTGGTGTCTGGATCCTTTCACTCAGCATAGTGTTTTCCAGGTTCATAGCATGTATCAGAACTTCATTCCTTTTTATGACTGAATAATATTTTATTGTATGGATATGCCACATTTTGTTCATCTGTTCATCTGTTGTTGGAATTTGTCATTTTCACCTTTTGGCAATTGTGAATAGTGCTGCAATGAACTTAGGTGTACCCCTTTTTACATTGGTAAAAAGTTCTTTAAAGTCTGTTTTAAAAAGAAAAACACCTCTCCCTTATAGGTGATGGTTCTCCCACTTGCTTCTTCTTCCCTTGCCAGCCGTTCTCTTCCCCCTGTGCAAAGGGCACCTTTCAGTTTTTCTGAAGACAGGAAGGAGGACAGAGTTTGACTACTGTTTTGCCCATATGCCATTAATTTAAGGAATTGAAAACATACTCAAGACATTTCATTTTGACAGGCTATTAACAAGGCATACTATAAACTGGTCTTCAGAGAATGTAGAAATTTTATCACTTTTCAAATTGATTAAACGTAGCTCCCAAGGGGCAAAATTAATGAAAACATAAATAATTATGATATGGCAAAATAAAAGTAAACTATGTCTAGGCCCAGCTCGACTATACTTTTTTCCCCAGTTTCTCTATACATATTTCTGAAATATCAGATTCATAGACCTCAAGGAAAGTCAGGCAGAGGTTAGCATGTTCTCTTTCCTTCCAACAAGTGAATTATCCAGTTATTCAAAATGATTGAACATTTCACACATGCATCTCATACAGCAGAGACAAATCTAAGTTTTGGTGCTCTTGAACATAGAGTAGTGACATGAATTGAATTGTGTCCCCCAGAAATATGTGTCAACCTGGCACCAGTATTATGTGGTTGTCCTCCATTTTGTTATCTAATGTGATTGCCCTGTGTGTTGTAAATCCTAATCTCTGCCTGTGGTTAATGAGGCAGGATTAGGTTATGTTAAAGAGGATTATATTATGTTTGTTATGTTAATAAGGCAGGATTATTGTGGCATGCAACACCCTTACTCAGGTCACAGCCTTGATCCAATGTAAGGGGAGTTTCCCTGAAGTGTGGCCTGTATCACCTTTTATTTTATAAGAGATAAAAACAAGACAGCAGAGAGAGAGGGATTTCAATACCACCAAGAAGAACAGTCTGGAGCAAAGCATGTCTTTTGGACTCAGGGTCCCTGTGCTAAGAAACTCCTAGATCCAGGGGAAGATTGATGACAAAGACTTTCCCCCAGAGCTGACAGAGAGCAAAAATCTTCCCCTGGAGCTGGTGCCCTGAATTTGGACTTATAGCCTCCTAAACTGTGAGAGAATAAATTTCTGTTTGTTGAAGATATCGACTTGTGGTATTTGTGTTAGAGCAGCACTAGATAATTAAGACAAGCAGCTAAAGCGAATGGAAGAAATGAAGTAAAAATGCTAAACAGAAGATTTCAAAGGGCAGCTGGAGAAAACAAAGTAAAGCATTATAAAAACAACATGCGCAAAGATCTGGAATTACAAAGCCAAACAGGAAGAACACACTCAGCATTTCTTAAGCTGAAAGAACTGAAGAAAAAATTCAGGCCTTGAGTCAAAATATTGAGGAATTCTATGGACAAAATATTGAATAACCCAGGAAGCATCAAAAGAAGATGGTAGAAGTACACAGACTCACTGTACCAAAAAGTATTGGTTGATGTTCAACCATTTCAGGAGGTATCATATGATCAAGAACCAATGGTACTAAAGGAAGAAGTCCAAGCTGCACTGAAGGCGTTGGCAAAAAACAAGGCTCCAGGAACTGATGAAATACCAATTAAAATGTTTCAAAAAGCGGATGCAACACTGGAAGTGCTCCCTCATCTATGCCAAGAAGCCTGGAAGACAGCTACCTGGACAGCTGACTAGAAGAGATCCATATTTGTGCCCATTCCAAAGAAAGATAATCCAATGGAATGTATAAATTATTGAGCAATATCGTTAATATCACACACAAGTACAATTTTGCTGAAGATAATTCAAAAATGATTGCAGCAGTACATCAACAGGGAACTGCCAGAAATTCAAGCCAGATTCAGATGAGGATGTGGAATGAGGGATATCATTGCTCATGTCAGATGAACCTTGGCTGAAAGCAGAGAATACCAGAAAGAAGTCTACCTGTGTTTTATTGACTACACAAAGGTATTCAACTGTGTGGATCATACAAATTACAGATAACACTACAAAGAATGAGAATCCTAGAACACTTAATTATGCTCGTGCAGAATCTATACATAGACCAAAAGGTAGATGTTCAAATAGAACAAGGAGACACTGCGTGGTTTAAAGTCAGGAAAGGTGTGCATCAGGATTGTACCCTTTCACCATATTCATTCAGTCTGTATGCTGAGCAAATAATTCAAGAAGCTGAAATATGTGAAGATAAATGTGGCATCAGGATTGGAGGAAGACTCATTAATAAACTGCGATATGCAGATGACACAATCTTGTTTGCTGAAGGTGAAAAAGACTTGAAGCACTTACTGATGAAGATCAAAGACTACAGCCTTCAGCATGGATTACACCCCAACATAAAGAAAACAAAAATTTTCTCATCTGGATCAATAAGCAACATCAGGATAAACAGAGAAAATATTGAACATCCCAAACACAAGAGAAAAGGCCCCAAGAGAATGCTCCAAGAATTTTGGATTTTCTTCTAGCGGCAATTGGAAGTCACTGGAAATCTCTAAAGCTGACCCAGATATAACCAGACCTGCTCTTTTCAAAGCTCACCGTAGTGGCAGGGAGGAGAGAGAAAAGACTGAAGGCATGAGTTACTGCAGTCAAGGCTAGAGATGAAGGGCCCGGGCCACAGTGGTGGTGATGGAGTAGAGAGACGTGGAGAGGTGCAAGAATGACTTCAGAGGTAGAAGCAATCTCACGTGTTAAGGGATTTGATGTTGGGTGAAGAAGAGAATTCTGTCTAGGTGGTGGTGCCATTGACTGAACTTGGGAACCAGAGTGAGGACCAGCTTTGGAGGGAAAAGTGATATGAGTAGCATGTGTTCTCTTAGAGGCATTTAATGAGCCATTCAAAGGAAGACACCTGGTGGGCAGGTGAATCTATGGGTCTGGAGATGGGGAATGAGGCTGGGGCTGGATATGTAGGTTTGAAAGTCAGCAACACGTGAAATGAGTGAGAGAGCTCACGCAAGGAGAAAGTGCAGAGGAGGACTGGTGCTTCAGAGCCCCAAAGGGAGGCTCCTGAAAGTCAAGAAAAAGAAATTTCCTAGGAGAAGGAAAAAGTCAGAAGGGTCAGATGCAGAGCCAATCCAGCAAGCTGGCACATAGTAGAAGCTCCAAAAATACTCGACTGGTTCTCACAAGATGCCCTTGCTTTGTGTGCTTATAATCACCAATCCATTGCCAAAATAGTGGCTCCATCTGAGTTTTTGGTTTTACAGAGAGCTATATAGATGAATTAGATCTTCCTCTAGGGCTTGCCTCTGTTGTTCTTAACTCTTGATTGCTATAGAAACAATGTAATTTGTGTTTTATATAAACTTCAGTCTTCTAAAAGCACAATACTTGTTTTTAATATCAATGAATTAATGTGCTAGGAAATGGCCCATTTGTATGCTGTTTTGTTATTGGCTGCCACCGAGTCAGCCCCTGACTCATAGTGACCCCATGTACAATGCAACAAAATGCTGCCCAGTCCTGCTTCATCCCCATGGTCAGGGGTGGATCAGAGTGTTCTGCATCATACAACATGCAAGCCTCCCCTGACAGATGGGTGGTGGCTGTACACGAGGTGGTACATTGGCCAAGAATCAAACCCAAGTCTCTACAGAATGGAAGGCAAGAATTCCCACTGGACCACCACTGTCTCATGCATGCTCTTTGGCCCATCAAAGAGATCCTAAGTCCCTCATTAAAACTGCCCCAGCTGAAGCCAGCACAACTTGACCAAGGCCAGGCCATGAAACCTCCATAGACACATCCAAACTCCCTGAGGGACCAAATTACTGGGCTGAGGGCTGAGGACCATGATCTTCAGGGACATCTAGCTCAACTGGCATAACAGTTTATAAAGAAAATATTCTACATCCAACTTTGGTGAGTAGTGTCTGGGTTCTTAAAAGCTTGTGAGCGGCCATCTAATATACTGCACTGGTCTCACCCCATCTGGAGCAGGGGAGAATGAAGAAAACCAAAGACACAAGGAAAAGATTAGCGCAAAGCTAATGGACCACAGCTACCAAAGCTTGCACTAGACTGAGTCCAGCACAACTAGATGGTGCTCGGCTACTACCACTGACTGCTCTGACAGAGATCACAATAGAGGGTCCCAGACGGAGCTGGAGAAAAATGTAGACTCACAAACTCACAAAAAAAGACCAGACTTACTGGTCTGACAGAGACTGGAGAAACCCCAAGGCTATAGCCTCCGAACACCCTTTTAACTCAGTACAGAAGTCACTCCTGAGGTTTGCCCTTCAGCCAAAGGTTGGATAGGCCCATAAAACAAAACGAAACTAAATGGGCACACCAGCCCTGGGGCAGGGACGAGAGGGCAGGAGGGGACAGGAAAGCTGGTCATGGAAAACCCAAGGTTGAGAAGGGGAGAGAATTGACATGTTGGGTGTTGGCAACCCACGTCACAAAACAGTATATGTACTGTTTAATGAGAAACTAATTTGCTCTGTAAACCTTCATCTAAAGTAAAATTTAAAAAAAAAACCTGCCCCTAGCTACCTCTATACTGTTTAGATTATCAAATTCAAAACTTGAAGGCTTGTTTGTTTTTTACCAGAATTATAAAGTCAGTTGACATAAATTTTTCACGTTCCATCCTGCAAAGAGTAAGAGAGCTACACGGTCTTTCGCAAGCTTCTTAAACTTTCAGAGGGCGTTGTCAGCATCACAGACGCCTCTCTTTTTCCTTCGGGATGAAGGCATTTTAGTTATAAAAGTTTTTGTTTGTTTTATTTGGGAAGGAGGAGTTTTAAGAATTTTAAGCCAAATGTTTCAAATGCGTTCCAGGGGAGTTTATCATCTACAAACATGACACTCAGATATGTAGAGATGGCACTGTCCTTATTTGTCTATAACTGAAACTAACTCCACTTTCAAGCTGCCTTCAGGTTCCCAGCAGGATAAATAAATAAATAAATAAACTTGCCAACTAGAGGCACTTTAGTCATCTGCAGTTTTAAATGTGCTTGATTCGGGATCTAACCTCCCCCATTCTGCGGGTGATCTGAATCAGGGCTGGGTTATACAAATCAATCTTAGAAGAAATACACAAGAAACAAAAACCAAAGAAAGAAAGAAATACAACCAGAATGCTCCTTAGAACTTACAGGGGGGTTAGATTAACCAGTAAGCAAGGGACACACAGGCTTACTTGTATTTACTCGCTAATCTGTAGTGTGACAATTTCACCTGATTTTTATCACATCATAAGGCTGTGTGTACCTGCTTATTGGGCAACCCATCCCTCCATTAGAATCAAGGATGGTGAGACTTTAGCTCGCTTACTCTGGGCCTGTCATCAGGAAACACCAATCGCTAGAAAAGGACATGTTTGATAGACCCAAACCAAAAAAACCCAGGGCTGTCGAGTCGGTTCCGACTCATAGCGACCCTATAGGACAGAGTAGAACTGCCCGATAGAGTTTCCGAGGAGCGCCTGGCGGATTCGAACTGCCGACCTCTTGGTTAGCAGCTGTAGCACTTAAGCACTAGGCCACCAGGGTTTCCTACATTTGATAGAGGGTCAGCAAAAACAAGGGAAACCCTCAGTGAGATGGCTTGACACCATAGACACAACAATGAATTCAAACATACCAACAATCGGTCACGAAGATGGCGCACCACTGGGCAACATTTAGTTCTGTTATACAGAAGATGGCCATGAAACAGAGCCAACTTGACAGCAACTAAAGACAACAAGCACATGATGAATGAATAAATGAATTGTTATCACCTGGTCCCTTTTATTCACTTAGCCATTGACAAATATTTATTGGACATAGATTAGTGTCAGGGGACAGCCCCAGCAAGGAAAGACCCTCACTGTGCATCTTGGCAGATAATCCGAAGAAAGGGCTGACATAGAGCCCTTTCCAGATTCATGAGTTTATTCAGGGAAACTTACCAACACGGGCAAGCAGCTGCTCTCCAGTGGCGGCCGGCTGGAGCATTTTCCACAACCACCTAGCAAGGGACCCAAGCTTATATACCATTCCAGCTGGGACCAAGGCTCATTGTTTTCTCCCACATCCTTGGGCAGTCAGTGTTCCCAGGGACTTCATGTCCAGGCCCAGATGTTTTCCTTCTTGCTGCTAAGCCATTCTTCGGCCTTGGCCACTGGCCCAGTCATGCCACTCCCGGCCTTGTACCTTAGCCCGAGTCCATCCCAAATTCATCCCCAGCGTGCTTCGGGAAGAGCAAAGCTGATTCTGTTAGGGAGGGGATGCATATAGCTGAATAGCATTACCCTACAATTAGTTACCAAATACTGTACTAGGCGAAAGAGATAAAATGGTAAACAAGAGTCCCAGCCCGCAGGAACGCCTATTTCAAGACTTGAGGGAAGTAGATAAATACTCAAAATTGCTATTTGGCAGGAAAGATTCTGATAGGGTGAGCACCACAAGCTGTGAAACACATGTGCGACCCACAACCCAACTACAGTTTAAGTGAATTCACTCCTCCTATTTGCAGTGGGTGGGATTTGTCCCTAAAGACCCCTGGTGATGCAGTGGTGAAGCACTCAGCTGCTAACTGAAAGGTCTGTGGTTCAAACCCACCAGCTGCTCCTCAGGAGAACCGTGTGGCAGTCTGCTTCCATAAAGATTACCAAAAAACCAAAGCCAAACCCGTTGCCGTGGAGTTGATTCCAAGTCATAGAGACCCTATAGGACAGAGTAGAACTGCCCCATACAGTTTCCAAGGAGCGCCTCGTGGATTCAAACTGCCAACCTTTTGGTTGGCATCCGTAGCTCTTAGCCACTATGCTACCAGGGTTTCCCTGTAAAGATTGCAGCCTTGGAAACACTATGTGGCAGTTCTCCTCTGTCCTACAGGGTTGCTGTGATTTGGAATCTGCTTGACAGGTATCGGGTTTATTTGTCCCCTATTTTTCCTTCAGCCTCATCTCTCTTGCATGAATGCACATGCCTTCCCCCGAAAACAAAATTATTTCATTCTTCTTCTCATTTTTGTTTGAACGTGGGATCGCATGGGCTTTAACAAGTCTGTGAACGCTGGCCATTTGCAAACGTTTGTGTGTATGTGTATTTTAAGAGAAGAGCATCCATGAGTTTCATCAGCTTCCCAATAGTATCCTTGACTAAAAAATGTAGAATAAGGAGTGACGTTGAAGGGGAGAGTGATTCTTTTCAAATACAAAGCATCCAAGAGTATTTTGCAATGTTCAACCAAACCAAAAGCCAAACCCAGTGCCATCGAGTGGATTCCGACTCATAGCAACCCTGTAGGACAGCGTAGAACTGCTCCATAGAGTTTCCAAGGAGTACCTGGCAGATTCAAACTGCTGACCCTTTGGTTAGCAGCCGTAGCACTTAACCACGACGCCACCAGGGTTTCCCAACGTTCAACAACTAGGCATAAAGTTAACCCTGGAATCAATAGGAAGCTGATGCATGTCTCCAGTTCTTTCCCTGCAGGGTTTTTTTTTTTTTTTTTTTTTTTCCATTTAAGAGAATCGACAGAAAACACTTGATGTAGGGGACAAATGTTATTGATTAATGCTGTTAATTCTACAAGAAAGGTCGGCTGTCGTGTTAAGTATTGTCACGTGTGAAATTTCATGTTGATGTCGTAACACAGCTCTATTCTGGTCATCATTATTATGGTCATTATTTTTCCCACTATGACAGCTGAGGAAGTAAAAGAGGTTAAGTAATTAATCTGCCCCAGGCCACATTGCCATAACGCACAGCCAGATTTCAAACCCGGGCCTGTCTGCTTTCAACTCCCACGTTCTGGTCCCCAGACGTCATCCATGGAGCCTGTTCACTGCAGAAGGAAATGATCGATTAAGTGATTTCAAATTACTTCACTAGAAGGAAACCATTATTCAGTGTCTTGTCCTGAAACGTTATTGCTTCCATGGGGAAAGAATGGGAAGTAAGAATGTGTGTGCATGTGTGTTTGTTTATTTTTTACAGGATAAAAAATTATCTTTTACTAAGTATTTTATTTTACCAAAAAAAAAAAAAACCCCACAGGTAAGATAAAGCAGAAGCCAATGTAAACCACTCCCTATAGGAGGTAGTTGGAAATGGGATGGGAACAAGACTTTTATGAATATGTCTTTTTATGCAGGCTTAACTTTTGAACCATTTAAATGGTTTATAAATGCAAGAAATTAAACCAGAAAAGACAGCAAAAGCAAATCCTAAAACCAAATACAAATAGAAACAACTGAACCTAACTAGATTAAAATAGATAACATAACCACATAGAAAAAAGAATGAATTTGAGTAATTTTTAATACAACTTTAGTGGAGTATTCAAAGTCTAGAAAGAACTGCAAAGTATTTTTGAATTTTACCTACTAGGCTTGTGGTAGTGTCGAAGGGACAAAGACCACATGAAGAATTAACGAATGGCTGTTTATTCAGATCATGCAAGAGGGTCTGCCATCATCACCTTGGTTCTGCTAGAAACTCAAAGGAGTTCAGAAAGAGGGTGGGCTTCATAGAGTGATTGCCTATTAAAAAAAAAAAATGGACTCACGCATAACAAAGATTGTGAGGATAGTATAGGACCGAGCAGTGTTTCATTCTGTTGTACATAGGGTCACTATGAGTTGGAACCGACTGGAGGGCACCTATCAACCCTGTTAGCTTCTGAAATAGCCTCCTTACTGGTGTGGCTATTTTCACTCTTGTTCTCCTCCCCATTCCATTCTTCATTCAGCATACAGAGAGACTGCTAAAAACTTAAATTAGAACACTCCCCTTCAGTGACTTCCCATTTCATCCCACCTCCTTCCAAGGCCCGGCATGGCCCAACTCATGCTGATCTGCCAGTCTCCTCTCGGGGCTCCCTTTCGCTGCGGTAGGACACTGGCCACACAGTCATCTTTCAGTCACTGTAGCAATCACTGGGAGTTGAGTTCTTTCTCCCTATATAGCCCCGGCTACCACCGACTCCTCCCTCCTTTCTCCGCAATCTGCCCCTGGTCAACTTCCACTGAGTCTTTTGATCTCATTTTAACCAGTACTTTCACAATGAGGTTTTCCCCAACCGCCTTCCAAAACTGGCTCTTTTGGCTTTTCTCTCCCAGATATTGTTAAATCCCTGATGGAGCGAACAGATCACATTAAAATAATTTCTTCATTTGTATGTTTACCTGTTTAATGTCTGTCACTCACTAGACTCTCAGCTCCATGAAGGCAGAAATTGTGTCTGTTTTTGTTGCTTGTTGTACCCTAGTGCCCAGGAAGGCGGCCGGGTTGCTCAGTGCCTATTAGGATAGAATTATTAAAAGTGGAGAGGCTTTCTGATTGGCTCCCATGTACCTTTGTCAGCCTTCCATTGGTCCACTATCTATAAGCGTATAACCAGGGGCTTTTCAGGCCGCGTGGGGTCCCATGGGTTTTCTTGTTTCAGCTTGAAGAATATCTGGTCCTCAACTTTGAGTTCTGAGTCATGAGTAAGCCATTCCTCTGGTGCATCATTGATGTGGTAATTACCAAACTGTTTTGTGTGTTTTATAGGAAATGCCAGTGAGAAATATATTGATTGTGGGTAACGAGGGTTCCCGCTGTTATAGAAGGAAGATGGAAGTACAGAATGTGAGAAGTTGAAGAAGAATCCTGAGATTTGGGATTAAAATTTGAGGATCTTTCATTATTTCTTTAAAAACAAGAAAAGAAATGAAAGTTGCTTGGTATCTCCAAGCAACTTTCCAAAGATGGTAGCCAGGGCCCCAGATTTGGTGGAGAATAAACAGCATTTGTATGGAAGACAAGGTAAGTGGAGAGGTTTAGAAGAAAGGCTAGTAGATAAAGATGGTAGGTGGAAGGGAGGGGCGACTTGACTAAGATGAATGGTGGGGGGGCAGGTTTGGGGCAGGTGTTGGTAGGCAACAAAGTCACAATGCCCAGTGGCAATATCCTTTTGGCCATTATGATTCATTCAAGCTGCATTTTATTTTGTAAAATATGTCTTCATCCCTTAGGTGTAAGGCACTGTTAAGAGTTATAAAGATCATAATTAATACATGGTCCCCATCTTCAAAAAGGAAACTAATATGGTGATTGAGAACGTGGGCTCTGGAGTCTGACTCCCTAAATTAGAATCCTGGTTCCGCTCTTACTGTGTGACCCAGGAAAGTTCTTTAACCTCTCTGTGCCTTAGTTTGCTCATCTGTGAAGCAGAGATCAGAACATCACCCACCTAAGAGGGTTGTTGTAAGGGATTTGATGGCTGATACTCAGAAAGCATTCCGTGCCTGGCATACAGTAAGCACTCAATAAGTGTTAACGTTTGTTACTTCACTCAACACTTAACTCATGAATTTATCATCTATTTTTTTTTTTTTTTTTTTTTTGGTGAGCGTAGAATTAGGAGCAGACATGTAGAATGCCTTTTTTTTTTTTTAAGACTTTCAAAAAACGTGCATATCAATTTGTTTTTGCATAGTTTGAGGTGAACCTCAGGGGCCCTCCGGTAGGTTCAGAAGAAACACGACTGCTGACAGAGGGGATTTCTAACCTGAGCATAAGGCGGGGCTCAATGTTATTTAAATGATTAGCAGTTAGCTGAACCTACTGAATGGAAATCATTATACATGATGGTAGAGATTACAGCGTTCTGCATCTTTTTGGTACATCACCAGCATTATTCTCCCACAGGAAAGACAGCACAATACTGAGGCTAATAAACCCGAGAGCAGAACACTTTGTTACTGTGCTAATTCAGTGCAGTTCTTATCGGAGTGGGCACAAGGGGTAAAGGAGAAGGAAAACATCCATCCTGTAACCTGGTATTAGAAATAAAAGGGCAAAGTAGGTGCAATGAATGCTCTCTTTGTTTCTGAATATTGACAACACAGATTAATTTTACAATATTCAAAAGTGGTGAGAAAAAAGAGTGGTGAGGGTGGTTGATATCCATTTTATCTTATTGGAATCGCATTCTCCAAGCAATTTGGATGTGTTATCTGACTACTGCGTGAATGCCTCTGCCATGAACCAGGACGGCTCTCTCTTAAGGATGGCTTTCATGTCGGTATTCTGCACACAAATATCTCCCATTGCAACTTGTCACTGTGACTCTGAAAATAGGGCTTTGCATGTTAAAATCCCCATCCTGCAGGGCCTGACCTTGTGTTTGCTTAGTACCAATTACAGATTCCTTAACTGTGCCTCGGTTTGTTTTCCTGGATCCTAGAGGGAGCGTGACTGGCAATCACCACCTCAATGGGCAAGTGAGCCCCCGAGTTTCTGTATCTCTGAGTTTCTGATCCTGTAGAATGAAATGGTGGGTCAGTGGTAGAATTCTTGCCTTCCATGAAGGAGACCCACGTTTGATTCCCAGCCAATACACCTCAAGCACAGCCACCACCCATCTGTCATTAAGGCTTGCGTGTTGTTGTGATGCTAAACAGGTTTCGGCAGAGCTTCCAGACTAAGGCAGACTAGGAAGAAAGACCTGGCAATCTACTTCTAAAAATCAGCCAAATCTATGGATCACAACGGTCTGATCCCATTGTGCATAGGGTCTTGATGAGTTGGGAGCCAACTAGATGGCAGCTAACAACAGCAACAACAGAGTAAAACCTGTCCCATCTTGACCTTATGGCACCCCTTACTTCTTACTTAGTCTTACTCAAGAAATAAAATAGCCATGAAAAGATGGGCTGTTTCTATTCATTTCCCTGCAAGTAAAACTCGAAAACTAGCCACGGATCCAAACACAGAAGCTCTTAGTGGAAAACTTTTGAAATAAAATAATTTTTAGAAGTTAAATACACACGCACAAGCACTTAGGCCTTCGTGGAAATAGCTTAGACCAGACAATGCTACAGAAATCAAGCAGCCTCCTCTCCTCAAGCATAAAATCAAAGACATGCCTGGACCTGCCAACAGTCAAAGAGCCCCTTCCTCCCCCAGCCCCGTCGTAGCTTCAAAACTACCTTGCAACAACATCTGCACCACGCAATATATAATCATTTCTTTGGAAATGGTGAAGCCAGATTCCCCAGTAGTGTGACTTGGGTACTATCTGCACTTTAGTTTCCTCGTCTATAAATCAGGGTTACAATAATAGCATCTACTCATGGGCTCGTTACAAGGATTAAATGAGATAAAGAATATAAACCAGTTAAAAACCTGTTGCCACCGACTCCTACTCCTGGTGACCCCTGTGTGTCACAGTAGAACTGTTCTCCATAGGGTTTTCAATGAATGATTTTTCAGAAGTAGATTACCAGACCTTTCTTACAAGGCACCTCTGTGTAGACTCAAACCTCGAACCTTTCAGTTAGCCGCCGAGTGCTTTAACCGTTTCTACCACCCAGGGACTCTAAAGAATATAAAACAAAAAAACCACACCCATTCCCATTGAGTCAATTCCCACTCATGGCAACTCCTTGTTTTACAGGGTAGAACCAAGCTCCAAGGGTTTTCTTGGCTGTAATCTTTACAGAAGCAATTCACCAGACCTTTCTTCCATGGTGCCGATGTGTGGGTTCAAACCGCCAACCTTTTCACTGTAGTCGAGTACAAACCATTTGTGCCACCCAGGGTCCTCTAAAAAATATAAAGGGCTTAGAAAAGCCCCTGGGCTGTAGTACGTACTCAGGAGTTTTATATGATGATGATGATGATGATAATGAGAAAGAAGAAATATGGGGAATATCAGTCATAGTACAAGTCTTGGAGTCCATGCTCCCTCCCCAATTTAGTCTTGGCCACATCTATGTTGACTCTCAGTTCTGGAGTTTTCCGTTGTGATTTGCATAGAAGGCAGGCAAGATTGCTACGCAGGCAGTTCTTTACTCAGACCCAATCCACCAAGCGCTCCTTGGAAACCCTATGGGGCAGCTCTACTCTGTCCTATAGGGTCCCTATGAGTCAGAATCAACTTAACAGCAACAGGTTTGGTTTGGTTCTTTTTTTTTTTTTTTTATGGAGGAAATAGTCACTGGGTAGCGCAAACAGTTAATATGCGTAGCTGCTAACCAGAAAGTTGGAGGTTCAAGTCCACCCAGAGACATCTCAGAAGAAACGCCTGGTGATCTATTTCTGAAAAGTCAGCTGTTGAAAATCCTACAGTGTACAGTTTTACTCTGACACACATGGGTTCGCCATGACCCTTGAGTCAACTCGATGGCAACTGGCCTGGACTGACGAAATAAAAATGCATGAAGAACTAGTTGAAAAGTGGAAGAAACAATAACTGTTTTTTTCCGTTTAGCTCCACTGTAGAGAACGTGGAGCCAATGAGTCCACGATGTGGCTCAGGCCCCATCCACCTGGATCAGTAAGCCTGCCTCCCTTCCCCAGCTACCGCCATACATTCAGAAGGCCTGTGAATCCAGGCACTTGTTGATCATCAGGAGCCTTCAGCATTAGGGGACTGAAGCAAGCATCCTCACTCCCGGAAGTTCCAGTCGGAATACTCGGAGTTTGAGCAATGCAAGGATGCAAAGATGGACTGGAAGTTCCATGAGGGCAGGAACACAGTACCTAGCATTCTGTTTGCATTTAATAAATGAGCCCTGGTGGCACAGTGGTTGAGAGCTCAGCTGCTAACCAAAAGGTGGGCAGTTCGAAGCCACCGGCCACTCCTTGGAAACCCTATGGGGCAGTTCTTTGTCCTATAGGGTCACTATGAGTTGGAATCGACTGTATGGCAATGGGTTTGGTTTTGTTTTTGGTTTTTGGTTTACCTGGTTAACAGCTCTGAAAACAGAAGAGCCTGCACAAATGATAACAAGCAGGATAATAAAACAAACAAGCAAACAAAAAACCCAAACCAATTGAGTCGATTCTGACTCACGACAAACCCATGGGTTTCAGAGTAGAACCGCACTCCATAGGGTTTTCAATGGCTGGGATTTTTTGGAAGCAGATCGCCAGGCCTTTTTCCGAGGTGACTCTGGGTGAATTTGAACCACCAACCTTTGGGTTCGCAGCCAAGTGCTTAATCGTTTGCGCCACCCAGGAACTCCAGCAGGCTAATACCCCAGCAAGGAATGAAATTAGTACTACAGAAGTACAAAATAATTTATGCCCCTATGTTTGAAAGCTTAGTAATAACACATTTGTGATCTGACCACCCAACTTAAGAGCGGGAACTTTACCAACCCTCCTCTATCTACTTCTGCGTTCCTTCCCCGCCCCAGCATAACTACTTGTTTTTATCGTTTCCTTGACTTCTTAAAAAATCCGTATGTATCCCTAAATAATATATTATTTAATTATGCTTATTTTTAGCATTACAAAAATGACGTATTTTATACATTCTATGAAATTTGCTTTTTCACTTAGTATTTTTTTCAAAGATTCAACCATATTGTAGCCTGTCTATTTGGCTCACTTATTTTTCACTACTTCTTACAATTCTATCATGTGATCATGCTACAGTCTCTGTCAATGCATAGTTGGGTTGTTTCCAGTTGGTCATTTTAAGTAATACTGCTATAAACATAATTACACGTGTTTCCTGTTGCACGCGTACAAGAGTTTATTATGTAGGATATTTGTTTAGAATGTTATGTTATTAACATAACCCTTTGTTCGACTTTACAAAATAGTGTTAAATTGTTCTTTAAAGGGGTTGAAGCAATTTATAGGCGTACTAGCAGCTCATAAAATTTCCTCTTGTTCCACTTCCCTGGACAAATTTGGGACTGACGAGCTTCTTGATTTTTGCCTAATGGGTTTAAATGATCCCTCTTGTGATCTTAGTTTGCATTTCTCTGATGACTAATAACATTGATTGTCTTCGCATGTGTTTACTCATCATTCGTGTTTCCTCTTTGGTAAAAAGCTTGTTTCCATCTTTTGTCCCTTTTAATACGAGCTGGTATCTTTGTTATTATTTGTAGGAGTTCCTGACATTCTGGAGGCTAATGCTTTGTTGGTTACAAGTCTTGCAAATGTTGTCTCCGTTTTATAGCTTGTGGTCAAACGGATCATTTATTTTGTGCTTCATGTTTTTTCTGTCTCATTTAAGAAAGTCTTTCTTATCCTGGAGTCATATAGACATTCTTTTATGTTTTCTTTTAAATGATTGTCTTTCGTACCAAATCAAATCTTTAATCAATCTGCAATTGATTTTTTTTTTTTTGGTATGCAGTGAGGAAAGAGTCCAATTTAATTTTTTCACATCTATATTTTTATACCCAACTGGCTAACTCCTTCTTTCCCCCAATGAATTGCAATGTTACCTCTGGCATCAGTCAAGTCTCCATTCATTTAAATGAGTGGATATCCTCAATGCATTGGTCGGATTAGCCTGCAGCTAATCTGGGTAGATATTAGGTCCTCTTCCTGGGGCTGAGCGATGTTCCAGAGTAGGGCCTGATTCTGAGAGTAGCTCCCTTGTTCTTTGGGGTATTTGTGGTCCTGGCTTCACCCTCCAGGGCTTCTTTCTTTCCTATTAACTTCCTTGGTCACATGTGAAGTACGTGTTGAGATTACACCTTCTTTGGGGACTGAGAAACCTCCTTTGAGGAGCATTGTTGTCTGTGACCTATTTAGTTACTAAATATATTCCAGTTCTAATAGCTTAACTCCCTAGGGTTTATTCTTCTTCAGAGTGCCTCGGCTCTTGAGCTTTTGCACTTCCTTATAATTTATTGATCACTCTGTCAAATTCTATTTTTAAAAAACTTTAGGAATTATTTTATTGTAATCTAAAATTTTATTGAATCTATGAAGCAATTTGGGAGAAAAAATTGATATCTTTAGGATGTTTAATCATCCTATCTATGAATATAATATGTTTCCCCATTTATTTAAATCTTCTTTACTGTCTTTCAATAAGTTTCATGGTTTTTTTCATAAGAAAATTTTCACTTTATACTTCTCTTGTTAGATTTATTCCTAGGTATTTTTTGTTGCTAGAGGCAATGGCAGGGTCTTTTTCCCCCTTGTTTTTATGTTTCCTGTTGGTTGTTGGGAAACCCTGCTGGTTTGGTTGGTTGTTGATCTATAGAAATGTAATAGAGTTTTCTGAATTTATTTTTTATTCCAGCCACCTTGCTAAATACTCTTGGTAATTCTAATAGTTGGATTTTTCTTGTAGAATTCCTATGTATACAATCATATCATCTGCAAATAATGAGTTTTGTTTCTTTCTTTCTGATCTAAAGCATTTTATTTCTCTTTTTTATCTTACTTGCACTGGTGAGGACCTTTAGTATAATAGTGACTAGGAAGGTGATAGCAAGCATTTATATATTATTTCTGGTTTTAAATGAAAGGATTCTAACTTTTCACAATCATCATTTAAAATGTTTGCTCATGTGTTGGTAGATACCATTTGTCTTCTGCTCCAAGTTTATTACTAAGTTTTATCGTGAATAAGTGTTGAATTTCATCAGATGTGTCTTCTGTATTTATGGAAATCATCTGTGGTTTTCTTCTTTCAATGTGTTAAAATGATAAATTATATGGTGATGTTATTTCTATTGTTGTTTTCATTGTCATAAAGTCGATTCCAAGTCAGGGCAAGCCCGTGTGTGCAGAGGAGAACTGCTCCGTAGGGTTTTAAAGACTGGCCCTTTGGAAGCAGATCTCTGGGCCCGTCTTCCAGGGCACCTCTGGGTGGGTTCAAACCGCCAACCTTTTGGCTAGTAGTTGAGCGCTTAGCCGTTGGTGCCGTGTGGGGGTTTTCTAATGTTAAACCACCCTTCCATTCCTGCGATAAAGCCAGCTGGTCGCGATGTATTATTTTTTGTAAACCGCTGGATTTGGTTTGCTCATTTTTTCTCCGGGATTCTCGTGCCTGTTTATGTGAATGAGATTGGACAGAATCTCCCTTTATGCTGATGGACTTTTTCCACCCTTTCCAATAATTCTATGAATTTTTGCTGTATATACTTCGAAGTGATTTTTTTGTGTATACAACTCAGAGTTATTTTCCTGGTTAATTTAGCATTTTACCATTATGTAATAACCCTTTTTATTCTTAATAATATTGGTCTTAAAGTCTTTTCTAATACTAACACAGTTACTTCAACCTTCTTTTGATGGGTTTTTTCCTAGTTAGTCTTCCCCCCACCCATACTGTTCCCTTCAATCTTTCTCTATCCTAATGTTTTAGGTATTTCCCTGGTAAACAAATATAACTGAAAATTTCTACCTTTTAACTGAAAATTTAATCCATTTACATTGGTGCGAACGTTGGTGTATTCAGATACATTTCTATCATCTCTGTGCATTCTGTTTTTCCCATTTTTAATACTTCTTTTTTTCTCCTTTCATGACTTTTTTATTCTGAGGACTTTTGTGTTTGTTTGTTCTCATTTTATTTTTTTCTTTTACTGTTACTGTTTTAGAACAAATATATTGTATTTTCATTTTTGGTGATCACTCTTGAAACTTTATTGTGTATTCTTATTGTAAAGACTAAATTTAAATAATATTCTAATTCTCTCCTATACAATTCAAAGACTTTAGAATGCCAAAAGGTTGGCAGTTCAAATCCATCAGGCACTCCTTGGAAACTCTATGGGGCGGCTCTACTCTGTCTTAGCAGTTGCTATGAGTCGGAATCAACTCAACTGGCAACGGTTTTTTTTTTTTTTAGAATAGCTTAACTGACTCGAATCACTCCCGTCCAAACATAGAATTTATTTTTGACCAGCAATTTAGTTCTATCCTTTTTTAACACCACAAACAAAACCCCGTTGCTGCCAAGTCAATTCTGATTCATAGTGCCCCTATAGGACAGAGTAGAACGGCCCCATAGGGTTTCCAAAGAGCGGCTGGTGGATTTGAAGGGCCCACCTTGTGGTTAGCAGTCAAGCTCTTAACCGTTGTGCCACCAGGGCTCCTTTAACACCACAGAGAGACATTACTGCTGTTATTACTATTTTTATTGTTTAGATTTTCTTACATGTTTCTAATTATTTTCCTCACCATTTCTTCTTGCATGCCAGACTTCATTGTGGGATAATTTTCCTTCTTCCTGAAATATGTAATTTAGAGTTTCCTTTTTTTTTTTTTTTAGTGGTAAGATCTGTTGGTAGGAAGCCACTCTCTTTTTCTTATCCGAAAATGCCTTTATTTTACCATTCTTCTTGAAAGATGGTTTTTGCTGGGTGTACCATTCTAGGTTGACAATGATTTCTCTCAGGACTTCAGAGTATTACTTTACTGTCTATAACTTCTACTGTTGCTGATAATCTAATTATTATTCCTTTGAAAAGGTTTGGCTTCTTTCTCAATCCTTTTAATTTCTTTTCTTCTTTGTCTTTGATGTTCTACAATTTCTTCACTAGGTGTGGGTTTGCTTTTATTTATCCTGCTTGGTATATATTATACTTCTTGTATCTTTGGATTCAAATTCTTCATCATTTCTCCAAAGTAATTATAATCTCTTCAAATATTGCCTCTCCTCCATTATATTCCTTCTCTTTTCTCCTCTCCACTCCTCTTTTCTCCTCTTACTTAATCTCCTCTCCTCTTCTCATCTCACCTCTTCCCTTTTTTCTTTTTTTAGTTGGAGTTCCCACCCACACTTTCTGGCTCAGAGGGGCACATCTTTCCGGTCCTTTTGGAGTTTTTGCTGTTAGTAACTGCTGCACAGTTCTGCACTGGGACCACCTTTGAGTTAAAGCCAGAAAATAAAAGAGGAAGCAAAAAAAAAAAAAAAAAACAGGCAATTTACACCCAAACAAGGCATTCTGCAAGTTTTAGTTCTTGTCCCCCAATCTTCCTGCTCTCATGAACTTAACAGAGTCTTCAGATGGTTGCTTTTTACATTTTGCCTAGAGTTTTTAGTTGTAATCAGCAGAAAAGATTGGCTGTACAGGGCTTACTCCATCTTGACCAGCATCGGAAGTCCTTTCCCTTACTTTTTACTGAGCTTATGGATCTTGTCATTTTCCTGGATTTAGTTGTATTTTAGCTGAGGGTCCTTCCTATGTAGTCTGACATAATGCTGGAAACAGAAGTCTCTCACTTTTTTTCCTAAGGACTCGCAAGCTATCTTTTTATTTAATAATGAATTTTGAACACTTTCAGTGAACAGTTTTCAGTTGGTTATGTATAGTTTCCTAAGTCTAATGTTTTCCCTTAACAGCAAGTATCTATTGGGAACCACCAGTGTCAAAACACTATGCTAAATGCTAGAGATAAAGAAATAAATAAGAAAAATAAACCCTCAAGGCACTTGCAGTTCGACAAAGGAAATACACAGGTACAACCAACTGCAAAACCATGTGATGAACACTGTGATAGGACGTAGCTGAAGTGTCATGATAGCCTTGGGCTCAATAATTTAGGCTAGAGACTGGTCAGCCACAGAGTGCTTTAAAAAGGAGATAATAAATTAAGTTAGCTCTTGAAAGATGAGCAGATGTCACTGGGGGAAGGGCATTCAAGACAGAGGGAATAGCTCGAGCACAGGCATAAAAGTGTAAATGCAAATGGCGGCCAGCACACCCGAGAACAGGATGTTACAGGGACTTGAAGATCAGGTTTTTTACCTTTTGCTCCTGACCCAGAGAAGCATCCCTTATTCCAGAGAGTATTTTGCTTACTAAGAACCCTACCTCAGAAGGACATTATAATATCTTTCTGATATGGAAAACACATACCACATAAATACACACTGATAGAATCTTGGCAGCTCTGACTTTCTTATGATGCTAAGCCAGTTGGTATTACTTTTTCAAATACATAAAAATCACATTTTTAAAGAATGGACTAGGACCAAGGTCAACATGTAAGACATGAATCTTTCAGAAGAAAATTAAAATTATCTGTTTACCCTAAGAACACTTTTTAATATTTTACTGATAGCAGACAAAATGCATTAATATTTCTTGTCACTTTTAAAATGAATTATAATACAAAAATTGGATAAGCATCCATGAGTGTTTATTTAAATCTTGCCGATGAGTGTTTTTTATTACATAAATTAAACCGATGGTATTTATGGACAGAATATTTTACTATACCTATGGAACTCAGTATACTTAGGACAACTTCAACAAACCAAGTCGATATTGTTAACAATTCCTACAACAAATAGCCCACCACATACTTTTGAATCACTTTGTCATATAGGTTAAATAAACTGTGGTGTATCCATACAATGGAATAGTATAATTGCCCTAAAAAAAAAAAAGTTATACTGGTAAAAAAAACTTATTGACTATGAATATGGTTCAAGATACTACAGAAAAGCAGGTTACAGAACATTTATCACCAAATTACTCAATTTTTCTTACTCACAAAAATATCAAGGAAGATCTACACAACCAAGTAACTGTAGATACCTCAAGGTTATGAAATTATGTTATTTTTAAATTGATTTTATCTGAGACTGAATAGATATGAAAGAACATATAGATGATGTTTAAGATATAAAATATAATGATACAATAAGCATGCATGTACCCACCACTCAAGCTAATAAATAAAATACAAACTTTACTTTCAAAGTTCCCTATGTGCTCCACCCCAGTTCTTACAGCTTGTTGTTGTTAGGTGCCATCGAGTCAGTTCGGACTGGTAGCAACCCTGTGCGCAACAGAACAAAATGCCATCCTCACAATTGTTGCTGTGCTTGAGCCCATTGTTGAAACCACTGTGTCAATCCATCTCATTGAGAGTCTTCCCCTTTTTCACTGACCATCTACTTTACAAAGCATGATATCCTTTTCCAGGGACTAGTCCCTCCCGATAACATATCCAAAGTATGTGAGACATAGTCTCGCCATTCTTGCTTCTAAGGAATATTCTGGTTGTCAGTGCCATGGCAAAAAGGAAAGTGTACTCTGATGGGCCTCCTATTGACAATTAGATGCTCAGGCCCAGATGACATGCATTATGTCTGCTCAAAAGTCATTGGCCACAACTGGTTATATGGCCTCACCAAAAAGCAGGGGCAAGACCTACTATGTTCTGCAAGTGTGAGAGAATTGTACCACTGGGTAAACAGTGCTAATGATTGCCAAGGGAGTAAGGACAGGAGCTGTTGCAATGATCCAAGCAAGACCACTTAAGGGAATAGTTAAAAAGTTGTTGCAATAATCCAGGCAAGAGATGATGATGACTAGGACCAGGTAGAGCCCTGGTGGCACAGTGGTTAAGAGCTACAGCCACTAATCAAAATGTTGGCAGATAAAATCCACCAGCCGTTCTTTGGAAACCCCATGGGGCAGTTCTGCTCTGTCCTATATGGTCACTATGAGTCAGAATCAACTTGACAGCAACAGGCTTAGGACCAGGGTGAGCTCAATGGAAGTGGTAAGAAGTAGTAGGATTCTGAAGATATTGTGACTGTAGAGTTGACATTATTTGTGGATGGATTAGATGTGGGGTGTGACAGAAAGTAGAAAAAAAGAAGTTAAGGGTCACTTTGAAATTTGGGTCCTGAGCAACTAGAAAAATGGAATTGACATTTACTGGTGTGAAAAAAAAGTATATTAGCAGCAAATCAGTGATGCCTATTAGACTTCCAAGTACAAACCTTGCTTAGGTAACTAGATACATGAGTTCAGAATCCAGGACCAATGACAGGAGGGAGGCGTCAGGACATAAAAAGGTGTTTAAAGCCACGCAAGCCACAAAACTGGATTAGATCATTAAGGGAGTGGGTTTAGGTGGGGGAAAGGATTAGAACTGAGCCCTGGAACCATTCCAACAGGTAGTGGACATGAAGAGGAACCATCAAAGAAAACTGAGAAGAAGCAGTCTGAAAGACGGGAGGAAAACTAGAAAACGGTAGTATCTGAGGCCAAGAAAGAGACTCAAAGGGGTTAGAGTATCCAGCCCTATCAAGGTCTAAATAGAAACGAAACCACTGATTTACAGCAGACAAGATACAGTTCAGGTAATGGGTTACTTGATTTTTTTCTACTTGTCACAAGTTTTATAAGTTTCCTTTCCTTTCTTGTCCATTTTGAGCTGTTTGAGTAATTTTTATTTTCCAGTTTTTCACCCCATTAGTATGTAATCTAAATCTTCATTTCTTATATCAGAAATATTAAGTTGCGTATTTAATATATCAAAACCTAAAATGAAGTGTGTCTTTCCCTTCCTCCCAAACTAGACAAGGACCTAAGAAAACTTAACTCTGATCACCCAACTGCTAGCATACATGCTCTTTTGTCATCTATTGTAATTCTTGTTTTTTTAATCCTATAAGATATTATTGTCATTGTTATATTCATGCAATACTGATTTAGATTTTCACCAAATTTACCATTTTCTTATCATCCATTCCTTCTTGTGTTTCAGAGCTTTTTGCATCTATATTCGTAAGGGATATTGGTCTATAGTTTTCTAGTAATATATTTGTCTAGTGTTGGTATCAGGGTAACACTGGCATTATAGAATGAGTTAGGCAGTGTTCCCACCTCTTCTATTTTTTGGAACAGTTTGTGAAGGATTGGTTTTAATTGTTTTTTAAATGTCTGGTAGAGTTCAGTAGTGAAGTCATTTGGAGCTGGGCTTCTCTTTGCAGGTAGTTTTTTTTGTTTGTTTTGTTTTTTTAGTAATTCATTTTCTTTGTTGTAGGTATATTCAGATATTCTATTTCTTACTGAGTGAGTTTCAGTAGTTTGAGCCTTTCTAGGAATGTGTAATATTTAATCTAGGTTATTAAAATTGTTGGCATACAATTGCTCATAGTATTTCCTTACAATTGTCTTTATTTCTCTAAGGTCATTAGTAACTTCGCCTCTTTCATTCCTAGTTTCAGAATCTGAGTCTTCTCTCTTTTTCTTGGTCAGCCTACGTAAGGGGTTGTCAATTTTGTTGATCATTTCCACGATCCAGCTTTTTAATTTCTTTGTTTTTCTAATATCTACTTCATTTATTTCCACCTTAATTTTTATTATTTCCTTCCTTTGCTTGCTTTGGGTTTAGCTTGCTCTTCTTTTTCTAATTTCTTAAGGTGGAAGTTTAGGTTATTGACTTGAGATCTTCTTTTTTAATATAGGTATTTACAGCTATAAATTTCCTTCTAAGCACTGCTTTAGCTGCATCCCATAAGTTTTGTTATGTTGTATTTTTGTTTTCAATCATCTCAAAGTAGTTTCTAATTTCTCTTGTGATTTCTTCTTTGACCTACTGCTTACTTGATTGTATGTGTTGCTTAATTCCCGCATATTTGTTCACTTCCCAAATTTCCTTTTGTTTTTTATTTGTAATTTTATTCCATTGTCGTCAGAAAACATACTTCATATGACTTCAATGTTTTAAACTTATTGAGACTGATTTTATGGCCTATCCTGGAGAATTTTCCATGTCCACTTGAGAAGAATGTATATTCTGTTGTTGGGTGGAGTGTCTGTTAGGTCTAGTTGATTTATACTGTTGTTCAAATCTTCTGTTTCCTTGTGAGTCATCTGTCTAGTTCTTCTATTCATTACACCAACTCCTCACTTAACAACATGATTAGCTTCCAAAAACCAGGTCATAATGCGAAAATCAGTGTAAGGCAAAATTCCAGTGACCTAATGTTCCTCAGACTCCAGGAGTCATTCTGGAAGTGACTCCATAAGGCTGCTTCCTCCCCTGCAGCTGCCATCACAGCTCGCTTGTCTCCATGCCATGACTTCCATACTTCCTACTTCAGGCAGGTGGGTCGGCTTGTGCCATTTCAAATCACAGGCAGAGCTGATTGAGTCAGGATTTGCAGTCAAGAGGAGAGCTGACCTATGCCAACCCACACAGAGTTTTTACTCTCCATGGAAACAAATGCCCACCCACCCAGAACTACTGCCTGCTGGTCTCAGCACCCTCAAGAACAAATGGTGAATCTTAGAGTCTGTAGCGAAATAGCCATCACACGTCCTGTCTGTGCCCCTCTGCTGCATTCTTGCAGACTTGCAGCCCAAAGCCACAGCTCCAGCCTGCAGGCCCAGCGAGGATTCCAAGAGGCTATGGAGCACATGTTCAGGTTAATGACCCAGTGCGCTGGCGTCTGGTCTTTTCTCTCTCTCTCTCTTTATTTGCATCCAAGACAGGGAAGAGATGTAGAATGGGAGGGACCAAGGACTTAAGCTCAGGAAGGAAGCACTCTCTCACTGAAAACATGTGGGTGCTTACCTGGTTTTAAGCTGATTTAAGTAGATTTTTTTTTATTATTGTCATAAATGCAAAATGTCAGATAACAAGATAGTTAATAAGTGAGAAGTAGGTGTATTAAAAGTGAAATATTGAAGTCTTCAACCTTGTTAAATTTTTTACTTCTCCCTCCAATTTTGTCAGCTTTTGCTTCATATATTTTGGGACTCTGTTGCTAGGTTCATATATGTTTATAATTGTTATATTCCTTGATTAATTTATGCTTTTATTATTGTGCAGCATCCCTCTTTGTCTCTAGTAATATTTTTTGTTTTAAAGTCTATTTTGTCTGATGTTAGTATAGGCACTCCAGCTCTTTTTTAGGTTACTGTTTGCATAGTATATCTTTTTTCATTCTTTTACTCTCAAGTTGTTTTTATGAATATAAAATGTGTCTCTTACAGATTGCATATAGTTGAATCATATTTTTTTCTCCATCTCTGCTTTTTGATTGGAATGTTTAAGCCATTTATGTTTGGTGTAATTACTGATTTAGAGCTGCCATTTTGATATCCGTTTTCTATATATCATGCCTTTTTTGTTTCTCTGTTCCTCCATTACTGCCTTCTTTTGTGTTAAATGGATATTTTTCAGTGTACCATTTTAATTTCCTTGTCATTTCTTTTACTATATTTTTTAAGTTATTTCCTTAGTGGTTTCCCTGCTGATAACAATTGATATTTTAATTTATAACAATCTAGGTGTCCTGGTGGGGCAGTGGTTGAGAGCTGCAGCTGCTAACCAAAAGGTCAGCAGTTCAAGTCCACCAGCCACTCCTTGAAAATCTTATGGGGCTGTCCTACTCTGTTCTGTAGGGTTGCCATGAGTCAGAATCAACTCAATGGGTTTGGGTTTTTTGGGTTTGGGGGTTTTTTGTCTTGTTTTTTGGTTTTGTTTCTTTTTTCTTTTTTGGTAATTTGGACTAATACCAACTTGATTTCAATAGGATACAAAAATTTTGCTTCTATATAGCTCCATTCCCTACTCCTCTTTTGTACTGTTATTTTCATACAAACTACATCTTTATATATTATGTGTCCATCAACACAGATTTATAATTATCGCTTCATGAAATTGTCTTTTAAATAGCATAGGCAAAAAAAAAAAAACAGTAGTTACAAACAAAAAATGTATTTATGCTATTCTTTATTTTTTTTTATATTTAACTATGTAATTATCTTTGTTGCTGTTAGCTGTTGTCAAGTACATTCTGACTCATGGCAACCCCATATATGCAGAGTAGAACTGCTCCATGGGGTTTTCAAGGCTGTGACCTTTTGTAAACAGATTGCTAGTCCTGTCTTCTGGACACCTCTGGGTGGGTTTGAAGCACCAAACATTTGATTAGTAGCTTAGTAATCAGCTAATGACTGGGCAAAGATAATGGTGATGGTTAAGGTTGTGTGTCAATTTGGCTGGGTCATGATTCTCAGAAGTTTAGCAGTTAGGTAATGATGTAGTTTGGCAGTTACATAATGATGTAGTTTGGCAGCTATGTTATGATGTAGTTTGACAGTTATGTAATGATGTAGTCAACCTCCATGATGTGGTCAGCCAATCAGTTGCAAGGGGAGTTTCCTTGGGGTGTGGCCTGTATCATATATATATATATATGTTCTGGCAAAGCGTGCTTGCTTGCTCTGGATCTTGCATCTGGCTCATCATCATTGGACCTCTGCCTCTTGGGACTTGAGCCAGCAGCCTGCCATCTTACTTGCCAATTTTGTATTTGTCAGACTTCACAGCCTGTGAGACAGCAGCTTGCCATCTGACCTGCAGACCTTGAGTACCTCAGGATGTGAGTCAGGAGAAACCTCTAGCTTGATGCCTGACCCACAGACTTGGGACTTGGCAACGTCTAAAACCACATGCGCCATTTCCTTGACATACACAAGTAGCCTTCACTGGTTTTGCTTCTCTAGATAACCAAGCCTAAGACATTTGGTACCAAGAGTGGTCCTAGAGAAACAAAATAGTAGTAAGGATGAGTTTTCTAAATTGGTTCTCAAGTCTTACCAGTCTTAAAGGCACTGATGACTCTGCCTCTAGTAGTAAACAGGGTGCTGCTAATCCATAGCATAAAGCAACAATATTAATACTCAAAATATCACCACCAATAGATCAAGTATTGGTGAGAAGCAATGCTCTGGGTGATTGTATGTTTAATACTTTTCTACAATTTTGTCACAATGAGAAGCCTTCCCCAAAGGGATCCATAGCCTTTTACAAGACTGACTGTTCATTGGGGAAAAGGAAATAATCATTCTTTTCAGGGATTACTGGATACTGGCTCCAAACTGACTAATTCCAGAAGACCAAAACATCATTGTGGCCCCCAGCTCCAGAATGGATAATTGGAATAGGTATACTCAGCAACTGGCAAAACCCCCACACTGGATCCCTAACAAATGGTGTAAGGGCTATTATGGTGGGAAAAGCCAAGTGGAAGCCATTGGAACTGCCCCTACCTAGGCAAATAGGAAACCAAAGCAGTACCACATTCCTGGAGGCATTACAGAGATTACAACCACCATCAAGGACACGAAGGATGCAGGGGTGGTGATTCCCACCACATCCCCATTCAACTCGCCTATTTGGCCTGTGCAAAAAATAAATAAATCATGGAGAATGACAGTGAATTATCATAAATTTAACCAGGTGGTGACTCCAATTGCATCTGCTATTCTAGATGTAGTTTCATTGCTTGAGAAAACTAATATATATCCTGGTACCTGGTATGCAGCTATTGTTCTGGCTAATGCCTTTTTCTCTATTCCAGTTTCAAAGGAAAACCAGAAGCAGTTTGCCTTCATCTGACAATCCCAGTAATACACCTTCACAGCTCTACCTCAGGGGTATATCAACTCTCCAACTCTATGTCATAATTTAGTCCACAGGGACTTTGATCACCTTTCCCTTCCACAGGATGTCACAATTGTCCATTACATTGACGACATTACGCTGAATGAACCTAGTAAGGAAGAAGTGCCAATGACTCTGAACTTATTGGTGAAACATTTGCATGCTGCAGGGTGAGAAATTAATCAGACAAAAATTCAGGTGCCTTCCACCTCAGTTTGAGATATAAAAGCAAGGTAGTGTTGATCTTTTCTTTTCAATACCTAGAAGCCCTGTAATACTTGTTCAGAGGCATACAGTGGGGATTTTGTGGACTGGCCAGGGAGACACTGAAGAAGGTAGCATTCACATTTTGAGAACAAGAGGAAGAGCACAGAGCTGGAGTGAGGCTGGTGCTGGCTCAGGCTCTGATAGCTACAAGTGGGTCAGTCACTTAAATCACTGGCCTCCCAGTTTCTTCTTCTGGCCACAAGGAGAAATTTCAGTGCTATGGATCATTTGGTGGCTCTGATCCCTTCTATGTAAATACCCACATGTATCTTCTTCTCCTCACTTCATCTGCTGAAAATTCAGTTGATTCTGACTCATAGCTGCCCTACAGGACAGAGTAGAACTGCCCCCATAGGGTTTCCAAGGAGCGGCTGGTGGATTCAAACTGCCAGTCTTTTGGTTAGCAGCTGTAGCTCTTAACCACTGTGACACCAGAGCTCCTCACCACAAAGCAGCTGCCTAATATATCGTATTGGCTGTGTTGGTATAAAAAATGAATATATTAACATTTTCTTCTATTTAAACATTCAGCATTTATTATGAATCTTAAAAATAAATTAAAACATTTTCATGGGCCACTAGAAGTATCATGGGCCCTAGGCACTGTGCCTCCTTGTCCAGTGGGGAAGTCAGCCCTGCACAAATGAATTAATATAATGCTTCCATTTCCCAAGAAATTCCCTTCTGACCTCAGAGCAAATGTACAAGTGGCATTTCCCATATTTTATATCAAGCCTGTTGCCTAGTTTTTGTTTCCAAGGAGATTGGTGGTGTTTCCCTCATTCTGCCATTTCTCATTTAAAAGAAAGCTACTCCTAACTCCAGGGCTGCAGTAGCTCATGCAGCACTTTTGTGAAAACTAGAAGAAGGGGGAAAAAAAAACTTATTATGTTGTTATTATTATATTATCGCACAATCTGAACTATCCCCGTCAGACCTCAGGAAAGCGGAAACTCTGGTCCGTATCCCGCCCAAGCTCATGTGAGGACTGACTGCAGATACAGCCCACGTATCATGGCAGGTGGGAGGGATAACACTAATCTGCAGTCTCCAGCTTAAGTGCATCTTAACTGCAGTTCCATAACCCGATCTTCATTCAAAGTCTGTGGCCAGAGAACTGAAGTCCAATCAAGTCTCAGGCAAAGCTGTTGGGCCTTTAAAAGTGGTGGAAGGCCAAAGCCGTGACCTCATGATTCTCCCAGAGCAAAAGGTGGACAAGGCACAACCACACCCGTGTGTGTGTGTGTGTGTGTGTGTGTGTGTGTGTGCATGCGTGCGGGCGCACAGGTTTTCTTGTGTGTGTGCATGGCCT
Organism: Elephas maximus indicus; assembly: GCF_024166365.1. Taxonomy (NCBI): domain Eukaryota; kingdom Metazoa; phylum Chordata; class Mammalia; order Proboscidea; family Elephantidae; genus Elephas; species Elephas maximus. Next base: position 219,452,866 of record NC_064820.1, on the reverse strand, counting down.
TGTGTGCAAGCGTGAGTTGCTGTGAACCAGGACTCTTGTCATTGTTCCCAGAACTCCACTGGGAAGTCTGGAATCCCCATGCTTACCCACATGCTCTTGTGCACATTAGCGTATGTCTACAATGTGAATGACACCTCCTTAGACATGGCACTCTTATTCACATCACAGTCTGAACAGCTGCATATGGCAGCCTTGCCCAGCTGAGTCTCTTTGGCCATGGAAAGCCCACACTCACACATACTAAAGCCTCCATTCTCCTCTCTGCAGGGATGACATGCCAAGCCCGAAGCTCCTACATCACCAGTGAGATCCTGTGGGGTTACCGCTTCACACCTGTCCTGACCCTGGAGGATGGGTTCTATGAAGTCGACTACAACAGCTTCCATGAGACCTATGAGACCAGCACCCCATCCCTCAGTGCCAAAGAGCTGGCCGAGTTGGCCAGCAGGGCAGAGCTGCCCCTGAGTTGGTCTGTATCCAGCAAACTAAATCAACATGCAGAACTGGAGACTGAGGAGGAAGAAAAGAACCCCGAAGAGCAAACGGAAAGGAATGGTGATGTGGCAAACCTAGAGAATGAATCCAAAGTTTAGTCTCCTAGCTGGGCAACCCCTTCTCCTCTCCCCCAACACAACGTTTCTTCGTCTCTCATCCTCTTTCTTTCTGTCTCTCGCTTTGTTCTTTCTTTCTATTTCATTTTGGCATTACCAGAAAACAAATCTTCAAGGTGTAAAATACCTACCTGCCCCCTCTCAGTTATTCAGACTGACAAGGTAGACACAGATTTGGTTAAGGTGTAACGTGCCCTCACTGTGGCCCACGCTGGGTATCCTCCCAGAATGCCCCACATCCAGCTCCTGCAGAGTTAAGCCAGTGACCTGCATATACTCTACAATACCAAAGGAGTGTGTTAAAGATACTACCTGGGACAAGACAAGGAAGGTCTCCAGTGCCTAATTATTCGCGCAGCGAGACATAGAGTATAGCTCTCAGTTTTATAGGTTCAAGTGAATTCCATCTACAGGGTGAGGTGCTTGCCACATGTGGGCGTTGCAGTCACAGGGCCCAGGTGAGCTCAAGACAAAACATTGTATATAGATCTGCCTTATGTTATTATTTTCTTTTCGCAGTTAGTAATAACCAAGCATGTGTAAAAGTACTGTAGAACAGAACTCTTAAATAATGTACATAGATGTATAATTAATGTAGGTTTAGCTATACAACTTTAGAAATAAGATACAAAAAAAAAAAAAGATTCCCAACTGTACCATAGACATTTCCATTCCAACGTCTGTGTTTTCCAGATTATTTTGACTCCCTTGACTGCTGGTCCCTTAGTGCATGGCCTTTCGTTCCATGTCCCAGACTGGCAGCTGTTTAGGGTATCTCCCTGTTCCCTTGCTGATCTTTTTATTGAATCTAATAAGCCATAGGTCTGGGAGAAGTTGGGAGGTCCAGTAGTTGGCAAAACCCACCACCAATATGCTGATATACTGTGAAATGTTTACAAAACCAGTGTCTTTTTTTTTTTTTTTTTAAGATAACCAGGGCTTCACTGACTAGCCTGAAGGAGAATAATAGGAAGAGGAAATTCTACCATACGTCCCCAATGATGAGTTTAGGCTTTTCACGTGAGCTCTCACCTTTCGTAGTATAATAGTTCGGGGAACTTCTGTTCTGTAAAACCGTTAATTCTTCAGCTGTTCCGCTCTGTAATCATGAGAAACTATAGATACTGTTAAGATGAGACATGGTAAGTTAGCAGAAGATGGTATGGGTCTAAAGTCATGAAAATCCTGAAGGCATTTAGTGGGCAACATATACTCACTCACCTCATACCCTTCAACGCCATCTGATGCTCTGTGGAAGACAGCTTGCCTATCCCTGGGGCATGTCCATCAGCACTTCTTGGACTTAGATTTTTCATAATTATTATGAAGTAACCACAGTTCAATTTTCAAAGATCAGATCAACAATCTTGATGACTGTCTAAGAACTCTCTCTAGAGCATGCCACAGGTTAGGTATCAAATCCAAGTATCTCTGAATTAAAAGAAAACAAATAAAAAACTGCAGCCTTAACTTATTTTCATCTGAAAAGGTAGATAGATATGGAAAGAAAGAAACAAAAGAAGGAAGGGAAGGATGAAGGGTATTTGTACTGAAAATCTAAGTTTCAAAATGGAAAAAAATAAAGAGAATCTTAGACAAAACCTCAGGGGCAGGTGGAGATTTTGCACTGTGACAGATCTTTCACATTAATTTCACATTTATAAACTGTTTGTTCCTTAACACAGTGGCCCATCATAAATATTCATTGAATGGATCCAAGTCTATTTTCAGCTCCTACAGCTGGGCTCAGTTTGAGGCTTTGTACCATGTAGGTCAAAGAGATCAAACTAGCTGTCCCTCTCTGTTTCCCTCGCCTTCCCTGACCAGATTGTACAAGCCTTTGCTGCAGTTTGGGGACCCTGTCTACTAAAAAGAATGTCCCAGAGACAAGGAAAGTGGCTCCTAAATTTAACATGGGGTCTCTCTCTTCCCACTTCAGAGACCTTGCTTTGGGACAACTGCTTCTTAGCACTGACTTTATGGGAAACAAAACTGTTGGCCGTGGCCCTGTCCTGTTTGGCAGCATTTCGTTTTTTGCATTGAATATCTGTTGAGTCATCTATTCATCCCTCACACTCTGAAGAGGAGGTTGTAGTCCAGGGGGAGGGAGCTCAGTACACTTCCTACGAGGCTGTGGGGAGGTACAGTGGCCTTACCTCAACTGTAGTCTTACCAAGGGCGCTCTTGGCTTAGAGGCACTAACCCCTACAGCAGCAGCAGGGTTGTGGGGCAGGGCATGGGAAGCACAAAGCAAGATGGAATAGACTATGAAAAGTCTGTTCATTTAGCTCTTGAAGAATCACTGGTCTTTTCAAATCCATTACGAGAGTTTAAAGGACAACACACCCCTGTTGTCTGGTTGGAAGAGCAGCTTGAGGCCTGATCACCTCTTGCCCGCCCATTAGCACAACTGAACAGAAAGCCTTGACAACATGGTAGCTACACGTATGTGTCAGCTCTGTATCTAGGACAGGGCACTGGATGGGAAGTTTCTCCCCATTCCTCACTGTCTTTGGTGCCAACCTAGGTGGAGACAGAACGCTAACCAAATCTCGCTTTTGTAATGTGAGCCTCTGAATCTTTAAACAGGGAAGCTCCAGAAGAACCTTTTAATAGAATGTCCCTATCAAACAGGTCTATTTTTCTACAATTACTGATAACACAGTTGAGCAGTGTATTTTGTGTCAAAACTGTTAAAATGTAGAACTGAAAGAAGTTAATTAAGACTGAACTTTCTAAGCAGCAAGTATTGAATGGTTGTTTTCATTAAGACAGCTCATCAAAGATGGTCCCACAATTTCTACCCTTTCTATTTCACAATACCCAGTCCTCAGTCATTCTGTTCCCCTGTTAGCAAATCAAGTGTTATGAAAATAAATAAGCCTATTTTAATGCGACAATATCCATAACTCATAAGGGTGCACTCTCAACTTGATATTTTAGTCTGTTTGGTTAGTGTATTGGAGTCACTCTTCCATAAAGGCATGGTGGGATTCTTGAGACAGATGAGAACTATTTTATTTTTATGGGTTGCCATGGTCAACCCCAATCTGACAGAGCAAAGTGCGCCTGGGGGACAGGGCACGTTCAGCTGGAAGCATTTCCTCTTCAAGGACTGCTGAGCCCCCCAACATGCTGCCCAACTGGAAGAGCACTTATTCACTTATAAATCAACTTGATGTAACTAATAACATTGGTTATGTTTTCTGCCATCCCTTAGGCAAATTGTACTCTTTTACATTAACATATTTGCAAATCATTGCTTTTCCATTCCTTCTACACATGGCATTCCTGCTTGACTGGCCCAATATATTGCCACTCTGTGTCCATGAGATGGAACCTTCTCTTTCCCACTCCCTTTCTCCATCTGTCCCTCCCTTTTGCTCCTTCCTTGATTCTCCAGTTTCAAATCTATTGATTTAGTGCAGCATCTTACGTTCTCTATCAGAACTGCAGCTATCATCTCTAAAAATGCCAACCTATTTCTTAAGCACAATTTTCTCTTGCAGGTTTAACCAAACTAGGGCTCTGAAATGTCTATTTTTTATTACATGCTAATTAAAAAATTACTCATGACTTCACTTAAAAGCCTGAAGTTTTAAGTATCCTGAGCAACGTTCTTCTGGTTTCCCTCCCCACATTTCCTGCATTTCAGATTCTTACCTCCCCTCTCACCTTGATTTTCTATTTAAGTCATCATCTTTGGGATGCTCAGAAACTGTTTACAAAAGGGGAAAGCTGATGGACAGAAAAAGAGTGCATAAAATGAAGTTAGAAATCTTCCTGAATGCATCAGAAAACATGAAAATCACTTGATGGGCTGGGTGATTAAGAGAATACAATTAAATAGTCATAGTAAGTCACTTCCAAGGTAGCTTTGCCAATAGCCTGACTAATTTTCAGTCTTTGTTTCTTGACTTGGGTGATACTCTGTATGATTCAAAAGAGTCAGGAAGGTAGTTGAAAACAAATGTCCTAGGTATACTGTAAGCTCTGTCTTCTACGATTATTTCCTTTCAGTGGATGGTTATAAAGTCAAAAAACATATGCAAAATATGAATACATGATTCACTGGTATTACATTATAATATAATAGTCTTATCTTGTTTCTAGATTTCATGGCCAACATGTATTTAAGAAAATGTTACCTTTTAATTTAAAATTGAGTAAAACACACTCCTTGCTAATATTTCTGCCCTTTGTGTCTTAGACTGCTCTTGATGAAGAAGGTCAACTAGAGGTCAAACCTATCAGGAGACTGCTAAGAGATGCTGGCAGAGCACAGCACAGTGTGTACAATAATAACAAAACAATATACCCAGCATCATGTGGCACTGCTGAGCATTCAGAGTACTCGTACTGTATATCATTTAATCCTAACTTTCCATGGGAGCTTGAGTATCATAATTTCCATTTCGTAGATGGAACAACAGGGGTTCAGGTGAATTGAGTAACTTCTCCAAGGTTACAAGCCCAGCAAATCACAGGCCATGAAGCTCTAAGCCGTGGGCTCTTTCCACTATGTAAAGGGTTGGCAAACAAAATCTGTAGCCAAATCTCACTGTTTTGTACTGCTTGTGAGCTATGAATAATTTTTACATTTTTAAATGGTTGGGGAAAAAAATCAAAAGACTAATATTTTGCAATATGTGAAAATTACATGCCCGTGGCTGCTTTTGCGCTATAGCGGCCAACCAAACCAGTTGCCATCAAGTCAACTCTGACTCATGGCAACTTCGTGTGTGTCAGAGTAGAACTGTGCTCCATAGGGTTTTCGATGGCTGATTTTTTGGAAGTAAATCATTGGGTCTGTCTTCTGAGAAGCTTCTGGGTGGACTCGAACCTTCAAACTTTCAGTTAGCAGCTGAGCGCATTAACCATTTGCACCACCCAGGGACACCACTGGCAAAGTTGAGTAATTCCAACAGAGATTATATAGCCAGAAAAGCCTGAAATATTTACTATCTGGCCCTTCACAGGAAGTTTGCTGACCCTTGTACTACACTAAGTACCATTAAGAGATTCTTGGACAACTTAGAAGAATGACATTCTTTTCAAGTATGAATTATTGGAGTCACTCATAGATCAGTTCAAGAAGAAAATGACACATTTTTGGTAATAGGGACAACTGCTACACGAGGCTTCGAAGGCCCAGTAATCCAGCAATACATTAGGGCTTTCAAAGGGAAAGACTTTCCTTGTCAAAGTCATTCTCCCAGTGTGGTAAATAGGGTAAACTACCAACTCAGAAAGTTTTCCTGTTGTTTACCAACTCAGAAAGTGATAAAACAACCCATTCACTGACAATAAAGGAATGGAAGTATCCAGCCCAGCAACTGAGATCTTGCTTCGCTGGCGCCCATGAAGATAGTTGGACCACTGGTCTCTGCTCAGTGAGTGCAGCTGGACTTGCAGCAGTTGCCACACATCAAATCAGCCTCCCCTTGCCCACATGGCTTCTCTCTTATGGATGGTCTTGGGGAGAAACTCAATAGGCTGCTGAGATGTCTATGCTGTTTTCTTACTAGTCTTCTCTAGCCCACAGTTGATCAATGTGATGAAGATGAGTCTTGAGCTACTTCTACTCATGTTTAATCGTGCTAGTTTTGGCTCTTTCTAGCCATTCAGCTAAAATTCTACCACAAAAAGAAGAGGACTAACTGATTCTCTTGTGAAAACAACAGGTTCTTTGAATGGAGCTCAGGGAGAAACAGAAGGATTGTAAAGGGATTGTGGGATTGTTAGCCACTTTCTGAGCCTGAAGCACAAGATAAAGATTGGTAATTATAGAAATATCAAATTAAAGAAATCCAAGCAGTGAGGTTTTTAGATAAGTCAACACTAAATGACATTGTGAAGTATCACTAAGCGGAACTCACTTGTATTCTAAGGAAGCATTTCTAATGCCGGAGGTAGGTCAGCCAAGCAAGGCTCTTTATCTATTTAATTCTACTGAAAGACATAATAAGTTCTCTTATAAATGCTTTCCTGGAAATTAAGTGGGAAGAAAAAAAGTTTTATAAGAAATCATTGTGATATTGTCTTGCCAACAGATAAATGATGGAAATTGAGATAGATTTGGTCCTGTGTCTGACACGATATAGATCATGCAAAAATTTTGTGACCCCTTGACTGCATGGAACTCATAACAAATAAGTGGGAGAAAAATCTCAAAGTTCAACACCATAAAACGTAAATAAATGTAAAAGGAGTCAAACTTCTACTTGGCCTTATTGCCTTGGTAAAAGAAAGCTTCATGCAGCCACCTAACTCAAATAGGAGAATTCTGGGGAAAGGAAGGCAAAATACTTCAAGACTCACAAGATCATTTAATTGGTCAACATGATTTTCATCCATGAAAATAGCACTTATAAAGTTGTTTTTAAGCACGCGTCCTAATGCATTCTGTGATCAGCCAGAGAATTATGACCACATAGTCAACAAATCTTGATTTCAGAGAACGAACTGTTCCTCATGACAAAGTGTAATTGACAATTTCTAGATTAAGTCTCAGAGCCCATTGTATTAACCCTGATCATGAGTACTGTGATATCAACTTGCCAATCTTTATAACAATATGAAGGGCTGTTTATCTCAGGCAATGTAAATATCTGCTACCAACAGACACTAGTGAAATAAACATGTAATTCATCATCATTTTTTAAAATTCTGATAGGAATCCATCCATCTAAAGGAGCAAGATACCCAAGGAGCCTAAGACCAGGCTTCTTTGGCTACTAGTTCATGGTAAATACCTTAGGGAGTCTATTAATATCGGGTATGTCTCCACTAAACACAACTAACAGACCTAGATCACCTGGAGCACACAGAGCTGGGTTCCTATCGGCTGTGCGTAATATGACCCTCTGGCTCTCCAGCAGGCTTTCTTAGAAAGGGGAAGGAACACTGCCCTCAGATCACCGTAGCAGGTGTCATTCAGGCATTGCTGCGCCTCGGACTGGGTATGAGCAATACCCTCCCTTGGCTCAGCCTTGCACAGTCCAGAAACCTTGACCATGCATACCTCCCATGGCTCACCGGGTGAGCCACTCCCTCCAGGGTCTGGTCTCGCCCTTTTAGACAATGACCCCCAGAAGTGTCAGCTGGGGACCCTTGTCTTCTAAGCCTACTTTGGCCAGCACCTTTGAGCCCACATGGGTCAAGAATGATGACTCTCCCTGGAAGGACTGAATTAGGACCTTTGGAATCTCCTAACCACTGAGTGCCCCTCCCGTAGGTCAGTCAAAATAAGGCAATACTAAACCATTAATGCAGTAAGTGTAAGGAAGGCCAAAAAGTTCTGATTTTCCTGCGGTGACTATCTCAATGCTTCAAAAAAAAAAAAAAAAAAAACTAATTCTTCGCCTCCTAGAAAATTCTCACTTTTTGGTATAGTGATACCATGAGCACAAACTCAGTTGGTTCATCAGGCAATCCCAGTGCCTCCTTGGATAGTCTAACCCTGTTCCTTCTTTTCAAGTAAGTCTGAGTGCTTGGTCTGGTCAAGCCCACCCATAACCAATTAAAGTGGTCAAAAAACCTCAAATCGCCTCCGTGTCCTCTGACAGGGCCGCCCCAGGAGAACAGCAATGTCAAGAGTCTCATCTTCATATGCAAGGAACTCCTGTGGCTCTCAACGCATGGAGGCACAACTGCTGCTGTCACAGCGATGGCAGATTGTCATATTATCCAGCTGCTCCTCCCGGGTTTCCTCCCTCAGCTCATTCCCAAAAGGTATCTTTCTTGGCCCCTTCCTTTGAGGGTTAATTGCATTCTTGAGTGGTGGTCACAATCTAAAAAAAACCAAACCAGTTGACATCAAGTTGTCTTTGACTCATGGTGACACCATGTGTGTCAGAGTAGAGATGTGCTCCTTAGGGTTTTCAGTGACTGATTTTCAGAAGTAGATCGCCAAGCCTTTCTTCCGAGACACCTCTGAGTGGACTTCAGCCGCCAACCTTCTGCTTAGTAGTAGTCAAGAGCTTAACAGTTTGCACCACCCAGTCAAAATCTGTTCTTGTTGTTGTGTGCCATCAAGTCGATTCTGACTCATAGTGACCCCATATGACAGAGTAGAACTGCCCCACAGGATTTCCTAGGCTGTAACTCTATGCGAGCGGACAGTCACGTCTTTTCTCCCACAGAATGGCTGGTGGGTTCGAACCACTGACCTTTCAGTTAGCAGCTGAGGCTTTAACCATTGCATCACCAGGGTTCCTTAGTTACAATCCAGCAGCCTATTATTGGGAACTTGGTCCTACCACTAATGGCACATTGCTGGTTTTAATCAGAATCCACAGTCTGAGACCAAAACGTCAGAATATTTTGCTCCTGCCCATAGACACCTTAAGAGCTCACAACTGATTGTTGGGCATATATGATCCCAGTAACTGAAGACAGCAGAGTGTAAGATAAGGTCTTATGCCAAAAGAAGAGCTGGATGAGGACACCAGCTTGTCTAGTGAGATCTTCCCATCTTCGGCAACACGTGATTAAGCCCACCAATTTGCCAAAGAAGGTCCTAAATATCTCTCTTTGGCCTTGTGGTTCCTGGTCTAAAACACCAACCACTTTCACACGTGCTCAGGAGCCTGAAATGGTGGTTCAGTATCTGCCTGTGTTGGCAAAGTGGTCTTCCCTCCTCCACTGTCTGCACAGATCATGCTCTGGAGAAACAACTGAGCACCCAGGTGGTGCCTGGTTACCCAGCTGCCTCCATGGCAACCCCTAGCCTATCAGCATGGACCACTTTTCTGCAGACTCTTCGGAAGCCTGGCAGAGTCCCAGGGGGCTGGGGCTCCTGAAGGCTGCTCCACCTGCAGCCAGGTTGGGGATAACCAAGGAAATGTAGGGCAGTACCCAGGGAAACAGGTACTCAGCATGCCAGGTAAAGGATATTCTGAGTGCCCTTCTTCCTAGAATGGCATGCACTTAGGCAGCCAGACTGCTCTAACAAAGCTGTTCTTTAAGCCACAGCCCCAAAACCACCCACGCCCACACCCAGATCACATTTGTCTTTCTAAAAAAGATTCCAAAACTACATTTACACCATCTGATGTAATGATGTCCAAGGAGCTTTCATTTAATCATTGGTCCAAAACAAATAGTTAATGGCATTTCAACAACGAACCCAAGTACAAACAAAAGCCATAAAATAAAGTTTTATTTACTGATTACTTTGGGAAAATCCCGTTTCAAATTGGAGGTGTTCATCTTTGCTCCAGGATGCAAAGTCCCCAGAATAGTATTTTCTCTTGAATTTGCCTTTTCTCATCTGCCTTTGAACTGGAGAACAGACTCCTTTACTTTGGCATGAAATGTAAGTGGAGTTTACCACAGAAGCTTTCAGCGTTAAACTTAGTCTGGCCCCGTGGACGAGGCAGGAATAAGCTCCACTAACTAGAGCTCTGCAACATTTGGTTGGCCTCTGATTTCATGGAAATTTTGAAGATGGTGGCAGCTCAAGATGGTGAGGAGGGCTCTGGCCACGGCCTATGTTCAGAGACAGGACAGTATCCTTCACGTCTCTGAGTCATGCCCACACTCTGTGAGTCAGACCAGCTCAGACCCCACGCCTGCACTTTGTCTGATCACCTGGCCTGGTCTGTTGTTGTTGTTGTTGTTCAATTCCAACTCATAGCGACCTTATAGGACAGAGTAGAACTGCCACCATAGGGTTTCCAAGGAGCGGCTGGTGGATTTGAACTGCTGACCTTTTGGTTAGGAGCCAAGCTCTTAACAACTAGGCCACCAGGGCTCCTCTGGGTGGGGCATTTTAGTCTAAGTGAGAACATTCCACAACCCAAAGAACCACATTGGATGATTTTACTTCCATGATCTTTTCTAATTCTGTTACAACAGGCAACCAAACCTGTGGCTTGTTATCACATGGTTCCCCTATTTGCATCTTCAAATAGTTTTTCTTTCTTTATGTTCCAAAATGCTTTGCCTCATAGACCCCGTGAATGTTACACAATACAGGGTAGTGTTCCCAATCCTTCACTAACTAGGGCACTAACAAATAAAACAACACACACATGCACGCACTACACGTGCACACACCATACACTCACACATGTGTGCACACATCCACACATGTGCACACACACATGTCCACACACACGTGCACATCACACACACACATTCACACACATGGGCACACCTAACACACACATACGCAAGCATATACATACACACATACACCCACGCACACACACACACTCATCCTTCCCGAACAGGTCCACATTAGTAAATTTCCAGCAAACCAAAGCTTTAAGAATAACAATCACATCTCCCTCTGCCATCCTTCTGGCATTTTTCCTAAAACGTACCATACACTTCCCTGAATTCACAGACTATGGGCCCAAAAGCAGCCTTTCTGTCATTGTTTTGTAGGAACACTGACTCAGACTCAGGAGACCAGGATTCTGGTCCTGGTTCCGCCCCCAGGTGAGCTGTGTGCTTTCAGGTAAATCATTGAACTGCTCTGAACCTGTTGCTTTTCACAAGCATTTGAACCACGCCATCCTTGCTTCTTTGATGTTACTGTCAGTACCAGCCTACACCATCCCTATACTGAGTGGCCCCACATGGTTTGGCTTTAAGTCCTTAGCTTTTTGTAATAATTTCATTGATTTCTTTGCTGGCAGCTGTGACATTTCACTGCTACCCATATGGTTGTCTCTAGCACCTCTCACCAACCCCAAACTTCTCCACTTCTCCACCTCCACTAAACTCAGTGGCAGAAAGATAAGTGGTAAGTGAGGTGACTTCTGGAAAACAAGGTGCTACTGGAAAGCACCGTGGTCTACCCTACAGTAGAAAAATGCCCAGTTGAAGGCTGGCATCATTGATAGACAATAATTGCTTGGCTGCGCTCAGCCAGCTCCTCCACGCATACCCCAATCAGCTCCAACTGATTATCGGCAACTTGCTTTTAGACCAAATCCAGCTCTCCCTTGCTTCAAGTATGTGTCTGGGGGCTCCAGGCAGAAAGATTTTAACACTAAACCAAGCAGAACATAATTAAACCAGTTGCCATTAAGTTGACTCCTACTCATGGTGACCCCATGCGTGTCAAAGTAGAACTGTGCTCCACAGAGTTTTTAATGGCTGATTTTTTTTAAGTAGATTGCCAAGCCTTTCTTCCAAAGTGTCTCTAGGTGGACTCAAACCACCAACCTTTTGGTTAGTAGTTGAGCGCTTAACCTTTTGTACTACTCAGGGACTCCAGAACATAATTGTTGCCGTGGTGTGCTGTTGAGTCAATTCGGAGTCTTAGTGACCATATATGACTAAGTAGAACTGTCTCATACAGAGGTAAAAAAATTTAAAGCACAATAACATTTTAATTCAACTGCTTTATTTTAGCCATATTACTCTTTTCTGACGCTGTTAATTGAAAGGTATTGTTGTTGTTGTTTTTGTTGTTAGGTGCCATCAACTCAGTTACAGGTCACAGTGACCCTATGTACAACAGAACAAAACACTGCCCAGCCCTACCCCATCCTCACAATCATTGCTATGTTTGAGCCCATTGTTGCAGCCACTGTGTCAATTTATCTCGTTGAGAGTCTTCCCCTTTTTCGCTGGCCGTCTACTTTATCAAGCATGATGTCCTTCTCCAGGGACTGGTCGCTCCTAATAACATGTCCAAAGTATGTGAGATGAAGTCTCACCATCCTTGCTTCTAAGGAGCATTCTGGTTATACTTCCTCCAAGGCAGATTTGTTTGCTCTTCTGGAAGTACATGATATATTCAATATTCTTTAAAAAAAAAAAAAGTAAATCAAAGGCATCAATTCTACTTCAGCCTTCCTTATTCATCATCCAGCTTTCACTTGTGTATGAGGCAACTGAAAATACTATGACTTGGGTCAGTCACACCTTAGTCTCAAAGTGACATCTTTGCTTGTAAACACTTTAAAGAGGTCTTTTGCAGCAAATTTGCCCAATGCAATGCATCTTTTGATTTCTTGACTGCTGCTTCCACGGGCGTTGACAGTGGATCTAAGTAAAATGAAATCCTTGACAACTTCAGTCTTTTCTCCGATTATCATGACGTTGCTTATTAGTCCAGTTGTGAGGATTTTTGTTTTCTTTATGTTGAGGTGCAATCCAAACTGAAGGCTGTGGTCTTTGATCTTCATCAGGAAGTGCTTCAAGTCCTCTTCACTTTCAACAACCAAGGTTATGTCATCTCCACATTGCAGGTTGTTAATAAGTTGTCCTCCAAACCTGAGGCTGTGCTTTTCTTCATACACCCGGCTTCTCGTATTATGTGCTCAGTGTACAGATAGAATAAGTGTGGTGAACGGACACAACTCTGACACACACCTTTCTTGATTTTAAACCACAAAATATCCCCTTGTTCTATTCGAACGACTGCCTCTTGGTCTACATACAGGTTTCTCATGTGCACAATTAAGTGTTCTGGAATTCCCATTATTCACACTGGTATTCATAATTTGTTATGATCCATGCAGTCAAATCCCTTTGCATAGTCAAAGAAAACACAGGTAAACATCTTTCTGGTATTCTCTGCTTTTAGCCAAGATCCACCTGACATCAGCAATGATATCCCTTGTTCCACATCCTCTCCTGAGCCCAACCTGAATTTCTGGCAGTTCCCTGTTTATATACTGCTGCAACCGTTTTTGAATTATCTTCAGCAAAATTTTACTTGTGTGTGTGAAATTAATGATATTGTCTGATAATTTCCACATTCTATTGGATTACTTTTCTTTAGAATGACCACAAAGATGGAACTCTTTCAGTCAGTTGGCCAGGTAGCTGTCTTCCAAATTTCTTGTTATAGATGAGTGAGTGCTGCCAGCATTGCATCCATTTGTTGAAACATCTCAACTCGTACTCCTGGAGCCTTGTTTTTCACCAATGCCTTTAGTGCAGCTTGGACTTCTTCCTTCAATACCATCAGTTCTTGCTCATATGCTACCTTCTGAAATGGTCGAATGCCAGCAAATTCTTTTTGGTACAGTGACTGTGTACTCCTTCCATCTCCTTTTGATCCTTCCTGCATTGTTTAATACTTTGCCCATAGAATCCTTCAATATTGCAACTCAAGGCTTGAATTTTTTTCATCATTTCTTTGGGCTTGAAAAATGCTGAGTGTGATCTTCCCTTTTGGTTTTCTAACTCCAGGTCTTTGCACATTTCATTGTAATACTTTACTCGGCCTTCTTGAGCTGCCCTTTGAAATCTTTTGTTCAGCTCTTTTACTTCATTAATTCTTCCATTTGCTTTAGCTACCCTCCTTCAATAGCAAGCTTCAGAGTCTCTTCTAACATCCATTTTGATCTTTTCTTCCTTTCCTGTCTTTTAAATGATGCTTTTTCTTCATATATGATGTCCTTGATGTCAACCCACAGCTTGTCTGGTCTTTGGTCATTAGTATTCAATGCATCAAATCTATTCTTGAGATGGTCTCTCAATTCAGGTGGGATATACTCAAGGTCATATTTTGGCTCTTGTAGACTTGTTTTCATTTCCTTCAGCTTCAACTTGAACTTGCATATGAGCAATTGATAGTCTTTTCCACAGTCGGCCCTGGCCTTTCTCTGACTGATGGTATTGAGCTTCTCCATCATCCCTTTCCACAGATGTAGTTGATTTGATTCCTATGTATTCCATCTGGCGAGGTCCACTGTACAGTCATCATTTATGTTATTGAAAAAAAAGGTATCTCCAATGAATAAGTCATTGGTTTTGCAAAATTTTATCATGCAATCTCTGGTGTCATTTCTATCACCAGGGCCGTATCCTCCAATTACCAACCCTTCTTAGTTTCCCTCTTTCACCTTCCTATCACCAGTAATTATTAATGCATCTTCATTGCATGTTTGATTGATTTCAGACTGCAGAATTAGATAAAAATCTTCAGTTTCTTCATCTTTGGCATCAGTGCTTGGTGCATAAATTTGAATAATAGTCATATTAAGTGGTCTTCCTTGTAGGCGTATGGATATTATCCTGTCACTGACTGTGTTGTACTTCAGGATAGGTCTTGAAATGTTATTTTTAACAATGAGTGTAATGCCATTCTCTTCAATTGTTCATTTCCAGCATAGTAGACCATGTGAAAGGTAATGAAATATATTTGTCTTTCCTAATACAATAGCATAATACTAAGACTTGAAATTTTTTTCAGGGCCCAATGTTGTTTCATGAACATTTGCCTAAGATAGAAAGAATATTACCCTGAAAAGTTTGCTAGCTCTCAAGTTCACAGCAGTGCAAAGGTTTCAACAGCCTTTTAAATCCTGAGTATATGAAATGGAGGATAAGTCTGATCTTGGTTTGAGGATTGCATGTTTGCAGGCATTTGTGTTTCCAACGACCTGGAAGTTCTCTTTCTGACCATCACACAGAACTATCGGAACTATTTAAACCAAACAAGGCCCAGCAGCTCTCAGAACTGGTTGTCAAGCTAGGGGCATGATTTGAGTGCCGGTCTGTTTCCTAGCTAAGGTATCCGTTCCTATAGAGTACAGGGCTTCTAGAAAACAGCAAGGCACAGACGTACTTGACCTTCAATCTTAACCACAGAAATATTCTTAAGAGCCTGAGTCTCTGATAAAATGTTTGCACTCTACAGATAAATAAAATATTTACTTTTAAAAGAGCACCAAGTTCACATCATTCTCAGGCATCTAGTTGACTAAACCTAAACAAGGACAAAATCCCACTCAAAATATTCTGAAAGCTGGTTGATGGCCCTATATATTATTGTTTAAATATGTACTCACTTACACATGGGGTTGCTATGAGTCAAAATCAACTCACTGGTGCACAACAACAACCTAGTGTTGGTCCGTAAACACTTAGTGAACACTTGTATGACAGCAGGCAATGTCCTAGGAAAGTTATTATGGAGACTCTAAGACTCATTGACATCTTTCCCTGTCCTCAACAGGCCTACAGTCTCACGACTACCAGCTGTTACCATGTGACAGACATTTTGCCAAGTGCATCAAACCACAAAACTCTGCGAGGAAATATTGATTCCCACTTTACAAATGAAGAAACCAAGGCATAAAGAGGTTAGTCTAGTTTTAGGAAAGAGATAACCAAATGAAGAGAGGAGCAGGTACAAAAGCCGCTGTGGAATTTAAATAAAGCAGATCAACTTGCCTTGAAGCAATCAGAAATGGTTTCATGGAGGAAGGAGGGAACATATGTCCTGAGCCTTGAACACTGGGTGGGTTTGGAAGGTAGAGATCCAGGGAGAGGGTGTTTCAGTTTGAGGTACAAGCATGGGAAAGGGTCCAAGGATAGACATATGCATAAAGCATGGCCGGCGGACAGTGCCTTGGTCAGCCTACATGGGGTGGGACGGCTTCTAGTCAGATTTGATAAAATGCACATTTGGAAAAGCCAATTGGTGCTAAATTGTAGACGGGTTTGAACTGTAGGCCAAGGAACACAGACTAAGGAGTAATAGCATGGAAACATTTGTTAATTAACCCATCATGGCACTTAAAGGGCTCTTAAGTCTTTAGGATTGAATAAAAAATAAGTAAATTTCACTGGATGGATTTGTGAAAAACAGAGTAACTCATTGGTGGAGTTTCACTATCCTGTTATAGTACACTACAAGTCCAGAGAAACCATAAAGCAAGGGTTACTATAGGCAGATTTATAGATATTAATACAATGCACAAAATAAAGTTTTCTCTGAGCAAAACCGATGATCCTTTAGAGACGAACAGAAAGAAAATGAGGAACTGCTTCTTTCAAAAATTCAACCAAGGCTTTTAACTTTTTTCATGATAAAGTAGCCGAGATTTGCTTCTGAAGTCAATATTGCCAGCCTTTCCACCAAACTTTTGAAAAAGGAAAGCCAGGGAGGGCTAAAGTACTGGTTTGGCTCCTGACCCATTTTTCAGTCCTTTTGTAACTCCCTTTACTCAATTCCAAGTATGTCTGTGCACGGACAACGAGACGAAAGCATGCTAACTGCGAAAGCACAAAAAATATGTATTGAGAAATTCACTACAATGCCAAATTTTTTTAGAATTAAAAAAAGATACATCTTGAAGAACTCGCTGTGTTAGGGAAACTGTTTACATATTGAGGTGTTCCTCTTTTTTGACTGGAACAATAAAAAAATATTTGATATGGTCTTGATTTCTTCTTTTTTGTGTGTGTCCAAACAAGTCTGCTTTTCTCTACAGGTGGGAACTTGAATTTTTTTCAAAGCACGACATCTGGCCACTAGAATGCCTGACTTTCTACCCATATTCCAAGAATGCATCACTGGTGTAGAGTGATCTCCTCTCTTTCTCACTCTCCCTCTTCCTCTCTCCTCTATTCTTTCCCTCCCATCCCCATGTTCTTTCTGCAGTCACATCCCAGCAATGGGTCAGCTCTGCTCCCTTACACACCTGCCCACCAGATGAGACCCATTCAATGCCCATTTGCACCTTGCACATGATGGAACTTTAAAGAATGAAAGTATCTTAGGGACTTGAAAATCAGTTTATCCTGCCACTTGCCACAACTCTAAGTGTGCTATCAAGAGGGGGTTAATAATGGTAGGTGATAAAGTCCGGTGTTGAAGTAAGGAAATATTCTATAAGAGAGTTGTTCATGTTCTTCTTGGCTTCCAATTTTGCGTGAAGAGCAACATCCTGTGGGCTGGCTTTGCTGGACCCCAGCACCTCAGCAGTGACCCTGTAGCTGGTGGTTTAGTCAGCCATCTCTCCCTAGGGAAGCAGGAAGGATGCCTCTAAGTTTAAATAAGTTTTACAATGACATGTTACTCACCTTGATACAAGATAACTCATATAAACATATCCAGTTGCCATAGAGTCGATTCTTACTTATGGCGACCCATGTGTTGCAGAGTAGAGCTGAGCTAGATAGGGTTGTCATGGCTGTGACCTTTTGGAAGCAAATCACTGGCCTGTTTTCCAAGGTGCCTCTGGTTAGAACCACCAACCCTTCGGTTAGTAGCCAAGGATTTAACCATTTGCACCACCCAGGGTCCTTCATATACCTAAGTTAAGTCCTTTCCTAGAGGCTGATGGTTGGTGAAACAAAACCCTCAGGACCCCTTGATTATTTCACTCCATTTTTCCTAATGTAATTCCCCCTCCCAGCATTACTATTGTGCCTGATAGACTTATAACCTCTCACCTGCAGGCCCCAGCTGCTTGTGAGTGTGCCCCACTTAGCACTTGTCATGTTTTGAAGGAAATCTCAGAGGCTCAATATATAAACCAGACAAACAGGAGCTGCTCTGTTGTAGCAGGGGTGGAAGCTCAGAGCCCTGTTCTTCAAACTCAAGTGCCCAGGAATCCCCTGTTCTTGGAGCGCAGGTTAGATACCTGTGCTAGGCAACATGAAGTCCAAACTCCTCAGCTGGCCCAGCATATTCTGGGCCCTGAAACCCTCCATAAACCAATATTCCTCCCCACGACACTTCCTTACCAAACGTCCATAGCTTCCCAGGCAGTGCACACCCTCCCAGCCCACCTAGCCTTTGGAAACATCATTCTTTCTTCCTAGAATGTGAATGTGTAGCCACAGAGTGAGCTCAGACATACTTCCTTAATTTCCCCTGGTACAGCTTCCTATTGTAGGTAACCTGAACTCTATAAACTTGCCTCTAGTCTAGCATTCAATCTTCCCTAGTAGACAAGAAGCTCTTGACAGCCAAAGTGTGTCTTAGTCATCTTTGTCCTCGGCAACTTCCATAATGCTTGGCACTTATTTGGTGCTCAATACATATTTGATGTATGTATGTATTTATATATGTATGTATGGGCGGATAACGATGGAAGGTTAAGTGGATAATGGATGGATGAATGCAGGATAGATGATGGATGGATGGATGGATGGAAAAAAGGAACAGAAAAAGTAAGGTATATTTGGAGTTTGTCATTCAGGTACTACAGTTGCATTTAGAACATGTAACTAGATTTTTTCCCTAAAAATGTACTTTTAAAATCTTACTCTTTGAAGGCAGAGCCAACAGGGTACCCTAGACAGATGCATCATGCTGTCCCTCTGCAGCAAAGACCCAAAAAACTAAGTAAAACAGATACAAACATCAATTCTGGAACCCTAAGCATCAAATTAAGGGATAAAGAACTAGATCAAATACCAAAAGGAAGAAGAAACTGAAGGAAAACAGAGAATGAGGAGAGATACGAAGTGACGGTCCCCTGCCAACTAACACGGCACAGTGTCAACATCTTGGAGCACAGCCAGCAATGACCCTGGACAGGGAGTACAGGAAAGCAACTTCACGGAGCTCCCCAGGCACCTGCCCTGTACACCACTTCTACCCCTTCCCGCTGGACCATGCTATACCATGGTAGAGAGCCATTGGCCTGCCACCATCTTGAGTCCCCTGCCCCCACCTGCTGTCTCCTGCTGTGACATTGTTTTCCCTTTCTTCCTTTTCTTTCTCCCTCCCACCTAGCCCCATACTCCACCTCAACCCACTCCCATCAGACTATGCCACGCTGCCACAGGTAGAGAGCCATCAGCCCACCAACATCTTGGGCCTGCCCCACTCACACCACCCTGGCTCCTGCACATGCCATTTTTTTTCTTTTTTCTCTTTCCTCCTCTTCTTTCTCCTTCCCACCTAGATCTGTACCCTTTCCCACTGGGCCACTCTACACCACCATGGATAGAGAGCCACAAGGCTGCTGCCACATTGGGTCCCCACCATCCCTGCTGTGTCATTTTTTCCTTTCTTCCTTTTCTTTCTCCTTCCTATCTATCCCTATCTATCCCTATCACCTTCCCAGCAGGTGATGCTGCACTGCCATGGCCAGAGAGCCACTAGCCTGCCACTACCCTAACTCCACCCCATCCCCACTTAATGGCTCCCACAACACCATTTGCTTCATTTCTCCCTTTTCCTTCTTCCTCCCTCCTTGCCCCATATGCCACCTCCCCCTGCCACCACCAAGCCATACTGCACTGTCGTGGCTAGAGAGCCACAGGCCCACCACTGCCTACCTTCCAGATAGCCCTGTATGTCACCTCCCCCCTTTTGTTACTGGCCCCCAGATCCACCCTGTCATCCCCACCAGCTACCCTTTTTTCTTCTTCTTTTCTTTTCTTTGTTCCCCCTACCAAGGCCCATATGCCACTCCCCTTCCCATCAGCCCTCACCATGCTGCCACATCTAGAATGTCCCCAGCTCACCCCCACCACCACAATGGGCCTTCACTGCCCCTTCCCTCCCACCACTCAACCAGCTCCTGAACAGAGGGAAGTGAGCCCATACCACAGTCCATCCAACACCCCCACCTATCTGATGAGGGGCTGTGAATGGTCCCACACCACTGGACCAACATCAGGAGGCAGGCAACACCTGTCCAGTCCTCCCTCAGCTGCCCCACCAAACCAGTGTACAGCAAAGAACGCTCACCCTGCCTACTGCTACCCTGCCCACACAGACAAGGCAGTAAGAGTTATTGTGCCCACAGAAGAGCAAGCACCAAGGACGACTGGCCCACCAGCCCTGATATACCAAAACAAAACAAAGAAGCAAGATGAAACAAATGTACATACAATGAATAAATTAAAAAAATAATACCTTAATGTCTCAGAGACAACAGAAAATATCAAAGCATATTAAAAAAGCAGGACAAGATGGCTCCAGCAAGAAACCAAAATAAAGAATCAGGTGACCTTCTGATAGAAGAAAAGGCAGTGGAACTACCTGATATGGGATTCTAAAGACTAATATTTAGGGCCCTCCAATAGATTAGGAAAGAGATCAAGGAAAACACAGACAAAACCAAGGAAAGCACAGCCAAAATCAAGGAAAACACAGACAAAGCAATAGAAGAATTCTGGAAAATAATATAAGAACAAAAGTCAAAATAAATAAACAATTAAAATTTGTACAAAAACAACAACTAGAAAGCCAAAAGACAAACAATAAAATTTCAGAAATGGACAACTCAATATAAGGTTTTGGGAGAAAATGTGAAACAATGGTAGACAAAATCAGCAAGATTGAAGACAAATTCATGGAGACAACTTTAAGGAAAAATCAGAGAAAAGAATGAAGAAAACCTAAGAATTATGTGACACAATCAATAGCACAATTTTGCATGTGATTGGATACCAGAACATGAGAAGAAAATGAACAACACAGAGAAGATTGTTGAAGATTTACTGGCAGAAAACATCCCAAATATCATGAAAAACAAAAAGCTGACCATCCAAGAAGCTAAATGAACCCCATATAGGATAGACACCAAAAGAAATTCACCACGATATATCAAAATCACACTTGCCAAAGCCAAAGACAAAGAAAGAATCCTGAGAGTAGCAATGAGAACAATGAAAAGTCACTTACAAAAGGAAAAAATAAGATTAAGCACTGACTACTCTGCAGAAACTATGCAGGTAAGAAGGCAATTGGAAAGCATACAAAAAAACAAACCAAGAATAATATATCCTGCATAACTCTCTCTTACATGTTGTTGTTAGGTACCATTAAGCCAGTTCATGCTCATAGCAACTCTATGTACAACAGAACAAAACATTGCCCAGTCCTGCACCAGCATCACAATCATTGTTATGTTTGAGCCCATTGTTGCAGTCACTGTGTCAATTCATCTCACTGAGAGTCATTGAGAGTCTTCCTCTTTTTCACTGATCCTCTGCTTTACTAAGCATGATGTCCTTCTCCAGGGACTGGTCCCTCCTGATAACTTGTCCAAAATAATTGAAATGAAGTCTTGCCATCCTTGCTTCTAAGGAGAATTCTGGCTGTACTTCTTCCAAGATAGATTTGTTCATTCTTCTGGCAGTCCATGGTATAGTCACTGTTCATCGCCAACACCATAATTCAAAGGTGTCAATTCTTCTCTGGTCTTCCTTATTCATTGCCTGGCTTTCACATGTATATGAGGAGATTGAAAACACCATAGCTTAGGTCAGGTACACCTTAGTCCTTAAAGTGACATTTTTGCTTTTTAACATTTTAAAGAGGTCTTTTGTAGCAGATTTGACCAATGCAATGTGTTTTTGGTTACTTGTCTGCTGCTTCCAAAGGCATTGATTGTGGATCCAATTAAAATGAAATTCTTGACAACGTCAATCTTTTCTCCATTTATTATGTCACTTATTGGTCCAGCTGGGAGTATTTTCATTTTCTTTATGTTGAGGTGTAATCCATACTGAAGACTGTAGTCTTTGATTTTCATCAGTACGTGCTTCAAGTCCTCTTCAATTTCAGCAAGCAAGGTTCTGTCATCTGCATAATGCAGATTGTTAATGAGTCTTCCTCCAATCCTGATGCCAAGGTCTTCTTCATATAGTACAGCTTCTCAGATTATTTGCTCAGCATACACATTGAATAAGTATGGCCAAAAGATACAACCAGGACACACACCTTATCTGACTTAAAACAATGCAGCATACCCTAGTTCTGTTTGACACCTCTTGGTCTATGTACAGGTTTCCCATGAGCACCATTAAGTGTTCTGGAATTCCCATTCTTTGTAATGTTATCCATAATTTTTTTATGATTCACACAGTCAAAAGACTTTGCATAGTCAATAAAACACAAGTAAACATCTTTCTGATATTCTCTACTTTCAGGCAAGATTCATCTAACATCAGCAATGTTATCTGTCATTCCACCTCCTCTTCTGAACCCAGCTTGAATTTCTGGAATGTCTCTGTTTATGTACTGCTGCAACCGAAAATACACAAATCTTTCAAATATGTCAAAATTAGGACATGTCCAGATAAACAAAAGTGAAGGGAATTTGTAAAAACCAAACCAAACTTATAAGAAATATTAAAGGGAGTCCTTTGGTTAGAGAACCAACAAAGCAGACAACAACCTGAAGCTAGGGCACAAGACAGCATCAGCCAGATACCAACCTAGGTAATGAACTCTCAATAATAAAACAAAGCTAAAAGACTTAAAACAGGGAAACAGAAACATCAATCTATAAATGGCGACAACGTCAGAACAATAAAAAGGGGAATAAACAGGGTAGGTATAGAACTTACAAAAGGAGTGGAAGTCAAAGCAATATCAAGTAATAAAAGACTGGTCAAATTTAGGAAGATAAGGGTAAATTTCAAGGAGTCTACAAAGAATGTTAACAAACCTACTCATCAAAATAAAAAGAAGAAAAACATAAAGTCTCAATAAGCATAAAATCTACAATAATGAAAGAGAAGAAAACCCATAAACAATAGGAACTCAACACCACAAAAAAAGCACAACAATATGATAGCAATAAACTCATGCCTATCAATAATCACACTGAATGTAAATGGTTTAAACGTACTTGTGAAGAGACAGAGAGTGGCCAAATGGATAAAAAAAAAAGCATGACCGGTCAATATGCTGACCACAGGAGATATACCTTAGACACGAAGACATAAATATATTAAAAAATCAAAGGATGGGAAAAATATATATATCAAGTGTCATGGATTGAATCGTGTCCCCCAAAATATCTGTCAACTTGACTAGGTCATGATTCCCAGTATTTCATGACTGTCTATCATTTTGTCATCTGACGTGATTTGATGTGTTGTAAATCCTATCACTATGATGTAATGAGATGGATTAGTGGCAGTTATATTGGTGAAATCTACAAGATTAGATAGTGTCTTAAGCTAATCTCTTTTGAGATATAAAAGAGAAAAGCTAGCAGAGAGACATGGGAACCTCATACCACCAAGAAAGTAGTGCCGGGAGTAGAGCATGTCCTTTGGGCCTGAGGTTCCTGTGCAGAGAAGCTCCTAGACAAAGGGAAGATTGATGACATGAACCTTCCTCCAGAGCTGACGGAGAGAGAAAGCCTTCCCTTGGAGGTGATGCTCTGGATTTGGACTTGTAGCCTACTAGATTGTGAGAGAATAAATTTCTCTTTGTTCAAGCCATCCACTTGGGGTATTTCTGCTATAGCAGCACTAGATGACCAAGACATCAAGCAAACAGTAACCAAAAAAGGGCAGGAATGGCAACGCTAATCTCAGATAAAATAGACTTTAAGGCAAAATCAACCATAAAAGGCAAGGCAGGACATTATATAATGATTAAAGGGAACAACCACCAAGAAGACATAACCTTAATAAATACCTATACACCCAGCAACAGGGCTCCAAAATACATGGAACAAACTCTAACAGCATTGAAACCAGAAATAGTTTTCCAACAATAGTAGGAGATTTCACCACACCACTCTTGGTAAAGGACAGAACATCTAGAAAGAAACTCAACAAAGACACAGAAGATCCAACTTGACTTCATAGACATGTATAGAACACTCTACCTAACAGCAGCAAAGTATGCATTCTTTTCCAACCCACACAGAACATTCTCCAGAAAAGACTACATTTTAGGCCACAAAGCATTCTCTCCGATCACAATGCCATAAAAGTAGAAATGAATAACAGGAAAAGCAAGGGAAAAAAATCAAATACATGAAAACTGAATGACTCGTTGCTTGAAAACACACCATACCAAAATCTTTGGGACACAGCAAAGGCAATGCCCAGAGGTAAATTTATAGCAATAAACACACACATCAAAAAAGAAGAAAAGGCCAAAATCAAAATGTTAGCCCTAAAAGTACAACAAACAGAAAGAGAACAGCAAAAGAATCCCAAGCCACCAGAAGGAAATAATAATGATAAAGCAGAAATAAATGAAATAGAGAACAGAAAAAATAGAATCAACAAGACAAAAGTTGGTTCTTTGAAAATATCAACAAAATGGACAAACCATTGGCCAAGCTGACAAAACAAAAACAGGAAAGGAAGCAAATAATCCAAATAAGATGGGGGACTTTACAACAGACCCAAGTGAAATACAAGGATCATAACAGAATACTATAAAAAAATTGTACTCCACGAAATTTGAAAGCCTAGAGGAAATAGGCAAATTTCTAGAAACACACTACCTACCTAAACTAACACAAGCAGAGATAGAAAATCTGAACAGACTCATGATAGAGAAGAGATTGAAGAGGTAATAAGATAAACTCCCAACTAAAAGGAGCCCTGGCCCAGATGGCTTCACTGGAGAATTCCACCAAACATTTAGAGAAAAGCTCACACCGGTATTACTCAAACTATTTCAGAGCGTAGAAAAGGAAGGAATACTCCCAAATTCATTCTATGATGTCAGCATAATCCTGATACCAAAGCCAGGCAAAGACACCACAAAAAAAGAAAATTACAGACCAATATCTTTCATAAACATAGATGTAAAAATTCTCATAAAAAATTCTAACCAATAGAATTTAGCATCTTATCAAAAATAATATACCACGCCCAAGCGGGATTCATGCCAGGTATGCAAGGGTGGTTCAACATTCAAAAAAATCAACATAATCTACCACATAATTAGAAAACAGAAAAGAATCACATGATCATCTCAATCAACGCAGAAAAGGCATTTGATAAAGTCCAACACTCATTCCTGATAAAAACTCTCAATAAAATAGGAATAGGAGGTAAATTCCTCAACATAAAAAAGTGCATCTATACAATCCACCCCCCCCAACCACCACCACCACCACTCATCTGTTAGTTTGTCGTACCTTGGGGACTGGAATGCTGTTGTGATGTTGGAAGCTATGCCACTGGTATTCAAATACCTGCAAGGTCACCCATGGTGAACAGGTTTCAGCTGAGCTTCCAGACTAAGACAGACTAGGAAGAAGGACCCAGCAGTCTGCTTCTGAAAAGAATTGGCCAGTGAAAACCTTATGAATAGCAGCTGAACATTGTGTGATAGAGTGCCAGAAGATGAGCCCCTCGGGTTGGAAGGCACTCAAAACACGACTGGAGAAGAACTGCCTCCTCAAAGTAGAGTCAACCTTAATGAGTGCATGGAGTCAAGCTTTCAGGACCTTCATCTGCTGTTGTGGCACGTCTCTAAATGAGAAGAAACAGCTGCAAACATCCATTAATAATCAGAGCCTGGAATGTATGAAGTATGTATCTAGGAAAATTGTCAAAAATAAAATGGAACAACAACATACAAAACCAACAGCCGACATCATTCTCAACCGGGAGATGCTAAAAGCATTATCCCTAAGAATGAGAACAAAACAAGGATGCCCTTTATCACCACTCCTATTTAACAATGTGCTGGAAGTTCTAGCTAGAGCAATAAAGCAAGAAAAAGAAATAAAGGGCATCAAAATTGGTAAGGAAGAGGTAAAATTATCCCTATTCACAGATGATGTGATCTTATACACAGAAAACCCCAAAGAATCCACAGAAAAGCTACTGGAACTAATAGAAGAGTTCAGCAAAGTAGTAGGATACAAGATTAACATATAAAAATCAGTAGAATTCCTTTACACCAACAAAGAGAACTTCAAAAAGGAAATCACCAAATCAATACCATTTACAGTAGCCCCCAAGAAGATAAAGTACTTAGGAGTAATTGATAAGTGGTAACTTTGATGAAGGGTAAGACAGTACGAAATACTAGGAAAGTCAGCATAACCTGATCAAAGAAAGCTCATGGAAGCTTCATAGACACATCCAAACTCCCTGAGGGACTGAATTACTGGCCTGAGGGCTGGGGACCATGTTCTCAGGGAATATCTAGCTTAATTGCCATAATACAGTTTATAAAGAAAATGTTCTACATCCTACTTTGGTGAGTAGCACCTGGGGTCGTAAAAGCTTCTGAGTGGCCTTCTAAGATGCTCCACTGGTCTCACCCCACCTGGAGCAAGGCAGGATGAAGAAAACCAAAGACACAAGGGAAACATTAGTCCAAAGGACTAATGGACCACAACTACTGCAGCCTCTGCCAGACTGAGTCCAGCACCACTAAATGGTGTCCAGCTACCACCACCGACTGCTCCAACAGGGATCATAATAGAGGGTCCTGGACAGAGCTGAAGAAAAACATAGAACAAAATTCTAACTCATAAAAAATGATCATTCTTACTAGTCTGACAGAGACCTGAGAAACCCCCAAAGTATGGCCCCTAGACACCCTTTTAAGTCAGTACTGAAGTCACTCCTGAGGTTCAACCTTCAGCCAAAGATTAGACAGGCCCATAAAACAAAACAAGACTAAATGGGCACATCAGCTCAGGGGCAAGGACGAGAAGGCTGGAGGGCACAGGAAAGTTGGTAATGGGGAACCCAAGCTCAAGAAGGGGAGAGTGTTGACACATTGTGGGGTCAGCATCCAATGTTACAAACAGTATGTGTACTAATTGTTTAATGAGAAACTAATTTGCTCTGAAAACCTTCATCTAAACACAGTTTAAAAAAAAAAAAAAAAAAACAGGAATAAATCTAGCCAGGTACGTAAAAGACCTATACAAAGAAAACTACAAAATGCTACTGCAAGAAACCAAAAGAGACCTACATAAGTGCAAAAACACGCTCATGGATAGGAAGGCTCAACATTGTGAAACTGTCAATCGTACCCAAAAAATCTACAGATTTAATGAAATCCTGATCTAAATACCAATAGCATTCTTTAAGGCAATGGAAAAACTAATCACCAACTTTATATGGAAAGGAAAGAGGCCCGGGATAAGCAAAGAATTATTGAAGAAAAAGAACGAAGTAGGAGGCTTCACACTACCTGATTCCAGATCCTGCTACACCAGCCACAGCAGTCAAAACAGCCTGGACTGGTACAATGACAGACACATAGACCAATGAAACAGAATCAAGAACCCAGATGCAAATCGAGCCTCCTGTGGTCAGCTGATTTTTGACAAAGGACAAAAGTCTATTAAATGGGGAAAAGACAGTCTTTTTAACAAATGGTGCTGGTAAAACTGGATATCCATCTTTAAAAAAAATTAAGCGAAACCCATCCATACGTCACACCACACACAAAAACTAACTCAAAATGGATCAAAGGCCTAAAAATTAAACCTAAAACAATAAAGATCATGGAGGAAAAAATAAGGATAACACTAAACAAAAAACCAAACCAAACCTGTTGCCATCAAGTCGATTCCGACTCATAATGACACTATAGGACAGAGTAAAACTGCCACATAGAGTTTCCAAGGAGTGCCTGGTGGATTCAAACTACCAACCTTTCAGTTAGCAGCCATAGCATTTAACCACTACACCACCAGGGTTTCCAGGATAACACTAGGGACACTAATACATGGCATAAAGAGCACACAAGCCATAACTAACAATGCACAAACACCAAAACAGAAACTAGGTAACTGGGAGCTCTTAAAAATTAAACACTTAAGCTCATCAAAAGATTTCACCAAAAGAGTAAAAAGATAAGCCACACACTGGGAAAAAAAAAATTGGCTATGACATATCCGACAAGGGTTTAATCTCTAAAATCTATAGAATACTTCGACATCTCAACAACAAAAAGACAAAAAAAACAATGAAAAAATGGGCAAGAACATGAACAGACATTTCACCAAAGAAGATATTCAGGCAGCTAACACACACATGAGGAAATGCTGGTGATCACTAGCCATTAAAAAAAAAAAATGCAAATCAAAACTACAATGAGATACCCTCTCACCCCGGCATTACTGGCATTAATTAAAAAAAACAGAAAATAACAAATGTTGGAGAGGTTGCGGAGAGATCGGAACCCTTATGCACTGCTGGTAGGAGTGTAAAATGTTAAAACCATTATGGAAAAAGATATGGCCCCTCCTCAAAAAGCTGGAAATAGAAATACCATAGATCTAGCAATCCCACTGCTGGGAATATATCCTAGAGAAATAAGAGCTGTCACATGAATAGAAATATGCACATCTATGTTCATTGCAGCATTATTCACACTAGCAAAGAGATGGAAACAACCTAAGTGCCCATCAACAGATTAATAAATAAATAAATATTGGTACATACACACAATGAAACACTATACAACAATAAAGAGCAATGACGAACCCATGAAACATCTCACAACATGGATGAATCTGGAGGGCTTTACGGTGAGTGAAATAAGTTCATCACAAAAGAACAAATACTGTATGAGATCACTATTATAAAAACCCAAGAAAAGGTTTATACATAGAAAAAAATAATCTTTGATGATTATGAAGGAGCAGAGAGGAGGGGAGGGGAGGGGAAATCACCAACTAGATAGTAGACAAGTGTTAAAATTTTTGAAGAGAAAGACAACAAATGATACAGGAGAAGTCCTCACAACTTAACCAAAGCAGTCATAAAAGCTTCATAGACACGTCAAAACACCTCGAGGTACAGAATTACTGGGGCTGAGGGCTGGGGACCCTGGTCTTGGGGGACGTCTAGCTCAACAGGCATAACATAGTTCATAAAGAAAATATTCTACACCCTACTTTGGTGAGTAGTATCTAGGGTATTAAAAGCTTGCAAGCGGCCATCTAAGATACATTTATTGGTCCCATCCTGTCCAGAGCAAAGGAGAATGAAGAAAACCAAAGACAGAAGGAAAATATTAGTCCAAAGGACTAATTAATGAACCACAGCCTCCACAAGCCTAAACCCAGAAGATCTAGATGGTGCCCGGCTACCACCACCAACTGCTCTTACAGGAATCATAACAGACAGGCCTGGGCAGAGGAGAAAAATGTAGAACAAAATTAAAATTCACAAAAAGAGACCAGACTTACTGGTCTGACAGAGATGGAAAAACCCTCAAGACTAAGGCCCCTGGAAACCCTGCTAACTCAGAACTAAAGTCACTCCTGAAGTCCACCTTTCAGCCAAAGATTAGACGGGCCTATAAAACAAATAGTAACACACATATAGCCTTGGTGGAGGCCACGGTCGACACATTTCCAGCTTCTTCTCACCAGGCCAGGCTCAAAAACCATTGTTTCTCCACTTTTATTGACTCAAAAACAAAGACTAGAAGGCAGGATGGGACAGGAAAACTGGATGAATGGACACAGAGAACCCAGGGTGGAAAGGGAAAGAGGGAGAATGCTGACATATTCTGGAATTGCAACTGATGTCACAAAACAATTTGTGCGTAAAATTTTGAATGAAAACTAATTTGCACTGTCAACTTTCACCTAAAATACAATAAATTAAAAAAAAAAAAACCTAACTCCTTGCCAGCTATGATCTAGTGCTGTCTTTCATTTACTGTAAAAAAAAAAAAAAGAAGTTGCCGAGTCAATTCCAACTCAGGGTGACCCCATGTGTGTCAAAGCAGAACTGTGCTACACCGAGTTTTCAGTGGCTGATTTTTCAGAAGTAGATCACAAGGCCTTTCTTTCAAGGCACCTCTAGGTGGGCTTGAACCGCCAACCTTTCAGTTAGCAGCCAAGGGCATTAACCGTTAGCACAACCCAGGGAGTCCCCCATTTATCACAGTAGAACTGTTCATTCTACTAAATTTCATCATCTGACACTTTTGACAAAACCCTGCACTGCTTACGCTACGGCATGCCCTTATCTGTGATTTCTGTGAAATTCATTAGTTTCCATTTTTAAATCACCTTGTCTAATCATTGCTCATTGTTGTGACACAAGTATTTACAACCAGTAGGCTGCAATTCTGCCACCTAAAGTCAGTACATGCCCCACAGAAATGCACGTGCCTGCAACATGCGCCACTTGACCAGAGTCCATCAGGAGGCGGAGACATTGTATCCAGCAGGACTCACACAGGCATCATGGTAGAGAGGGGCTCTGAGCTGCAAGCACCTCCCACTGCTAATACGGTCTTCAATGTCGCTTTCAGCTTTCTGCAGTCAGCACAAATGCATGCATTCTTTTACAAGCTTTGCTCATATTGTAGGATCTTCTTTCCCTCCTGAAGAAAAACAGTATATTATTTTCAGTTTTCCCAACATGGTTGGGTTACAATTTTCTTAAATCACATTTTTATGTTTCTTTTTTTTTCATCTCGAAATCCTGAAATCTGCCTTCCAGGGAAGACTTGGGTGCTGACAACCATCCTTGAAGAATGCTTTGGGCAGACCAGAACCCATCTCCCTTGATCCAGCATCATGGCACCCCAAAGACAAGAAAAGGAGAATAACAGCTCTTCAAGCCACTCATTCCTTGTCCCTAACACAGCTCGGTAAACTGAGGACAGAGCAGCCTTGCTAAAGGCCACAGTCACCACATTTTAGGACTCATTTCCAGCTTCTGTCTCACCAGGCCAGGCTCAAAAACCATTGTTTTTACACTTTCATTGACTCAAGTTGAGCCAGATAGACTCCGGCTATCTGATGGCAAAACAACAATAACCACTCGCTAGCCACACTTATATACAGATGCAGGACATCTAATTTTATTTACTCCTTACAACCACGCAACATGAGTAATGTTAGTCCCATTTTCTAGATGAGAAAAGAGAGGTTCACCAACTGAAATGCTTAATCCAAAATTATATTGCAAGCTAAGAAGTCTGTGCTCCTTTACATATCACAGAATTGTAATATAGGAGTGAAAGTTACACTGCCAGTTACATAGTAAACACTCTGAGATGAGGTAGTGAATGACATAGGCGTCTTTGTGTTTAAACAGAGAAATGTAAACCAGCATCACTGTCCACGTGATGACAGGGTCGTTAAACTCCAGCCAGCAGGGGGCAGCAGAGTATTAGCCAAGGAGCCAGGCCAGCAGGGGTGCAATGCCGGCTACTGATGGAGGAAACCAGCCAATGGAGAGTCAGTGACACTCTCAGCAGGGTCACTCCACTAACTCAAGGTACAGCTGGGTCCCTCCCCAAGCTGGGCATCAAGTAGGGCACCAAGTAGGGCACCCCAGAGACACTGCCTCACAGTTGGAAATGGTATATAAAGGCCAGAACAGGAGTAGATCTGAAGACATAAGATGCATAAGTAGGGGGCCCAAACTTGCAGCATGCTTGCTCCTACTCCACCGCTAAACCAGATGCCATTGAGTCAATTCTGATTCATGACAACCCATGTGTGTCAGAGTAGAACTGTGCTCCATAGGGTTTTCAGTGACTGATTTCTTGGAAGGTGACCATCAGGCCTTTCTTCTGAGGTGCCTCCAGGTGGACGCAAACCTCCAGACTTTCAGTTGGCAGCTTAGCATGTTAACTGCTTGCACGCACTCTCCCCTGCCCCACACACCCCCAGGACTCCATTCCACTGCTACCTCTTTCTTAACCCACTCCCAACACCTCATGGGACATTTCTATATCCAATTACCTGGGGAGAGGAAAACAAACAAGCCTGATTCCAGGGTGGAACGCTGTGCTATCACAGCCAGCGGTAAGCTGGAGCTGCCTTGGACCAGTCCACAACAGCTGATTGTTACATTTCCAGGAAGTTTACCAATGGGTTGTCAAACACAGCCATTATTAGAAAGAAAATTATATAAGCTTACAGTTAATAAACTTTATTAAACATGAAGTTTAAAAAAATGCTCAGAGTCCATCACTTCTAATTATTTTCCTATTATCTCTGCTTTGAGGTTATTTACATCTACAGTATCTATATGGTAGACAAACCATGCAGAGGAGTTCTACAGCACGTTTCTTCCCAACTCCACATTCACAGAAATCCAGCTGGTAGCTTGGAACTGGTCATGGTGGAAGTATTTATGCCATGGAAATAGGCAAATACTGCAAATTAAAGCTTTTTCCCCCCAAAGAGCTTAATGTTAAACATTTACCAGCAGAAACCAGAGTTGGTTCTGAAAGGCAGTAGAGAAAGTAAATATTTTTAGTAATCAGAACTTCAACAGTTCTCATCGATCACATCGCCTGACGGGAGAAATGACTAGAACAAGTCATAAGCAGTTATTATTGATTTGACTGAACTCTCAGGGTCTTGGAAAAAGCACAATTAGATGACTGATGTCAATAAACTGAGAAGGATGACCCTTTGGAATGAGTGATGAGTGTGAGGACATTTATATTCTATGTAAATGTTTATCAATAGGTCCTTCTGTGGAAAAAAAGCAGCTCTTAATTACCTGGTAGACAAGATGGCCCTGCCACCTATAACTGGCAGTCAGCTTCCGCTTCCCCCTATCCACTGCTTACTTGAGGGACTCTGAAACACAGGGATCATGGCAACAGGATGAATCCTTTCATGAGCTCAACAGCAAAATATCTCCTTTGCCAAGGTTGACCCAGTCACTAGACTGATGATACCCAATTTTCTGATGCAGTAACCACTTGTAAAAGCCCAATTCTAGGCCATAACCCAGGTAAATGCCAGCTACCTGGTGACCAGTTGCTTACTTTGGACACCTTCCATCATTCCAGCAATGCATCCTCACTGGAAGAGACACTCTGATTTGGACTTGTTTTTTCTGCCAGCCTCACTTAAGCCAGCACCACCATGCACAGACTTACTGATTGCCTTTCTCACTATCACAGCATCAGACACAACAGTGCTTCTGACCAAGGATAGCTATCACCTTAGCAACAGAAGGATTGATTGTTCAAGTCCACCCAAAAATGCTTTGGCAAAAAAGTGCTGACAATCTACTTCCAAAACGTTAGCCACTAAAATCCTATGGACGCAGCTCTGCTCTGACACAAATGGGGTCACCATGAGTTGGAATTGACTCAATGGCAAGTGGTTAGCAAGAGAAGTAAGGCCAAGAGTGGATGCCTGTGGAATTTGCAGGCCGTTCCATGTACCCATTACTTAAAAGCAGCTGGATTCTAAAGAGGGCTACTGAAGACTGAGTTACATCACCAACTCAGAGGCAATAGCTTGCAAGACAGAGGGACTATGTTGTAGAACATAGTGTATATGCTGAGCCAGTAATGCATATAATATGGGGCTATTTCTCCCATCACCAGAAGACATGGGGATGGAAATAAAGACAGAAAGGAAGGGTGGAATATTTTTGGATTACATTTAATGACCAATTTGCCAAATGTTTACATCCTACTCTGACGACTCTATGTTCTATTGTTTAGAGATCTTAGTACTTTTTATGGATTTAAATACATCCCCAAAAAGACATGCTGAAGTCCTAACCCCTATGCTTGTGACTATGACCCTGTGGGGAATAGGGATTTCTTTTGTTATGTTAATGAGCTCATATCAGAGTAGGGTGGGTCCTAAACCTACTTCCTTCTGAGTGGTGCCTTATAAGAAGGGAAAATAGACAAGGAAAGATACACACATGTAGGAAGAGACCACATGAAGATCCATCTATAAGCCAAGGAAGCCAAGAAATGATCGAGGCTATAGAAGCTGCCTCCTCAAAGTATAGTCAACCTTAACGACACGGATGCAGTAAAGCTTTCAGGGTCATCATTTGCTAATGTGCCACCACTCAAAATGAGAAGAAATAGCTGCAAACAGATGCAGCCCTGGAAGTACTCACTGTCTATGGCAAGAAATTTGGAAGAGAGCTACCTGGCCAAACAACTGGAAGAGATCCATATTTATAGCTATTCTCAAGAAAGGTGATCCCACTGAACGCAGAAATTATCAAACAATATCCTTAACATCACATGCACGTAAAATTTTGCCAAGAACCATTCAAAAAAGTTTGCAGCAACACATTGACAGAAATTCAAGCCAGATTCAGGAGAGAATGTGGAACAAGGGATATCATTGCTGATGTCAGATGGAACCTGGCCGAAAGCAGAGAATACCAGAAAGATGTTTACCTGTATTTTATTGACTATGCAAAGGCATTTGACTGTGTGGATCATAACAAACTATGGATAACATTGCGAAGATCGGGAATTCCAGAACACTTAATTGTACTCGTGAGGAACCTGTACACTAATCAAGAGGCAGTTGTTCAAACAGAACAAAGGGCTACTGCATGGTTTAAAGTCAGGAAAGGTATACATCAGAGTTGTATCTTTTCACCATATTTATTAGATGTGTATGCTGAGCAAATAATCTGAGAAGCTGGACTATATGAAAAAGAATGGGCATCAGGATTGGAAGAAGACTCATTAACAACCTGCATTATGCAGATGACACAACCTTGCTTACTGAAAATAGAGAGGACTTGGAGCACTTACTAATGAAGATCAAAGACCACAGCCTTCAGTATGGGTTGCACCTCAACATAAAGAAAACAAAAATCCTCACAACTGGACCAGTGAGCAACATCATGATAAACGAAGAAAAGATTGAAGCTGTCAAGGATTTCATTTTACTTGGATCCACAACCAACAGCCTTGGAAGCAGCAGTCAAGAAATCAAAAGACGCATGGCATTGGGTAAATCTGCTGCAAAGGACCTCTTCAAAGTGTTGAAAAGCAAAAAATGTCACCTGACCCAAGCCATGCTGTTATTAATCACCTGTGAAAGCTGGACCATGAATAAGGAAGGCTGAAGAAGAATTGATGCCTTTGAATTATGGTGTTGGTGAAGAATATTGAATATACCATGGACTGCCAGAAGAATGAACAAATCTGTCTTGGAAGAAGCACAGCCAGAATGCTCTTTAGAAGCAAGGATGGTGAAATTTCATCTCACATACTTTGGACATGTTATCGGGGGCACCAGTCTGTGGAGGACATCATGCTTGGTAAAGGGTCAGCGAAGAACAGGAAAACCTCAATGAGATGGATTGACACAGTGGCTGCAACAATGGGGTCAAGCATGGCAGTGATTGTGAGGATGGCGCAGGATTGAATAGGTATGGTGAAAGGATAAGACCCTGACACACAACTTTTCTGACTTTATACCATGCAGCATCCCCTTGTTCTGTTCAAACAACTGCCTCTTGATCTATGTACAGGTTCCACATGAGCACAATTAAGTGTTCTGAAATTCCATTCTTTGCAATATATTCATAATTTGTTATGATCCACACAGTCGAATGCCTTTGCATAGTCAATAAAACACAGATAAACATCTTTCTGGTATTCTCTGCTTTCAGCCAGGATCCATCTGACATCAGCAATGATATCCCTGGTTGCACGTTCTCTACTGAATCCGGCTTGAACTTCTGGCAGCTCCCTGTCAATATACTGCTGTAGACACTTTTGAATGATCTTCAGCAAAATTTTACTCGCATGTGATATTAAGGATATTGTTAAATAATTTCTGCATTTGGTTTTCTTTCTTGGGAATAGGCATAAATATGGATCTCTTCCAGTTGGTTGGCCAGGCAGCTGTCTTCCAAATTTCTTGCCATAGAGGAGTGAGCACGTCCAGTGCTGCATCCACTTGTTGAAACATCTCAATTGGTACTCCATTGAATCCTGGAGGCTTGTTTTTCACTAGTGCCTTAGTGCAGCTTGGACTTCTTCCTTCAGTAGCATTGGTTCCTGATCATCTGGTGCCTCCTGAAATGGTTGAATGTCCACCAGCTGTTTCTGGTATGGTGACTTTGTGTATTCCTTCCATCTGCTTTTGATGCATCCTATCCTGTTTAAAATTTTTCCTGCAGAATCCTTCATATTGCAACTTGAGGCTTGAATTTTTTCTTCAGTTCTTTCAGTTTGAGAAATGCTGAGTATGTCTTCCCTTTTGGTTTCCTATCTCCGGGTCTTTGCACATGTCATTATAATACTTTACTTTGTCTTCTCAAGCCTCCCTTTGAAATCTTCTGTTCAGCTCTTTTACTTCATCATTTCTTTCCTTCACTTTAGCTACTCGACGTTCAAGAGCAAGTTTCAGAGTCTCTTCTGATATCCAGTTTGGTGTTTTCTTTCTTTCCTGTCTTTTTAATGACCTCTTCCTTTCTTCATGTATGATATCCTCAATGTCATTCCACAACTTCTCTGGTCTTCAGTCACTAGTGTTCAACGCATCAAATCTATTCTTCAGATGGTCTGTAAATTCAGGTGGGATATACTCAAGGTCATACTTTGGCTCTCATCAACTGGTTCTAATTTTCTTCAGTTTCATCTTTAATTTGCATATGAGCAATTGATGGTCTGTTCTGCAGTTGGCCCCTGGTCTTGTTCTCACTGATGATGTTGAGCTTTTCCATCATCTCTTCCCACAGATGTAGTCAATTTGATTACTGTATATTTCATCTGGCGAGGTCCATGTGTATAGCCACCATTTATGTTGGTCAATAAAGTTATTTGCAGTGAAGAGGCCATCAGTCTTGAAAATTCTACCATTCAATCTCTGGCATTGTTTCTATCACCAAAGTCATATTTTCCAGTTATCGATCCTTCTTCTTTGTTTCCAACTTTCACATTCCAATCTCTAGTAATTATCGATGCATCCTGATTGCATGTTCGATCAATTTCAGACTGCAGAAGTTGGTAAAAATCTTCAATTTCTTCATTTGGCTTTAGTGGTTGGTGCATAAATTTTAATAATAGTCATATTAACTGGTGTTCCTTGTAGGCATATGGATATTAGCCTATCACTGACAGCATTGTACTTCAGGATAGATCTTGAAATGTTTTTTTTGACAATGAATGCAACGCCTTCCCTCCTCAATTTTTCATTCTCAGCATAGTAGACCTTATGATTGTCTGATTCAAAATGGCCAATACAAGTCCATTTCAGCTCACTAATGCCTAGGATATTGATCTTTATGTGTTTCATTTCATTTTTTACAATTTCCAATTTTCCTAGATTCTAACTTGGTACATGCCACGTTCTGATTATTAATGGATGTTTGCAGCTGTTTCTTCTCATTTTGAGTCATGCCACATCAGTAAATGAAGGTCCCAAAAGCTTGACTCCACCCACATCATTAAGATTGGCTCTATTTTGAGGAGGCAGATCTTCTCCAGTCATCTTTTGAGTGCCTTCCAACCTCGTGGTGTGGGGGCTCATCTTCTGGCACTCTATCAGACAGTGTTCCACTGCTATTCATAAGGTTTTCACTGGCTAATTCTTTTCAGAAGTAGACCGCTGGGTCCTTCTTCCTAGTCTGTCTTAGTTTGGAAGCTCAGCTGAAACTTTTCCGCCACTAGTAACCCTGATGGTATTCGAATACTGATAGCATAGCTTCCAGCATCATAGCAACATGCAAGCCTCCACAATATGGAAAACTGACAGACACATAGGGGAGAGCTGTGTTTACCTGTGTTTTATTAACTATGTAAAGGCACTTGACTGTGTGGATCATAACAAATTATTGATAACATTGTGAAGAATGGAAATTCCAGAGCACTTAGTTGTGCTCAAGAAGAACCTTTATATAGACCAAGAGGCATTTCTTCTAAAAGAATTAGGGGATACTGCTTGGTTTAAAATCAGGAAAAGTATGCACCAGGATTGTATCCTTTCACCATGCTTATTAAATATATTAAGCAAATAATTCAAGAAGCTGGACTATTGGAAGAGACAGAGGACATCAGAGTTGGAGGAAGACTCATTAACAACCTATAATGTGCAGATGACACAACTTTGCTTGCTGAAAGTGAAGAGGACTTGAAACACTTACTGAGGAAGATCAAAGACTGCAGCGTTCAGTATGGATTACACGTCAACATAAAGAAAATAAAAATCCTCACAACTGGACCTATAAGCAACATTATCAGAGATGGAGAAAACACTGAGGTTGTCAAGGATTTCATTTTACTTGGATCCACAATCGACACCAATGGAAACAATAGTCAAGAAATTAAAAGGCATATTGCATTGGGTAAATCTGCTGCAAAAGACCTCTTTAAAGTGTTAAAAAGCAAAGATGTAACTTTGAGGACTAAGGTGTGCCTGACCCAAGCCATGGTATTTTCAATCACCTCATGTGCATGCGAAAGCTGGAAAATGAATAAGGAAGACTGAAGAAGAATTGATACCTCTGAATTACAATGTTGGCAAAGAATACTGAATATACCACGGACTTCCAGAAGAATGAACAAATCTGTCTTGGAAGAAGCACACCCAGGATGCTCCTTAGAAGCAAGGATGGTAAGACTTGATCTCACACACTTGGGACATGTTATTGGGAGGGACCATTCCGTGGAGAAGAACATCAGGCTTGGTAAAGTAGAGGGTCAGCAAAAGACAGGAAGGCCCTCAATGAGATGGATTGACACAGTGGCTGCAACGATGGGCTCAAGTATAACAATAACTGTGGGGATGGTGCTGCAACAGGGCAGTGTTTTGTTTTGTTGTATATAGGGTCACTATGAGTCAGAACCGGCTTGATGGCACCTAACAGCAACAACAACACAGAAGCTGAAAGACAAGAAAGGAACTACCTTTACAGCCGACACCCTGGTTTGGACTTCTAGCCAAAGGGCACTGCCCTGCTGATGCTCTGTACTTGAAGCCTCCGGAAGAGTGAGACAATAAATGTCTGTTCTTTAAAACCACCCACTTCAGGTGTTTTTGTTATGGCAGCCCAAGGAAACTAAGACAGTACCTAAGAGAAGAATGCTCAACAATGAGTATATGTAATTTGGAATATAGAGTTTTCCTCTTAAATTACCAGTACTAGAATTTCCATATTCGCATCCAAAATCCCTGACTGGTCCAGAAATAAGTGGAGGCATATTGATGATTTGAATGAATTGAGAAAATGAACAGACCTTAACAAACGTTCACCACTGAATCAGGAGAAAGATAGGGGTAGAAAAGAAAGAACGTGAGGGAAGACTAGGAAGTAGGGAGGAAGGAGATATAAAAAAAGAACTCTCTGGAGGAAAAAAGGAGCTGGACATGAATTTAAGGGAAAGCCATGCTTCACTCAGAGTCAGGGTTCAATTTATGTGTTCAATGAATGAATGAACTTTGAAGGATGAGCACAAGTATTGAGAAATAAAAACCAAAAAGCATTACATAGCATTTGTGCTTTTGAGGGCATGTGTCTAGACACCCCACTGCTTGGCTGGGCTGGGTTGTAGCAGTCAATTTGGCAGCACAGTCACTCCTTTCTCCACTCTTCTTTGCGTCTCAGAGAAGCCTGCATTTACCTTTGCCTGACTCTCCTTCCCTGGTCAGGTCTGGGTTAGTAGAGTCTGTCCACGAGAGGAACTGGTGTGGAATTTGGTAGGTGGAGGAGAAAGAGAAGCCATGCTTGTCCAGAAGCAGTGTCACCCAACTTGTGGGCAGATGTGAGACCCGCAGTGACTGGCTGATAAGCTCTTGGGAACATCCTGCTGAGCGGCCACAGCTGGAGAGAGCTGGTGTGAACTCCCCAAGCATCCCTGAGAGTCATAGAAGCTTCTCAGTGAGCTCCTGAGAACCAGCTGTTTCAATGCTCTGAGCTGAGATCTTCGGCAGCACCTTCCTGTCCTTCACTTCCCCAGCTCTCCCAACAGATGTGTAGGCCCCTAATTCCTTCATTATACGCTTCATCCTGGGACATAGAGAGTTGGCTTCTTTCCCTGGCTGACACAATGCGCCATCAATTCTTGGTCTAATGGGTGTTTGAATCTATCAAATTCACAAAGTCCAGGGTTGCTATGAGTTGGAATTGACTTGATGGCAACAGGTTTGGTTTTGGGCCATAACAAAATGCCACAAGTGGATGGCTTTAAAGAACAGAAATTTATTGTCTCATGGTTGTAGGGGCTAGAAGTCCAAAATCACGGTGTCAGCACAGCCATGCTTTCTCTGTCCACTCTAGAAGAAGACCCTTCCTTGCCTCTTCCAGCTCCTGGTAGCCCCAGGTATCTTCTGTGTTCCTTGGCTTGCAGATGTATCTTCATATGGCATCTTACCCCTGTGTGACAGTCTCATGTCTGTTCTCTACTTTTAAAAAACACCACTCAGAAAGGATTAGGACCTACCCTACATCAGTATGACCTCAGCTTAACTGATCAGATCTTCAAAGAAAGACTCTATACCCAAACAAGGTTACATTAACCAGTTCTTAGGTTAGGCCCAGGGCTTCAACATGACTTTTTAGGGACACAATGCAATCCATAACATCTGGCCTATAACTATCTGCTGCAAAGATCTGGAGCTTTCTGGGCACGCCCCACAATTTCATTTTCTGATGTTAGGGAAGAAATAAAGCAGAGCAAGGAAGCTATAGAGTTACGGGTGTCATTTTTATATAGGGTGGTTATGGTAGCAGAAAAATGGCCTCCAAAGTTATATTCATTTCCTAATCCCCAGAATCTGTGAATATTACCTCATATAGCAAAGGAGTGACTATTAACTTACATGGCAAAATACGTGATAAAGTTAAGAATCTTGAGATGAGGAGCTTATCCTGAATTATCTGGATGGACCCCTAAGTGTAATCATGTGTCTCCTTGTAAGGGAGAGGCAGAGGGAGATTTAAAACACACACACACAGGAGATGACTATGGAAGACAGAGGCACAAATTGGAGGAGTGGCACTAGAAGCTGGGGGAGACAAGGAATGTAATTGCCCGTAGGGCCTCCAGAGGAAGTGTGGCCCTGATTTTATATTTGGCCCCCGAGATTGTGAGAAAATAAATTCCTACTGTTTTGAGTCCCCCAGTTTGTGGTAAGTTGTTATAGCAGCCACGGGAAACTGATACTGTGTCATCACAGGAAGACCTCTGATAGGAAAATTTATTAATGGAGACTTACGGGAAGGGTGAGAGAACAATCTATGTGGATATGGGAGGACAATGTTCCAGAAAAAGGAAACAGACTGTGCAAGGGCCCTGAGTAGGGGGCGAGTTCGGTATATTTATGACAAAACAACAGGAGGAAACACAACTGGAGCTGAGGTAGCAAAGGGTGGGAAGTGCAGTTGAAGGGATGGCAGGTCGTATATGCAAGGCCCACTGCAAGAATTTGGGCTTTTACTCTGAGTAAGAAAATGGACCCCATCAGAATTTTTTGTGAGAAGAAATATGCTCATTCTGGCTGCCATGTGGAGACTAGAAGGAAGAACAGAAAAACCAGTTAAGAGGAAATGGCATTCATTCAGGAAAGAGATGAGGAT
Source organism: Elephas maximus indicus (assembly GCF_024166365.1). Lineage (NCBI taxonomy): Eukaryota > Metazoa > Chordata > Mammalia > Proboscidea > Elephantidae > Elephas > Elephas maximus. The sequence goes on along the minus strand of NC_064820.1, from coordinate 219,411,560 downwards.
GGCTTGGGTACTGGAGATGGTGGTCGATATTCTTGATAACTGTGGACAATAGAGCCAGTGAGATTGACTAGCAAATGGAATGTGGTTTGTGAAGTAAAGAGCAACGTCAAGGATACTCCCAGGTGTTTGGAATGGCATTTCCATTTGCTGAGGTGAGGAAGACCAGGGGAGGAGCAGACCCATCATGGAACAATCAAAATTCTACACATGATTCTGCAACCCACAAGCTAGTCAAGGCACAGTTGCTCATCTGGAATCACCGTTTGACCAGCCTATGAAGCCAGAAAGTGAAAGAAGCCCAAAAGAAATCTACACAGCCCTGGAGTGACCAAGGGGTAAGAAGAGATCCTGGGTATTTCCCTTACAACAATGCCATGGTTTTATCATCCCTGGTGGCAACAATGTCTCTTTACCACTGATCTCTGCCGTCATAACACTGTAGCCATGAATAAATGTAGAGGGATATGCTGACCTGCCCACATATAGCTTGATAAAAATGTGTTTACACTGGCATTTAATCAAATATAACTGGACCTCCATTAGTCACAAAAACAATTATACGCATCACTTTATCTCATCTACTGCTATAGAACTGGCGATAGCATGTGAATATACATGTGCATAATGAGAAAAAGAAGAAGGAAATTTCAAATTAGCTGCTCATAAGTAGCTTTGGTGAAACTATTGATTAAATATATGGGAATAGTCTTTAAATTAAGTTTATCCACTTCCTTTTAATTCTCCATTAGTAAAGACCCATGAGGTTTTATTGTGTAAACTAACAGTGCTCTCTTTAGTCCAGAACCGAGCCCACAATAACATGAGTCTTCTCCAGAGAAGTATTGATGCTCCTTCTCTCACTCCAAGTCATAAACTATGGGAAGGGGAGGGACAAGTTATGGGGACCTTCATCCATTCCTTCTTGCCCAGAAACAAGAGCTGGTCTCATTAGGCGAGTCAGGAGAACTCCACGTACCAGGAATGATCCTAAATTAGAGGAAAAGGATCGGGGCTTTGGTCCCTGTATTAGTTTCCCAGGGCTGCCATAACCAAGTGCCACAAAGCACCTGGCTTAGAAGAAAATAGACATATTCCCTCACACTTTTGGAGGTTAGAAGTCCAAATTCAGAGTGTCAGCAGAACTATCCATGTTCTCCCTAAAGGCTCTAGGGAAGTTCCTTTCTTGTCTCTCTCAGCTTCCTGGTAGCCCCTGTGTTCCCTGGCTTGCAGCTGTGGCAGAACTCTATCAGCATACAGCCATCTTCCTTGGTCTGTCTCTCGGTGTCTCTTCTCTTTTATAAAGACACGACTCAGACACCACCCTACTCCGGTATGACCTCATGTTAACTGATAATATCTTCCAAGACCCTATTTCCAAACAAAGTCACATTCACAGGTACCAGGGGTTGTAACTTCAACGTACCTTTTTGGGGGACACAATTCAATCTATAACAGTCCTCAGATATGTCTCCCTTACTCACTGAGGGAGAGAGATCTTGCATGAGTAGGGAGATCCAGGGTTCCCCAAGGAAATCTCACCCATCTCTGTCCATCTGGATTCAGGAGAGTGGTCCTCATGAAAGATTGAAGGCCATAAGTTACCTCTAGGCTAAGAATTCCCAGAGAGTCCTCTGAGTACCCAGTACCCTGAACTAACATGGTGAAGCTCTTGGTGGGCCAGACTTGGTCTGGGCTGTGATCCCACTCTAAGTGACCTATGGAAACCTGGTTTCCCCTCTTGGGGCACACTCTAAGTTCCTGAGGGCAGAGGTTGTGTGTTTGGTGCCTCCCATCTCAGCACGCCAAGTATATGGCCAGGCACCAAGGCGGGGTGTGCCTAGTAAGATTTGCTGAATGTTGAAATGAAGGCTGAGACCTCTGGCATGTACGCTGAGTGCATTTACTGTTGGAATTACTTGTGCTCGCTCCCCTCTCTTGCACACAGAAGAAGTGAGAGCCGGGGCCACAACAAGGCTTGCACGGGGATCGTACACTCTGACTAGTAATTGTCAGATGCCTCTCATCACCTCTATGAGAGCAGTTCACTCTTTTTTCTTTTTTTTCAATTGTTGCTGAAAGTATACACAACAAAACTTATACCAATTCAACAATTCTACATGTACAAGTCAGTGACATTGATTACATTCTTCAAGTTGTGCGATCATTGTCACCCTCCTTTTCCAAATTGTTCTTCCCCCATTGACATAAACTCACTGCCCCCTAAGCTTCTTATCTGATATTTTAAGTTGCTGTTGTCAGTTAGGTTCCATATAAATAGTTCTTCAAAAGAGCATGATGTTCAAGGCAAAAACTCTTTACTAAATAAGATAATTTATCGTTTAGTTTAAAGAAGGCTTCAGGGTTTGTGTGTGTGTGTGCTTTAGATAAAGGTTTACAGAGCAAATTAGTTTCTCATTAAACAATTAATACACACACTCTTTTGTGACATTGGTTGCCAACCCCACAACGTGTCAACACTCTCCCCTTCTCGACCTTGGGTTCCCCATTATCAGCTTCCCTGTACCCTCTTGCCTTCTTGTCTTTGCCCCTGCGCTGGTGTGCCCATTTAGTCTTGTTTTGTTTTATGGGCCTGTCCAACCTTTGACTAAAGAGTGAACCTCAGGAGTAACTTCAGTACTGAGTTAAAAGGGTGTCCAGCGGCCATGCTCTCAGGGTTTCTCCAGTCTCTGCCAGACCAGTAAATCTGGTCTTTTTTTTTTTTTTTTTTTGAGAATTAGAATTTTGTTCTACATTTTTTTCCAGCTCTGTCTGGGACTCTGTATTGTGTTCCCTGTCAGAGCAGTCAGTGGTGGTAGCTGGGCATCATCTTATTGTGCTGGACTCAGTCTGGTGGAGTGCCTTAGGCTGGGTTCTGTAAAGAAGCAAAGCCAGTAAAGAGTATAAATATATAGAGAGAGAAATTTATATCAAGGAAATGGCTCACACAGTTATAGAGGCTGGAAAGTCCCAAGTCCGTGGGTCAGGATAGAGGCTTCTCCTGATACACATACCTGCTAGGGCTGGCAAACCCAAGATCAGCAGGTCAGAGAGCAGGACTCTGGCTCATAGGCTGGGAAAATCAATGAATCCCAAGATCAGCAGGCAAGACCGCAGGTAAGCTGCTAGCTCAAGTCTCAAGAACTGGAGGTCAGATGAACAGGAGCCATCTGCAGGATCCAGAGTGAGCAAAAGCCCATGAGCCTTGCCAGAATGTCCACTTATATTCAATGCAGGCCACACACCCAAGGAAACTCCTTTCACCTGATTGGCTACTCACACCACATCCCATCATGGAGGTGATCATGTTATATCAAATCTCATTATGGAAGTGATCATAACATCATACGACTGCTAAACTACATCATAACTGCCAAACCACTGAGAATCATGGCCCAACCAAGTTGACACACAACCTTAACCATCACATGGAGGCTGTAGTAGTTGTGGTCCTTTAGTCCTTTGGACTAATCTTTCCCTTGTGTGTTTGGTTTTCTTCATTCTCCCTTGCTCCAGATGGGTTGGGACAAGTGGAGTAGCTTAGATGGCTGCTCACAAGCCATCTCACTTTGGGTAACTCACCAAACGAGGGTGTAGGACATTTTCTTTATATACTACGTTATGCCAGTTATCCCCCAATTCAGGAAATATTTTTGGTTTGAGGCTTAAAGATTATCTCAGGGTAACAGTTTCAGGGGTTCATCCAGGCTCAAAAAGTCTGGATTCTGTATGAATTTAGAATTCTGTTTCTCATTTTCTCCCCTTTGATCAGGATCATAATGTTCAGAAATGGTAACTGGGCACCATCCAGAGTTCTTCTGGCCTCATGGCAAAGGAGGTATTTGTTCATGGAAGTAATTAGGCACACATTTCATTTCCTCCCCCTATTCCTGACTCTCCATTTTCCTCAGGAGTAACTGAATTTTTATCTACCGGTTTATTGGGCAACTTTCCTTTCAGCCACTATTACTACTTCATCCCCCACCCCAGCTGTGTAACCAGCCTTCTCTTATCTAAAAGTTCCAGTCATGTGCTGTTGCATATCGAGCTACCCGAAACTTACCAGTGCCATTTGCCATTGAGTTGATTCCAATTCATGGTAACCACACTTGTGTCGGAGTAGAACGGTGCTCCATAGGGTTTCAATGGCTGATTTTTCAGAAGCAGATCACCAGGCCTTTCTTCCAAGGCATTTCTGAGTGAACTTGAACCTCCAATCTTTTGGTTAGCAACCAAGTACATTGATGTTTGCACCACCAGGGACTCCACCCCAAACTTAGAGGCTTAAAAAACTGTTCGTTTTGCACATGATTTTGTAGGTCAGGAATTTGGGAAGGACATGATAGACTGTGTGTCTCTGATCCATATGGTGTCACTGGTTGCCTCAGGGCACCTTGGCGCACTCTCTGTCCCCAGGGCCTCCATAACACCTGGCTTTTCACAGCGTGGCAGTCTCAGGATCTTCATACTTCTTACAACGACATTCCCAAGGTCATATGGTTAGTTACAGTCTATCTAAGGGTTGAAACCAGGTTGTTGACCTCCAAAATGCAAGACACTGAAGCTTCTCAGCTAATGGCAACACAAGGAACTGAATTGTTGTCACGTATTCTGTTGATCAAAGCAGTCACAGCGTCCCCAGATTCAAGGGGGGCCCCCAGATTCAAGGAGGTAGAGACACCACTTCTTGATGGGGGTATTACAAATCGCCAATCTGACACAAAGGTTCTTTGTCTTTTCCCAAGTAAGAATACACGCAAAAGACAAACTATCTTCAGCAAGGTTTATTTTGCTTGAGTTAAGCAAAAGGAGCCGTGGAGGACTAAGCCTCTCCAACGTGGAGGACTAAGCCTCTCCAAAAGACTGACTCAAAAAGGGAAGCAAGGCCAGGGCTTATACGGATTTGGTGGAGACAATAGAGTAATGAATATTTAGTGGGCTTCTTTCAAGGGGCAGGTGCGTCTCCTATCGTCAGCGCATGCTAATTAGGTTGCACATGCATCTGAAATCCAAGATGGAACCTCCTGATATTTAAGATGGAGTCCTGTCGGAAGCCCTTGGCATCACTTATTATGGGATATAGCACAAGTACACTGATCTTCAGCACTACTTGCCATCTTCGGAGGGCTAAGGAAGGTTAAACAGCGGTCACAGTTTGTTCTTCTGCTCATGCGGAGCCTGTAAAGGGGGAAGGGACTAGAAAAACAGAGAAAAAAAAAAATTGAGAAGGAGATAGTAATTCACAGGTTGTTTCAAACTTATCTCACGTTGACAGGGAGTGGTTCCTGTTTACCCAACTTCTAGATGGTAATCTTTTAACAGCTCTTTTGTTCTGCCAGCACTGTTAACCCTATCTGTCTCAGGGGAACAGCAAGATCATGTTACGAAGGAGCCCAGGAGATGAAAGACATCATTGCAGTTATCCGCGAAGAACACCATCCGCCATTTAACCTCACTGCGCTTTCCCTGGATGCTGGACATGGAAAGGCCATGGTGAGAAGGTGAAACTCCCTCAGCCCAGTTTCTACATGTCATCACCCTCTTCTGTACCTGTCTGGGCGACATCACCAGGGCCCTCCTCTACTTCCTTCTCCACAGTTCACAAGTGTCTTCTCCCACAAAAAAAAAGAAAAATAGAACCTCATCATATTAATACTATGATATGACAAAAATTCCAATTCAAGCATTATCGTGGTGGCCTGATGAAAACACCAACAGCCAAGATCTCTATTCACATCATCCCTTTGTTTTTTACCTATACCGAAGCCACAAATAGCTGCCCTATAAAACCCTATAAGCCTCGTATATACCCAGAAGAATTGAAAGCAGGGGCTCAAACAGATACTTGTACACCAATGTTCATTGCAGCATTATTTACAACAGGCAAAATGCGGGAACAATTCAATGTCCATCAAGAGATGAGTGGATAAACAAGATGCGGTGTATACATACCATGGAATATTATTCAACCATAAGAGAAGAATGAATACATGCTATGACATGGATAAATCGTGGAAATATTATGCTGAGTGAAAAAAGTCAGATGCAAAATGACAAATATTATATGATCCCACTTGTATGAAATATCTGGCACACTGTTGGCATTTAGTAAATAAGCCCTGGTGGCACAATGGTTAAAAGCTCAGCTGCTAACCGAAAGGTTGGCAGTTTCAATCCACCAGCCACTCCTTGGAAACCCTATGGGGCAATTCTACTCTGTCCTATAGGGTCGCTATGAGTCAGGATAGACTCGACAGCAATGGGTTTGGTTTTTTTTTGGTTTTGTACAAAATATCTAGCAGTCCTGCTGGTGCAGTGGTTAAGAGCTTGGCAGCTAATTGAAAGGTCGATAGATGAAATCTACCAGCCGCTCCTTGGAAACTCTATGAAACAGTTCTACTCTGTCCTAAAGAGTGCTATGAGTTGGAATCAACTTGACAGCAAGGGTTTGTTTTTTGTTTGTTTGTTTATATGAGATATCTAGACTAGGCAAATGCATAGAGACAAAAAGTAGATGAAGAGTTTCCAGGGCCTGGGAGGAGGGGGATGACAGTTAGGTTTACTGGGTACAGAGTTTCTGTTTGGAATGATGAAAAGTTTTGAAAACAAAGTGGTGATGGTTTTACAATATTGTGAAGATAATTAATGCCACCTAATTGTACACATAAAAATGGTTAAAATTACAAATTAATGTTATATATAGTTTACCACAATTTAAAAAAAAAAAAAAAAACCTATGTGCCTCAGCACTGCCAGCTAATACGCCCTAACCAGCCTTGGACATGAGAAGGCCAAGATGAAAAATGCAGGCAGACAGCCACTTACACAGCCCTGATACAGCTTGCCCAAGGTAATTGATGTCAATTGGAACCCAAAGCAAATTGTCGCCAGTGTTTTCCTTTCTCCTTGAAATGCTGAAGGGAGGATATCAGCGCCAAAGATCCAGGAGAAACAAATTAGGGGAATACCTCCCCAACCATGTCACCAGCAATTGAAGGTGAGCCACTACCTTGGGCTGTGCCTTCACCACTGCGGGCCAGGTCACACCAGAGCCAGGCCAAAAGAGACACTCACTCACCTGCAGCTGACATCTCTGTCTACCAAGTGATGAGCCTCTAGGTGACAAACGGCCTCCAAGCATCGAAGTTGCATAAGCCCCTACTCACTGCCATCAAGTCATTTCCAACTCATAGTGATCCTATAGGACAGAGTAGAACTGCCCATAGGATTTCCAAGGCTGTAATCTTTACGGAAGCAGACTGTCACACCTTTCTCCCATGGAGGAGCTGGTGGGCTTGAACCACTGACCTTTTGGTTAGGAGCGTAGTGCTTAGCCACTGTGCCACCAGTGCTGCTTTCACATAAGGCTCTAAAGAATACAAACCAAGCACCCCAGCCCATAGAAGGAATGGAGGTTGGCTGGGATTGCTTGCTGGGAGCCTGGTCCCTATGGGCTGCCAAGAATCCAGGAATCTGTTACATGCATAACAAAGGCAGAATGAGATCCCCAGAAAGTCCAAGATGAGTGTAGAAATTGGAAACAGAGTCAATAGAGGACTGAAAAGAAAGACTCCCATTTGAGCATTTTTGCAACCTGTTTCTTGCATTTATATATTCTAGTCATCTCCATCATCTTTTCAAGCTCCAAATAGTTTGTTTAAAGATATTCAAGGTGTTTTAAATTTAAAAGCTTTTTTACCTTCCCAGCCACCACAGTTTGCAGACCATCGTTGTGGTTTAATCATAGGTTACTTGAGATGAAGAATGGGGCATCAGAATTGCAGGAAGACTCGTTAACAATCTGTGACATGCAGAGGACACAACCTTGCTTGCTGAAAGTGAAGAGGACTTGAAGCACTTACTGATGAAGATCAAAGACTACAGCCTTCAGGATGGATTACATCTCAACTTAAATAAAGAAAACAAAAATCCTCACAACTGGATCAAAAAGCAACATCATGATAAACTGAGGAAAGATTGAAGTTGTAAAGGATTTCATTTTACTTGGATCCACAATCAACGCCCATGGAAACAACAGTCAAGAAATCAAACGACACATTGTATTGGGCGAATCTGCTGCAAAAGACCTCTTTAAAGTGTTATAAAGCAAACAAGTCACTTTAAGGACTAAGGTGCACCTGACCCAAGCTATGATGTTTTCAATCACCACATATGCATGCAAAAGCTGGACAATGAATAAGGAAGACCAAAGAAGAATTGATGCCTTTGAATTATGGTGTTCGCGAAGCATATTGAATATACCATGGACTACCAGAAGAACAAACCTATCTGTCTTGGAAGAAGTACAGCCAGAATGCTCTTTAGAAGCAAAGATGGGGAAATTTTGTCTCACATACTTTGGACATGTTATCAAGAGAGACCAGTCAATGGAGTACATCATGCTTCGTAGAGGGTCAGCAAAAAAGAGGAAGACCCTCAACAAGATGCACTGACACAGTGGCTGTAACAACGGGCTCAAACATAGGAATGATTGTGAGAATGACGAGGGACTGGGCAGTGTTTTGTTCCGTTTGTTCGTAGGGTTATTATGAGTCAGAAGAGACTCAACAGCCCGCTAACAATAAAAACACTTGAAATGCTGAAAGGAAGGAAGATTTCAAAAGGTAAGGCTGCCAGAAGAATGAGGGAAATGACAAAGAGAAGCAAGAAAGATCTCCAGAGCTTCCTTGGGTGCTGGAGAAAGGAGCAAATGGAAAGCCCTGTAGCCCCGTCAGTGTCAGTGAGTATATCCCCCAAATACTGAAAGGATATTCCTGCACACAGGGCCTATCTCATCAGGGCATGGAGGAGGAAAGTGCTGGGCCACTTTGGTGTGAGTACCTTGCTGCCCCATGCTGACCCCAACATTAATGCCCCAGTCCTCAAACATCAAATCAGCAAAGAGAGGGAAATCCAGAAACAAAGACACAGACACAAATGGGGTGGGGGGACACGGAAAGGGGGTGTGATGATTAATGTTCTGTATTATCTTGGCTAGGCTATGATTCTCAGTGGTTTGGAAGATAGTGGACTGGTTGCTCTTCCATAATGTAATGTAATGTAATCATTTTCCAGGATGTGATCTGGTGAGATCAGCCAGTTGATCAGAAACCAGAGTTTCCTTAGGGATGTGGCCTGCCTCAAAAATATAAATGGATGTTCTGGCAAAGAATATAAACGGATGTTCTGCATTCTTCTTGTCACCTTCATACGTGTCATCTCTTCCTGGGACATAAGCCTACAGAAGTCTCCAGCCTGCTGCCTGACCTGCAGATTTTGGATTCACCAGCCCCTGCAATCCCATGAGCCAGCAGAGGTCTTCAGTCTGCCATCTGACCTACAGATGTGGAACTTGCCAGTCCCCACAATGCATGAGCCATTTCCTTGAAGTAAATCTCTGTATATGTATGTGTTGTTGTTGTCAGTTGCTGTCGAGTCAGTTCCGACTCATAGTGACCCTATGTACAGAAAAACAAAACTCTGCCCGATCCTGCACCGTTTTCACAATTATTATGCTTGAGCCCGTTGTTGCAGCCACTGTGTCAATCCATCTCGTTGAGAGCCTTCGTTTTTCATTGACCCTCTACTTTACCAAGCATGATGTCCTTCTTCAGGGACTAATCCCTCCTGGTAACATCTCCAAAGTATGTGAGATGTAGTCTCACCATCCTTGCATCTAAGGAGCATTCTGGCTGTACTTCTTCCAAGACAGATTTATTCATTCTTCTGGCAGTCCATGGTATATCCACTATTCTTCACCAATGGCATAATTCAAACGCATCAATTCTTCTTTGGTCTTCCTCATTCACTGTCTAATTTTTGCATGCAGATGAGGCAATTGAAAACATCATGGCTTGGGTCAGGCACACCTTGGTCATTAAATTGACGTCTTTGCTTTTTAACATTTTAAAGAGGTCTTTTGCAGTAGATTTGCCCAATGCAATGCATCATTTGATTTCTTGGCTGCTGCTTACATGGGGGTTGATTGTGGATCCAGGTAAAATAAAATCCTTGACAACTTCAATCTTTTCTCCATTTATCATATTGCTTATTGGTCAGGTTGTAAGGATTTTTGTTTTCTTTATGTTGAGGTGTGGTCCATACTGAAGGCTGTGGTCTTTGGTTTTCATCGGTAAGTGCTTCAAGTCCTCTTCATTTTCGGCAAGCAAGGTTTTATCATCTGCATAACGCAGGTTATTAAAGAATCTTCTGCCAATTCTGATGCCTCCTTCTTCATATAGTCCAGCTTCTTGGATTATTTACTCAGCGTACAGATTGAATAAGTACGGTGAAAGGATACAACCCTGACACACACATGTTCTGACTTTAAACCATGCGGTATCCCCTTGTTCTGTTCGAATGACTGCCTCTTGATCTGAGGGACTCATCTTCTGGTATTATATCAGTGTTCCGCTGCTATTTATAAGGTTTTCACTGGCTAATTCCTTTTAGAAGTAGACTGCCAGATCATTCTTCCTAGTGTGTCTTAGTCTCGAAGTTCAGCTGAATCCTGTTTGCCACGGGTAACCCTGCTGGTATTTGAGTATTGGTGGCATAGCTTCCAGCATCGCAGCAACACAAACTGACAGACACGTGGGTGTGTGTGTGTGTGTGCATATTACTGGTTTTGCTCTCCTAAGACAGGGGGTGAGTCACACTATGGAGGGTCCTGGATCTACCGTGTTGTCCCTGATCTTAGGAGATTCTTGGTTCATGATCCTTCAATCTGAACAGGAATAATTCTATTGAAGAAGACATCACTGTAACACCCTGGATGGGCACGAAGGCACCATGCACAGTGATAGTTCCCATTTGTGGTTTCCAGTTAGACAGACACTGGACTGCATGTTTCACACTGAACAAGTGGAAGAGCACACATTGCTCCTTCATAATTCCACAACCACCATATTAGGGAGGAGCTTTCATTAACTCACTGCACAGCCAGGAAACAAAAGCTCAAAAGGGTAAAGCGGAATGAACCGGTTCAAAACCCTGCTGAGAATTTGCACTTCTAACAAGACCTGAAGGTAGAAAACCAAAAGGGAAGAACACACTCTGCATTTCTCAAGCTGAAAGAACTGAAGAAAAAATTCAAGCCTCGAATTGCAATACTGAAAGATTCTATGTGGAAAATATTAAATGACTCAGGAAGCATCAAAAGAAGATGGAAGGAATACACAGATTCACTATACCAAAAAGAATTGGTCAATGTTCAACCATTTCAAGAGGTACCATATGAGCAGGAATCAATGGTACTGAAGGAAGAAGTCCAGCTGCACTGAGGCACTGGCGAAAAACAAGTCTCCAGGAATTGACAGAATACCAATTGAGATGTTACAACAAATGGATGCAGCACTGGAAGTACTCACTTGTCTACGCCAAGATATTTAAAGACAGCTACCTGGACAACCGACTGGAAGAGATCCATATTTGCAGCTATTCCCAAAAGGTGATAAAACTGAACGCGGAAATTATCAAACAATATCCTTAATATCACATGCAAATAAAATTTTGCTGAAGATCATTCAAAAGTGGCTACAGCAATACATTGACAGGGAACTGCCAGAAATTCAAGCTGGATTCATAAGAGGATGGGGAACCAGGGATATCAATGCTGATGTCAGATGGATCTTGACTGAAAGCAGAGGATACCAGAAAGATATTTACCTGTGTTTTATTGACTATGCAAAGGCCTTTGACTCTGTGGATCACAATGAATTATGGATAACATTTCAAAGAATGGAAATTCCAGGACACTTAATTGTACTCATGAGGAACCTGTACGTAGATCAAGAGGCAGTCGTTTGAACAGAACAAGGGGATAGTGCAAGGTTTAAAGGCAGGAAAGGTGAGCATCAGGGTCATATCCTTTCACCATACCTACTCAATCTGTATGCTGAGTAAATAATCCAAGAAGCTGGACTATATGAAGAAGAATGCAGTATCAGGATTGGAGGAAGACTCATTAACAAACTGCATTATGCAGATTACACAACCTTGTTTGCTGAAAGTGAAAAGAACTTGAAGGACTTACTAATGAAGAGCACGGGCTTCAGTATGGATTATACCTCAACACAGAGAAAACAAGAATACTCACAACTGGACCAATAAGCAACATCATGATAAACGGGGAAAAGATTGACGTTGTCAAGAATTTTATTTTACTTTAATCCACAATCAACAGCCATGGAAGTAGCAGTCAAGAATTCAAAAGACATATTGCACTGAGCAAATCTGCTATAAAAGACCTCTTTAAAGTGTTGAAAAGCAAAGATGTCACCTTGAATACTAAGGTGCACCTGACTCAAGCCGTGGTGTTTTCAATTGCCTCATACGCAGATGAAAGCTGGATGATGAATAAAGAAGACAGAAGAATTGATGCCTTTGAATTGTAGTGTTGGAGAAGAATATTGACTATACCATGGACTGCCAATGGAACGAACAAAACTGTCTTGGAAGAAGTACAAGGAAGCTCCTTAGAAGCAAAGATGGCGAGAGTAACATCTCACATACTTTGGACATGTTTTCAGGAGGTACCAGTTCTTGGAGAAGGACATTATGCTTGGTAAGTAGAGGGTCAGCGAAGAAGAGGAAGACCCTCGATGAGATGAATTGACACAGTGGCTGCAACAATGGGCTTAAGCATAGCAATGATTGTGAGGATGGTGCAGGGCTGGGCAGTGTTTCGTTCTGTTGTACATAGGGTTGCTATGAGTAGGAACAGGCATGATGGCACCAAACAACAACAACACAAATTCTCTGTTGAGAATTTACATTTCCACCCCAGATATACTGAATCAGAATCTACACTTTAACAAGATCCCCAGGTGATTCTTACGTATAACTTCCTGGGAACTTGTTAGAAATGAAAATTCTCAGCAGGGGTTCAAACCAGAATAAATCTGTTGGAAACCCTGGTTTCCAGCCTTCTGCCTGCCCTACACAGATTTTGGACTCAAGATAGCAGTATCAACTCTTGCCTGAGTTTCCAATTGGTGTGAGTCAATTCCTTAAAATAAATAATAAATAAATAAATAAATAATTCTTTAAAATAAATACTTTGTTGTTGTTAGGTGCCATTCCATCAATTTCAAATCACAGTGACCCCCTATGGGACAGAGTAGAACTGCCCCATAGGGTTTCCAAGGACTGACTGGTGGATTCAAACTGCCAAACTCTTTGGTTAGCAGCCATAGTTTGCTGTAGCTCTTAACCACTGTGCCACTGGTGGCACAGTGGTTAAGAACTCAGTTATTAACCAAAAGGTTGGCAGTTCAAATCCACTAGCCCCTCCTTGGAAACTCTATGGGGTAGTTCTACTCTGTCCTATAGAGTCACTATGAGTTGGGATTGACTCCATGACAACAGGTTTGGTTTCAGTGTGTGTGTGTGTGTGTGTGTGTGTGTATTCTGTTTTTCTGGAGAGCCTTGACTGATACTCCAGGTAAGAGGCTGTTCCAGAGCAGAATCCAGGTTGTGGGGCTGGGGGGTGGGGCGTATAGGTTACCACACAAAATCAGAGGGAGTGGCTGGTGAAGGAAGAGGTGACTAGGAACCCACATGTGGATTCTAGTGACCACTGGAGAAAATAACATGGCAGGCAGAGTCTCCTGGGTGAATCTAGGAGAGGGAGGGAATGGAGAAGAGGGACTGGGAACAAGGGATTCAGGGATTTGACCAAAGGGGGTATCTTGCATAAGTTGGAGCAAAATCCAAATGCAAACCACTTCTACAGCATTTGACAAACTCCACCATTAGGCAAATAAAAGACACTAAACGTTGGCACAGCATCCTTCAGAGGGGATAATGAGAGGACAAGAAAGGTCAGCGTGCAAGGAAGTATGTTATGAAAAAGCAGAAATGCACCCGTGAAGTGATATTTAAGCTTCCTGCATACCTTTAGTCTAGCTACACTTTTTCCTTCGCATTTTAGATAAAGGAAAAATACACAGATTTGAAGTTTGTTATTCTTTCCCTACTAGCTACAATCTTATGGGCCCATCCTCTGGGCCCAGCTGTCTGCGTGAAGCTAGACTACAGGCCTAGGAGGGGCTATCTGAGAGGAAGCAGTCATCCCTTCTCATCCACAGAAATGATGGCTGCAGGAGGAAAAAGGGAGCCGGTCCTTTTTGGTATCTTTTTCCTCCTGAGGAAGAAAGGCATGTTCCCCTGAGGGTCAAGACCTCCAGACTCTGTGGCATCGGGCACTGGTATTAGGGCAGGTTCTGCTCAATTGTAGAACTAACTCACCCTGCTTAGATGGCACTAGGGCATCACAAGCTTCCAGACACTCCCCAGGAGCAATACCTGGGCTCGGCTGACCCAGGGGCAGCACCAGGGCTCAGCTCACTCAGGCTCAGAAAAGCAAGAAAGGCTGTCCAATCCTAAATTCAAAGGTAGCTTTGTTTTTTCTCTGACCCTGACAAGTTTGCAAATGCACCCTCATACTCCCTTAACCTTCTCCCTGGCTGGCTAAATATTCTCTCCTGGAATGTGCAAGAAAGGAAAGCCAGTCCCATCTCCAGCCTTCTAGCTTTCTCAGGCTTTAATATCATTAGTTTCCTGGAGACCTTGCCTATAGCAAGCAAATTCTCCTAAGTTTGACATCTAAGTATTGATCCATCCTTCAAAGAAAGCAATTTAGACAGAAACAAAGGTAGGCTGGCCACAAGCATTGGTTGACACGTGCTATGAATTGAATTGTGTCCCCCCAAAATATGTGCCAACTTGGCTAGGCACATATTCCCAGTATTGTGTGGTTGTCCTCCATTTTGTCATCTGATGTGATTATCCTATATGTTGTAAACCCTAACCTCTATTATGTTAATGAGGCAGCATTAGAGGCAGTTATGTTAATGAGGCAGGACAAAACCTACAGGATTATGTTGTATCTTGAGTCAATCTCTTTTGAGATATAAAGGAGAGAATTGATCAGAGAGGAGAGGGATCTCATCACTACCAAGCAAGAAAAGCCAGGAGTGGAGCGTGTCCTTCAGACTAAGCTGAAGAAGCTCCTAGAACAGGGGAAGATTGATGACAAGGACCTTCCCCAGAGCCAACAGAGAGAGAAAGCCTTCCCCTGGAGCTGGAGCCCTGAATTTGGACTTCTAGCCTCCTCAACTGTGAAAGAATAAACTTCTGTTTGTTAAGGTCATCCACTTGTCGTTTTTCTGTCATGAAGCACTAGATGACTAAAACAACATGGAAAGTTCCACTTGTGAGCCACCTGGTGCCAGAGTGAAAATAGCAGCTACTACATATCCACGTCATCATAAAAGACCAGTTGCTAGAAAAGGACATCATATTTGGTAGAGGGTCTGCAAAATGAGGGAAACCCTCGATGAGATCAATTGACACAATAACCACAACAGTGGGCTCAAACATGTCAAAGATGGCCCAGGACTGGGCAACATTTTGTTCTGTTACACATAAAGTTCACCATGGGTTGGCGCTGACTTGATGACAACTAAGGAAAACATCAATGTCTCCAAATGCCTGGAACTGTGCTAAATGTTTCACATATATTAATTCTTGTGATCACCATAACACCCAGTAAGCTAGGCTTAATTATCCCCATTTTACAGATGAGGAAACTGAGACTCAGAGAGTTTAAGTAACTTGCCCCATGTCACAGCTAACAAAGGCTGGAGCCAAGATTCTATTCTCCTATGTTCTAACCTTGCATCCACAAGGGGCATTACCTACCCCAGGTGTCCTGATCATGTATGGTCCAATATCTCAAGTGTCTGAAGCTAAGATTTCCAGGTACCGAGTGCCGCATAACCAAACCAAAATCAAACCCAGTGCCATCAAGTTGATTCCGACTCATAGCAACCCTATAGGACAGAGTAGAACTGCCCCCACAGAGTTTCCAAGGAGCGCCTGGTGGATTCGAACTGCCGACCCTTTGGTTAGCAGCCGTAGCACTTAACCACTACGCCACCAGGGTTTCCTGAGTGCCGCATAGCTAACAGAAATTTCTGGGAGTCTTCAATGCCTGAATGGAAATAATTTATCTGTAAACATTCGGATTGGGAACATTGCTTCTGGTGGGCATGACTGTCAAGATGCCTGTCAATCTCATTTGTCACTCCAAATTAAGAATGTCAGCATTATTAAGACCGAGGGCAACATTGAGCAGCCACTTCCAATTATTTCATTAGCAATACTTTGCTGTTTATCACCATCCCTGAGACCAATATTTTGGGCATGACTGAAAGTTATCATTTCTTCCCTAAACTTGCTCTCACATTAGCTAACTCTGACCTGCAAATAAAAGATTAGGTGAAAAAGGATTGGGGATCTTACTGAAAAAATAAACCATCTCCTGATTTCTAAAGGAGTTCTCTTTTGAGAGAGATTTACCCTCCAGCTTTGCATGGACAGACCATGCAATGGCCTGGGTTTGAGAAATCACAGGGCTGGCCATCTCATCACCAAGTTCAGCCCAGATTGCCAAAATCCCCCAAATCCTGGTGTTATAGGTTGAATTACCCCAGAAAAAAGTACATTAAAGTCATAACCCCTGTACCTGTGAATGTGACCTTGTTTGGAAACAGATTATTCTTTGAAGATGTTATCAGCTAAGTTAATGAACGAGGTCATACTTCTGAGTGGTATCTTATAAAAAGGGGAGAACAGGAGATAGGGTCACACAGGAGGAAGACAGACACCATGTGAAGATGCATCCAAAAACCAAGGATGCCAAGAAATGCCCTGGCCTACCAGAAGCTGGAAGAGAAAAGGAAGGATCTTCCCCTAGAGCCAACAGAGAAACACGGCCCTGTCAACACCCTGAATTTGGACTTCCAGCCTCCAGAACTGTGAGACAATAAATTTCAGTTCTATAAAGCCACCCACTTAGAGGTATGTTTTTATGGCAACACTAGGTAACGAAGACACCCGGCAACGTTATGACACTGTGGATGGTATAGGGTGAAACGCTCCCTAAGGACCTAAAATTGAAAGAAGTACAATTGCTCCCTGAGAGTTGAACTGTAGTGTCAGATTGAGGGGAACAGCACAAAGCCACCCAAGGTATCCTGGCAACCCACCCTGACAGGGGAGGGCTTGGCTAAAGTTACTACCACACCTAGGGTCCCACAGACTCACTCAACCCTATCAAATTGGATAACTTAGACCTGGGGAAACGGAGACTCAGAAAGGATAGATATGAACCAGGGGTTAGGACGCAGGGCTGTCTGACTCCCAACTCCACTTACCCTCTGAGGCCATTGACAATCTGCACAGAAGGACCGACATGATCAGAACTATTTTGAGATTCCTTTGAGAGTGGAGGAGGTTGGGAGGCCAATAAGTGTGGTGCAGTCATCCACAAATGGGTAAAAATGACTACTTTGGGTAGCCAAGCATGTTTTGGGGTAGCTGCTTTATTCATAATTACCAAAACTTGAATGCAACCAAGATGTCCTTTAATACATGGATGGATAAACAAACGTGGTACATTCATATAATGGAGTATTACTTGGTGATAAAAAGAAACAGGCTATCAAGCTACCAAAAGCCATGAAGGAGCCTTAAATACATATTGCTGAGTGAAGGAAGCCAGTGTGAAAAAGCTACTTACTGTATGAGTCCAACTATATAACATTCTAGAAAAGGCAAAACTATAGAAGACCGTGAAAAGGTCAGTGGTTGCCAGGGACTCAAAGTGAGAAGGGAGGGATGAACAGGTGGAGCACAGGGCATTTTTAGGGCAGTGAAACTATTCTGCAGGATACTGTAGTAGTAGACACATGACATCATGCACTTATCAAAACCCATAGGCCTGTGCAACACAAACAGCGAACCCTAACGTAAACTATGGACTTCAGTTAATAATAATGCGTCAATGTTGGGTCATCAGTTGTAACAAATGTACCACACTAACCCAAGGTGTTAATAATAGCAGATACTGTATACAGGGGGGAGAAGGGGCATGTGGGAACTCTCTGTACTTTCTGCACAATTTCTCTGTAAACCTGAAACTGCTATTTATAAAGTCTATTTTGGGGTCATGACTGGGACAATAAGGAGGATTGTGCTCCTGAGACGCTGTAGAAGTGGACTCCTTGGGATGTGGCTCCACTGGGATACAGGAGGGAAAAAAGAGGCAGGAGACGGAGATTCCAAGGCAGGGGATAGCAGAGGTGACACAGAAGGGGGAAATGAGGAAATAATGGGACAGGTGTGGTCAGTACAGCCCAGGACAAAGGCACACTGAGGCACCTGACATTTGAGAGGCACGTGGGATCACCATGAGTTGGAATCGACTTAATGACAACTAACTACAACAACAACTGGTCCTATTAGCTATCCTTCCCTCCAGGACTTCTAAATGCAAACCCTGTGTTCAATTAAATCATTAGGAAGCATGTTGCTTCAATTCTCCACAAAGAAAGCCTTAATCAGATTAGTATTGAATGCAATGCTTTCAGATGCCAGAGAAAATCAACACAACACACTGTAATTGTCCTCAGCCAATTGCCATGATGCTGACTTCCTGTGCAAAGCTGAGAGATCAAGGCAGGAGATGGACATTGGGCAGGTTTCTACCGCTTTGCCAAACCATTCATGAAGATATTGACTGTTACATTAACCCATGGCTTTTATGCTTGATCTCAAAAATAATTTATGTAACTGAACAAATCTCCCCCTTTTTCCTTTGCTGCCAGGAAGTACAGAGTTAAGAAAACAGGGTTGAATTCAAATCCTCAGTTTTATCCCTAGTGCCAGGAAATAGTTATTTAGATAGCCTTTTCATCAGATATTTTTCCATTTATTTTTAATTACCCTGTTGTCTATGCATTTGCTTTTATAAATTGCACCCAAGCTTTTCTGAAAGTAGGCAAGGAATGCATCGCTAAAAAATTTAAATGCTTTATCCTGTGCAGATCCTTCTGCAAATCCAACGGCTCTTAACAGAATGTTGGATACACGGTAGTACCTGCCGTCTAGTGGTTCCTAACCAGGCAGAATAAGAGCAACATCCTTAACACGAGACTAGGCACCTCCGTGACTTCACCTCCTATCGTTCCTTCCCCTCCTATCGTTCCTTCCCCTTTGCTCTGCTCTGGCCCCACTGGCCTGCCTGCTGCTCCTCAAGCCTCCATACAAGAGTCGTATTGGTCTTGAAAGCTCTTCCTCCCAACTTCTGCAGGGATTGTTACTTCGTATCTTCCAATTACCTGCATAACTATCCCCTGATCAAGGAAATCTTCCCTGACTACTCTCTATATAAATTCAAAAACCCACCCCACCTCTGGCTCTCCATACTTTCTACAGTGACCTGGTGTTACAGATTGAATTGTGTCCAAAAAAAATGTGTGACAATTTGGCTAGGCCATTGTGTGGTTGTCCTCCATTTTGTCATCTGAGGTAATTATCCTATATGTTGTAAGTCTTACTTCTATGTTGATGAGGCAAGATTAGAGGAAGTTATGTTAATGAGGCAGGACACAATCTACAGGATTAAGTTGTATCTTGAGTCAATCTCTTTTGAGATATAAAAGAGAGAAGTGAGCAGGGAGGAGGGGAACCTCATACCATCAAGAAAGAAGCACTGGGAGCAGGGCACAGCCTTTGGACCTGGGGTCCCTGCACTAAGAAGTTCCAAAACCAGGGAAGATTGATGATAAGGATCTTCGCCCAGAGCCTGCAGAGAGAGAAAGCCTTCCCCTGGAGCCGACACCCTGAATTTGGACTTCTAGCCTCCTAGACTATGAGAGAATAAATTTCTATTTGTTAAATCCATCCACTTGTGGCATTTCTGTTATAGCAGCACTAAATAACTGAAACAGCTGGCATATGTTTATTTTTTTCTTCACTGTCTATTATAATGTAAGCCTCATGTGGACAGGATTTTTATGTTTTACTCACTGCCATAGTGCCTAGAACTGTGTCTGGTATATAGCAGATGCTCAATAAGTATTGGTTGGATAAATTAACAAGTGTAAATGAATATTCTCACTGTGATTGCTACCTCTTATACATTATCCATAATCTGCAGCCCAACCTTGCAAGACAGGCATGGTTATCCCCAAAGTGCAGACAACAGACAAGAAGGCTCTGTAGGAGATTCCATGATCCCACATGGCACCCGCTGAGCCAGTGGTCAAGTTGGGATTCAAAGCTTCTCTGATTTTTTTTCCTGCACCACACAGCTTCCACCACCAAACAAGAAGTTGGTTCTTGAGCAGACAGAGAGAGGTGAAGGGCATGAGGCAGAAGGACAGAGACCTAGATTACCTACATGTGGCTAGGACCATATTTTGGAACATTTGGGACTGCTGGCTGCTCAAGCTTGAATACCACTCTATTTCTTAGATTTTTCATACCTGAAATGCTGAATTCATCAACAGATGCTTTAGGTTATGTCTTAATCAGGGTTCTCTAGAGAAACAGAAAATATATAAAGAGAGGCGGACAGGTAGATTCACTACAAGGAATTGGCTCATACAGTTGTGAGGAGCTGGCAAGTCCAACATGTGTATATGCAGATCAGGCGACAGGCTAGAGAATTCTTCAGGCTTGTGTCTCAAGTTCTGTAAGTCAGGCAATGAGAAGAGTGAGGTGAGAATTCTGCCAAAATATCTATTTATAGTCTGAAGGCAAAACATACCCTAGGAAATTCCCTTTTTGCTCTTAAGCCCCTCAACTGATTAATTACATTACATTACATTACATTACATTACATTACATTACATTACATTACATTACATTACATTACATTACATTACATTACATTACATTACATTACATTACATTACATTACATTACATTACATTACATTACATTACATTACATTACATTACATTACATTACATTACATTACATTACATTACATTACATTACATTACATTACATTACATTATATTACATAATGGAAGGTCAATACATTGTTGTTGTTGTTAGTTGTCATCGAGTTAGTTCTGACTCGTAGCAACCTTATGTACAACAGAAACGCTGCCCAGTCCTGCGCTATCCTCACAATCATTGTTATGCTTAAGCCCATGGTTGCCACCACTGTGTCAATCCATCTCATTAAGGGTCTTCCTCTTCTTTGCTGACCCTCTACTTTACCAAGCATGATGTCCTTCTCCAGGGACTGATCCCTCCTAACAACATGTCCAATGTATGTGAGACACAGTCTCACCATCCTTGCTTCTAAGGAGCACTCTGGTTGTACTTCTTCCAAGATAGATTTGTTCATCCTTCTGGCAGTCCATGTTATATTCAATATTCTTCTCTAACACCACAATTCAAAGGCGTCAGCTCTTCTTCGGTCTTCCTTACTCATTGTCCAGCTTTCGCATGCACATTATGACATTGAAAATACCACAGCTTGGGTCAGGCACACCTTAGTCTTCAAGGTGATATCTTTGCTTTTCAACACTTTAAAGAGGTCTTTTGCAGCAGATTTGCCCAATGCAATGAGTCTTTTGATTTCTTGACTGCTGCTTCCATGGGTATTGATTGTGGATCCAACTAAAATGAAAGCATTGACAACCTCAATCTTTTCTCCGTTCATCATGATGTTGTTTATTGGTCCAGTTGTGAGGATTTTTGTTTTTTTTGTGTGTATGCGTAATCCATACTGAAGGATGTGGTCTTTGATCTTCATTAGTAAGTGCTTCAAGTCCTCTTCACTTTCACCAAGCAAGGTTGTGTCATCTGCATAATGCAGGTTGTTAATGAGTATTCCTCTAATCCTGTTGCCCCATTCTTCTTCATATAGTCCAGTTTCTCAAATTATTTGCGCAGCATACAGGTTGAATAGTTACGGCGAAAGGATATAACCCTGCCTCACACCTTTCCTGACTTTAAACCACGCAATATCCCTTTGTTCTGTCTGAACAGCTGCCTCTTGATCTATGCATAGGTTCCTCGTGAGCACAATTAAGTGTTCTGGAATTCCTATTCTTCAAAATGTTATCCATAATCTGTTAGGATCCACACAATTGAATGCCTTCCCATAGTCAATAAAACACAGGTAAATATATTTCTGATATTGTCTGCTTTCAGCCAGGATCTATCTGACATCAGCAATGATATCCCTGGTTCCCTGTCCTCTTATAAATCCAGTTTGAATTTCCGGCAGTTCCCTGTCAATATACTGCTGCAGCCGCTTTTGAATGATCTTCAGCAAAATTTTACTTGCATTTGATATTAATGATATTGTTGGATAATTTCTGCATTAGGTGGGATCACGTTTCTTGGGAATAGGCAAAAATACAGATCTCTTCCAGTGGGTTGGCCAGGCACTGTCTTCCAAATTTTTAGGCATAGGCTAGTGAGTACTTCCAGCACTGCATCCGTTTGTTGAAACATCTCAATTGGTATTCTGACAATTCCTGGAACCTTGTTTTTCACCAATGCCTTCAGGGCAGCCTGGACTTCTTCCTTCAGTACCATTGGTTCCTGCTCACATGATACCTCCTGAAATTGCTGAACGTTGACCAATTCTTTTTGGTGTAGTGATTCTGTGTATTCCTCCCATCTGCTTTTGACGCTTGCTGAGTCATTTAATATTTTCCCCATAGAATCCTTCAATGTTGCAACTTGAGGCTTGATTTTTTTCTTCACTTCTTTCAGTTTGAGAAATGCAGAACATCTTCTTCCTTTTTGGTTTTCCATCTCCAGGTCTTTCCACATGTCGTTATAATACTTTGTCTTCTTGAGCCTCTCTTTGAAATCTTCTGTTCAGCTCTTTTACGCCATCATTTCTTCCTTTCATTTTAGCTACTCGACATTCAAGAGCAAATTTCAGAGTCTCTTCTGACATCCATTTTGGTCTTTTCTTTCTTTCCTGTCTTTTTAATGACCTCTTGCTTTCTTCATGTATGATGTCCTTGATGACACTCCACAACTCGTCTGGTCTTCTGTCATTTGTGTTCAACATGTCAAATTTATTCTAGAGATGGTCTCTAAATTGAGGTGGGATATATTCAAGGTAGCACTTTAGCTCTCATCTACATGTTTTAATTTTCTTCAGTTTCAACTTGAACTTGCATATGAGCCATCGATGATCTGTTCTGCAGTTTGCCTCTGGCCTTGTTCTGACTGATGATATTGAGCTTTCCATCATCTCTTCATACAGATGTAGTCTATTTGACTCCTGTGTATTCCATCTGATGAGGTCCACATGTATAGTCGTCGTTTATGTTGGTGAAAAAAAGGTATTTGCAATGAAGAAGTCGTTGGTCCTGCAAAATTCTGTCATTCAATCTCTGGCATCATCTCTATCACCAAGGCCATATTTTCCAACTACAGATCCTTCTTTGTTTCCAACTTTCATATTCCAATCTCCATTAATTGTCAATGCATCCTGATTGCATGTTCAATCAATTTCAGACTGCAGAAG
This sequence comes from Elephas maximus indicus, assembly GCF_024166365.1. Taxonomy (NCBI): domain Eukaryota; kingdom Metazoa; phylum Chordata; class Mammalia; order Proboscidea; family Elephantidae; genus Elephas; species Elephas maximus. The sequence continues at coordinate 219,388,201 of NC_064820.1, read as the reverse complement.
TTGGTCAAAATCTTCAATTTCTTCTTTGGCCTTAGTGTTTGATGTGTAAATTTGAATAATATATTAACTGGTCTTCTTTGTAGGTGTATGGATATTATCCTATTGCTGACAGCATTGTACTTCAGGATAGAACTTGAAATGTTCTTTTTGACAATGAATGTAACACCATTTCTCTTCAAGTTGTCATTCCCAGCATAGTAGACCACATGATTGTTTGATTCAAAATGGCCGACACCAGTCCATTTCAGCTCACTAATGCCTAGGATACGACCATTTATGTGTTGTATTTCATTTTTGGTGACTTTCAATTTTCCTAGATTCATACTTCGAACATTCCAGGTTCCAATTATTAATGGATGTTTGCAGCTAATTTCTTCTCACTTTGAGTTGTGCCACATCAGTAAATGAAGGTCCCAAAAGCTTGACTCCATCCACTTCATTAAGGTTGACTCTACTTAGAGGAGGCAGCTCTTCCCCAGTCATCTTTTGAGTGCCTTCCAACCTGGGGGGCTCATCTTCCAGCACTATAATCAGACAATGTTCCACTGTTATTTATAAGGTTTTCACTGGCTAAATCTTCTCAGAACTAGACTTCTGGGTCCTTCTTCCTAGTCCCTCTTAGTCTGGAAGCTCAGCTGAAAACTGTCCACCATGGGTGACCCTGCTGATATTTGAATACCAATGGCATAGCTTCTAGCATCCCAGCAACAGGCAAGCCCCCACAGTACAACAAACTGACAGACACGTGGCATGTCAATACATTAGGTTACATGTAAGGTAATCATACTACATTATATTAGATTACATTATGGAAGATCATTACCTTGGATTACATTATGGAATCAAACATAATGGTCTCAAACATAGCAATGGTTGTGAAGATGGCACAGAACCTAGTAACATTTCATTTTGTTATACATAAGTCAGAACCGACTCAACAGCACCTAACAACAACACATTATGGAAAGTAATTTGCTTTAGTTAAGGCCGACAGATTTAATGACATGTAACTACTCCATAACAGCAACTAGACTAGCATTTGGCCAAACAACTGGGAACCATAGCCTAGCCAAGTTGACACACAAAATTAACCATCACAGATTACAATATATTAATGGAGATTCAAAACTGACTTTATGCATATTAATATAAATTAAGAGAGATCTTGTAAAATAAGGAAAGTGTAACACAGCCTTCTGGCTCTGCTAGAGAATATGGTTCATTTTTTATTAGGAAATGGAAGCTGCTGCTTCTCCCCTCTGCTTCCGCCCTTTGCCCTCAAGACTTAGGACCTACCCTCCCAGGAACCTAGGCTGCATCCCTTCTGCCCTACTGATGACTGACAAATCTGTCAGAGGACATACAGCTATCCCACATCTGGACACCACCCTGTAGCTGTGTCTTCCCCAGTTCTGATCAGGTTCTCCCATTTGGAGATAACAACCATTTTCCTCCAGTAGAGTATCAGACTCTCTGGGAATCACATTAGAAATAAGCCTGCAAAGCATATTTTATGCCCAAGGTACCCTTCCTAACAATTGTTCTCTTAAGTGCTAGTTTAACTCATAGTGTCTGTGGGCTGCGTTAAGCATCACTCAGGAGGGCTCCTGGAGAAGTGGGGATTTACCAGCATCCTAAGTCTCTGCATAGCTTGAGAGGAAAAAGCAGCCCCAAACCTATGGTTCTTGAGGCACTCTGCAGCCAAGGCAAAATCAGGGATTTGAGGTGCTGATGAGTTCTGCACCAGAGACCTTAGGGATGGAAGCACAGCTCTTCCTGCCTCAGCACCACCTCCTATTAAGTGAACAAGAATTCTGCTAAGAATTGTCATCTTCCCTCTGTTCTCTTGGTTACAGCGGCAGCTCTGAAAAATAGGGATTATACATGATCACAAATTGTTGTGGTAATTATTATTGTTACCTGTTTATTTTTGAGCTAGTAAAATGGGTCTTGGGGCATTGGTGGTTCAATGGTAGAATTTTCTCCTTCCATGTGGGAGACCCAGCCAATGCACCTTGTGATCGTTAAGGTTGTGTGTCAACTTGGCTGAGCCATGATTCTCAGTGGTTTGGCAGTTACGATGTAGTTTGGCAGTCATATAATGATGAGATCTGATACAATGTGATCACTCCATGATCACCTGCTGGTGTAGCCAATCAGTTGAAAGGGAGTTTCCTTGGGCGTATGGCCTGCATCCAATATAGGTGGGCTTTCTGGCAAGGCTCTCGGGCTTTTGCTCACTCTGGATCCTGCAGCTGGCACCAGTTCTTGAGACCTGAGCTGAGGCTTACCTGCCTATTTTAGGATTCATCTGCCTCCACAGTCTGTGAGCCAGCGGCCTGCCAGCATACCTGCCAGTCTTGGGATTTGTTGGCCTCCACAGCCTGTGAGCCAGAAGCCTGTTGTCTGTCCTGCTGATCTTGGGTTCACCAGCCCCTGTAGCTACATGAGTCAGGAGAAGCCTCTAGCCTGGCCCATGGGTTTGGTGACTTGCCAGCCTCTACAACTGTGTGAGACATTTCCTTGATATAAATCTCTCTGTATATGTATAGGGAGGGAGAGAGAAATGCTTCATTGATTTTACCTCTCTGGAGAACCCAGCCTAAGACACACCTCATGCACAGCCACCACCCATCTATCAGTGGAGACTTGCATGTTGCTATGATGCTGAACAGGTTTCAGCAGATATTCCAGACTAAGACAGACTAGGAAGAAATGCCTGGCAATCTACTTCAGAAAATCAGCCAGTGAAAACCCTATGAATCACAACGGTACCATCCACAACCAATTGTGGGGATGGCACAAGATCAGTCAGTATTTTGTTCCATTGTGCATGGGGTCACATGAGTCAGGGGCCAACTCTACAGCAGCTAGCCGCGACAACAACAAAATGGGCCTTAAAAGGTTGTGCAAGTACTACTAAGTGAGAGAAAGCAGTCTGAAAAAGCTAGATACAGTATGATTCAATTATATAACATCCTATAAGAGGCAAAAAATAAGAGAGACAGTGAAAAGATCAGTGGTTTCCAGAGGTTCAGGGAGAGGGGGAAGGGATTAATACACGGAGCACAGGACATTTTCAGGGCAGTGAAACTTGCTTCTGGCTCTTATTTCTTGGTGGCAATGAGGTCCCTCTCTTCTCTGCTCAATTCTCTCTTTTATATCTCAAAAGAGACTGCAACCTAATCCTGTAGATTGTGTCCTGCCTCATTAACACAACTGCCTCTAATTCTGCCTCATTAACATCATAGAGGTTAGGATTTACAACACATAGGATTATCGGATGACAAAATGGAGGACAATCACACAATACCGGGAATCATGGCCCAGCCAAGTTGACACATACTTTTGTGAGAGTCAATTCAATCCATAACAAGATTCAACACAATTCCTTTCAAAATTCCAACAACCTTCTTTACGGAAATAGAAAAATCAATCCTCAGCTTTATGTGGAAAGGTGAGAGGCCCCAAACAGCTAAAGCAAAGCTGAAAAAGAACAAAGCAGGAGGACTCACACTTCCTGCTTTTAAAACATACTAAAAAAAAATTTTTTTATATACAGTTATAGTAATCAAAACAGCCTGGTACTGGCATAACAGTAGACACATAGACCAGTGGAATAGAATTGAGAGTCCAGTAATACAAGCACACATTATGATCAATTGATTTTTGACAAGGGTGCTAAGTCCATTCCAGTGGTAAAGAAGTCTCTTCAATAAATGGTGCCGGTAAAATTGGATTTCCACATGCCAAAGAATGAAACAGAATCCATGACTTACACCATACACAAAAACAAATTCAAAATGGATTAAGGACTAAATATGTAAACTAAAACCATGAAATTCTTAGAAGAAAAACCAAGGACAACCCTGTCAGGCTTAGCTTTCAACAATGGATTATCTAATATAATAACAAAAGCATAAACAGCAAAAAAAAAAAAAAAAAAACCCGACAAAATAAATAAATGTCACCTCATAAAAATTAAAAACTTTTGTTCATCCAAAGACTTTACCCAGAAAGTGAAAAGACAAGTTACCAACTGGGAAAATATCTTCGGAAACCATATATCTGACAAGAATCTAATAAACAAAATATATTTAAAACTTTGACAACTTAACAACAAAAAGATAAATAACCCAGCTACAAAGTGGGCAGAGGGCTCGAATAGATATTTCACCAAAGAGGATGTTCAAATGGACACCAAACACTTGAAAAGATGCTTAGTCATTAGCCATTAGAGAGATGCAAATCAAAACCACAATGAGATACCATTTCACCCCCACAAGGATGGCTTAGGAAAAGAAAGAAAATAACTAACTTGGGGAAGTTGGAAATTGCTGGTGGGAGTGTGAAATAGTACAGCCATTGTGGAAAACAATGTACTGGTTCCTCAAAAAAATAAAAATAGAACTATCATATGACTCAGCAGTTCCATTCCTAGGTATGCCATATTTTTATGCAAATAACACGCACTTTCCATATTTGTTTGCCAATGTTGCCCTCCCCCTTTGAGGTATTTTCATAAGTGCACTATGCTAATTTTTTTACAGCAACATGTAAAAAAAAAATTGGTATAGCAGCACTTATGAAAATACCCATGGGGGGAAGGAGTGCCTGGCAAACAAATGCAGAAGGCTCATGTTATTTGCATAAAAATATGGTATACCAAAAAGACTTGAAAGCAGAGACTCAGAGGCTTGTACACCAGTGTTCACTGCAGCACTATTCACAATAGCCAAAAGGTTGAAACAATCTAAATGCCCATCAACAGACGAATAGATAGAAAAAATGTGGTGCATACATACAGTGGAATACTACTCAGCCAGTTGGAGAAATGAAGTCTTGATACATGCTACAATGTGGATGCAGCTGGAAGACATTATGCTGAGTGAAATGAGTCAATCACAAAAAGCCAAATATTGTATAACCTCACCTATATAAAAAGACAAGAACGGGCAAAGTTCATTAGTGGTTACCAGAGGCAGGAGAGACAGGGAAACGGGAGGGTTAACAGTGATGGAAATATCATGTTGATTAAGGGTAAGGTTGCACAGCCAGTTATTGTAATTGCTGTCAGTAATTGTATACCTGTAAAAAGATGAATTGGTAAAAGTGTGTGATAGATATATCTATAACAATGATAAAAAGAAAGAGTAGCTTCTGAGGCTGCTTATGTACAACAAAAAACCTCATTGGATTTGGTTTCTTGGTTTGGAGGTTTGGTGTCATGGTTTCATGGAACATCCCAGTTAATTGGCCTAATAACATGTTTAGTGCTTCTGTTCTACCTCCTAGTTCGAGGTGTAGTACCTGGGGCCTTAAAAGCTTGCAAGTAGCCATTCGAGGCACAACAATTGGTCTCTATTCACCTAGAACAACAGAGGAAGAAGGACAGTCAGGAGTAGGAGTAGGAAATGGAATGTGTGGCTAATAGCCTCCATGAACAACTGCCTCTTGGCCGTGAGACCAGAAGAACTGGATGGTGCCCGGCTACCATCACTGAACATTTTGATCAAAGATTACATAGAAGAATCCTGATCAAAAGGGGAAAAATCCAGAATAGAATTTCAATCTCATGGACTCCAGACTTCCTGGAGCCACAAAGGCTGGATGAACCCCTGAAACTATTGCCCTGGGATTATCTTTAAACCTCAAATCAAAAATATCCCCTGAAGTTTTCTTAAAACCAAACAATAGCTTAACTAGTAAAAAAAATGTCTGCCTTGAGCATTGTGCTCTTTTAAGAACTATCTATATGGGATGAAATTGACAAAAGCAACTCAAAAAAGATTAGGTGGAAACCTTAGGGGGCAGTGAGTTTATGTTAATGGGGGAGGAACAACTCAGAAAAGGAGGGTGAAAATGGTTACACAACTCAAAGAATGTAATCAATGTCACTAAATGGTACATGTGGAAACTGTTGTATTGGTGGTGTATGTATTGCTGTGTATATTCTCAACAAAAACAACCAATTAAATAAAATTATATACATATTTTTAAATTCAAAAGTCTGCTGCCAAACCCTCTCCCTCTCAGTCACAGAGATTTCAGCTTCCCCTCGAGCCCTATCTTCTGACAGTAAAATAGTTTGATTAAAATTAGTGTCTTGTACTGACTCAGGCCAACTGGCCGAACCATATAACATTTGCATTGTATTAGGTATTATAAGTAATCTAGAGATGATTTAAAGTGTTTGAGAGGATGTGCTTAAGTTATATGCAAATACTACCCCATTTTACATAAGAGATTCAAGCATCCATGGATTTTGGTATGGGGAGGGTACTGGAATCAAACCCCCACAAACACTGAAGGATGACTGATCCTTCTTTGTTTCCAACTTTCGAATTCCAATCACCAGTAATTATCAATGCATTTTGGTTTCATGCTTGATCAATTTTAGACTGCAGAAGCTGGTAAAAATTTTCAATTTCTTCATTATTGGCATTAGTTGTTGGTACATAAATTTGAATAATAGTCATATTAACTGGTCTTCCTTGTAAGAGTATGGATCCTATCCTACCACTGACAGCGTTGTACTTCAGGAAAGATCTTGAAATGTTCTTTCTGACAATGAATGCCACCCGGTTGCTCTGCAATTTGTCTTTCCTAGCATAGCAGACCATATGATTGCCTGACTCAAAACGGCCAATACCAGTCCATTTCAGTTCACTAATGCCTAGGGTATCTATCTTCAAGCATTCCATTACATTTTGGACAGCTTCCAATTTTCCTAGGTTTATACTTCGTACATTCTAGGTTCTGATTATTAATGGATTTTTGCAGCTGTTTCTTCTCATTTTGAGTCATGCAACATCAGCAAATGAACATCCCAAAAGCTTTACTCCATCCATGTCACTAAGGTTGACTCTAGTTTGAGGAGGCAGCTCTTCTTCTGTCCTATTTTGAGTGCCTTCCAAAATGAGGGGTTCATCTTCTAGCACTGTATCAGGCAATGTTCAGCTGCTATTCATAAGGCTTTCACTGGCCAGTTTTTTCAGAAGTAGACCACTAGGTCCTCCTTCCTAGTGTGTCTTAGTCTGGAAGCTCTGCTGAAACCTGTCCACCATTGGTGACCCTCTTCGTATGTTAAATATCGGTGGCATAGCTTCCAGCATCACAGCAACACGAAAGCCACCACAGCAGGACAAACTGACAGACACTACACACTAAACCCACAGATGCTAAAAAGTCAATAAGAGAACGTTATGAATGACTTTATGCCAATAAATACAATGATTCAGATGAAATGGTCAAATTCCTTGAGACACAGGTTATCAGAACTAGCAAAACAAGAGATAGCAAATAATTTTAGTTTAAATATATATAAAATTAAATTTGTAATTAAAAACCTCCTTACCAAAAAAAAAAAAAAAAAAAAAACCCCTAGGCCCAGATGGCTTCACTAGTAAATTCTACAAAATAGAAATAAAAATACCAATCTTGCTCAAACTCTTTCAGACATGGGGGAGGAGGAAGCACCTCTCTACTCATTTTATGACAAAGACAAGGAAACTACAGACCAATATTCCTCATGAAGACAGATCCAAACCTCTTTAAAAAATATTACCAAATAGGATTCAGGAAAAAATACATATTCTTAAAGTAATACATCATGACCAATGGAGTTTGTCCCAGGATTAGAAGGTTATCTTTTCCCCTATATTGGTAACAAGACATGATGTCCATCCTTACCGCTTCTCAGTCAGCATTATAATGGAGGTCTGCTCTCTCAGGGAGCTCTGGAAGCTAAAAGTCCAAATCAGGGTCAGGCCGTGTGGATTCCTTCCTCGTTGGTTGGTAGCCCTGTGCATTCCTGGGTTCCTTGGCAATCCTCACATGGCACCTGTCTTCCCCAGTTTATCACATGATTCTGTGCTTCATCTGCTCTTTTTATAACTCAGAAATGATTAGACTTAGGATACACCCTACACTGGTATGGCCTCATTAACAAAACAAAAACCCTATTTCAAAATAAGATTATATCCACAGATACAGAGGTTAGGATTCTAAAACATATTTCTGGAGGAGATAATTGAATCCATGACAGATGGTCTTTCCTAGATGCCCCAAATTAACACATGGGGGCCTGTGCTTTCTGTCTCCACATCTACCAGTCATTGCATCTGGGCTGCCACCAGGGTGGGTCTCAGCTGAGAGCCATCATCAGTCAGCCTCTCAGCAGGTGGGGAATGGGCGCTCAACCATGAAGGGGGGATCTGGGTGGTACCCACTGCAGTAACCATGGGCAGGATTGCCTAAAGCTGAATATATGCAGGCTGTATGGCCTAGCATTTCCACTCCCTGTACACCAAAAGTATGCCAGAAGGTTCACAGAAGAGTTAATTGTAATCATCCAGCAGTGGAAATTATCCAGATGTTTTTCAACAGTCAAATGTGTTAATGAATGTAGTACATGCATACAATGAAATACTAAATAAACACAGAAAAATAAAGTTACTGCCATCGAGTCGATTCCAACTAATAGCAACCCTATTAGACAGAGTAGAACTGCCCCATAGGGTTCCCAAGGTGCGCCTGGTGGATTCAAACTGCCGACCCTGTGGTTAGCAGCCATAGCATTTAACCACTACACCACCAGGGTTTCCGAAATACTAAATAGCCAAGGAAAATCAACAAAGACTATGACACACACATTATCACGAATCTCACAAATCTAATATTGAGCAAAAGAAGACAGAAACCAAAGAGTACTATAGCATAAATTTATATACTATAAATTTCGTTTGGTAAAAGTTTTAAAAAAGACTAAATTACTCAGAAGTCTGCATAGTGCTTACCTTTGGGGTGTGACAGGTGCTGGGAAAGTCCCAAGACAGCCTTGTTGGGGGCCAGTTATACTCTAATTCTTGATCTGGGAGGTAATTACATGGGAGTTGTCACTTTGTAAAAATTTGATGAGTTGTGCATATATAATCTCTACACTTTTGTGTATGTATATTGTAATTTAACTTTAAAGTTTTACTAATAAAAAGATAAGCTGCAGGCTGGGAGAAGATGTTTGCAAAGCATATAATTGAAAAAGGGGATTTGTTCCTGTAATATATGAAGACCTCTTGCACATCAGTAAGAAAAAAAACAAATAACACAATAAACCAAACCAAACCCAGTGCCGTCGAGTCGATTCCAACTCATAGTGACCCTACGAGGTAGAGTAGAACTGCCCCATAGAGTTTCAAAGGAGTGCCTGGCAGATTCAAACTGCCAAGCCTTTGGTTAGCAGCCGTAGCACTTAACCACTACGCCACAAGGGTTTCCAAATAACCCAATAGGAAAAAATAAAGGCAAAAGATATGAGCAGACCATTCACAAAAGCAGAAAACATAAGGCCAAGAAAATATATAAAAAGATGCTCAATATAATTACCAGGAACAAGTGGCCGTCAAGGCAATCCCAACTCATGGCAACCTCGTGTGTGTCAGAGTAGAACTGTGCTGCACAGGGTTTGAAGTGGCTGATTTTTCAGTAGATCACCAGGACTTTTTTCTGAGGCACCACTAGCGCTAGGTTAGACTCAAACTTCTAATCTTTCAGTTAGCAGCTGAGCATGTTAACCATTTCTACTACCCAGGGTCTCCTCAATATAATTACTAACTAGGAAATACAAATTAAAACTATGAGTAATCACTAACCATCAGATTGGAAAATATTAAAAATTCTAACTATTTCAGTATCAGTGCAGATAAGGAGCAAATAAGTCCTCTTACACACAGGTATTGAGGGGTACAATCTCCCTGGAGAGAAAATCAGCAGTATCCAGCAAAGTTAAAAATTAGCTTGCTCTTTGACTCAGCAGTTCCACCTTTAGGTAAATACCATGAAGAAACTCTTGCAACAGTTATACAGGGAAAAACACAAGAGAGTTTATTCCCATATTGTTTGTAATATAAAAATACATATATACAAAACGAGATGGATAAAATAAATTATGAAAACGAGCAGACATGGACTTACACATGGACAGTGTCTCAGTTACCTAGTACTACTGCAACACAAATACAAATGTGTGGCTTTAAAGAATGGAAATTTGTTTTCTCACAGTTCTGGGGGCTAAAAGTCCAAATCAGGGTCCCAGCCACGTCACTTCCTTCTTTGTCAGTAGCTCTGGGTGTTACTTGGTTCCTTGGAGTTCCTTGGGTTGTAGACGATCCTCACATGGCATCTCTCTTCCCGTTGTGTGTGTGTCTGTGTCTATTCTGCTCTTCTTAAAACTCATAAGTCATTAGGTCTAGGATCCATACTTCACTGGTATGACCTCTTTAACATAACAAAAAAGACGCTACTTGCAAACAGTTACAAGGGCCAACATCACAGCACATATTTTGGGGGGACAAAATCCAGTCCATAACATTGAATTTTAAAATGTCATTAAACATAAATACCAAATCCAAGATGGCAGTTGCCTCTTGGGGTATAGTGAAGGGAAAGGATCATGGAAGGGTATACTGGGGGCTTTGAGAGCTTGTGTATTGCTCTGCTTCATAAAAAAATAGGAAGCAAGTGTGACAAAGTGTTAGAACTCGGTAGTGTGGTGGCTGTGCTGTGTTTGTTATGAATTATGTTATGAACTTTTCTATATATCTGAAATGTTTTCTATTTTAAGAAAAACACTGAAGTTATCCCTCTCAATCTAATTACTCTTTCTTTCTCTCTCAAACAGAACTCCTGGTGTCAGTCCCCACCATTGCCATGGGCAGGTGCACACGCACTATGCCTCTGCCATGTCTCACCCCATGTGCTTCAAATACCCAGCCTCTGTAATCGGAGAGAAGAGGATGAACTTATGCAGTTCTTCAGGCTTCCACCCAGCAGAAGGCAATATGAAATGTGTTCTCATCTCTTCTGGAAGTGGGTTTCCTCCTGCTGACTACTAGGTGGGACAACAGCTTGCCAGTCACCAAATACATACAATGCATCTAGAATTCTTGAAATAGTTCTCTGCTTCTGCAGAGAAGACCATCCTCAGAAGGCTGTTAGTGCAGCAGCTTAGTGGTGTGCTTTCCAAGTTTGGAAGCAACCACTCTTTGAACTACCGATGTTGACATTTATTTTGGAGTGGAGTGAGAAATGTGTTTCTAATTTACAAAAATATTAATTAACTGGAATTCCCTTTTTTAGTTCATCATTGCTTTTTTTCTGGCTAAGTATAGGTTGAGAGAAAGAAGAGATGAAACGGAAAAAAAGCATTTATTTGGTGTCCATTGTATGCCAGAAAGTCCATTACAGCTTTATTTCATGTGACCCCCACAACCGTCATTCAAGAAGGGGCATCATTTCACATTTAAAATGAAGCAAAAGCCCCTGATCTGTTCAGTGACTTGCTCAGCATCCCTCAAGTGATGTTGTTGTTAGTTATCATCAAGTTGATTCAGACTCATGATGACCCCATATGTGCCGAAAACTGCTCCATAGGGTTTTCAAGGCTGTGACTTTTTGGAAACAGATCACCAGGCCTGTCCTCCAAGGAGCCTCTGGATGGGTTCAAACTGCCAACCTTTTGGCTAGTAGTCAAGCTCTTAACTGTTTGTGCCACCCAGGTGACTCCACTTCCCACAAGTGAGCAGCAGACAAAAGAGGGAAGCCACCTTTCTCTGGCAACAAGCTTGTGTTCTTTCTACCATGCTCCCTTTCTGGAAAGTCTTTGAAGTGAAACTCAGTAGGAGAGAGAAAGAGACAGGGACAGAGAAGAGACAGAGTGAGCACGCACACACAAAAGATATTTAGTAAAATTTAAATGCTTCTAGGTACAACCATAATGTGAACAAATAATAAGAGAAGACGTAAAAAGTTAATCACCTCCCAGTTTTGCCTGGGCTAAAATCATAAAATAAAATAAAAATCATCTCACCTTATTCTCTCCATAAAATGAGTTTTTAAAGCACTGAGACGTCCAGAGAGTTATGCTTAGAAATTAAGAGTGAAACAAGGGCTCTAATGTAGTCTTCTGACTTGGGAGTTTGGTGGACTGGGAATTGATCCTGGATCACAAAAGCAAGGTGTGTATGAGTGTGTGTGTGTGTACACATGTGTGAGAGAGAGAGAAGAGAAGACATGGGGGCCCTTGCAAACCAGCATAGATTGTGGAAATGGCTTTCCCAAGCTGCCATACATGGAGAAAACCATCTTCTCCAGCTTCCCATTGGCTGCCATCATAGGGGAAAAGAGTTTATTAACTCTTTATTTTTTTAATCCTTTAAAAATAATTATGACGAGGATTCCGGGGAGCAAACAGGACATAATATTTTAATCTCAACACCCCCCTCCCAACAAAAATAGACTGAGCACCTAGTGTAGCAAAGTCCATAGGCTTCTACAACAAAACTAGGTCACAAGATATCCCAACAAATCTTACAATATGAGTGTGTGGGATAAACCACCAATAGCTACATGAACTGTGTAGTATAAGAATCATATAGGAGGAAACAGAGGGAGGTCAACTAGGTTTCAACAGCCCAGAGAACAGTAAAACCACAAAATTGCTGACATATATTAATTGAAAAGCACTAAGTTCTAGTCTGAGCATAGCAGACTGGGAAAGGATTCTACAGGATCCAATTTATAAGTGCAAGGGAACCATGATGTAGTATTCTGACAGTGCTGGTGTCATCTAAAATCCTTAATCCATCAAAACTAAGACATTGAAGCTACCTTTCACAACAAAATCCACAATGAAAACAGGAACAAGTAGTACGAAGAAAAGAAACGGTTCAGAAAAAAAGCCGAGAAGAGGAGCAGAATGTCAGATCTCAGAAAACACAAGGCAGTATTTTTTAAAAATCATTTTTGAAAAACATCAATGTTAGAGCCATGAAGCTAGAGAACCTCTCTTGTCCTATCCTACTGTGATAGTTAATTTTGTGTCAGCTTAGCTAGGTTATGATTCTCCGTGATTTTGCCAGATACTGGACTGGTTGCTGTTCCATAATAATAATGTAATGTAATGAATGTAATGAAATGGTCGTCCATGATCTGATCTGATGTGACCAACCAATCAGTTGAAAGGAGAGTTTCCTTGGGGGTGTGGTCTGCCTTCAGAAGATAAATGAATATTCTGGCAGAGTTTGCTCTCTCTTGACCCTACACTCTTCTTATCACCTGACCTCCAGATATTGAGACACAAGCCTGCTGAAGTCTCTGGCTTGCCACCTAACCTGCAAATTTTGGACTCGCCCACCCCTACAATCCTGTGAGCCAGCAGATGTCTCTAACCTGCTGCCTGACCTACAGATTTGGGACTTGCCAGCCCTCACAATTGAGTGAGCCATTTCCTTGAAGTAAATCAATATCTCACTCTCTCTTTCTCTCTCTCTGTATCTATCTATCTATCTACATCTCACTGAATTTGTTCTTCTAGAGAACCCAGCTAAGACACCCTCACTCCCAAAAATACACAAAAACTCATCTCACTTAAAAAGAAAAAAAAGAGCAATAGAAAAAGATCATGGCCAATTCAAATATAAACCTATTATAAGCAAAGGGAGAATAAGAATAAAATACACCCATACAATGAAAGCATGACAGAAAGATATACTCACAAAGCAAATGAAAATGTAAACTAATATTTGAAATGAGGTGAAAGAAGTGAAGAAAATGGTACATATTATTAAGTTGTGATTTAAATCATAATTAGAAACATTCAGACATGAAATATTTGAAAAGACAGATGAGAGAATTCAGAACAGAAGTATAAGAAAAAAAACTCAGAAATAAAACAAAATTAGAAGGGACATAAGAGACAATACACAAAACATATAAGGCCTTTAAAAAAACATAAAAGAGAAAATTTTACAAAATCAAAAAGAAATAAAGATGTTCCACTTCTGACTAGGATGTAAAAGATTACAAAAGATCACCACTTCAACATATCAATGAGAAAACAACAGATAAACTTTAAAATTGTATTTTTCTTTAAAGCCATTGAAGAGCTGTAGATTCAAAAAAGGTCAAATAAACTAAATTCCGGAGAGGGTTGAGACCATCTTAGGTGAGTACAAACAAGTGGCCTCTTTCATTCCTGGGGCAAGTTGGCAAGTATGGGGCAATCTGCCACAGGCAGATAAAATTGTCAGGGCTGAGGAGAAACTTAACATTTAACAGCTGATGTGCAGACTTGAGTCTGGAGGAGTTTCAAATATAGAGCTGGAAGCTTTGTCTACCAACTCTCCCCCACAGAAATTTTGCTGAGTAAATGGTGGCTGGGAAGTTGGGAGATGACACATGAAAACAGGGAGAAATTTTGTAGTGTCATGGTACTTAGATCTGATCTCAAAGCCCTACTTAAGGGAGAAAGATCCCACACTCAAGATATTTGAAACCAGAGATGAACTAAACTAACTAAAGTGGCAACCCCAGCCCTAATTCAGCTCTATTAATGATTAAAGAGATCAGATCCTAGTCCAAGATACTTGACACACGAAAGGGCTAGCACTTCCTGAAGAAATTGTTATTTCTTTCTGTCTTTACTATTCTGTTATACACAAAGTACAGCATTCAGTAAAAAACTAAAAGACCTGTGAATAAGCCAGAAAATGTGATCTATAATCAAGAGAAATATAGTCAATAGAAACAGGCCCACAGATGACCCAGATTTGGCATAAGCAGTTAAGACTTTAAATCCTTTAATATATAAAAGCTAACATTTTAAAGGGAAATATGGGTAAAATAGGTGAAAAGATGAATTTCAGTATAGAAATAAAAACTAAAAAAGAACCAAATGGAAATTATAGAACCGAAAAATATAGTATTAAGGTAAAGAATTTAGTGGATGGGCTTACACTGAACAAACCAAAGTTTGAAAATATGTCAGTAGGAATTGAAGCATAGAGAGAAATGAAGTATGAAAAAAAAAGAGGATAAGAGAAATGTGAGACAATATGAAATAGTCTAATATACATGTAATTGGAGTTCCAGTGTCTTAGTTTCTTCATATTGCTGTTAACAAAAATGCCACAAGTGGGTGACTCTGAAGAACGGAAATTTATTTTCTCACAGTTCTGGAAGCTAAAAGTCCAAGTCAAGGTCTTGGCTGTGTCACTTCCTTCCTTGTCAGTGGTTCCAAGTGTTGCTTGTTTCCTGGATGGTCCTCCATTGGCATCTATCTCTCCCTGTGTGTGCCTGAATGTCTCTGTGCCTCTGTGTCTATGATGCTCCTTATATAACTCAGAAGTTATTAGGTTTAGGATGTACTGGTATGACCTTCACTGATTAATTGTATTATACTACATTATAGAAAGCACATTAGGTTAGATTACCTCCATGGGTATAAAAACAAAAAATCAAATCCACTGCTGTCAAGTTGATTCTGACTCATAACGACCCTGTAGGACAGAATACAACTGCCCCGCAGAGTTTTCAAGAAGTACCTGGTGGATTCAAACTGCCATCTTTTGGTTAGCAGCCAAACTCTTAACCACTAAGGCCACAAGGGTTTCCTCCACAAGTATAGGGGTCAGGATTTCAACACACAATTTTAGGGGACACAATTCAATCTATAACAGGCAGAATAAATATTTGGAGAGATATTGGCTGAATTTTTTCTCCAAAACTGATGAGTGACATCAACACATGAATCCAGGAGTTAGACCCCCTGTCGCTGTCCATTTCAACTTCCACTCCATCACACTGCCCCTCAAACCTGGTGGCACTGGAGTAGCTTCAAGAATTTTGGGTATCTGGCTGAGGTAAGTTTGAGACAGGTTTATCTTGGGTCTAATAAGATAAATTTATGTGTAAAGTTCTGTGTAAAGTTAAGTTACTGCTATATTCTAGCATAGGAATGACTTCCGAGAATATTCCTCCAGCCCACTGTGCCAACTCCTTGGTTTGGTGACACAAATACCACAATTTATGTGTCACAGCAGCTCATTCCTTTAATCTCACTGGAGAAAAAGCAGCCAGCACAAGACATAAAGTTGTTGACTATCTTGATATTTTGCAAGTTACATGTTTTCTTTTCAGGTTCATTCACTGATGGAATATTTTTAAGCACATGAATCAACTGCATTTTTCTTTGAAAAGTCTAATTATAAAGAGATGCCATTGTAAATCTGTTCAAGCCTCGTAACATGCATATAACAATACTATAACTAACATATATTTTTAAAGATTCAGAAGGGAAACCTGTTATGGATTGTATTGTGTCCCCAAAATATACGTGTTGTAAATCCTAACCCTTATACCTGCAGATGTAATCCCGTTTGGCAATAGGGTTTTCTTTGTCATATTAATAAGGCCATAACAACGAAGAGTGTGTCTTAAATTTAACCAATTTTGAGATATAAAAGGAGCAGATTAGGCACAAAAACAGACACAGAGGAAAGACACTGTCTGAAGACGAGGAGGCAGACCAGTTTACAAGCCCAAGAACTCCAAGGATGGCTGTTTGGAGAATCTGAGACAAGGATTTTACCCCAGAGCTGACAGAGACAGAAAGCCTTCCCCCTGGAACTGTGCCCTGAATTTGGACTTCTAGTCTCCTAAACTATGAGAAAATAAATTTCTGCTCGCTAAGCCATCAACTTACGGTATTTTTGTTATAGCAGCAATAAGACAAACCCGAACACAATAGTGATGCAAAAAAAAAACTCTTCAGAAAGCTAATAAAGTTTGAATATGCCAGATTACCTGCATTTGGAGATATGCTTTGGAATGTTTCAATAAAACAAGTAAGAAATTACAAACTCCTGATGTGGACATCGATGAAAAGTACCTTCTTTCGACATTTTAAAAATATTTAAAGCACTGAAAAAATTCACACAAAATTTAATAGGACCTTTAAAAAGCAATAAAGAATAACATAGAGGGCGGGGCCAAGATGGCAGACTAGGTAGACACTACCTCAGATCCCTCTTGCAACAAAGACTCGGAAAAACAAGTGAATCGATCACATACATAACAATCTACAAACCCTGAACAACAAACACAGACTTAGAGACGGAGAACGAACAAATACAGGGAAGCAGCGACTATTTTCGGAGCCTGGAGCCAGCGTCCCAGTCAGGTAACCTTGGCACCAGGCTTAGGTCTGGGCCCAGGGGAGCTGAACTCAAAATCTTGTGACGGCGCAAACAAGGGGCGCAGCCGTACCCCCCTGAACTGACCCCGGGAGGGGGCCCAGCTGGTCCACGCAGGCGGCGTGGCGACGCGGCTGGTGGGAGAAGTCCCCGGGAGGCAGTGACTGGATTTGGAGCCCGGAGTGCAGCGTCCCAGCTGGGGAAGCTTGGCGCCGGGCTTTTGACTGGGCGCCGTCATGGCGCAAGCACGGGGCGTAGCCCTACTACCCTGAACTAACCCCGGGAGGGGGCACAGCCGGTCCGTGGGGGTGGCGTGGTGACATGGCTAGTAGGACGAGAAGTCCTCGGGAGGCAGCGACTGATTTTGGAGCTGGGAGTACAGCGTCCCAGCAGGGGAACCTTGACGCTGGGCTTTGGACTGGCAGGGGAGGATTTGACCGCGGCTTCAGCGGGCCAGACCCTCGAGGACAATCTCCACACAGCCAGCACACATAGGCGACATGCCCCTCAGAAATCTCAGATAAAATAGTCATTCCAAGCAAGATAAGTAACTTTGGCTATATTCCGGGGTGCTACCAAAAAAAAAACACTCTGAACCCTCCCCCACCCTTCCCAGGCGGCTTCATTAACATTGGAATTTCCTGAGCCAGAGGGAGAACAGCTCCGGCTCTGCAGCGGCTTTGCTTTTCCCTTTTATTCTTTTTTGGTCTTTTCCTAACCCAGTCTTTCGGCCTGAGAGAAGGAACCACAAAAAACCCAGGGACCAAAAATCCATCCCTAATTGGACTAAAAACACAGAAACAGCTACAGCCAAGCATATATGATCCAAATCTCGGACTTTCATCCTTACAGGGAACAAGGTGACGGTTATAATCCAAAGGCAGTTCTGATAGGAATCTGACTGCATTTTTTTTTTTAGCGGATTTTCTGGAAAAACAAGTTTCCCAGGTCTGATATCTCTGCTTATTCAACAGAGACCTAACTGACCCACAACAGGGAACTGAGGACTGAAGCTCCCCCCAGACCACCTAGCCTCTTGCCTTAGGGGTCTAAGGAGGGTGACACCTACCAATCAGTAGAGGTACTTGCATTGGGGGCTTAAGGTACAGCTGCAGTGCCCTCCCACCAAGGTGCTACAGGAATAGAGACACACTTACCTCACTGACACTTGGAGGAAGCCTGTCAGCATCCTGCCCCCCCTGGAGGGTGAACCTCAGCTGCTAATAGAATCTGGTGCACACAACTATCACCACTACTTCTTGAGGTGGATAGGTGTTAGGGTGCTGCACACACTTGATGACCCAAAATCAGATTCTACTCAAGAATAGTGAATAGACTCAGGCATATATATCTGGCAACAGCCCAAACCAGCTGGTAATAGGTCATAAGTAAGTAAAGGGCTACAACAAACAAGACAGCACAATCTAGTAGCCCATCCACGTATATTGAAAGAAAAAAAACAAGATAAGACTCAGTGAGCAATTACAGAATAAACCACTACTATATCTTTTTTTGTGTGATGGCTCGGACACAGCAGTCGATATCAAACCACATACAGAAGCAGACCATGACAGCTTCTACAACCCCCCAAACAAAAGAATCAAAATCTTTCCCAAATGAAGATACTATCCTGGAATTATCAGGTACAAAATATAAAAAACTAATTTACAGAATGCTTCGAGACATCAGGGATGACCTCAGAAACGAAATAAGGCAAACTGCAGAAAAAGCCAAGGAACACACTGATAAAAACAGTTGAAGAACTCAAAAAGATTATTCACGAACATAGTGGAAAAATTAATAAGTTGCAAGAATCCATAGAGAGACAGCATGTAGAAATCCAAAAGATTAACAATAAAATTACAGAATTAGACAATGCAATAGGAAGTCAGAGGAGCAGACTCGAGCAATTAGAATGCAGACTGGAAAATCTGCAGGACCAGGGAATTAACACAAACATAGCTGAAAAAAAAATCAGATAAAAGAATTTAAAAAAATGAAGAAACCCTAAGAATCTTGTGGGACTCAATCAAGAAGGATAACTTGCGAGTGATTGGAGTCCCAGAACAGGGAGGGGGGACAGGAAACACAGAGAAAATAGTTAAAGATCTGCTGACAGAAAACTTCTCTGACATCATGAAAGACGAAAGGATATCTATCCAAGATGCTCATCAAACCCCATTTAAGATTGATCCAAAAAGAAAATCACCAAGACATATTATCATCAAACTTGCCAAAACCAAAGATAAAGAGAAAATTTTAAAAGCAGCCAGGGAGAAAAGAAAGGTCTCCTTCAAGGGAGAATCAATAAGAGTAAGTTCAGACTACTCAGCAGAAACCATGCAGGCAAGAAGGCAATGGGATGACATATACAGAGCACTGAAGGAGAAAAACTGCCAGCCAAGGATCATATATCCAGCAAAACTCTCTCTGAAATATGAAGGCGAAATTAAGATATTTACAGATAAACACAAGCTTAGAGAATTTGCAAAAACCAAACCCAAAAAAAAAAAAAAACCAAACCTACAAGAAATACTAAAGGAAATTGTTTGGTCAGAAAACCAATAATATCAGATACCAGCACAACACAAGGTCACAGAACAGAACATCCTGATATCAACTCAAATAGGGAAATCACAAAAACAAATCAAGATTAATTAAAAAAAAAATGCTCATAACAGGGAATCATTGAAGTCAATACGTAAAAGATCACAATAATCAAAAAGAGGGACTAAATACAGGTGGCATAGAACTGCCATATGGAGGCAATATAGGACAATACAAGTTAGGTTTTTACTTAGAAAAATAGGGGTAAGTACTAAGGTAACCACAAAGAGGTATAACAACTCCATAACTCAAGATAAAAGCCAAGAAAAACGTAATGACTCAACAAATATAAAGTCAAACACTATGAAAACGAGGATCTCACAATTTACTAAGAAAAACGTCTCAGCACAAAAAAGTATGTGGAAAAATGAAATTGTCAACAACACACATAAAAAGGCATCAAAACGACAACACTAAACACTTATTTATCTATAATTACACGGAATGTAAATGGACTAAATGCACCAATAAAGAGACAGAGAGTCACAGACTGGATAAAGAAACATGATCCATCTATATGCTGCCTACAAGAGACACACCTTAGACTTAGAGACACAAACAAACTAAAACTCAAAGGATGGAAAAAAATATATCAAGCAAACAATGAGCAAAAAAAGAACAGGAGTAGCAATATTAATTTCTGACAAAATAGACTTTAGACTTAAATCCACCACAAAGGATAAAGAAGGACACTACATAATGATAAAAGGGACAATTGATCAGGGAGACATAACCATATTAAATATTTATGCACCCAATGACAGGCCTGCAAGATACATAAATCAAATTCTAACAGAACTGAAAAATGAGATAGACACCTCCACAATTATAGTAGGAGACTTCAACACACCACTTTCGGAGAAGGACAGGACATCCAGTAAGAAGCTCAATAGAGACACGGAAGACCTACTTACAACAATCAACCAACTTGACCTCATTGACTTATACAGAACTCTCCACCCAACTGCTGCAAAGTATATTTTTTTTCTAGTGCACATGGAACATTCTCTAGAATAGACCACATATTAGGTCATAAAACAAACCTTTGCAGAGTCCAAAACATCGAAATATTACAAAGCATCTTCTCAGACCACAAGGCAATAAAACTAGAAATCAATAACAGAAAAACTAGGGAAAAGAAATCAAATACTTGGAAAATGAACAATACCCTCCTGAAAAAAGACTGGGTTATAGAAGACATCAAGGAGGGAATAAGGAAATTCATAGAATGCAACGAGAATGAAAATACTTCCTATCAAAACCTCTGGGACACAGCAAAAGCAGTGCTCAGAGGCCAGTTTATATCGATAAATGCACACATACAAAAGGAAGAAAGAGCCAAAATCAGAGAACTGTCCCTACAACTTGAACAAATAGAAAGTGAGCAACAAAAGAACTCATCAGGCACTAGAAGAAAACAAATAATAAAAATTAGAGCAGAATTAAATGAATTAGAGAACAGAAAAACAATTGAAAGAACTAACAAAGCCAAAAGCTTATTCTTTGAAAAAATTAACAAAATTGATAAACCATTGGCTAGACTGACTAAAGAAATACAGGAAAGGAAACAAATAACCCAAAAAAGAAACGAGATGGGTCACATCACAACAGACACAACTGAAATTAAAAGAATCATATCAGATTATTATGAAAAATTGTACTCTAACAAATTTGCAAACCTAGAAGAAATGGATGAATTCCTGGAAAAACACTACCTACCTAAACTAACACATTCAGAAGTAGAACAACTAAATAGACCCATAACAAAAAAAGAGATTGAAACAGTAATCAAAAAAACTCCCAACAAAAAAAAGCCCTGGCCGGATGGCTTTACTGCAGAGTTCTACCAAACTTTCAGAGAAGAGTTAACACCACTACTACTAAAGGTACTTCAAAGCATAGAAAATGACGGAATACTACCCAACTCATTCTATGAAGCCACCATCTCCCTGATACCAAAACCAGGTAAAGACATTACAGAAAAAGAAAATTACAGACCTATATCTCTCATGAACATAGATGCAAAAATCCTCAACAAAATTTTAGCCAATAGAATTCAACAGCATATCAAAAAATAATCTACCACGACCAAGTGGGATTTATACCAGGTATGCAAGGCTGGTTTACTATTAGAAAAACCATTAATGTAATCCACCACATAAATAAAACAAAAGACAAAAACCACATGATCTTATTAATTGATGCAGAAAAGGCATTTGACAAAGTCCAACACCCATTTATGATAAAAACTCTCACCAAAATAGGAATTGAAGGGAAATTCCTCAACATAATAAAGGGCATCTATGCAAAGCCAACAGCCAACATCACTCTAAGTGGAGAGAACCTGAAAGCATTTCCCTTGAGAACGGGAACCAGGCAAGGATGCCCTTTATCACCGCTCTTATTCAACATTGTGCTAGAAGTCCTAGCCAGAGCAATTAGGCTAGACAAAGAAATAAAGGGCATCTGGATTGGCAAAGAGGAAGTAAAATTATCTCTATTTGCAGATGACATGATCTTATACACAGAAAACCCCAACGAATCCACCAGAAAACTACTGAAACTAATAGAAGAGTTTGGCAGAGTCTCAGGTTATAAGATAAACATACAAAAATCACTTGGATTCCTCTACATCAACAAAAAGAACACCGAAGAGGAAATCACCAAATCAATACCATTCGCAGTAGCCCCCAAGAAGATAAAATACTTAGGAATAAATCTTACCAAGGATGTAAAAGACCTATACAAAGAAAACTACAAAGCTCTACTACAAGAAATTCAAAAGGACATACTTAAGTGGAAAAACATACCTTGCTCATGGATAGGAAGACTTAACATAGTAAAAATGTCTATTCTACCAAAAGCCATCTATATATACAATGCACTTCCGATCCAAATTCCAAAGTCATTTTTTAAGGTGATAGAGAAACAAATCACCAACTTCATATGGAAGGGAAAGAAGCCTCGGATAAGCAAAGCATTACTGAAAAAGAAGAAGAAAGTGGGAGGCTTCACTCTACCTGATTTCAGAACCTATTATACAGCCACAGGAGTCAAAACAGCCTGGTATTGGTACAACAACAGGCAAAGAGACTAGTGGAACAGAATTGAGAACCCAGATATAAATCCATCCACATATGAGCAGCTGATATTTGACAAAGGCTCAGAGTCAGTTAATTGGGGAAAAGATAGTCTTTTTAACAAATGGTGCTGGCATAACTGGATATCCATTTGCAAAAGAATGAAACAGGACCCATACCTCACACCATGCACAAAAACTAACTCCAAGTGGATCAAAGACCTAAACATAAAGACTAAAACGATAAAGATCATGGAAGAAAAAATGGGGACAACCTTAGGAGCCCTAATACAAGGCATAAACAGAATACAAAACATTACCAAAAATGACGAAGAGAAACCCGATAACTGGGAGCTCCTAAAAATCAAACACCTATGCTCTTCTAAAGACTTCACCAAAAGAGTAAAAAGACCACCTACAGACTGGGAAAGAATTTTCAGCTATGACATCTCAGACCAGCGCCTGATCTCTAAAATCTACATGATTCTGTCAAAACTCAACCACAAAAAGACAAACAACCCAATCAAGAAGTGGGCAAAGGATATGAACACGCACTTCACTAAAGAAGATATTCAGGCAGCTAACAGACACATGAGAAAATGCTCTCGATCTTTAGCCATTAGAGAAATGCAAATTAAAACCACAATGAGATTCTATCTCACTCCAACAAGGCTGGCATTAATCCAAAAAACACAAACTAATAAATGTTGGAGAGGCTGCGGAGAGATTGGAACTCTTATACACTGCTGGTGGGAATGTCAAATGGTACAACCACTTTGGAAATCTATCTGGCGATATCTTAAACAGTTAGAAATAGAACTACCATACAACCCAGAAATCCCACTCCTCGGAATATACCCTAGAGAAACAAGAGCTATCACACAAACAGATATATGCACACCCATGTTTATTGCAGCTCTGTGTACAATAGCAAAAAGCTGGAAGCAACCAAGGTGTCCATCAACGGATGAATGGCTAAATAAATTGTGGTATATTCACACAATGGAATACTACGCATCGACAAAGAACAGTGACGAATCTGTGAAACATTTCATAACATGGAGGAACCTGGAAGGCATTATGCTGAGCGAAATTAGTCAGAGGCAAAAGGACAAATATTGTATAAGACCACTATTATAAGATCTTGAGAAATAGTATAAACTGAGAAGAACACATACTTCTGTGGTTACGAGGGGGGGAGGGAGGGAGGGTGGGAGAGGGTTTTTTACTGATTAATTAGTAGATAAGAACTGCTTTAGGTGAAGGGAAGGACAATACTCAATACATGGAAGGTCAGCTCAACTGGACTGGACCAAAAGCAAAGAAGTTTCCGGGATAAAATGAATGCTTCAAAGGTCAGCGGAGCAAGGGCGGGGGTTTGGGGACCATGGTTTAAGGGGACTTCTAAGTCAATTGGCAAAATAATTCTATTAGGAAAACATTCTGCATCCCACTTTGAAATGTGGCGTCTGGGGTCTTAAATGCTAACAAGCGGCCATCTAAGATGCATCAATTGGTCTCAAACCACCTGGAGCAAAGGAGAATGAAGAACACCAAGGTCACACGACAACTGAGAGCCCAAGAGACAGAAAGGGCCACATGAACCAGAGACCTACATCATCCTGAGACCAGAAGAACTAGTTGGTGCCCGGCCACAATCGATGTCTGCCCTGACAGGGAGCACAACAGAGAACCCCTGAGGGAGCAGGAGATCAGTGGGATGAAGACCCCAAATTTGCATAAAAAGACCATACTTAATGGTCTGACTGAGACTAGAGGAATCCCGGCGGTCATAGTCCCCAAACCTTCTGTTGGCCCAGGACAGGAACCATCCCCGAAGACAACTCATCAGACATGAAAGGGACTGGACAGTGGGTAGGTGAGAGATGCTGATGAAGAGTGAGCTAATTATATCAAGTGGTCACTTGAGACTGTGTTGGCATCTCCTGTCTGGAGGGGGGATGGGAGGATAGAGAGAGTTGGAAGCTGGCAAAATTGTCACGAAAGGAGAGACTGGAAGGGCTGACTCATTAGGGGGAGAGCAAGTGGGAGTACGGAGTAAGGTGTATATAAACTTATATGTGACAGTCTGACTTGATTTGTAAACGTTCACTTGAAGCTCAATAAAAGTTGAAAAAAAAAAAAAGGCTCCAGAACTAGGGAAAAAAAAAAAGAATAACATAACGGAAATTATTGCAATATTGAAAACAGAATTTTAACAACAACAAAAATGATTATTAGTTCATAGAAACTAGATTATACCAAAACATAGTAAATCGTTAAGAGGTAGAAACAGATTTCTAATAGAAATAATAAATTGATTCTTGGATAGTCTATCCAATTAATGAAAAGTAGTAAATCATATGAACACATTGGAAAAAGATTTCAATTTATTGCTTATTTGACACTGAACATAGAATTCATAAGATGCCACCTCAACAAGGTTAACAAGGTACCTCAGGTCAAAGAATATGTAAGTATGGTCACTCACAAAAAAAAACTTGAAATGCCCTGAACTCTCAAAGCACACGCGTAAAAGAAAATTGACACAGATTTTTCCCAATTTTGACAAGAATCCTAAGGCTTTACATGACATTATGAGATCCAATGCTGAAAGGAGTCCCTGGACTGTGTTAAGGGTTAATGTGCTGGGTAGAAAAACCTGGCAATTTATTTCCAAAAAAGCAGTGATTGAAAACCCTGTGGAGCAGTACCATTCTGACACACGTGGTTGCCACGAGTCAGAGCCAGCTCAACGAAGCTAAAAACAAGACAACACAACAAACCAAAAATACTTTTTCCAAACGAGCAATAATAAATGTTGATCACACATGCTAGAGGAAAGACCAAATTAACAATCTATTCTCCTTTAAAAAAAAAAAAATTATAAAATTATTGTCATAGGAAGAGACCAAAGAATATGCAGCCAAAAAATACAGGAAGAAAAACAACGTGGTTCAAGCAGTTCATTAATAAAATCTTACATATATTTTTTGGATTTTTTTTAATGTATATGTTATTAAATTTATTATTTATGGCTTTTTTTCACTTCTAAATAAATATTTGCTTTCATACCTAACTCCACACTGATAGTTTTATATTCTTGGTTATTAAAATGGGTCCCCCAAATGGGATAAGCTTCAGTCCCCACAAAACCTAGATCCACCACCATAGGAAGCATTGGCCCGACCTCAGTATGCATCTGCTGTTCTAGTGACACTGGAGGGGGAGGGGTGGTACAAGGATACTCTCAGAATTGTTTTAAAATAAATCACCAGTGTTTCTTATTTTTTTGTTTTGTTTTGTTTTTATGATTTGTCTTTTTCCCTGAAAAGAACCATTTCCTCAAGGTTGTCAATCTAGTTTCATTTTGTTATAGATTGAATTGTGTCCCCAAAAAACATGTGTTGTAAATCCTAACCACTTTTATGCCTGTGGTGATAATTCCATTTAGGAGTGGGTTGTCTTTGTTACGTTAATGAGAAATGATTAGTGTAGGGTGTGTCTCAAGTTAATCTCTTACAAAATACAAAAAAAGCAGATTAGACAAGCAGGGAGAAGCCAAGTCACATGAAGATGGCCCAGGAGCAGAAGCTCAGAAGAGACAAGGACCTTCCTCCAGGGCCAACAGAGAGAGAAAGCCTTCCCCTACACCCAGCACCCTGAATTCAGACTTGACAGAGAGAGAAAGCCTTTTCCTAGAACCAGCACACTGAATTCAGACTTCTAGCCTCCTAAACTGTGGAGAAAATAAATTTCTGTTAAAGCCACCCACGTATGGTATTTTTGTTACAGCAGCACTAGATAACTAAGACAACTGTTTAATAATTGAGAGCCAGAGTGCAGGGCTTTGGGAAAAACCATGCTCAATGATCAGAAAAAAAAGATTTTAACATTCAAATGTGAGACCATGAGAGTAAAACTACCAGGAACGATATAAAATAAGAGCAAAATGTGAGTTATCGTGTATAGGGGAAGAGCAAAAGGTAATGTAGGAGGAAGGGGATGTCACGGGTGGGGGTTGTTGGAGACACCCACCCCGTCACAATACTGCAGAGTTGCCACCCTGCCATGAGGTCACTCCTGGGCTCATTTATTTTTTAATAGTTTTAATGAAGGAAACAGCAAAACCCCATCTGCTTTGACAGCTGGGCCCACACGGCAGAAGACCTCCTGAGGAGATAAGGAGAGTTCAGTTTAATACAAGCAGACAATTAATACAGAGAATCTGTGCCAGCAGTGAGGTAGACGCAACCCTCCATTTTATCACAGAAAATCTGATAGCTCAAATCTACAGAACACTTGCTCTGTGCCACAGACTTTGCTAGGTGTTTTACAAACGTATTATGGCATTTAATTCTTCCACCAACCTCAAAGGTAGGAATTATTATCCCCACTTTACATGCAAGAGGAGACAGAAGCTGGACCATACCATCCCATATTCTATCTGCCACCAAAACCTGTGCTCCCATCCTTTCTCCCCGCATCAAAGCATTGTGTGAGTGCTGGGGCAGCCTCTGCAAACATCTCCCATGTTCTTCTGGGCTGAGTACTGGAAGGCTGAGTAACATAATTCCAGCAACTACATAATGAAAAGACCAAAAAGAAGTGGTGTGGACAGTCAAAAGGCAATGCCCCGGGAGTGAGAAGACAAGGATTCTAGTCTCAGATGTGCTCTTCACCAGCTTGGGTCTGCCATTCATTCCTTCACCTTCCCTTTCCCCATAAGCCAAACAAGAATAATCACACAGCCTACATTTATACAGCCATGGAGTCCCTGAGTGGCACAAATAGCTAAGTGCCTGACCACAGGCAAAAGCTGGTGGTTTGAACCCACCCAGAGGCACCTTGTCTCTGGGTGGTGCAAACGGTTTGAGCTTATCTATCAAATTAAATGTTGACAGTTCAAGCCCACTGAGCGGTGCCACAAAAGAGAGGCCTGGTGATCTGCTTCCATAAAGATTGTTGTTGTTATTGTTAGGGGCCATCAAGTCAGTTCCGACTCATAGTGACTGTGTGTACCACAGAACGAAACACTGTCCAGTCCTGCACCATGCTCACAGCCATTGTTATGCTTGAGCCTATTATTGCAGCCACTGTGTCAATCCATCTCATTGAGAGTCTTGCTCTTTTCCACTGACCCTCTACTTTATCAAGCATGACATCCTTCTCCATGGACTGATCCCTCCTGACAACATGTCCAAAGTATGTAAGATGCACTCTCGCCATACTTGCTTCTAAGGAGCATTCTGGTTGTACTTCTTCCAAGGCAGATTTATTCGTTATTTTGTCAGTCCATGGTATAGTCAATGTCCTTCGCCAACACCACAATTCAAAGGTATCAATTCTTCTTTGGTTTTCCTTATTCATTGCCCAGCTTTCACATGATGCGATTGAAAATATCATGCCTTGGGTCAGGTGCACTTTAATCTTCAAGGCGACATATTTGCTTTTGAACATTTTAAAGAGGTCCTTTGCAGCAGATTTGCCCAATTGCAATTCATCTTTCAATTTCTTGACTGCTGCTTCTGTGGGTGTTGATCGTGGATCCAAGTAAAATGAAATCCTTGATGTATTAGTCATCTAGTACTGCTATAACAGAAATACCACAAGTGGGTGACTTTAACAAAGGGAAATTTATTCTCTTACAGTCTAATAGGTTATAAGTCCAAATTCAGGGCATCAGCTTGAGAGGAAGGCTTTCTTTCTCTGTCAGTTCTGGAGGAAGTCCTTTTTGTTAGCCTTCCCTTAGTCTGGGAGCATCTCAGCGCAGGAACCTCAGGTCGAAAGGACGCGTTCCACTCCCAGCACAGCTTTCTTTGTGGTATGAGGTCCCCAACTCTCTGCTTGCTTCTCTTTCTTTTATCTCTTGTAAGATAAAAGGTGGTACAGGCCACACCTCAGGGAAAACTCCCTTTACATTGGATCAGGGATGTGACCTGAGCAAGGATGTTACATCTTACCCTAATCCTCTTTAACCACATGCAGAGATTATGATTTATAACACAAGGAAAAATCACAAAATGGAGGACAACCACATAATACTGAGAATCATGGCCTAACCAAGTTGACACATATTTTGGGCAGCCACAATTCAATCCATGACACTTGGCAACTTTAATCTCTTCCCCGTTTATCATGATGTTGCTTATTGGTCCAGTTGTGAAGATTTTTGTTTTCTTTATGTTGAGGTGTAATCCATAACGAAGGCTGTGGTCTTTGATCTTCATTGGTAAGTGCTTCAAGTCCTCTTCACTTTCAGCAAGCAAGGTTGTGTCATCTGCATAAAGCAGGTTGTTAATGAGTCTTCCTCCTATCTTGATGCCCCATTCTTTTTCATATAGTCCAGCTTCTTGTATTATTTGCTCAGCATACAGATTGAACAGGTATGGCGAAAGGATACAACCCTGATGCACACCTTTCCTGACTTTAAGCCATGTAGTATCCTTTCGTTCTGTGCCAAAACTGCCTCTTGATCTATGTACAGGTTCCTCTTGAGCATAATTAAGTGTTCTGGAATTCCCACTCTTCACAGTGTTATCCATAATTTGTTATGCTCCACACAGTCAAATGCTTTTGCATAGTCAATAAAACACTCGTAAATATCCTTCTGGTATTCTCTGCTTTCAGCCAGGATCCATCTGACATCAGCAATGATATCCCTGGTTCCACATCCTCTTCTGGATCCAGCCTGAATTTCTGGCAGTTCCCTGTCGATATACTGCTGCAGCCGCTTTTGAATGATCTTCGGCAAAATTTTGCTTGTGTGTGATATTAATGATATTATTCGGTAATTTCCACTTTTTTTTTTTTTTTTTTTGGATCACCTTTCTTGGAAATAGGCATAAATATGGATCTCTTCCAGTCAGTTTGCCAGGTACCTGTCTTCCAAATTTCTTGGCATAAATGAATGAGTACCTCCAGCACTGCATCCGTTTGTTGAAACACCTCAACTGGTATTCCGTCAATTCCTGGAGCCTTGTTTTTCATCAATGCCTTCAGTGCATCTTGGATTTCTTCCTTCAGGGCCATCAGTTCCTGAGCATATGCTACCTCTTGAAATGGTTGAACATTGACCAGTTCTTTTTGGTATAATGGCTCTGTGTATTCCTTCCATCTTCTTTTGGTGCTTCCTGCGTTGTTTAATATTTTCCCCATAAAATCCTTCAATGTTGTAACTCGAGGCTTGAATTTTTCTTCAGTTCTTTCAGCTTGAGAAATGCTGAGCATGTTCTTCCCTTCTGGTTTTCTATCTCCAGCTCTTTGTACATGTCATTATAATACTTTGTTTTGTCTTCTCAAGCTGCCCTTTAAAATCTTCTGTTCAGTTCCTTTACTTCATCATTTCTTCCTTTTGCTTTAGCTGCTCAACATTCAAAAGCAAGTTTCAGAATCTCATCTGACATCCATTTTTGTCTTTTTTTTCTTTCTTGTGTTTTTAATGACCTCTTGCTTTCTTCATGTATGATGCCCTTGATGTCATCCCACAACTCATCAGGTCTTTAGTCCTTAGTGTCATTAGGTGGAATACACAGGAATCAAATCAACTACATCTGTGGAAAGAGACAATGGAAAAGCTCAATATCATCAGTCAGAACAAGGACAGAGGCATCAAGTATTCCTATACAAGTTCAAGCTGAAACTGAAGAAAATTAGAACAAGTCCATAAAGTTTACAGCCAATCAAACCTTATGGAGCATTTCTACTCTGTAACACAAGCGGTCGCCATGAGTCAGAATTGACCTGAAAGCAACATGTTTGGTTTTTGGTTTAGAGGCACCTCAGCAGAAAGATCCAGTGGTCTGCTTCCAAAAGGTCACATCCTTGAAAATCCTATGAAGCACAGTTCTACTCTGCAACACTTGCGGGCGCCATGAGTTGGAATCAATTTGGCAGCAACTGGTTTCTCTGTTTTGTTTTGTTTTAATAATGAGCCAGACGCCACTTTAAGTACTTTACACTCCTTCATTTACTAAACCCTCACAATGGTATCATAATCCCTACCTTACAGGTGAGGCACAGAGAGGTTAAATAATTTGCCCACGATCCGGATTTGAGCCCAGACAGGCTGGCTCCAGAATCTTCACTCCCAACCACTCTGCATGTGCCTTATACATCTGCAAGGCTACTGCTAGTCCACTGAGGGGAGTGGTCTAAATCAGTGGTTCTCAGAGTATGGTCCCTGGACCGGCAGCATCTGCTGACTTGTGAGAAATGTAAATTCTTGGACCACAACAGACTTACTGAATCAGAGCCTCTGGGGGTAAGAAATCTGTGTTTAAAAAGCCCTCCAGGTGATTCTAATGCTTGCTAAAGTTTGAGAGCCACTGTTCTCAATGATCTCTAAGGTTCTTTCAAGAGCTGTGCTAGAAGGAGAAAAGGCGGTAAAAGGACTGAGAAGCAGGAGATAAAACAAGAACAAAGGGAGAAATAGAAACTGTGGGAACATGTTCCTTAGCAGACAAGCAGGTGTCTGCCCCAATATGGCCATTCTGCCCCAGGGAAAGAGGCCGAAGGCTGTCCCCCAGATAAGCAGGAGCCGAATTGGCCAGAGGCAGAATTTTTCAGGACACAGAGCCAAGTACAGGAGGTTTAGGCAACTGCTGAAACCTAGCTAAATCCCACCCCTTCCCCCGCAGCCCTCCTTTCTCAGTGTTGCTTTCACTGCCTTCAGCTTCTTTCACCCCAGGATGAAGGCTTTTGGACACATTAATGAAAAGTGATGGCATCTCTAGGCGGGATGAATTCTGGGGGGCATTTCACCCACCAAGACCACTTCTGAAGCAGAAAGCAAAAGTTGTTCAAGCACCAACAAGAAGGGTCTCGTGGAAAGACAGGATAAAAACCACATCCTACCTAAACCAGGGTGCCCAGAGAAAGGGGTGCCAGCAGCCGCACAAGTGGTTCAACCACTGGGGCTTCCCAGGTCGGGTGACAGAACCCAGAGTGTTGGAAAGTTGACGCTCTGTAAAGGGAATTTTGGCCACTAGAGACAGACCAGGCGGGATCCAACAGATAAACTCTTCTCCCTTCTCCTTTGAAGACAGTTCTGACAAGCAATGTTTCCATACAGCCTCCCTGGAGAGATTCCACAGAACTAAGCAAAAAACAAGGAGCCCTGGTGGTGCAGTGGTTAAGTGTCACTGAAGGGTCGGCCATTAGAACCCACCAGCCACTCTGCAGGAGAAAGATGTGGCAACTTGCTTCCCTAAGGATTCATAGCTTTGGAAACTCTGTGGGGGCAGTTCTACTCTGTCCTATAGCATCACTACAAGTTGGAATCGACTGGACACCAATGGAGTTTTTCTTTTTTTTAAGTAAAAAGCTGGGCTTTCTCGTGAAGCTGGGAGAAGATCAGTAACACATCACCTTATATTGCCTTCCTTCCTTCCCTGTTTCAATCCCTTTATCCCTCATTCTGGCTTCTTTAGGATTTTCAAACTCCTTCTCCAATAAAGTGTTAGCTCATCATATCTGGTTTCAATTTTCAAAAGGTATATCAAGAAAATAGACCTGAAAGTTTAGACATAAAGTTGATAAAGTTTCAGTCAACTCTCCAGTTGGTTAAAAAAAAAAAAAAATTTAGGTATGTAAAATGTGATGATCATTTAATCAGAAAACAGTCCCTTCCTGTCCTCATGCCTCTGCTATAAAGGGAGAATGACATGCCTGGATGTGATAAAGGGCTTGGGAAAAAAGGTCAGTGTTCTAGAGAGGAAACACAGTTTTCTCAGAGTAGTTATGACCAGGAAGAATTTGATAGTACAAGGATGAGTTGGATTAAAGATATAATCTAGTGAACTGGGAGCAAAGAGTCGTAGAAATCTGGGTGGAAACAATATAAAAGTAAGTTTCAAGCAAATGTTGAAATTAGTTAAGCTGCAAATAACAGAAATTTGTCAAAATCAACTTTTTCAGAACTCTGAAAATTAACCAAAGGCTTTCAACAATTGGAGGAGGTTTATTCAAGAAAAATAGCTGAATCTTGGTAAGAACTGAGAGCCTGGTATCATTTTAACTTACCCTATTTCCAATCCCCTCTTCCCTGCTCCATGGTAGACATAAAAATCAGAAGCCTAGCAGCCATTGGAGAGGACAGTGTGGGTTTGGAGCTTCCCAAAAAAGCTCATTCCTGGAGAATTGTCATTATCTGACCTTCCTGGAAACTCCCAGTAGCCACACATAACAAAGAACACAGGCTTTAGGTTTAATTCAGGAAAGTCACTAAACAAACAAAGCAATGACAACAAATAAACAACAAAGCCTGGGTAAGATGTAATTTTTAGAGTTGCCACATTATATTATTTAATATGTCCAGTTTTCAACAACAACAAACTGAGACATGTAAAGAAACAGGAAAGCATGGCCCATATGCAGGGAAAAAAGCAGTCAATAGAAACTGTCTCTGAGGAAGCCCAGAATTTGAACTTATGACAAAAAGACATTAAATCAGTTATAAGAAATATGCTCAAAGAACTAAACGAAACCATGTCTAAAGAACTAAAGGAAAGTATGAGCATAATGTTTCACCAAATAGAGAATATCAACACAGGGATAGAAATTATCAAAAAGAGCCCAATATAAATTCTGAAGCTGAAAAGTTCAGTAACTGAATGAAACATTCACAAAAGGAGCTCAACAGCAGATATGAAGATAGATCAATTGAGATTATGCAGTCTGAGGAATGGGGGAAAAAATGAATTTTAAAAAGTGAATAGAGAGGCAGGGCCAAGATGGCAGACTAGGTGGACGCTACCGCGGATCCCTCTTGCAACAAAGACTCGGAAAAACAAGTGAATCGATCACATACATAACAATCTATGAACTCTGAACAACAAACACAGATTTAGAGACGGAGAACGAACAAATACGGGGAGGCAGCGATTGTTTTCAGAGCCTGGAGCCAGCGTACCAGTCAGGTGACCTTCGGCGCCCGATTTGGGGCACAGCCCGGGGGGCAGACGGCACAAACAAGGGGCCCAGCCCTAGCCCCCAAACTCATTCCGGGAGGGGGCCCAGCCGGTTTGCGTGGGCGGCGTGACAGCGCAGCCAGTGGGAGAAGTCCCTGGGAGGCAGTGACTGCTCTTGGAGCGGGGAGAGCAGTGTCACAGCCGGGGAGCGGTCCCGCCGGGATTTAGGTGGGGCGCGGGCACGGCATAAGCGTGAGGAGCAGCTCCATCCCCCTGAACTGACCCTGGGGGGGGGCCCAGCAGGTTCGCGTGTGCGGCATGGCGGCGCAGCAGGTGGGAGAAGTCCCCGGGAGGCAGTGAGTGGTCTTGGAGCAGGGAGAGCCACGTCCCAGCCGGGACACGTGGTTGCGGCGCAGCCGCAGGGAGCTGCTCCACTCTCCAGAGCTGACCCCGCGGGGGGGGCCCAGCGGTTTGCGGGGGCGGCGTGGTGACGCGGCT
The DNA here is from genome assembly GCF_024166365.1 of Elephas maximus indicus. Lineage (NCBI taxonomy): Eukaryota > Metazoa > Chordata > Mammalia > Proboscidea > Elephantidae > Elephas > Elephas maximus. The sequence goes on along the minus strand of NC_064820.1, from coordinate 219,354,077 downwards.
GGCGGGACGGGGAGTCCCGGGAGGCAGGGTCTGATTTTGGAGTCAGGAGTGCACTGTCCCAGTAGGGGATCCTTAACCTTGGGCGTGGGGCTGACAGCGGAGGATCTGACCGTGACTCCAGCGGGCCAGACCCCCCGGGAGCAATCTCCACACAGCCAGCACACATAGGCGACGTGCCCTGCGGAAATCTCAGATATAATAGTCATTCCAAGCAAGACAAGCAACTCTGGCTATATTCTGAGGTGCTACTCTCCTAGCTCTCTGATCCCTCCCCCACCCTCCCCAGGCGGCTCCATTAACATCCGAATAGCCTGAGCCAGAGGGAGAACCCTGATAGGGATCTGACTGCATTTTTTTTTTTGCGGATTTTCTGGAAAAACTAGTTTCCCAGTGATGGCTCGGAGACAGCAGTCCATATCAAACCACATAAAGAAGCAGACCATGACAGCTTCTCCAACCCCCCAAACAAAAGAATCAAAATCTTTCCCAAATGAAGATACAATCCTGGAATTATCAGATACAGAATATAAAAAACTAATTTACAGAATGCTTCAAGACATCACAAACGAAATAAGGCAAACTGCAGAAAAAGCCAAGGAACACACTGATAAAACTGTTGAAGAACTCAAAAAGATTATTCAAGAACATAGTGGAAAAATTAATAAGTTGCAAGAATCCATAGAGAGACAGCATGTAGAAATCCAAGAGATTAAAAATAAAATTACAGAATTAGACAACGCAATAGGAAGTCAGAGGAGCAGACTCGAGCAATTAGAATGCAGACTGGGACATCTGGAGGACCAGGGAATCAACACCAACATAGCTGAAAAAAAATCAGATAAAAGAATTTAAAAAAATGAAGAAACCCTAAGAATCTTGTGGGACTCAATCAAGAAGGATAACTTGCGAGTGATTGGAGTCCCAGAACAGGGAAGGGAGACAGAAAACACAGAGAAAATAGTTGAAGAACTCCTGACACAAAACTTCCCTGACATCATGAAAGACGAAAGGATATCTATCCAAGATGCTCATCGAACCCCATTTAAGATTGATCCAAAAAGAAAAACACCAAGACATATTATCATCAAACTCGCCAAAACCAAAGATAAACAGAAAATTTTAAAAGCAGCCAGGGAGAAAAGAAAGGTTTCCTTCAAGGGAAAATCAATAAGAATAAGTTCAGACTACTCAGCAGAAACCATGCAGGCAAGAAGGGAATGGGACGACATATACAGAACACTGAAGGAGAAAACTGCCAGCCAAGGATCATATATCCAGCAAAACTCTCTCTGAAATATGAAGGCGAAATTAAGATATTTACAGATAAACACAAGCTTAGAGAATTTGCAAAAACCAAACCAAAGCTACAAGAAATACTAAAGGATATTGTTTGGTCAGAAAACCAATAATATCAGGTACCAGCACAATACAAGGTCACAAAACAGAACGTCCTGATATCAACTCAAATAGTGGAATCACAAAAACAAACAAATTAAGGTTAATTAAAATAAATAAATAAATACACACAAAAGGGAATCATAGAAGTCAATAGGTAAAAGATCACAATAATCAAAAAGAGGGACTAAATACAGGAGGCATTGAACTGCCAGATGGAGAGTGATACAAGGCAATATAGAACAATACAAGTTAGGTTTTTACTTAGAAAAATAGGGGTAAATAATAAGGTAACCACAAAAAGGTATAACAACTCCATAACTCAAGACAAAAGCCAAGAAAAACGTAACGACTCAACAAACATAAAGTCAAACACTATGAAAATGAGGATCTCACAATTTACTGAGAAAAACGTCTCAGCACAAAAAAGTATGTGGAAAAATGAAATGGCCAACAACACACATGAAAAGGCATCAAAATGACAGCACTAAAAACTTATTCATCTATAATTACGCTGAATGTAAATGGACTAAATGCACCAATAAAGAGACAGAGAGTCACAGACTGGATAAAGAAACACGATCCATCTATATGCTGCCTACAAGAGACACACCTTAGACTTAGAGACACAAACAAACTAAAACTCAAAGGATGGAAAAAAATATATCAAGCAAACAATAAGCAAAAAAGAACAGGAGTAGCAATATTAATTTCTGACAAAATAGACTTTAGACTTAAATCCATCACAAAGGATAAAGAAGGACACTATATAATGATAAAAGGGACAATTGATCAGGAAGACATAACCATATTAAATATTTATGCACCCAATGACAGGCCTGCAAGATAAATAAATCAAATTTTAACAGAATTGAAAAGTGAGATAGACACCTCCACAATTATAGTTGGAGACTTCAACACACCACTGTCGGAGAAGGACAGGACATCCAGTAAGAAGCTCAATAGAGACACAGAAGACCTACTTACAACAATCGACCAACTTGACCTCATTGACTTACACAGAACTCTCCACCCAACTGCTGCAAAGTATACTTTTTTTTCTAGCACACATGGAACATTCTCTAGAATAGACCACATATTAGGTCATAAAACAAACCTTTGCAGAGTCCAAAACATCGAAATATTACAAAGCATCTTCTCAGACCACAAGGCAATAAAACTAGAAATCAATAACAGAAAAACTAGGGAAAAGAAATCAAATACTTGGAAAATGAACAATACCCTCCTGAAAAAAGACTGGGTTATAGAAGACATCAAGGAGGGAATAAGGAAATTCATAGAATGCAACGAGGATGAAAATACTTCCTATCAAAGCCTCTGGGACACAGCAAAAGCAGTGCTCAGAGGCCAATTTATATTGATAAATGCACACATACAAAAAGAAGAAAGGGCCAAAATCAGAGAACTGTCCCTACAACTTGAACAAATAGAAAGCGAGCAACAAGAGAATCCATCAGGCACCAGAAGAAAACAAATAATAAAAATTAGAGCTGAACTAAATGAATTAGAGAACAGAAAAACAATTGAAAGAATTAACAAAGCCAAAAGCTGGTTCTTTGAAAAAATTAACAAAATTGATAAACCATTGGCTAGACTGACTAAAGAAATACAGGAAAGGAAACAAATAACCCGAATAAGAAACGAGAAGGACCACATCACAACAGAACCAAATGAAATTAAAAGAATCATTTCAGATTACTACGAAAAATTGTACTCTAACAAATTTGAAAACCTAGAAGAAATGGATAAATTCTTGGAAAAACACTACCTACCTAAACTGACACATTCAGAAGTAGAACAACTAAATAGACCCATAACAAAAAAAGAGATTGAAACAGTAATCAAAAAACTTCCAACAAAAAAAAGCCCTGGGGCGGGGGCCAAGATGGCGGACTAGGTGGACGCTACCGCGGATCCCTCTTGCAACAAAGACTCGGAAAAACAAGGGAATCGATCACATACATAACAATCTACGAACTCTGAACAACAAGCACAGACTTAGAGACGGAAAACGAACAAATACGGGCAGACAGCGACTGTTTTCAGAACTAGGAGCCAGCGCACCAGGCAGGTGACCTTCGGAGCTCGATCTCGGGCAGAGCCCAGGGGGGCAGACGGCACAGAAAGGGGGCCCACCCCTTCCCCCCCGAACCCATCCCGGGAGGAAGTCTAGCAGGTTGACTCGGGCGGCGTAGGGGCGCAGCCGGAGGGAGAAGCACCCGGGAGGCAGTGACTGATCTGGGAGGGGGGAGAACAGCATCCCAGCTGGGGTGCCGTCCCGCCGGGAGTCAGGCGAGAAGCCGACGGGGCGCGAGCGGGGGGGGGTCAACTATATTTCCCTAAAGTGACCCCAGGGCGGGGCCCACACGTTCGTGCGGGAGGACACACACCCAGTCCGCGCGTGTGGCACGGCACACCAGAGGGAGAAATCCCCGGAAGTGTCTGGTCTCAAAACAGGGAAAGCAGCATCCCAGACGGGGAGCCATTCCGCTGGGATCTGGGCGCGCGCGCGCGGGCGGGGCACGAGCGCGGGGTCCATTTTTATTACCCTGAATTGACCCAGGGGACGGGACCACCTGGTCGTGCGAGTGACGCCCTCCCAGTTTGCGCGAGAGGTGTGGCACACCGGAAGGAGAAGTCCCCAGGAGGAACTGATTGGTCCCGAAGCGCAGAAAGTAGCGTCCCAGACGGGGTGCCGTCCTGCCGGGGCTTGGGCGCACGCACAAGCGGGGCGTGAGCGCGGAGTCCATTTTTATTGCCCTGAATTGACCCAGGAGGCGGGCCCACCTGGCCGTGCAGGTGACGCCAAACCAGTTCGCGCGAGAGGTGTGGCGCTCCGGAAGGAGAAGTCCCCGGGAGGAAGTGACTGGTTCCGGAACGGGGAAAGCAGCGTCTCAACCCGGAAGTCATCCCGCTGGGATTTGGGCGCGCGCACAGGTGGGGCGTGACCGCGGGACCTAATTATAATCGCCTGAATAGACCCTGGGGGCGGGCCCACCCGTTCGTGCGGGAAACGCCCACCCAGTGCCCACTAGCGGTGCCGCGCACCGGAGGAAGTCCCCAGGAGGAAGTGACTGGTTTCCGAGCAAGGAAAGCAGTGTCCTAGCCAGGGACCCGTCCAGCCCGGATTCTGGCGAACGGGGGCGGAGCGTGAACGTGGTGTTCAGCTCTATATTCTGTGGTGCTACACTCCTAGCTCTCAGATCCCTCCCCCACCCTCCCCAGGCGACCCCATTAACATCCGAACACCCGGAGCCAGAGAGAGAATTCAGATAGGGATCTGACTGCATTTTTTTTTAGCTGACTACTTGGAAAATCTAGTTTCCCAGTGATGGCTCGGAGACAGCAGTCCATATCAAACCACATAAAGAAACAGACCATGACAGCTTCTCCAACCCCCCAAACAAAAGAATCAAAATCTTTCCCAAATGAAGATACAATCCTGGAATTATCAGATACAGAATATAAAAAACTAATTTACAGAATGCTTAAAGATATCACAAATGAAATTAGGATAAATGCAGAAAAAGCCAAGGAACACACTGATAAAACTGTTGAAGAACTCAAAAAGATTATTCAAGAACATAGTGGAAAAATTAACAAGTTGCAAGAATCCATAGAGAGACAGCATGTAGAAATCCAAAAGATTAACAATAAAATTACAGAATTAGACAACGCAATAGGAAGTCAGAGGAGCAGACTCGAGCAATTAGAATGTAGACTGGGACTTCTGGAGGACCAGGGAAACAACACCAACATAGCTGAAAAAAAATCAGATAAAAGAATTAAAAAAAATGAAGAAACCCTAAGAATCATGTGGGACTCCATCAAGAAGGATAACTTGTGAGTGATTGGAGTCCCAGAACAGGGAGGGGGGACAGAAAACACAGAGAAAATAGTTGAAGAACTCCTGACACAAAACTTCCCTGACATCATGAAAGAAGAAAGGATATCTATCCAAGATGCTCATCGAACCCCATTTAAGATTGATCCAAAAAGAAAAACACCAAGACATATCATCATCAAACTTGCCAAAACCAAAGACAAACAGAAAATTTTAAAAGCAGCCAGGGAGAAAAGAAAGGTTTCCTTCAAGGGAGAATCAATAAGAATAAGTTCAGACTACTCAGCAGAAACCATGCAGGCAAGAAGGGAATGGGACGACATATACAGAGCACTAAACGAGAAAATCTGCCAACCAAGGATCATATATCCAGCAAAACTCTCTCTGAAATATGAAGGAGAAATTAAGATATTTACAGATAAACACAAGTTTAGAGAATTTGCAAAAACTAAACCAAGACTGCAAGAAATGCTAAAGGAGATTGTTTGGCCGGATGACCAATAATATCAGGTACCAGCACAATACAAGGTCACAAAACAGAACGTCCTGATATCAACGCAACTCAAACAGGGAAAGCACAAAAACAAACAAATTAAGACTAATTCTAAAAAATAAATAAATAAACAAAATAATACACACAACAGGAAATCATGGAAATCAATAGATAAACGATCAAAATAATCAAAAAGAGGGACTAAATATAGGAGGCATTGAACTGCCAGATGGAGAGTGATACAAGGCGAAATAGAAGGATACAAGTTCGGTTTTTACTTAGAAAAATAGGGGTAAATAAAAAGGTAACCACAAAAAGGAATATCAATTCCATAACTCAAGAAAAAAGCCAAGAAAAACGTAACGACTCAATAAACACAAAGTTAAACATTAAGAAAATGAGGATCTCACAAGCTACTAAGAAAAACGTCTCAGCACAAAAAAAGCATGTGGAAAAATGAAATGGCCAACAACACACATGAAAAGGCATCAAAATGACAGCACTAAAAACTTACTTATCTATAATTACGCTGAATGTAAATGGACTAAATGCACCAATAAAGAGACAGAGAGTCACGGACTGGATAAAAAAAACACGATCCATCTATATGCTGCCTACAAGAGACACACCTTAGACTTAGAGACACAAACTAAAACTCAAAGGATGGAAAAAAATATATCAAGCAAACAATAAGCAAAAAAGAAGAGGAGTAGCAATATTAATTTCTGACAAAATAGACTTTAGACTTAAATCCGCCACAAAGGATAAAGAAGGACACTATGTAATGATAAAAGGGACAATTGATCAGGAAGACATAACCATATTAAATATTTACGCACCTAATGACAGGGCTGCAAGATACATAAATCAAATTTTAACAGAATTGAAAAGTGAGATAGACACCTCCACATATATAGTAGGAGACTTCAACACACCACTTTCGGAGAAGGACAGGACATCCAGTAAGAAGCTCAATAGAGACACGGAAGACCTACTTACAACAATCAACCAACTTGACCTCATTGACTTATACAGAACTCTCCACCCAACTGCTGCAAAATATACTTTTTTTTCTAGCGCACATGGAACATTCTCTAGAATAGACCATATATTAGGGCATAAAACAAATCTTTCCAGAATCCAAAACATCGAAATATTACAAAGCATCTTCTCAGACCACAAGGCAATGAAGCTAGAAATCAATAACAGAAAAACTAGGGAAAAGAAATCAAATACTTGGAAAATGAACAATATCCTCCTGAAAAAAGACTGGGTTATAGAAGACATCAAGGAGGGAATAAGGAAATTCTTAGAAAGCAATGAGAATGAAAATACTTCCTATCAAAACCTCTGGGACACAGCAAAAGCAGTGCTCAGAGGCCAATTTATATCGATAAATGCACACATACAAAAAGAAGAAAGAGCCAAAATCAGAGAACTGTCCCGACAACTTGAACAAATAGAAAGTGAGCAACAAAAGAATCCATCAGGCACCCGAAGAAAACAAATAATAAAAATTAGAGCTGAACTAAATGAATTAGAGAACAGAAAAACAATTGAAAGAATTAACAAAGCCAAAAGCTGGTTCTTTGAAAAAATTAACAAAATTGATAAACCATTGGCTAGACTGACTAAAGAAAAACAGGAAAGGAAACAAATAACCCGAATAAGAAACGAGAAGGACCACATCACAACAGAACCAAATGAAATCAAAAGAATCATATCAGATTACTACATAAAATTGTACTCTAACAAATTTGAAAACCTAGAAGAAATGGATAAATTCTTGGAACAATACTACTTACCTAAACTAACACATTCAGAAGTAGAACAACTAAATAGACCCATAACAAAAAGAGATTGAAACGGTAATCAAAAAACTCCCAACCAAAAAAAGTCCTGGCCCAGATGGCTTCACTGCAGAGTTCTACCAAACCTTCAGAGAAGACTTAACACCATTACTATTGAAGGTATTTCAAAGTATAGAAAAAGACGGAATACTACCCAACTCATTCTATGAAGCTACCATCTCCCTGATACCAAAACCAGGTAAAGACATTACAAAAAAAGAAAATTTTAGACCTATATCCCTCATGAACATAGATGCAAAAATCCTCAACAAAATTCTAGCCAATAGAATCCAACAACACATCAAAAAAATAATTCACCCTGATCAAGTGGGATTTATACCAGGTATGCAAGGCTGGTTTAATATCAGAAAAACCATTAATGTAATCCATCACATAAATAAAACAAAAGACAAAAACCACATGATCTTATCAATTGATGCAGAAAAGGCATTTGACAAAGTCCAACACCCATTTATGATAAAAACTCTCACCAAAATAGGAATTGAAGGAAAATTCCTCAACATAATAAAGGGCATATATGCAAAGCCAACGGCCAATATCACTCTAAATGGAGAGAACCTGAAAGCATTTCCCTTGAGAACGGGAACCAGACAAGGATGCCCTTTATCACCGTTCTTATTCAACATCGTACTTGAAGTCCTAGCCAGGGCAATTAGGCTAGACAAAGAAATAAAGGGTATCCAGATTGGTAAGGAGGAAGTAAAGCTATCACTATTTGCAGATGACATGATAGTACACATGGAAAACCCTAAGAAATCCTCCAGAAAACTACTGAAACTAATAGAAGAGTTTGGAAGAGTCTCAGGATATAAAATAAACATACAAAAATCACTTGGATTCCTCTACATCAACAAAAAGAACACCGAAGAGGAAATAACCAAATCAATACCATTCACAGTAGCCCCCAAGAAGATAAAATACTTAGGAATAAATCTTACCAAGGATGTAAAAGACCTATACAAAGAAAACTATAAAACTCTGCTACAAGAAATTCAAAAGGACACACTTAAATGGAAAAACATACCCTGCTCATGGATAGGAAGACTTAACATAGTAAAAATGTCTATTCTACCAAAAGCCATTTATACATACAACGCACTTCCAATCCAAATACCAATGTCATACTTTAAGGGAATAGAGAAACAAATCACTAATTTCATATGGAAAGGAAAGAACCCCCGGATAAGCAAAACATTACTGAAAAAGAAGAAGAAAGTGGGAGGCCTCACCCTACCTGATTTCAGAACCTATTATATAGCTACAGTAGTCAAAACAGCCTGGTAGTGGTACAACAACAGGCACATAGACCAATGGAACAGAATTGAGAATCCAGATATAAATCCATCCATTTATGAGCAGCTGATATTTGACAAAGGACCAGTGTCAGTCAATTGGGGAAATAATAGTCTTTTTAACAAATGGTGCTGGCATAACTGGATATCCATTTGCAAAAGAATGAAACAGGACCCATACCTCACACCATGCACAAAAACTAACTCCAAGTGGATCAAAGACCTAAACATAAAGACTAAAACGATAAAAATCATGGAAGAAAAAATAGGATCTACCCTAGGAGCCCTAATACAGGGCATAAACAGAATACAAAACATTACCAAAAATGATGAAGAGAAACCAGATAACTGGGAGCTCCTAAAAATCAAACACCTATGCTCATCTAAAGACTTCACCAAAAGAGTAAAAAGACCACCTACAGACTGGGAAAGAATATTCAGCTATGACATCTCAGACCAGCCCCTGATCTCTAAAATCTACATGATTCTGTCAAAAATCAACCACAAAAAGACAAACAACCCAATCAAGAAGTGGGCAAAGGATATGAACACACATTTCACTAAGGAAGATATTCAGGCAGCCAACAGATACATGAGAAAATGCTCTCGATCATTAGCCATTAGAGAAATGCAAATTAAAACTACGATGAGATTCCATCTGACACCAACTAGACTGGCATTAATTCAAAAAACACAAAATAATAAATGTTGGAGAGGCTGCGGAGAGACTGGAACTCTCTTACACTGCTGGTGGGATTGTAAAATGGTACAACCACTTTGGAAATCCATCTGGCGTTATCTTAAACAGTTAGAAATAGAACTACCATACAACCCAGAAATCCCACTCCTCGGAATATACCCTAAAAATACAAGACCCTTCACACAAACAGATATATGCACACCCATGTTTATTGCAGCTCTGTTTACAATAGCAAAAAGCTGGAAGCAACCAAGATGTCCATCAACGGACGAATGGGTAAATAAATTGTGGTATATTCACACAATGGAATACTACGCATCGATAAAGAACAGTGACGAATCTCTGAAACATTTCATAACATGGAGGAATCTGGAAGGCATTATGCTGAGCGAAATGAGTCAGTTGCAAAAGGACAAATATTGTATAAGACCACTATTATAAGATCTTGAGAAATAGAAAAAACGGAAAAGAACACATACTTTTGTGGTTACAAAGGGGGGAGGGAGGGAGGGAGGGAGGGAGAGGGCTTTTTATTGATCAATCTGTAGATGGGAACTGCTTTGGGTGAAGGGAAAGACAACACACAAAACAAGGAAGGTCAGCCTAATTGGACAGGATTAAAAGTAAAGAGGTTTCCGAGATAAAATGAAAGCTTCAAAGGATAGCGAAGCAGGGGCTGGGGTCTGGGGAACTTGGTTTGAGAGGACTTCTAAATCAATGGGCAAAACAATTCTATTATGAAAACACTCTGCATCCCACTTTGAATTGTGGCACCTGGGGTCCTAAATGCCAACAAGCAGCCATCTAAAATACATTAATTGGTCTCAACCCACCAGGAGCAAAGGCAAAGGAAGAACACCAAGGTCACACGACAACTAAGAACCCAAGAGACAGAAAGGGCCACTTGAACCAGAGACCTACAATATCCTGAGACCAGAAGAACTAGTTGGTGCCCGGCCACAATCGATGTCTGCCCTGTCAGGGAACACAACAGACAACTCCTGAGGGAGCAGGAGACCAATGGGATGCAGACCCCAAATTCTCATTAAAAGACCACACCTAATGGTATGATTGCGACTAGAGGAATCCCAGAGACAATGCTCCCCAGAACTTCTGATGGCACAGGACAGGAACCATCCCCGAAGACAAATCATCAGGCATGAAAAGGACTGGTCAGTGGGGGGGAGAGAGATACTGATGAAGAGTGAGCTAATTAAATCAGGTGGACACGGGAGAGTGTGTTGGCAACTCTTGTCTGGAGGGGGGATGGGAAGATAGAGAGAGAGGGAAGAAGGTAAAATTGGCACGAAACGAGAGACTGTAAGGGCTGACTCAATAGGGGGAGAGCAAGTGGGAGAAGGGAGTAAGATGTATGTAAACCTACATGTGACAGACTGATTGGAATGGTAAATGTTCACTTGAAGGTTAATAAAAAAAAAAAAAAAAAAAGCCCTGGCCCTGACGGCTTCACTGCAGAGTTCTACCAAACTTTCAGAGAAGAGTTAACACCACTACTACTGAAGGTATTTCAAAGCATAGAAAATGACGGAATACTACCCAACTCATTCTATGAAGCCACCATGTCTCTGATACCAAAACCAGGTAAAGACATTACAAAAAAAGAAAATTATAGACCTATATCCCTCATGAACATAGATGCAAAAATCCTCAACAAAATTCTAGCCAATAGAATCCAACAACACATCAAAAAAGAATTCACCATGATCAAGTGGGATTTCTACCAGGTATGCAAGGCTGGTTTAATATCCGAAAAACCATTAATGTAATCCATCACATAAATAAAACAAAACATAAAAACCACATGATCTTATCAATTGATGCAGAAAAGGCATTTGACAAAGTCCAACACCCATTTATGATAAAAACTCTCACCAAAATAGGAATTGAAGGAAAATTCCTCAACATAATAAAGGGCATCTACGCAAAGCCAACAGCCAATATCACTCTAAATGGAGAGAACCTGAAAGCATTTCCCTTGAGAACGGGAACCAGACAAGGATGCCCTTTATCACCGCTCTTATTCAACATCGTACTTGAAGCCCTAGCCAGGGCAATTAGGCTAGACAAAGAAATAAAGGGCATCTGGATTGGCAAGGAGGAAGTAAACTTATCACTATTTGCAGATGACATGATCTTATACACAGAAAACCCTAAGGAATCCTCCAGAAAACTACTGAAACTAATAGAAGAGTTTGGCAGAGTCTCAGGATATAAAATAAACATACAAAAATCACTTGGATTCCTCTACATCAACAAAAAGAACACCGAAGAGGAAATAACCAAATCAATACCATTCACAGTAGCCCCCAAGAAGATAAAATACTTAGGAATAAATCTTACCGAGTATGTAAAAGACCTATACAAAGAAAATTACAAAGCTCTACTACAAGAAATTAAAAAGGACATACTTAAGTGGAAAAGCATACCTTGCTCATGGATAGGAAGACTTAACATAGTAAAAATGTCTATTCTACCAAAAGCCATTTATACATATAACGCACTTCCGATCCAAATTCCAATGTCGTATTTTAAGGGGATAGAGAAACAAATCACCAACTTCATATGGAAGGGAAAGAAGCCCCGGATAAGCAAAGCATTACTGAAAAAGAAGAAGAAAGTGGGAGGCCTCACTCTACCTGATTTCAGAAGCTATTATACAGCCACAGGAGTCAAAACAGCCTGGTATTGGTACAACAACAGGCACATAGACCAATGGAACAGAATTGAGAACCCAGATATAAATCCATCCACGTATGAGCAGCTGATATTTGACAAAGGACCAGTGTCAGTTAATTGCGGAAAAGACAGTCTTTTTAACAAATGGTGCTGGCATAACTGGATATCCATTTGCAAAAGAATGAAACAGGACCCATACCTCACACCATGCACAAAAACTAACTCCAAGTGGATCAAAGACCTAAACATAAAGACTAAAACGATAAAGATCATGGAAGAAAAAATGGGGACAACCTTAGGAGCCCTAATACAAGGCATAAACAGAATACAAAACATTACCAAAAATGACGAAGAGAAACCCGATAACTGGGAGCTCCTAAAAATCAAACACCTATGCTCTTCTAAAGACTTCACCAAAAGAGTAAAAAGACCACCTACAGACTGGGAAAGACTTTTCAGCTATGACATCTCAGACCAGCGCCTGATCTCTAAAATCTACATGATTCTGTCAAAACTCAACCACAAAAAGACAAACAACCCAATCAAGAAGTGGGCAAAGGATATGAACACACATTTCACTAAAGAAGATATTCAGGTAGCTAACAGATACATGAGAAAATGCTCTCGATCATTAGCCATTAAAGAAATGCAAATTAAAACTACGATGAGATTCCATCTCACACCAACAAGGCTGGCATTAATTCAAAAAACACAAACTAATAAATGTTGGAGAGGCTGCGGAGAGATTGGAACTCTTATACACTGCTGGTGGGAATGTCAAATGGTACAACCACTTTGGAAATCTATCTGGCGATATCTTAAACAGTTAGAAATAGAACTACCATACAACCCAGAAATCCCACTCCTCGGAATATACCCTAGAGAAACAAGAGCTATCACACAAACAGATATATGCACACCCATGTTTATTGCAGCTCTGTTTACAACAGCAAAAAGCTGGAAGCAACCAAGGTGTCCATCAACGGATGAATGGCTAAATAAATTGTGGTATATTCACACAATGGAATACTACGCATCGACAAAGAACAGTGACGAATCTGTGAAACATTTCATAACATGGAGGAACCTGGAAGGCATTATGCTGAGCGAAATTAGTCAGAGGCAAAAGGACAAATATTGTATAAGACCACTATTATAAGATCTTGAGAAATAGTATAAACTGAGAAGAACACATACTTTTGTGGTTACGAAGGGGGGAGGGAGGGAGGGAGGGAGAGGGTTTCCTATTGATTAATCAGTAGATAAGAACTGCTTTAGGTGAAGGGAAAGACAACACTCAATACATGGAAGGTCAGCTCAATTGGACTGGACCAAAAGCAAAGAAGTTTCCAGGATAAAATGAATGCTTCAAAGCTCAGCGGAGCAGGGGCAGGGGTCTGGGGAACATGGTTTGAGGGGACTTCTAAGTCAACTGGCAAAATAATTCTATTAGGAAAACATTCTGCATCCCACTTTGAAATGTGGCGTCTGGGGTCTTAAATGCTAACAAGCGGCCATCTAAGATGCAGCAATTGGTCTCAACCCACCTGGAGCAAAGGAAAATGAAGAACACCAAGGTCACACGACAACTAGGAGCCCAAGAGACAGAAAGGGCCACATGAACCAGAGACCTACATCATCCTGAGACCAGAAGAACTAGTTGGTGCCCGGCCACAATCGATGTCTGCCCTGACAGGGAGCACAACAGAGAACTCCTGAGGGAGCAGGAGATCAGTGGGATGCAGACCCCAAATTCTCATAAAAAGACCATACTTAATGGTCTGACTGAGACTAGAGGAATCCCGGTGGCAATGCTCCCCAGACCTTCTGTTGGCATAGGACAGGAACCATCCCCGAAGACAAATCATCAGACATGAAAGGGACGGGTCAGCGGGGGGGAGAGAGATGCTGATGAAGAGTGAGCTAATTAAATCAGGTGGACACTTGAGAGTGTGTTGGCAACTCTTGTCTGGAGGGGGGATGGGAAGATAGAGAGAGAGGGAAGCTGGCAAAATTGTCACGAAAGGAGAGACTGAAAGGGCTGACTCAATAGGGGGAGAGCAAGTGGGAGTAGGGAGTAAGATGTATGTAAACTTACATGTGACAGACTGATTGGATTTGTAAACGTTCACTTGAAGCTTAATAAAAGTTAATTAAAAAAAAAAAGTGAATAGAGCCTCAAAGACCTGTGAATACCGTCAAGTGTACCAATGTATATACAATGGAGCCCCAGAAGGTATGTTCCACCACAGGACATTTGCACCTACTGCTCCTCTGCCTGACTCATTCTTCCCTTATACATAAGCATGGCTCACTCCCTTTTCTCTCCCATGTCTTTGTTCAAATATAATCTCAGCAGTGAGGCCTTCCTTGACCTCTCCATACAAAATAGCAGTTCCCTATCCTTCTTCGCCTCCTACCTTTCTTTATTTTTCTCTATAGCCATCATCACTATCTGATAGTCTATTCATCTATTTATTTATCTGGTTGTAGTCTCTACAAGAGGTAAATTCCACAAAAGCTTAGAGTTTGTTGTTCGATTCCCTGCCATATGAGCAGCTCCTGACTCAGTTCTGGTATCCTACAGATGTTCAACAAATATTTTTTGAATTAGTGAGTTTTACCAGCCGTAAAAACATCTATATGGTTTGATCCGACAAACTCACTCCTACGAATTTAGGCAAATGATTCCAGAGAAAAGTTATATGAAAGCAAATGTCATTGCTATAGAGTATGTTTGTCAAGTCTTATTTTACCAACGGCATAAGGAAAGCTAATAATGAAAAAAATCAGCATGTGGATGTCAGGCTTTTAGGAAAGGTACCTCGGAAAAAAGTTTTTAAACAAGTCTGACTCTTGAAGGAAGTAGCAGATTTGGTTTAGCAGAAGACAGACTCTAGCCAAAGACCCAGGAAGAGGAATGTTGTTGTCAGTTGCCGTCAAGTCAATTCCAACTCATGGCAACCCCACGTGGGCAGAATAGAACTGCTCCACAGGGTTTTCAACACCGTGACCCTTCAGAAGCAGATCATCAGACCTGTCTTCCGAAGCACCTCTGGGGTGGGTTCAAACCACCAACCTTTTGGCTGTTAGTCAAGTGCTTAACCGTTTGCACCACCCAGGGGCCTAGGAAGAGGAATGGGGCCTGGCAAATAATACCTAAAGGAAACCAGTCACCCAAGCCAGTGAGCCCCTTGGGAGGAGTAGAGTTTGGGGACTAGAGAGAAGTTGATAGGTGAGGTTACCTGGGAGGTGATAGAACACACCTGAAATTCAATCCAACTATGACTCAGCTCTTCTCTTTAAAAAAAAAAATAATAATAATTGGGGAATGCCAAAATATTGTAAATGTAATGCTTGCACCTTGTAAAAACCATTTTAAGATACCTAGAAATGTGTAAAATATCTGAGATTTGCTCTTCCAGATCAGGAGAGTCATTCTACAGTTCCTGGCAGATCCTGTCAAACACACGCCCACCTAGGTTCTAACACGAGCCAGCACAGATCAGCAAGGGCAAGACTTCTCCAGTACACACCTCCAGCCTATTAAGGATCCCTTAATGAGATAATTTGGGGGCTGTCACCATGTTTGCAACTCTTTCAGAAAAGATTTGAGACTAATTTCAACAGAAAGAACGAAAAGTAATTCTTCTAGGTGAGAAAAATCCTCAGACAGGAAAACTCTTCAGGAAAAAATATTTGGGGGGGAAAGAAAACTCTCAGGGCAAAGAGCTAAACTAACCAAAGGACATTTAGGGGCTCTGTCTTAACCAATTACCAATTATTTAAAAAATCTGAACCAGAGGACAATGAAGGTTCAGTGGTAGGATTGTCTCCTTCCTCGCAGGAGATCCAAATTTGATTTCCAGCCAATGCACCTTAAGCACAGCCACCACCCATCTGTCATAGGAGGCTTGTGTGTTGCTATGACATTGAACAGGTTTCAGCTGAACTTCCAGACTAAGACTAGGAAGAAACGCCTAGCAATGTACTTCTAAAATGAGCCAACGAAAACCCTATGGATCACAGCAGACAAATCCACAACTGATCATGGGGATGGTGCGGGACCACCTAGCAGTTCTGTTCTGCTGTGCACCGGGTCGTCACGAGACAGGGCCAACTTGACAGCAGCTACAAAAGCAACAAATCTGAACCAGAGTCATGAGAGCGTACAAGTACCAACTCATTCTCTCAGCAAATCTTTATGGGGACAATGTCAGTCCTGAGACTACGTATGTGGTCTCTGCGCTCATGGAGCCCATGAGGGCAGTCTCTGGGCCTAGATGTTCCCGAGACAAAAAGTAGGGCAGGTGCAAAATCCATTATCTGAAATCCCTGGTGCACTTTGTAATTTAGAATGTTCTGGATTGATTTCATTAAAAATATACAAGTGCGCAGACCTTATATTTCGTAGCAGCCCAAGCAAGGTCCAGTGCAGCACGCTGTAATCAAACATATTAGTATCGCTGTAGTAAAGCATGGATACTTATCCTAAGTGGGATAAATAAGACCATAAATAGCCTCAGTTCAGGTCAGCATTTTTCCACCAGATGAATTGGCTTCAAAGTTATGGAAAACTGACTTTTCAGAGCTTTTTGGATTTTAGGATTGTGGATAAGGGATGGTGGATTTTGGACACATGCTGTTTTCAGAGAAACCTGACATTCCTGAAAAGAGTGAATGCATGTAACAAAGCAAGCAGAGTTGGGATCACTGGACTTCAATTGCTTGGGCTCTCAGCTATCTTTACCATCAATGATATGCTCGAGTCCATCATTGCGGCTACTGTGTATTTTCAGTGCCCTCCAACCCAGGAGGCTCACCTTCCAGCACTATATTAGATAATATTCTATTGTGATCCACACCATTTTCATTGGCTCATTTTTGAAAGTAGATTGCCAGCGCTTTCTTCCTAGTCCGTCTTAGTCTGGAAGCGCCACTGAAACCTGCCCGCTATGGTTGACCCTGCTGGTATTTGAAATACTGGCGGTATAGCTTCCAGTATCATAGCAACACACAAGCCACCACGGTACAACAAACTGATAGACGGGTGGTGGCCACCACCTATAGCCCCATGTAAATTAAATGGCGATATACAAGACAGTTTGACATCCAGGACAGGAGCTCCTTGATGGAGAATATTTTGCAAATATAGTTTGGAACATGAGGATGTGGTGTTGTTTTAAAATATACAGATATATAAATGAATTTAACAACAATTACACAAAGTATGGTGCCCTGGTGGTGCAGTGGTTAAGAGCTATGGCTGCTAACCAAAAGGTGGGCAGCTCAAATCCACCAGCTACTCCTTGAAAACTCCATGTGGCAGTTCTGCTCTGTCCTGTAGGGTCACTATGAGCCAGAATCAACTCGATGGCAACAAGTTTGGTCTGGTCTGGTCTGGTCTGGTCTGGTCTGGTTGGTACAAAGAATGCTAGACCATTTGGTTTAAGTAATGCTCATAACAGTAATTAATGCATAAAGCACTCATCACATGCCTGGTAGTGTCTGAGCTCTTTGCCAGATCAACTCATTCATCTTCACAACAATCCACAGGGCAGGTATTTCCATTTTACAAATGAGGAAACTGAGGCACGGAGCAGTTACATGACTTGGAGTAGGGCACAGCTGGAATTTGCACCCAGGAAGCCTGATTCTGAAGTTCATACTATTAACTAAAACCCTAAACTATAAGAAGAAAGGAATCATGGATTACCGGTATTTTCTGAGAAGGCAGGAGGGGAGGAAAAAGTCTGTTATAAGTCCTTTATATTCACTGGTTACCAGAAAATATAAACACATACCCTAGATGATGATACTAAAGGAGTGACCTTCTGCAGATTTCTTCAGGTTCTTTGCCATGCCCTTGGAGTCAAGATTCAGATATATTGAATCTATAGAAAATGATCACAGACATTCTCTCCCCAACATGGAACCTGGGAGGTGCCAGTGCCCTTGGAGAGCTTTAAGTGTCCCGATGGGCAGTACCTGTGAGCTACTCCTAGCCCATCACTATTATCCCTCAGGTGTAGCCCAGCAAAGCCAGAGGTCACTCACAAATCTGCTTGGCCTAACAGCAACCCATCAACTTCAGGGCAGAGCATCCCTCCCCCATTTGTGAAGATGAGGGGTCCTTCAGGGAGGACCCACACTGCCCAGTGACATATCAGCATGATGGACATCTCCCGCTCCATGCTGCACCAGAGTCTTCTAGCAGGTACAGGCTTGCATTCCCACACTTTTCCAACCCCAGCTCATGGGAAGGATTTCAAGACACCTCTATACTGTCCAAGCCATCTCCCCTAATAGTGTCACCCCACAAATGACTACCTAGTGGGACCCTATGGTTCTGATATCCTTGCTCTAGAAATACTTTCCAGAATGCTTGCTTGTACTTGTGAATGAATTAACTCTTAGTTTTCATCACTACAAGTACCAAACATGTAGGCTCCAAAGGGAAGCCCCTTCTCTAGGTCATGGTGTCGCCAAAACAAATTGTTTCTTATTAAGAAAAGCCCTTGTTTTCTTTTTGTTTTGTTTTTTCTTCAACAATAATCAGTCTGACTCCATACAGATTTCTCCCAATGCCTGCTACCACCTCTATTTCCTCTGCCACTAAACCGATGAGAGACTGAGGAGTGGAAAATGGCTAGGATGGCTCTCACTTACAGAAGAGCTGCTAAAGACGATGAACTTTTAAGCTTTGGTTTTGTCTTATCTCGTTTACTCTAAACAGAAGCAGAACAGTGTTTTGCCATGAAATACATTTTTATGGTGAAGATGGCTAGATGGTTTTTCTCATATATTGGACTCTTAAACTTCAAGCACCATTCCCTTTGCTGTTGTTGTTGTTAGGTGCCATCGAGTCGGTTCCGATTCATAGCGACCCTATGCACAACAGAACGAAACACTGCCCGGTCCTGAGCCATCCTCACAATCATTGTTATGCTTGAGCTCATTGTTGCAGCCACTGTGTCAATCCACCCTGTTGAGGGTCTTCCCCTTTTCCACCGGCCCTGTACTCCACCAAGCATGATGCCCTTCTCCAGGGACTGATCCTTCCTGACAACATGTTCAAAGTATGTAAGACACAGTCTCACCATCCTTGCTTCTAAGAATTCTGGTTGTACTTCTTCCAAGACAGATTTTTTGGTTCTTTTGTCAGTCCATGGTATATTCAATATTCTTCGCCAACACCACAATTCAAAGGCGTCAATTCTTCTTCGGCCTTCCTTATTCATTGTCTAGCTTTCACATGCATATGATACCATTGAAAATACCATGGCTTGGGTCAGGTGCATCTTAGTCTTCAAGGTGACATCTTTGCTTTTCAACACTTTAAAGAGGTCCTTTGCAGCAGATTTACCCAATGCAATGTGTCGTTTGATTTCTTGACTGCTGTTTCCATGGCTGTTGATTGTGGATCCAAGTAAAATGAAATCTTTGACAAGTTCGATTTTTCTTGGTCCAGTTGTGAGGATTTTTGTTTTCTTTATATTGAGGTGCAATCCATACTGAAGGCTGTGGTCTTTGATCTTCATTAGTAAGTGCTTCAAGTCCTCTTCACTTTCAGCAAGCAAGGTCGTGTCATCTGCATAACGCAGGTTGTTAATGAGTCTTCCTCCAATCCTGATGCCCCGTTCTTCTTCATATAGTCCAGCTTGTATTATTTGCTCAGCATACAGATTGAATAGGTATGGAAAAAATACAACCCTGACGCACACATTTCCTGACTTTAAGCCAATCAGTATTCCCTTGTTCTGTCTGAAAAACTGCCTCTTGATCTACATACACATTCCTCACCAGCACAATTAAAGTGTTCTGGAATTCCCATTCTTCGCAATGTTATCCATAATTTGTTATGATCCAGTCGAATGCCTTTGCATAGTCAATAAAACACAGGTAAACATCCTTCTGGTATTCTCTGCTTTCAGCCAGGATCCATCTGACATCAGCAATGATATCCCTGGTTCCACGTCCTCTTCTGAAACCGGCCTGAATTTCTGGCAGTTCCCTGTCGATATACTGCTGCAGCCATTTTTGAATGATCTTCAGCAGAATTTTGCTTGTGTGTGATATTAAAGATAGTGTTCTATAATTTCCACATTCGGTTGGATCACCTTTCTTGGGAATAGGCATAAATATGGATCTCTTCCAGTCAGCTGGCCAGGAAGCTGTCTTCTATATTTCTTGGTATAGACGAGCGAGCACCTTCAGCACTGCATCTGTTTGTTGAAACATCTCAATAGATATTCCATCAATTTCTGGAGCCTTGTTTTTCACCAATGCCTTCAGGGCAGCTTGGACTTCTTCCTTCAGTACCATCAGTTCCTGATCATATGCCACCTCTTGAAATGGTTGAACATCGACTAATTCTTTTTTGGTATAATGACTCTGTGTATTCCTTCCATCTTCTTTTGATGCTTCCTGCGTCGTTTAATATTTTCCCCATAGAATCCTTCACTGTTGCAACTGAAGGCTTGAATTTTTTCTTCAGTTCTTTCAGCTTGAGAAACGTTGAGCTTGTTCTTCCCTTTTGGTTTTCCATCTCCAGCTCTTTGCACATGTCATTATAATACTTTGTCTTCTTGAGATGCCCTTTGAAATCTTCAGTTCTTTTACTTCATCAATTCTTCCTTTTGCTCAGCTGAAACCTGTCCTCCATGGGTGACCCCGATTGTATCTGAATACCAGTGGCATAGCTTCCAGCATCACAGCAACACACAAGCCCCCACAGTATGGCAAACTGACAGACTTGTGGGGGCCATTCTCTTTACATTACTATATATAGTTACCACCAACATTTTGTGTCAATGGAAAACAATGCCATTAAACACTTTGCCTTTGCCTTTGGCCCTCAGTTTTTTTTTTTTTAAGTTCCACAGTGACCTAGTGCTTTGGGCAAATGATTTCAACTCTGCTCCTTCACTGCACAGTGGAAATAATGATACTCATCAGTCCAAAAGTCAACTTTAATTAAAATACTGGAAGTGTGACCCACAGGCTGAAATAAGACTCAGATTGTGAGGAATCACTATCCCCAAATAAAGGGTGACCATCTGAAAAATGGACAAATGTTTTGTGTACCGCCAAATTTTAACAGAAACAGTATTTAGGCAATGCCTGCCTGCTGCTAAGTAGCTTACAGTGTCACCTAGGAAAGAGACTCAACACATGGAACCACCAAATGACAATTCAGAACAGAGTATTGATAAGCCCCAAAGGAAATATGTAGGAAATACGTAGTAGAAATAAATTAATATGAGGAAGACATCAAGGGAGAAGAAAAGAAGGGATTCAAAAAGTTGCAGAAAGATGAGTTAGAAAGAGCTGGAGCTGGGTAGGTATGAGCACAGCGGTTTAGAGGAAGGAGAGGAGAAATATGTGACAGGGTAGAGGGTCTACATTAGAAGGCAAAGAAATATAAGATTGGCTAGAAAGAATGGGGGCAAACTATAGATTACCTAGGAAGATATGCATTTTCTTTTTCATGAAAAGGAACTCTCTGCAATTTTTCCACAAAGAAGGAAATAATAGAGCTCTTCTTTTGCTCTTTCTCCTGCAGTAGTTATCCAATGTAAATGCGATGATCTTCTCCCTCTGGTCCCTATAAAAAAAAAAACCAAACCCACTGCCATCGATTCAGCCAGCCTGTAATTTCATACTATCATTAAGAGCAGTACTGCTCCAACTTTCTGTGTATGAGAACCACCTGGTGATCTTGTTACACTGCAAGTGTTGATTTGCTAAATCTGGGGAGGGGGCCGAGATTCTGCATTGCCAACAAGCTCCCAATGATGTGGTCTAAGGACCACACTTGGACTAGCAAGGATCTAGGATCTAACTCTCAAGTTAGGGAGAAAGAGATTTCTGAATCCCCTAGGGAGCTTCGTCATGCTCCACCCACCTGCTCCTGCCTGCACCATGATCAATACTAATCCATGATGTTAAAAGGTCCCCGTTCATGCAGTTTTTACCCCCAAAGATTCTGCTGGGATAGCTGCTGGCAGACTGAATGACAACAGAGCTAAAATACTATTAAATGATAAGGGTTTTTTTTAATACTCAATTTAAAAAAAAGAAAAAAGTCCAATATCTTCTGCCTCTTCTCACCAAACACAAAAGTATAACACCCAAGAAGTCAACTTGGGAATTGTCTCCATTTATCAGTCTTAAAGAGTTCCTGAGGCTCTGTTTGCACATCTTTGCTTCCTTTCCCACTCACTGGCTCTTCATTCAAGTTCCAGCCTTCACTGTATCAAAGGTGCCCTGAGGGAGCCCCTTGCAGGAACAAAGCCAAAAATATAGTCACCATGCTGAAAGCTCACAAAGATGATAGGTATGAACCCTTCTGAGCTCAGATCAGGCCGTTCTGAGACAAAACAGGAACTGAGTGTTTTGGGCTTCCCCCAGCCTATTTGTTCATGCACATCTATTAGACCTGTTGGGGCAGATCTTGTGATACCAATATTTACACGTAAGTGAGGGTTACTGTCTTAGCTTCCTAGGAGTGCCTTAACAAAATACCACAAAATGGGTGGCTTTAAAGAACAGAAATTTATTGTCTCACAGTTCTGGAGGAGTTCTGAAGTCTGAATTCAGGGTGTCAGCAGGGCCATGCTCTCTGTCTGCTTGAGGGGAAGATTCTTCCTTGTCTTTCAGCTCTGGTAGTCTGGAGTTTTCTTGCCATTCCTTGGCTTGTAGCTGGATCCTCTTATGGTGTATTTCCCCTGCTTGTGTGACTCTCTCTCCATTTATGTTCTCCCCTTTTATAAGACATCACTCAGAAGAGATTAGGAGTAGTAGGACAGTCTACTCCAATATGACTTACCTGATGATATCTTCAAAGAAAGACCCTATTTTCCCAAACAAGGTCACATTCACAGGTACAGGGGTTAGGACTTCAACAGATCTTCCTGGACAACACAATTCAATCCACATAGTTACCAGCTGCTACACACTCACACCCACACACAGAGACACAGACCCAACCTCCATACCCAGTTATATCAAAAGCTGGTCTCAGATAAATTATGTTAGTCACACAGCCAACGACCCACGAGCAGATGCAAAAACAATCATACCACCATGTGTGTAAGTTCTTGTCATGTCCCAGCAATCTGAGATTTTTATTGACCAGAACCACTCTGCATGAAAGGTTCCCAGAGGCTGAACTGTGGCAGGATTCATCTAACCATCTGTCTTAGTTATCTAGTGCTGCTATAACACAAATACCACAAGTGGGTGGCTTTAATAAACAAAAGTTTAGTTTATTCTCTCACACTTTAGGAGGTTGTAAGTACAAATTCACAGTGCCAGTTCCAGAGAATGGCTTTCTCTTTCAGTTGGCTCTGGAGAAAGGTCCTTGTCATCAATCTTCCTCTGGTCTGGGAGCTTCTCAGCACAGGAAACCTGGGTCCAAATGACGTGCTCTGCTCCCAGCACTGCTTTCTTGGTGATGTGAGGTCCCCATGTCTCTGCTCACTTCTCTCTTTTATATCTCAAAAGAGAGTGGCTTAAGACACAATCTAATTTTTTAGATTAGTCCTGCCTCATTAACATAACTGCTGCTAATCCCATCTCATCAACATCATAGAGATAGGATTTACAACACATAGGAAAATCACATCAGATGACAAAATGGTAGACAATCACACAATACTGGGCATCATGACCTACCCAAATTGACAGATATTTTGGGGGGACACAACTCAATCCTTGACACCATCTATCAGGGAGGTAGAGAACTCTGACCCAGCAGCAGGGCTACGGGACTGTTGGGGGATGAAGTCTGGGGCCCCAGCCTGAGACCAAGGGTGAAGGGACTGCTGGGCTTCTGCACGGATGTCTCTGAGGGAAACAAGGGAGAGTAGGCCCCCTGTGACAGCCTGGAGGCAGGGGTGTTGAAGACCTGGCACTACAACCATACTTGGCCGCTTTCAGACAGTGTGATTAGGGCAGACCATTCAAGCTCAGTTTCCGACTGTAAAATGAGGGTTCTACTGATGACCTCCCAGGCCACTGCAAGGGTAATGCGAGAGAAAGAGCCTCATGGGAAGCTGTGCAGCAAGGGCAAACCCCCAGGCAAAAGTTAATTACCCTGACTACTCAGCCTGTAGTAGTATCCCTGACCTTAAGGCAGACTTTCTTGGCCTCAGCACTGCTGACACTCTAGGCTGAATAATCTTTGTTGGGGGCACTGTCCTGTGCACTGTAAGATGTTTGGCAGCATTCCTGGTCTCAACCCACTAGATGACAATTGGACCCCACCCAAGCTGCGACAACCGAAAATGTCTTCAGACATTGCCCAATGTCCCAGAGGGAGGAGAATTCCCCTCCCCTGCTCCTTGAGAACCACTACCTCAAGGGACAGGAACCTCAGAGACACACTCAGTGGCAGACCTCTGCAGAGCCCAGGGGCAGGCTGCATCCTCCCTTCCCAAGGTAAATATGGAGAAGGAGAGAAGGCCAGTGGGAAAGACGCCGAATCCACAACAGCTAAAAACCAGGACATCTAAGGGCATGGTTTGGGTTTGGAGAGTATGCAGGTCCTCCATTGTATTTCTCTATGTGTATAATATGGTGTCATGCTGAAATCGATACAAATTTTTTCTATTGATCTGTTATATTCTAGAGAAGATAAAATATTTGTCTACGAAAAGAACACATTGTTCATGAAGGTAAACAAGAGCAGTGGCCTATCATGTGCCAAGGTGTGAAGTGGGGCAAATGGCTTCTGTGGGAAGCACGAAGTATCACACGTAGAGCAGAAGGGTACACTGTCCTCCTCGCTTGGCAGGTGTTCCCATTGGAAATCAAATCAGTCTGTGCCTGAGTACCACTTACATTCTAAAGGGAGATGTCATGGATTGAATTATGTCCCCCCAAAAATGTGTGTATCAACTTGGTTAGGCCATGATTCCCAGTATTCTGTGGTTGTCCTCCATTCTGTGATTGTAATTTTATGTTGAGAGGATTAGGCTGGGATTGTAACACCACCCTTACTCGGGTCACCTCCCTGATCCAATGTAAAGGGAATTTCCCTGGGGTGTGGCCTGCACCACCTTTTCTCTCTCAATAGATAAAAGAAAAGTGAAGCTAGCAGAGAAGGGGACCTCATACCACCAAGAGAACAGCACCGAGAGTACAGTGCTTCCTTAGGACCTAAGGTTCCTGCACTGGGATGCTCCCAGACCAAGGAAAGACTGATGCGTCACAAGGACCTTCCTCCAGAGCCAATAGAGAGAGAAAGCCTTCCCTTGGAGCTGACGCCCTGAATTTGGACTTCTAGCCTACTAGACTGTGAGAGAATAAATTTCTCTTTGTTAAAGCCATCCACTTGTGATATTTCTGTTACAGCAGCACTGGATAACTAAGACAGGAGAGTTCTGGTCAATCAAGCAATGGATAAAAATGTACAGACACTAGTACCAAGCAAGAAAGGCGGAAAAAAAGCATTGGGTAATAAAGGAAAGTTCCAGAAGGTAGGATTTAGAGTTTGATGTTTGGACATATCTTTTAGAAGCCCTCTTTAGTTCTTCTTTCCAAGATCTAACTCTACCTCCTGTTTGCTGAGAGGACACTAACTGGAAGCCAGGCTATGTGAGCAGGCTGTGGTGCCTTGCAGACTGAAAAGCAGCAGGACGCAGTGTCAGCCCCAGCTTCTGACCTCAAACACAGACCTTAGCTTTCCTTCTGCCTTCCATTTCCCAAACCACACAACAGAAACACTGGCCTAGCAAGCCGTTCTCTTAATTTTTACAGTGCTTCCACAGCTGCTAAGAGCTCATTAAAATTGCAGATGCCCAAACCATCTCCCCCAAAATGTCCATTTCAGTAAGTCCTACTGGGAACCAGGAATTGACCTTCAGATCTAGGTAGGGCCTGGACCACACCTAGGGAGGTATGGAATCGCCCCAGGATCCTTCCAGGGATGTTCACCTGTATGTTTCACTTTGGGAAGAACATCAACTCCGCTCAAATATCTTAAGAGCTGTTTAACTGTGTAGTTAACAGTTATGTTCTGATGAACTTAGGTAGCCTTGAGGTCTTCCTCTGAGGGTGCAAGCAAAAAATAAAAACAATGACTTCAGAGCTCTTAAAGAGTAATGTATATTCTTCTGCAGGATTTTTTTTTTTTTGTCACAAAGCATTTCAACCATTTTTACATGTACAATTCAGTGACGTTAACTACATTCACCATGTTGTGCAACCATCATCGCTCTCCATTTCCAAGTTTTTTAATCACCATTGACAAAAACTCTGTACCACTCCGGCAACACCCCCTCCTCCATTTCCCTCTCCCACCCACCGCAGGTAAGCACTCATGAACTTTGGTCTCTATCTAATTGCCTATTCTGGATATTTATATAAGTGGAATAATACACTATTCATACCTTTGTGTCTGACATTTCATTTAGCATAATGTTTTCAAGGTTCATTCGCGTTGTAGCATGTATCAGAACTTCCTTTCTGCTGAATATATTCCATTATACATATATATCACATTTTATTTACCCATTCATCTGTTGATGGACACTTGGATTGTTTCCACCTTTTGGCTATTGTGACTAGTGCTGTACTGAACATTGGTGTACAAGTATTTGTGCTCCTGCTTTCAATTTTTCTGAGTATATATCTGGAAATAGAATTGCTGGGTCATAATGTAGTCCCGTATTTAACTTTTGAGGTACCACGAAACTGTTTTCCATGAAGTTTGCACCATTTTACAATCTCACTAGCAGTGGATGAGGGTTACGATTTCTCCACATCCTCACCAACACTTGTTTCCATTTTTATGATCATAGCCATCCTACCCACCCCGTTGCCACTGAGTTGATTTCGACTCATAGTGACCCCATAGGGTTTCCAAGGCTGTAAATCTCTATGGAAGCAGACTCCCATGTTTTTCTCCTGTGGAGCCACTGGTAGTTTTGAACCACTGACCTTTCAGTTAACAGTCAATCACTTTAACCACTGCGCCACCAGGGCTCCTTACAGCTGTCCTAGTGGGAGTAAAGTAGTATCTCATTAAAGTTTTGATTTGCATTTCCCTAACGATGTTGAACCTCTTACTGGCCATCTGTGTATCTTTTTTAATGAAATGTCTATTTAAGTCCTCCGCCCATTTTTAATTGGGTTGCTTGTTTCCTTTTGTTCAGTTGTAAGGGTTTTTTATATATTATGGATATTAAACCCATATCAGATACATGGTTCCCAAATATTTTCTCCCAATCTGTAGATTGTCCTTTCATTTTTCTGATAAAATCCTTTAGCAAACAAGTTCCTAATTTTAATGAAATCCCATTTGCCTCCTTTGTTGCCCATGCTTTTAGTGTTATGCCCATGAATCCACTGTCAAAAATTAAGTCTCAAAACATTACTCCTATGTTTTGTTCTAAGAGTTTTATGGTTTTAGTTCTTACATTTAAGCCTTTCATCCATTTTGAGTTAATATTTGCATATGGTGTGCGGTATGGGTCCAAATTTTTTGTTCTTTTTTCATGCAGATATCCAGTCGTCCCAGCACCATTTATTGAAGAGACTATTATTTCCCCGTTGGAGGGACTTAACAACCTTATAGAAAATCAACTGGCCTGGGATTATGAGTTTATTTCTGGACTCTTAATTTTATTACATTTTGTCTGTCTTATTATAGGGTCGCTATGAGCTGGAATTGACTTGACGGCGTTAGGTTTGGCTTGGTTTTTTTTTTTTTTACCAGACTGTTTTGATTACTGTAGCTTTATAGTATGTTTTGAGATGGGGAACTGGGAGTCCTTCTACTTTATTTTTCTTTTTCAAGATTGCTTTGGGTATGCAGGGCCCCTTGCAATTCCACACAAATTTGAACCCTGGCTTTTCCATTTCTGCTATGAAGGCTTGGAATTTTGATGGGGATTGCTTTGGGTAGTATTGATATCTTAACAATATTAAGTCTTCCAATTCATGAACACAGAATATCTTTCCATTTTTTTAAGTCTTGTTTAAGTTCTTCAGCAATGTTTTATAGTTTTCAGTGTACAAGCCTTTCACCTACCTGGTTAAATTTATTCCTAGGTATTTGATTCTTTTAGGTGCTATTGTAAATGGAATTGTTTTCTTAATTTCCTTTTCAGACTTCTCATTGCTAGTACAAAAACTCAATTGATTTTTGTGTGTTGATCTCATACCCTATAGCTTTGTTGAATTCATTTATTAGCTGTAATGCCTTTGGCATTTTCTGTATTTAGGATCATGTCATCTGTGAATATAGTTTTACTTCCTTCCAGATGTGGATATATATCTTTTTCTTGCCTAATTGCTCTGGCTAGGACTTTCAGTACAATGTTGAATAGCAGTGGTGAAAGTGAGCATCCTTGCCTTATTCCTGATCTTAAGGGGAAAGCTCACAATTTTTTCCACTGAGTATGATGTTAGCTATGGATTTTTCAAAAATGCCCTTTATCACATCGAGGGGTTTCCCCTCTATTCCTACTTTGCTGAGTGTTTTTCTCATGAAAGGGTGTTGGATTTTGTTGAATGCCTTTTCTGCATGGATTAAACTGATCATGTAGTTCTTCTCCTTTGTTCTATTAATGTGGTATATTACATGGATTGACTTTATAATGTTGAACCACCCTTGCATTCCTGGATAAATCCCACTTGGCCATGGTAGACAAGTCCTTTAATATGGTGTTGGGATTCTGTTTGCTAGTATTTTGTTAAGGATTTTTGCATCTATATTCATAAGGGATATGGGGCCATAGTTTCGTTTTCTTGTGATATCTTTGTCTAGCTTTGGTATCATGGTAATGCTTGCCTCATAGAATCAGTAGGAAGTGTTCCCTTCTCTTCTATTTTTTGGAAGAATCTGAGAAGGGTTGGTGTCAGTTCTTTAAATATTTGGTAGATTTCTCTAGTAAAGCCATGTGGTCCAAGACTTTTTTGTTGTTGCTGGAAGGATTTTGATTACTGATGCAGCCTCTTCATTTGTTACGAGCCTGCTGAGATTTTCTATTCCTTCTTCACACAATTTTGGTAATTTGTGGTTTCTAGGAATTTGTCCGTTTCATCTAAATTATCTAATCTGTTGGCATACAACAGTTTATAATATTCTCTTATGATTCTTTTTATTTCTGTAGGATTGTTTGCAATGCCCCCACTTTCATTTCTAATTTTTGTTATTTGCATCTTTTTTCCTTTGTCAGTCTAGCTAAAGGTTTGTCAATTGTGTTCATCTTTTCAAAAATCAACTTCAAGTTTCATTGGTTCTATTGTTTTCTATTCTCTATTTCATTTCTTTCTGCTTTAATCTTTGTTATTTCCTTCCTTCTGGTAGCTTTGGGCTTGGTTTGCTCTTCTTTTTCTGGTTTCTCAAGTTGTAAGATTAGATTGTTGATTTGAGATCTTTCTCCTTTTTAATTTTAGCTATTTACTGCTATAAATTTCCCTCTGAGCACTGTCTTCACTGTGTCCCATTGGTTTTGGTACGTTGTGATTTCATTTCCATTCAACTTTTAAGTGTTTTCTGATTTCTGTCTTGATTTATTCCTTGACCCATTGGCTATTTAATACTGTGTTGTTTAACTTCCACAGATTTGTATATTTTACAGTTTTCCTTCTGTTACTAATTTCTAGTTTCATTCCATTATGGTCAGAGAAGATGCTTTGTATTATTCCAATCTTTTTACATTTATCAAGATTTACTCTCTGATCTGTCTTATGGTCTACATGGAGTATGAGCCGCATGCAATGAAGAACGTATATTGAGCTGTTGTTGGGTGGAGTGTTCTATGTATGTCTGTTAAGTCCAGTTGGTTTATAGCATTGTTCAAATACTCTACTTCTTTACTGATCTTTTTTTCTAGATGTTCTATCCATTACTGAAAATGCTGCACTGAAATTTGTATGTTTTTGAAGGTACAGCAAGCACGGTGCCTCATGCTGAACAACACCAATTTCTACCACCACTCCCCCGCCACCTCCCACAAAGCCATCCTAAATCACTCCCTCTCTCTGGTCCTGCATTCCTCACCTTCTCTACCTGTGCCCTCCAACAAGAGCACCTGGACCCTGCTTCCTAGGTCAGAGACTCTCCCTGACATCTGTGGCCCTCTGGGAAGTACGATCTGGTTTCCTGCCCCAGTACTTTTCTCTCATATATTGGGGGCCTGGAGTTCTACAGAAATCCCTCGGTGGCACAAACAGTTTACTCACTCAGCTGCTAACCAAAAGGCTGGAGATTTGAGTCCATCCAGAGGCACCTTGGAAGAAAGGGCTGGTGATCTACTTCTGAAAAACCAGCCACTGAAAACCCTATGGAGCACAGTTCTACTCTGACATACATGGGGTGGCCATGAGTCGGAATCAACTCAGCAGCAACGGGTTCGTTTTGTTTTGGGGGCTCTATGGAGTATCCACTGTGTTAACCTTACATCACAGCCAGAAGTCCTATAATTAAGTTTAAATTACAACAGGAAAAAGCTAGTGAAATACAAGGATCCCATAGTAGTTGGGAATGCCTTTTGGTTTTGAGGAAAAGTATGTATTAATTAGAAAGTGGAGGGTCCCCCCAAAGGACTTCAACCATATGAAACCAAAACAAGTAACACCTTAAAAGTTGGCTAGGTGGGAGGAGACCCCACCAGTGGTTTCACAAAGTCTAGCCCATGAGTCTCCTTATGAACAAGTGAGAACCAGGGAGCAGAGCCAAGCGAGGTTTTCTACAGGGACACAGCCCAGTGACACAGCTCAGCCCACGTGGCTGGTCAACGATGCGCAAACGATCTGCTGCTGCACAGTAAGCAATGTGCCAGGCCCTGTGGAGAATACTAAGGTGCACAAGGTCTGGATTCCGGAGTCAAGATGCATGCTCAAACAGCAGAATGCAGCCCAGGAGACAGCAACATCTACATGGGCAATAAAACAAGTAATGAGAGTTCAAATTTGAGGATGATGCAACTGGCTGAGTTAACAGGGAAGATGTCATGAAGGAAATGGAATGTGAGCTGGATATTCAATAATAGGCTTACAGGCACAGAAACCAGAAAAGATATTCCAGGCAGTGGGTACCAGTACGAGCAAAGATTTGACACAGAAAGGCATGAGGCTGACGTGAAAAAGAGCATAAATCCCACCTACAGGGAAGCACAGAATAATATGTGGAGTAGAGAGCAGAGCAATGAGACTGGAACCACAAGAAGTTTTGAACATCTGCTGCCAGTTATTAAGCCCTGGTCTCTCAGCTCCAAACACACTCCTCTATTCTGAGCTTTGTGATGCTGGGGCTGGGGCTCAGCAAATAACATTCCTGCTTTGCCAGGTGCTGCCAAAAAGGGGCACCAGGGGGAGTCTGCAAGGCTGGAGGAGAAAGGGGGACAGGCTCTCTTCTGTTCTACTTCCTGTTCCTATTTCAATACCTGTCCCTGCAGCCCTTCTTCACCTTGACAAAGCATTTGCTTCCCTTTGAAACCAAACTTAATGCCATCAAGTTGATTCCGACTCATGGCAGCCCCATGTGTTACAGAGTAGAACTGCTCCAAAGGGTTTGTTTGTTTGGCTGTAATCTTTATGGAAGCTGATTGCCAGGCCTTTCTTCCTTGGTGCAACTGATGCCAATCTTTAGGTTAGTAGTCCAGCGCAAACCATTTGCGCCCAAGGACCTCCCTTTGAATCCAGTTTGGGGGTTTTCCACTTGCAGAACCGGCCTTATTACACAGCCTGTCAGCAGCACCAGCACCAGCTGAGCAGCGCCTCCTCCTCAAAGGCCTGAGTTTCACCTCCAAAGCCCTTCCTCCAAGCTAATACATTCTAATAACTCCACCCAGTTCCCTTTGTTCTCCCAGCCCAAGGGAGACTGCTGTTCCTGTAGCTGCTACCTCCATGATGAAGAGTCGTCTTTTTACCTTTTCAGTCACCTAGTCAATAACTTTATGCCTAGTTGACAATTCTTTATATTAAACTCTCGCTGTTAAAATAGCTGTTTTGATTTATGTTTCCTGATTGGACCCTGCCTTATGAAATCAGGAAGAACTAAATCTTTATACAATGAGAACAACTCTTATCCGCAAACTTAGAAGCAGAAGAATATCTTTTCCATCCTTTCATTTAAAACAAGTTAAATCCTAACACAACAGAGAACCCCAAAGGCAGCAGAAGGGCAGTGGGATACAGACCCCAAACTCTCATAAAAAGACCAGACTTAAGGGTCTGACTGAGGCTAGAAGGACCCCGGTGGTCATGGCCCCCAGATATTCTATTAGCCCTAGACAGAAACCATTCCCAAAGCCAACTCTTCAGACAGGGATTGGACTGGACAATGGGATAGAAAAAGATGCTGGTGAAGAATGAGCTTCTTGGATCAAGCAGACACTTGAGACTATGTTGGCATCTCCTATCTGGAGGGGAGATGAGAGGGGGTCAGAAGCTGGTGGAATGGACACGAAAAGAGAGAGTGGAGGGAAGAAGTGGGCTGTCTCATTGGGGGAGAGCAATTAGGAGTTTATAGCAAGGTGTATATAAATTTTTGTACGAGAGACTGACGATTTGTAAACTTTCACTTAAAGTACAATAAAAAAAATTTTTTTAAATAAAACAAGTTAAATCCTACCCTGTGTCCTCATCCCATCAGGCTAGACATGACCAGGGTTCCGGCCCCCAGCCAGAAGCAAGAAAAGACCCAGGGGACTTACACAGCACCAGAACATTCATTTGTGAGGACTCCCTGGTCGCTTTTGAGATACCTGATGTCCAAGCCAACTGACCCACAAAATCTAGGTGCTCTGGGTTTTCTGCACCTGATTGTCAAAGGCCCAGAGCACTGAAAAGATTGTGGTACCCACCCATACGTACTTCAAATAAAAATAATATTAAAGATAAATTAAACATCAGGAAGTCCAACAAAATTCAGATTTTTTTTTTCCTGCAGCAATGACTTTGGATTTCCTTTTTAACATCAAATCAATTCTGAAAATTGTCTTCTCACTGCTTTGTGTCCCTGTTTTGCTGGTGCTCTAAGTACACCAGGAAATACTCCCGGGTGATCCAGCACTAGCCTCACCTCACCAGACCCTTCACAGAAGAGTGCCGGCTGTGTGGTCCCATTTACATGAAGTTACAGGACCTCAGAGCCTGCTGGCAGGGAGGAGACGTGAGGGTACCTACTGCCCCCTACTCCCCACCCTACCCACGGGTCTCGAAGAGCTCACTTCTTCCCCTCTCCTGCACAGACCTCAGAAGCACTCCCTCTTAAGTCAGCACAAATTGACCAAGTCAAGGTCATGGAAGATTCCTAGATACCTCTGAACTCTCTGAGGGACCAAGTTACTAGGCTGAGGGCTGGGGACCATGGTCTTGGAGAACATTTAGCTCAATTGGCATAACATAGTTTATAAGGAAAATGTTCTCCATCCTACTTTGGTAAGTAGAGTCTGGGTTCTTAAAAGCTTGTGAGTGGCCGTCTAAGATACATCTACTGGTCCCCCTCCCCTCCACCTCCCACCATCTGGAGCAAGGGGGAATGAAGAAAATCAAACACACAAGGGAAAGATTAGTCCAAAGGACTAATGGACCTCAACTAATACAACCTTCACCAGACTGAGTCCAGCACAACTAGATGGTACCTGGCTACCACCACCGACTGCTCTGACAGAAATCACAATAGAGGGTCCTGGACGGAACAGGAGAAAAACGTTGAACAAAATTCAAACTCACAAAAAAAGATCAGACTTACTGGTCTGACAGAGACTGGAGAAACCCCAAGTGCATGGCCCCTGGATACCCTTTTAACTCAGTACTGAAATCACTTCTGAGGTCACCCTTCAGCCAAAGATTAGACAGGACTACAAAACAAACAATGCCCGTAGTCCAACCATGTATACGAAACTAATTAGCCACACCAGCCCAGGGGCAAGGACAAGAAGGCAGGAGGGGACAGGAAAGCTGGACGAGTGGAAATGGCGAGCCCGAGGTCAAGAAGGGGAAAGTGTTGACATGCCATGGGGTTGGCAACCAATGTCAAAAAACAAGTTTAATTGTTAGATGAGAAACTAATTTGCTCTGTAAACTTTGACCTAAAGTGCGATTTAAATACAAAAAAAAAAAAAAGCACTTTCTCTTTCCCCTCCCCACAAATAAACTTTTAGCAAAGCATTTTCAACAAGTTCAGACTCCCACAAGGCTAGAGGAAGGGTAGTCTTCAGCCAGCTTCTTAAAACCCCTAAGGCAAAGAAATGTGAAGAGTAGGTCTACCTGCTTAGAATGGGGGAGAAGGGATGCAATGAAGAAAACAGAGAATAAAACACTAATCTCAATTATACATTTCAGTAAGTTATCCTGCCTTGTTACTATTGCAGGGAATTGCAAGCCATTGGAAGTGTCTGAAAAGGGTAAAAGAAAATTACCAAAAAGAGTTTAATAGAACCTATGCTTCAGGCCTTGATGGAGTTATCAGTACCAGATAAGCCCTCCTGCTATCCAGGAAAAAAAAAAAAAATTAAACAAGACAAAATATAGGAAATACCTGTTTTGATTCCCTGGACAACAGGAAAGAAGGAACCCAAGATGAGTCCTATGGCCACTCTGGTTTTCTGCCTGGAGACCCGTTCTGGACTGAGATCGAGAACGGAGTACCGACAATGAGCATTGCAGTTCTGAGCTGAGGAGACAGAGATGAGAGCTCAAGGAGGCTGGGGCAGTTGGAAGTTTCAGAACAGACCCCTGGAGAGGAAGGAGCTAGACATAGAAAAACTAAAAACCAAACTAGTTGCCACTAAGTCAATTCCAACTCATGGTAACCCCACGTGTGTCAGTAGCATTGTGCTCTGTAGGGTTTTCAATGGCTGTGATCTTTTGGAAGTAGATTGCCAGGACTTTCTTCCAAGGTGCCTCTGAGTAGACTTAAATTGCCAACCTTTCAGTTAATAGCTGAGTGTGTTAACCATTTGCACCACCCAGGGACTCCACATACCATTCAAAAACAGAAAACCAAACCTACTGCCATCTAGTGGATTCCGACTCATAGCAACCCTGTAAGACAGGGTAGAACTGCCCCATAAGGCTTCCAAGGAGTGGCTGGTGGATTCAAAGTGCCGACCTTTTGGTTAGCAGTGGAGCTCTTACCCACTGCATCACCAGGTCTCCACATACCCACTAAAATGGTAAAATTTAAAAGTTTGACAATACTAAGTATCGGTGACATTGTGGGGAAACTGCAACTCTCATAATTGGTGATACCAAAAAAAAAAAAAACCAAACCCAGTGCCATCAAGTCAATTCCAACTCATAGCGACCCTATAGACAGTGCAGAACTGCCCCACAGAGTTTCCAAGGAGTGCCTGGAGGATTTGAACCACCGATCTTTTGGTTAGCAGCCATAGCACTTAACCACTACGCCACCAGGGTTTCCATAATTGGTGATAGGAGTCTAAAATGGTGCAACCACTTCTGGAAAACAGTTTGGCAGTTTCTTCTACAGTTAAATTTATACTTACTATATGACCCAGGGAGGGCTGGTGGCACAGTGGATAAGTGTTTGGCTGCTAACCAAAAGGTCAGCAGTTCGAGTCCACTAACCACTCCTTGGAAACCCTATGGGGCAGTTTTACTCTGTCCTATATGGTTGCTATGAGTCGGAATTGACTGGACAGCAGTGGGTATAGGACCCAGAGCTCCCACTTCTAGGTATTTACTCAAACAAAATGAAAACATAAGCTCACAAAAAGATTCATCCTCGTATGTTCATAGCAGCTTTATTCAATAACCAAAATTGGGAACTCAAATATCCATTAATAGGTGGACGGATAAACAAACTGTAGTATATTTATGCAACAGAATACTAACAGTAATTTTAAAAACAGTTCTGATACAAGCATGAAATTCATAAATATTATGCTGAGTGAAAGAAGCCAGGTACCGAAGAGTGTGTGCTGCATAATCCCATTTATGTGGATGAAATTACAGAACAGGCGAGATTAATCTGCAGTGATAGACAGGGGTGGATTAACCAGTAAGCAAAGTACACATGGGTTTACAGTCAGCAAGGTATACACGGGCTTATTGCGTTTACTAATTTGTAGTACACAACTTCACATGAGTTTCACATCTTTCACGAGGTGAAACTGTGCATTCCAGATTAGTAAATAAACACAAACAAGCCCATGTATGCCTTGCTTGTCAGGTGATCTCTTCCTGGTGACAGACGTCAGATCAAGGATTATCTGGATCTACAAGGTGGCAGGAATTGAAAGGGCACAGGAAATTGGGGAGGGATGATGGAAATATTCTTGATCTGGATTGGGTAGTAGTTACATAAGTATATACGTTTTTCAAAACTCAACCAACTGTACACTTTTAAAATTAGTTCTTTTTCCTGTATGTAAATTATATCTCAATAAAGTTAATTACAAATATAAACTTAAAAAAAAAAGAGAACTGGAGAAATATGTGTCAGTTAGATGAGAAGAGTATGAACTGAAAAGGTGAGAGACTAGAAACAAGGATCTAGACTTCCCTACTGAACAAGCCAGAAGCCCAAGTTCTCACTTGAGTTTTGGTCTTTCAAATCAAGCCCGGTCTCAGGGTGTGGGGTACAGGGGAAATAAAAATAAGCATTTAGAGGTGAAGGTGGTCCATATGAAGTATTTGATCCATTGTGAAGAGAAGTGGGAAGACATTCAGACGAAGAGAGATCAAAAGCAGGTCTAGGCCCAAGGACTGAAACAGGATCAACAAAATGGCATACACTGGACTTGATGAGTTGCGATTCTAAGTGTACCACATTAGTGCGGATGAGCAGGGAAGTCAGTTTGCTGACTACTGCAACAGTCCAGCCTGGTAACAGTCCAATAGGCAATGGACAAGGCAAGAAGCAGAAAATCTGAAAGGCCCTAAAAGATGGGCCAGATATACCAGGGAAGAGGGAGTGCTTGGCCTGGGAAATGCTGAGCTGGAGATGCCCACAGGATAACCAGGCAATGCCAAGCAGTGGCTGAGAATGGAAGAGCAAAGCACAAGAAAGAAGTCGGAATGGCAAATAGGCATTTAGGAAGCCCACTGGAATGAGCCTTGTTCTTTTGTACCAGGTGCCTCTACACACAGCCTTTGCCTGAAACACCTTCCCCTTCTTCCCTATCTATCAAGTTAATTCTGCCTAAAACGCCAGTTCAAATGGAACCGTAAAAGCAGTCCTGGACTCCTATAAACCAGGTGCCAAGGAGTCAATTCCAAATCACGGCAACCCCATGTGTTTAAGTAGATTGTCAGGTCTTTCTTCCAAGATGCTTCTGGGTGGACTCAAAGTCCAACCTTTCATTTAGCAGCCAAATGTTAACCCTTTGCACCACCCAGGAACTTACAGGCAAACTTATTATAGCATTGGCCCCTAGCATCTTATTGCGCTAATTGGGATTTAGTGGGAAAGTTTAGGAAAGAGTCTGAGCTCTGGGGTCAGAGTAATCTAGTTTGAATTCCAACTCTGCCATGTACCAGCTGCGTGACTCTAGGTAATGCACAACCTCTAGACTGGACAGGGCTTCCAATATCTTCTGCAGGTCTCCGTAGCCCTCTTCAGACCAGGGAACAGGATGTAGAGAAGGAAGATCGGCTGATCATCCAAGCAGGGCTCGTGGGTGTCCTGAGCATAGCTTGGCTGTGACACTCAGAATTCACGTGCAGCACTTGCCAGACACACAAAAATGAGGCAAGCATCAGCCCTGCCACCTTCTACCAAGAAGGTCTGAGAAATAATGTCTTGCAACTACGAGTCACTGTAGATTCCACTGCAAATCTGCCTCGGGGAGCCATTCAGGTTGTCCTGAGGCCCAATCCGCATTCCCCAGAGGAACCAAGAGTTGAAAACTGGGAGTAGGCTCGGACTCAGTGGAGAGAGGGAGATGGCCTCTGCAAGACTTTTCCCGGGAGAGGGCCCTCAGCGTCCCGAACCTACCTCAAGCACAATGACATGGGGCTAGAGGGAGGATTTGACACCGTGGTGGGCTTGCTTGCTTTCCTAGAACAACTCGGGATCTCTGGAACACTCTTTGAAGCCTCCATTCCAGAAAGCTGCCCAGCACATTGCTGAGGACCAAGAGGTAGGGCACCAAAGGGCAGAGTCCCGCAGGGCGTGAAACTCAGCACAGGGCCCAGCAGCGCAGATCCCCAAACGACACCTGAGCGGGGGATTATGGCGTGGCGTCGACTACCAGGCCCACAAGGCCCTACAGCGCAATACAGACGCCACTCCAACAGCGGGAGCGCTGCCCCTTGGAAACCCATGGCCCCGCGCTTGGGGCGTGGCCCGGGAGCGTCTGGCCAATCGGCGCTGCGGGTTGCTGTCACGTGCCCACCACGACGCACGGCCACGTAACTACCAGCCTGCCCCGGGCTCTGACTCCCGCCGGCCCGGCCCGCCGCTCCCGGAAACGCCGCGAAGGAGCGGTTACGTGCCCGCAGCGGCTAGGCTTCTTGCGGAAGCAACGTAGGTGGGTCGTCCTCTCCTCGGTCCGAGAGACGCTGGGCGTTGCACCCCTGGACTGCGAAGCGAGGCGGGTGCGCAGCTCCACCAGAGTGCAGGGGGCGCCGGGCACGGGCGTTAAAAAAGGGGCAGCGGCAGGCCAGGCCTCTGGCGGCGGGACTCGGCGGGGCTGCACGCCGCCCTCCATCTTGCCGCAGCCAGCCGCGCCCCCGGGGCTCTCAGGCCCTGGACGTGCACTGTCCTTGTCCCAGGGAGAGGTGGCTGGGTTAAGGAGTATCTGTGGGGGCCTCAGATCCAATGCTTTTCAGCGTCTTTCTTAGCAGTCACGTCTCTGCCCACTGAAGAACTCGAGGCATGGGAGAACTTTTCCAGCAGGAAATCGGAGGTCTGCCCTAAGAGAAAATGTGACGAGAGCCACTGCAGTGTTCATGCACTAATGCACCTTAGTTGCCCTATCTGGAATCCTTTTAACTACTCTGTAGGGCAGGCTTCACTGACCCATTTTAGAGGTGAACAGTGAGGGATTTGAGAAATTTGTCCAAAGACACACCACTAAGAAGTGACATGCTTTTCGTGTCAGAAACGTGGCTCCAACCAGAACACGTCATGCTCTGCTTCTGTGTGACCAGCTGCAGGTCCGCACTTGGGGCCTAAGGTCTGAGGGATAAAGGCCTTAGGTAATACTCCCGTGCACTTAATTCTCTGTCCCAGAGGTAATACCTACCAAACCCAACCTCAGGTCTCCAGAAGACTGAGCCTGTCACCCTTTCGTCTCGCATTGCCTCTGGTCTTAGTGCTGTCCCTGGGCCCAGAGTTCTGAGCCACATGCCTTGGTGGTGCTTGGCCCGGAGGCAGGAGGAAGCTGGCCATGGGCTCAGCTGTGTGAGTATACTCTGGCTATGAAGGGGCTACCCCTTAACCACAGTGCCGGCGGGACTGAAAAATGGACTCCTTCAGATACACATATCTGAGGGGACTCCTAAAGTGATACTAAAATTGTCCCAACTTTTATTTATTCATGTCAAATAAATGACATTTGTCTCAAGCCTAAAACCAAAGAGATAACAATAGAGCCAAACTAATCTACTGCAACCACCTACCTACATGTGAGGCAGAGGCCGTCCTACCATTTAAAACACGCCTTGGAATTGCCTGAAATCCCACTATTAGCAATTTTCCAAGATTAAGGATCATCTTCTTTAGATTCATTGATCGACAAATTGGGCTATACTCTTAAGCCTCTGACAGGAGAGAAGGAGGCAAGTTAAATCTCTGAGTTGCTAGGGAGAAGATAGAGAGGACACAACGGGGAGAAGGGGCTCCCCTTTCAGGAGAGAACCTGGAGGCAATCTAAGAGAGGCCACTGGATCCAACCCATGCAAATCACTCAGGAACTTACAAATCCTGGTGTATCCAATTCAGCACTACCTGAGCCTTAGAATGTGATTTTCTGCACCTTATAGGGTCCTGTAATGGGCACCACATGAACCTACTGAATGTCCACAGCCACATGTGGACATTGCTCACAAGAGTGTGGACAAAGAATGCCAACACTCTACTGGCCAAATTCCCTCTGACCAGCCATGTCATCAGAGTAAGATTTCAAAACTTGGCTCCTCCCAGGATTCATCAGAACCAATTCTGTTTCCCATTCCAGGAAGCAAAACAAAGCCACTATCAGAAAATAATGAGAAAGAGTGGGACAGTCTAGTCAACTGGCATAACACGTTTCTTAGAGTTTATGTTCCACCTCCTAGTTTGGTGTGTAGTGTCTGGGGTTTTAAAAAAACCTATTGGTCTCTATTCATCTGGAGCAAAAGGAAAAAGAAGGGGAAACCTAGAATCAAAGAAGGAGCTAGACTGCAGGATTGTCTCCATCAACCTCTGCCTCCTCCACCTTGACCAGAAGAAGTAGGTAGTGCCCAGTTGCCCTTACCAGATGTTCTGATCAGGGACACAGTAGCTGTATCCTAATAGGGAGAAAAATGTGGAACGGAACTTTACGTTTTTAAAGACTCCAGACTTACTGGACCTGTGAAGCTGAAGGAATCCTTTAGACACTTGACGAGATACACTTTAAACCTTGAAGTGAAACTATCCCCTGAAGTTACCTTTAAACTAAATAGCAGGTTAGGTCAAAAAGTAAAGAATGTCACACTTGATTAATGCTCTTTTAAAAAAATTATCTGTATGAGACCAAATGGAGAACAGTTACTCTAAAACATAGATAAGAAGTTTGGGGGACAGGGATTCTAAGTCAATAAGAGTGAAACGGCCAGAACAGAAATAACCAGAATGTTGACAGAAAGTGTAGAATGTAGCCAGTGTCACTGAACATTATGTGTAGAAATTGTTGAATGGGAGCATGTTTTGCTGTGATATTTTTCATCAAAAATACAAAAAAATATTTTTTAAAAAAGAAAACAAAGAGCCATTAACTCAAAGAAAAACAAGCCAATGAATCAAATCTTTTATAGCTCCAAAGAAGGGAGTAAGAACCCCAAAGTGACATTAGCATTAAATATTATTATGAATATGAGAAATTCTCTTCCATTTGGACATGCTCTTGACTCATATCTCTTCATCTGCTGACTTCAAAGAAAAATCCCAGCTTGGAAGCAGGATGCTGCAGAAGGGGCACCAGTCATTTATCATTTGAGGGAGAGATTTGACTTTTCTTCCTCACCCTTCTAGAAAACAAGATTCCTTCCATAAATTTTGAGAATTGTTATCACCAAAATGAAGCATATGGTTCAAAGGAAATTACATCCATCTTGGCCCCACCCCTAACCCCACCACCACCAGTACCACCAAAGGCTTGCTCAGGGAGTAACAGTGTTTAGATGTCTGATGAGAGTCAACCAGTCAAGGGACAATAAGTCGCTCTCTCCACTCAGCAAGTGACCTTGCTGGACCCTGTCATGGATTGGATTGTGTCCCCCAAAAATATGTGTATTAACTTGGTTAGGCCATGATTCCTAGAATAGTGGTGGTGTCCTCCATTTTGTGATTGTAATATTATGTTAAAGAGGATTCAGGTGGGATTGTAGCACCCTTACTAAGGTCACATCCCTGATCCAACGTAAAGGGAGTTTCCCCGAGGTGTGGCCTGCACCACCTTTTATCTTACAATAGATGAAAGGGAAGTAGGCAGAGAGTGGGGCTTCATACCACCAAGAAAGCAGCACCAGGAGCAGAGCGTGTCCTTTGGACCTAGGTCCTGCACGAAGAAGCTCCTAGTCCAGAGGAAGATTTATGAGCAGGGCCTTTCTCCAGAGCTGACAGAGAGAAAAAGCCTTTCCCTGGAGGTGACACCCAGAATTTGGACTTCTTGCCTACTAGACTGTGAGAAAATTAATTTCTCTTTGTTAAAGCCAACCACTTGTGATATTTCTGTTATAGCAGCACTAGATGACTAAGACAGTCGCTCAGTAAAGACATGGAGGAAGGACCTGGCAGGCATCTGAGGGATCACAACCATAATTTCTAACACACCCAGAACTCTCTGAGGGCCTCTGACATCTTGGGATGCCCCTCACTTCCCTGTTTACAAGATGAAGAGCAACACCACTTTCTCGTGCCCTAACCCCATTCCTTGTATCAGCTGACCCCACCTGGTATTTCTGCCAGATCTAAACTGGGTCATATCAGGGATCTAGGCACAAGTCATCAGGACTCAGGAAGTAACACCACTTTAAATTTGCACAGGACTTTTTAGTCTATAAAGCACTTTTACATAATTTCCTTTAAGAAAATTATCATTATAACCCCAGTTTTTAGCAATCAGGTCCTGGAAGCACAAAGTAGTCACTCAGCCAGAGAGGAAAAGAGGCAGGATTACAACCCAGCTAGTTGAATCCAGGCCCAATGTTCTTTTTCCTGCTAGGCTGCTTGCAGGATGCACCTCTACATGAATTAGTAAAAGGCACTTCATTCAAGATACACTACTGCTCTCTGCCAGCAGATTGACCTAGGATGCCGAAGGAGAATGATGCCCCCTGGAGTTGTCTAGCTCACAACATGCACAACCGTACATTGGCAGCCTACAGCGGAAAACAGTCCATGAGCACATTCCGTGCAGGGACACACAGGCCACT
Organism: Elephas maximus indicus; assembly: GCF_024166365.1. Lineage (NCBI taxonomy): Eukaryota > Metazoa > Chordata > Mammalia > Proboscidea > Elephantidae > Elephas > Elephas maximus. The sequence continues at coordinate 219,311,215 of NC_064820.1, read as the reverse complement.
GACTAGGGGAGGCCACCTAAACCCCAACCATAGTCTACTCTGTAGATGGAGAAGAGCCAGGGAGGCCTCATGGGTGTCCAAGCAGCCCCTGCATCAGTAAGGCCCAAAGCTTTCTTTGGCATCCTCTGAGACACTTGTAATATATGACTGCAGAGGGGCCAGGTGAACCCTGACTCATAGATGGCCCCAGCTACCTCGGTAAGTTTTTAATATTGTAAGTACTTTGAAATCTACATGTAGCATTAGGCTTGTCTTTTGCCTAAATAATATGAGGTTTTGATTTAAAGGTGATTTTGGTCAACTGGTCCAAATATATGTCATAAATGGTGGCTAAGTGCTATGGCCACTAACCAAAATGTCACCAGTTTGAATCCACCAGGCACTCCTTGGAAACTCTACGGGGCAGTTCTCCTCTGTCCTATAGGGTCACTATGAGTCGGAATTGACTCGAGAGCAACAGGTTTTTTCTTTTTTAACATTATTTCTCAAGAGGAACTGATGCATTCGAATTGTGGTGTTTGCGTAGATTATTGAATATACCACAGACTTCCAGAAGAATGAACAAATCAGTCTTGAAGAAAGTACAGCCATATTGCTCCTTAGAATCAAGGATGGTGAGACTTCGTCTTGCTTACTTTGGACATGTCCTCAGGAAAAACCAATAGCTAGACAAGGACGTCATCGTTGGTAGAGGGTCAGTGAAAAGGAGGGAAATCCTTATTGAGATGGATCGACACAATAGCTACAACTATGGGCTCAAACATGCCAACGATTCTGAGGATGGCTCAGGACCAGGCAGTGTTTCATTCTGTTATACATAAGGTCGCTGTAGGTCAGAGCCAACTTGAGGGCAACTAACCAAATTATTTCCACCACCTCTCTGTCAGTTTGTGGTACTGTGGTGGCTTGTGTGTTGCTATGGTGCTCTAAGCTATGCCACCAGTATTTCAAATACCAGCAGGGTTACCCGTTGTGGACAGGTTTCAGCAGAGCTTCCAGACTAAGACAGACTAGGAAGAAGACCTGGCAATCTACTTCCAAAAATTAGCCAATGCAAACCAACAGAACATTGTCCAACTCACTTGCTCTGGATATGTCATCAGAGGGATTGATCTCTGGAGGAAGTAGAGGGCCAGTGAGGGCAAGGATCCATCTCAATCCTCAGTGAGGTAGATTGGCCAAGTGCCACAACGATGGACTCCAACATTCAGGCGACTGTGAAAATGATGCAGGACCAGGCAATGTTTTGTTCTGTTGTATGTGGGTCACCAGGAATTGGCATCAACTCGACAGCAATTAACAACAACAATTATTTATTGTCAAATGAGTGGTTTTTGAAACAAGACCAGCAAGCCAAGGTGAGGATGAGGAGTGGTTACAGTTTACATGGCCACTGTCTTAACCTCAGCCTTCTCTTTGAAAAGTAAAATCTGTCAAAACCTCAAATCTGTCAAAAGCACCTTATATTTCCTCAAATGGTTGGATTACTGAAGGACTTTAAGAAAATACAACTGTTTCTGGAAGTATTCTTTGAAAGAAAAAGATTATTCTTTATTTGAAAAGCTATTTTTTCTAACATGCGTAAACACAGAGAAAAAAATAAGATCAGATAAGATGAAAATAATGGGGGGGCAGATAGCATGAGAAGAAAGGTCTCTTAAAGGCTCATGACAAGGTTGTTTGTATACAGTACAGTGGGTACACAGTGAAGAGTCAGTGAAGTAGAGTAAAAAATAATTTTTGGTTAGACTAGCATCAGTCTTTCTCTTAGAGAACAAATTTTTGTTTGAGAAAAACTGTGTTATGCTGTATGGCAGATTAATCTTTTCAAAAACTGAACACTGTCACATTTCAAGTCTCACATTTCCTCCAGAATCTTGCCACACGCCTTCTAAGAGATGGTGTCTCTTTTCCCTTCCCCTTGAAACTGGAAGGGCCTTATTGTGAGTACTTTGATGAATGGAACCCTACGGAAGCGATACTGCATGATTCCCAAGGCTAGGTCATAATAGCATAGTAGGTCATAGGGTTTCTACTTGGTTCTCTCTCTTTCTCTCTCTCTTCTGTCATGGATTGAATCATGTCCCCCAAATATTTGTATATCAATTTGGCTGGGCAATGATTCCCAGTATTGCGTAGTTGTCCTTCATTTTGTGATTGTAATTTTATGTTAAAGAGGATTAGGGTGGGATTGTAACACCACCCTTAGCCAGGTCACATCCGTGATCCAAGGTAAAGGGAGTTTCCCTGGGGTGTGGCCTGCACCACCTTTTATCTCTCAAGAGATAAAAAGAAAGGGAAGGGAGCAGAGAGGGGGACCTCCTACCACCAAGAAAGAAGCACTTGGAGCAGAGTGCGTCCTTTAGACCCAGGGGTTCCTGCTCAGAGAATCCCCTACTCCAGGGGAAGACTGAGGAGAAAGACCTTCCTCCAGAGCCCACAGAGAGAGAAAGCTTCCCCCTGGAGTTGACGCCCTGAATTTGGACTTCCAGCCCGCTAGACTGAGAGAAAATAAATTTCTCTTTGTTAAAGGTATCCATTTGTGGTATTTCTGTTATAGCAGCACTACGTGACTAAGACATTCTCCCTCTCCCAGCATGCTCATCTGTTGAATCCCAGCCACCATGTTGTCAGTTGCCCATAGGACATCCCAGCTATATTCAGAGCCAGATCGGAGGGTTCTAGGAGGGAGGATTCCAAGAGAAACACAGGAACATGATCGAAGCAAATTGCAAGACAGAGGTAAAGACAACCAGAATGTCCAGGGAAGAAAATACCCTACAAGAAAATGTAATCACGGTGTATGAGTTGGCTCTGCAGGAAATGATAGCTATGTAGTCTTAATAACATTGACCAGTACAGGGGGAGGATATGGGCTAACAATGTAAGGCTAAATCCTCACTTCCCATAATAGAAAATCAGCAGATAAAGTCTAAAAGGTAGGTGTATCAGGAAATAACAGGATAAGCACATATGAAAGTATGGTAGGCAGAATGGGTCCCAAAGATGCCCAGGTCCTAATCCCTGGAACCTATGATTATGTTACTTTACATGACAAAAAAAATGTTTTGCAGATGTAATTAAGGATTTTACTATTGGGAGAGTATGCTGCGTTTATCCAGGTGGTCCCAATGTAGTAACAAGGGTCCTTCTATGTGGGAGGTAGGTGGGTCAGAGCCAGAGAGGAGAGGTGAGGACAGAAACAGAGGTCAGAGTGATATCATTGCTGGCTTTGAGGATGGAGGAAGTGGTCACAAGCCAAGGAATGCAGCTGGCTTTCTAGAAGCTGGAAAGATAAGGAAACAGATTCCCTCCTGGAACCTCCAGAAAGGAATGCAGGCCCTTCTAATACCTTGATGTTAGCCCAGCAAGAGCCATTTTAGACTTCCGACTTCTAGAACTATAAGATAGTACATTTGTGTTTTAAGCCAGTAAGTATCCGATAATTTTCACAGCAGCAATAGGGAAGTAACATAGGAGATAAGGACAGAAGATACAACTGAAAGAGTTGAAATAGTTTTCTGGGAAGTGTGGGTGGAGAGGAGTGAAGAAAGGGACAGCTCCCCCCCCCATCCAGTGCCTTTCAGTTCCATAGAATTCTTTAACCACGTACATCTATTACTTTGATAAACTTTTAAATGTTCGATAAGGGATCCTTCACATACTATCACCCTAAAGAGAGGAATATCCAAGAAAACTAATCATAGCACCTATAGGGATGGAGCCAAAACAATTAAACAATCAGCAGGGTGTTCTTGAGCACCCCAGTGGGTACACCACACATGCTAGGTGTTGAGAGGAATTTATAAAAAGACCCAGCCCCTGCACTCAGGGATCTATCCATCCCACTAAACAGGCATGCCTCGCACTCCACGAGACCCAGAGCCTCGGTAGGAACTGCCTGGGTGCACGGGCCTCCAGCCCATTGAGAACTGGTTGGTATCACCAGGAGTGTTCTGGTGGGGCACTCAGGTGTGACTCAGACTCATTCAGTGGGCTAGCTTCACAGGTGCCCTACTCAGGTGAGCCAGTCCCACTCAGAGGGGTAAGAGGGGGTCCATGATACCAGCAGCTTCAAGGTCACACTGACACATCCGCTGAGATACCTTGTCTGCCATCAGTTCATTCCACAGACTCTTCAAGTAACCTACCATGTGCCAGGCACCATTCGGTCATTAGCTGCCATCGAGTGGGCCCCCGACTCCTGGCATCCCCCCGTATACCAGATCTAAACACTGCCTATTCCTGCACCATCCCTACAACCAGACCATTGTCATCTAAAGGTTTTCAGTGGCTGATTTTCAGGCCTTTCTTCAGTGGTGAAAGTGATCAACTGCTAACCAAAAGGTCAGCAGTCAATCCACCAGCAGCTCGGCTGAGAAAGCTGTGGCAGTCTGCTGCTGCAGAGGGTGACAGCCTTGGAAGCCCCACGGGGTCACTGTGAGAGGAATCAACTCGAAGGCAGTGGGTTTTTTTTGTCGTTGTTTTTGGTTCTTCCTTGTCCATCTTAGTCTGGAAGTGCCACTGCAACCCGTTCAGCATCACAGCAACACTCAAGCCTCCACTGACAGATGGGCGGTGGCTGCACCTGAAGTGCGTTGGCTGGGAATCGAACCTGGGTTTCCTGCACAGAAGCTGACAGTTCTGCCACTGAACCACCACTGCCCCTACGCACCTGGAATACTATAATGAATAGGACAGCCTAGGAGCCTGCCCTCAAGGGCTCACGATCCAGCAGGAGGACCACTGAGAAACACTGCTGCCAGAGGGTGAGAAGTGCTTAGAGGCAGAACAAAGCAGGGTGAGAGACAACGTGTGCTGCCCTAGACTCGGGAATCGAGACATGAGTCTGAGAAGATGATACTTGAGCAAGAGGGAGTGAGTGCTGGGGGTGACTTACCTGGCCACGGCGCCACTGGTGAATCTCTGCCCTCACCCAGTGAGCTTCCTTGCTTTATCCTTTGCATCTGCTGATGATACTAACGACAGCCCCCTTGCTAGAAGCAACCATTCCAGATGTTTGTTCCCCCTTTGCAAAGGTTATAGCTCAGCTGCCTGGCTCTGTTTGCTACGAGCATTTATCAGCTGTTCACCAGACTGGGCTGGGCAGTCTCCAAAGTTAGACATGGTCATATGGTGACCTCCTGACATATGAGCTCCCCAGAGCACTGAGAACCGGCACGTTCAAGAGCATGCTGAACACGCTGTCCTCTGCAGAGCCCTCCTGGGGCCTCAGCTCTCTATGTGAGGCCACGCAGCCGCGCACACACACAGACACCCAGAGTCATCAGCACAGCTTTGGGGTTGCTATCTTTGCCTGTGGAGTCCCACTGACAGCCATGTCCACCTGTGGTTATCTTCTGGCAGGGCGCTAGTCTTAGAAAGGCACACACATGCCCATGCCACTCAAGCTGAAGGAATTCGGGCATGTCGCTTTGGAGCTCCGAGCATGAAACACCCCACCTAAGGACTTTGGGAGTAAGACTGGGTTCAGAGTGCAGCTCAACTTGCTGAAATGGTGCAGCAGTGTTCCTTAAGCTTGGGTGTGCTTACACATTAATTAGGTGTGTGTTGAAAATGCAGATCCCTGGGTCCTGCAACCAAGAGATTTGGGTTCAAGCAGTCTGAAGGGGAAAGTGGAAACCTGCAACTGACAAGCCCGGGGTGGGGGGAGGGAAGGGGGTTCTGATGCAGGTGGTCAACAAAGCATACTTTGAGAAACTTTTCCAGCCAGAAACTAGCATTGGTGACAGGTTTTTTGAGACTCCGCCTCCTACTGCGGCATGCAGCCAGCTGTAAAGAACACAGAAACAACAACAAAAAAAAAAAACCAACCCAGTTGCTGCAGAGTCAATTCCAACTCGTGGCGACTCCCTGTGTGTCAGAGTATAACTGTGCTCCACAGGGTTTTCAATAGCTCTGATCCGGAAGTAGTTTGCCAGGCCTTTCTTCCGAGGCACCTCAGGGTAAATTCAGACCTCAGCTTTTCAGTTAGTAGACGAGCACTTACCATCTGCACCACCCAGGGACTCCCAAAGAACACAGAACAGCTCCTTTTAAAAACAAAGAGCAAGCTTCTCCAAAGTTTAACAGGGAAGAGGTATAGAAAGAGATGCTGGTGGAGGGGAGTCTTTTTAAGCTCATCTCCAGGGTTTCTAGGCTCTTACCTCTAAGATTCACTTTTCCCGTGGAATTTGTTTTGTTTTGCTTTTTGTTTGTTTTTGTTTTGCTTCTCACTGTGCCCATCAAAATTCTAACCCTAGATCAAAAATCCCTTTCCTCTTATCTCCTGGGTGTAGCTAAATTTAGCTGATATTTGCAAAGGAATGTTAATTAAGAGTGAAGAAAACAGAAACAATTATTGAAAATACAAACACCAAAGAACATTCAAGTTTCCAAAATGTAGGTTTCTAACTCTTAGATGACCGTCCCCCAGCAGTGAATGGGTGCCTCATTCCCACGCCCAGTGTCCTCCGTTCCTGGGCTTCTGCCTCCTCCTGGGCTGTTGGTCTCCACCTCCACCATCTACTGATCCAACGCAGCCATTGCCTCCTCTGAGAACTAAATCAGAAAATAAATTTCTTGTCCACGGGCAGACCTCCCACGCTGTGGAATGTGAGGCTCCCTGGTCTCTTACCCCTTCATGGGTAAGCGTGATATACCAACCGGTTGCTGACAAGTCGACTCCAAATCATAGCAACCCCATGTGTGTTCGAGTAGAACTGCATTCCACAGGGTTTTCGACGGCTGATTTTTTGGAAGTAGATCACCACGTGGCGTCTCTGGGTGGGCTCGAGCCTCCAACCTTTTGATTAACAGCCAAGCGCGTTAACCGCTTATACCATCCAGTGACCCCAAGTATGATATACATGCCATAATCACACACACAGAGCAGCTCACACGAGTGTACTCTGCAAAGCCTCTACAGTATTGCATGAGGCAAGCAATATACCTAATAGAGCAAAAAACGAGAACTGGCCCCTTGGATCTACAGCCAACAAAATACGTAAAGCTCTCCTAGCCATGAAGTTTAAGACTGTCCCCTCACACACTTTCAGTGACCCCATGGTTTGTTTTGTTTTGTTTTTTGCAGGTCTTTTTATTGTGCTTTAAGTGAAAGTTTACAGTTCACATCAGTTTTTCATACAAAAACTTATATACACATGATTATGTGACCCTAGTGCTCTCCCTATAATGTGACAGCACACTCCTCCTCTCCACGGTGTATTCCCCATGTCCATTCAACCAGCCTGTCCGCCTCTGCCTTCTCATCTCGCCTCCAGACAGGAGTTGCCCACTTAGTCTTATGTGTCTACTGGAGCTAAGAACCACACTTCTCACCAGTATCATCTTATGTCTCATAGTCCAGTCTAATCTTCGTCTGAAGAGTTGGCCTCGGGAATGATTTTAGTTTTGGGCTGGCAGAGGGTCCAGGGGCCAGGTCCTCTGAGTCCCTCCAGTCTGACTGAGAGACCTGGTCTTTTTACTAGAATTTGGTCTTTTTACTAGAATTTGTATTTGAGTTCTGTACCCCACTGTTCTCTTGCTCCCTCAGGGGCTCTCTGTTATGTTCCCTGTCATGGCAGTCATTGGTGGCAGCCGGGCACCATCCAGTTCTTCTGCCTCAGGCTGATGGAGTCGCTGGTTTACGTGGCCCTTTCTGTGTCTTGGGCTCATATTTTCCTTGTGTCTTTAGTGTTCTTCATTCTCCTTTGCTCCAGCTGGGTTGGGACCAATTGATGCATCTTAGATGGCCGCTCACTAGATTTAAGACCCCAGACACCACTCACCAAAGTAGGATGCAGAACATTTTCTTAGTAAACTTAATCATGTCTGTCCCCTGAAACCATGGTCCCCAGACCCCTGCCCCTGCTACTCTGTTGCTCGAAGTGTTTGGTTGTGTTCAGGAAACTTCTTAGCTTTTGGTTTAGTCCAGTTGTGCTGACTTCCCCTGTATTGTGTGTTGTCAGTGACCTCACATTTTACATCCGCCTTCTTGAATTCCTATCTACATAAACGTTCTTAACTTGTAGGAAAAAGACCACAGCTACGAGGACTACATTTTCATAACAACTCAAAAAAAAAAAAAAAAAAAAACGAGGGATGACATGATAAAGCATTTGTTTGGATTTGTGAATTAACTTATGCACAATATTCTGTAAATCCATAACTTCAAGTCTCTTCTAGACGTTTGCCAGGTCACCCGTACTGAGAAGAGCCCGATTACATGGAATAGAGTCTGCCCTGGAAAATCTGGGATGTGTGGTTGCCGTAGTAATTGAAGCCTTCTAGAACAAATCCATGCTTGGCTAATTACAGTCTTCTATTTTTAAACTCATCTACATTCTTCCCCCCACCCCAACATTTCTCACTACTTCAGCATTAAAATACTATTACTGTTATCTGTACAGGCTGTGCTGCTCTCAAAATAACATGTTTGCAGGCGGCCTCAGCCTGCATGTGAGGTGAGAGGCTCTCTAGCTTCAGAGGCTTGCTGCTCCCCAAGCACCAAAAAAAAAAAAAAAAAAAACCCATTGCCATCAAGTCAATTCCAACTCATAGCGACCCTATAGGACAGGGTAGAACTGCCCCATAGAGTTTCCAAGGAGCGCCTGGTAGATTTTAACTGCCGACCTTTTGGTTAGCAGCCGCAGCACTTAATCAGTACACCACCAGGGTTTCCTCCCCAGGTCCAGGAAGGCCAAATAAATACCTTTGAAGGAACCCCAATCATTTTACATGCTGGGAATAAAAACAACAGCACAGGCTGCCAGGGCTGCTTCCTGGGCTACATCCGATGCATGAGCACCAGGGCCAGGGGCGAGGCCTACTCCGAATTGGCTCACAACCTTCTGGAGCCAAGGCTCTGGCCGTTGCACTGTCTCATAGGAAGCTCTTTTGTGACAGGCTCCAGACAATAAAAAATCAACCAAACCAGTTGCCTTCAGCTCAACTGATTTTTTGTTAGTAGATTACCAGGCTTTCTTCCAAAGTACTCCTGAGTAGACTCAGACCTCCAACCTTTCGGTTAGTAGCTGAGCACATTAACCATTTGCTCCACCCCCGACTCAACAGGCCACAGAGATGATATCTAAGTAGCACTGAGGCTGACCTGGAAGTCATTCCAGACCTGAGTGTCCAATCCCTCGGTCTGTGTCAAGGCCTGAAAAAGGCTTCCATTCGCCTCCATGCTCCATGCCCCTGCCTGCTCCTCAGAAAGCCCGATGTCCTGCTAGCTCTGTCTGAGGGCCTGTCCTTTCCACAGCAGGGGTGCGGAAATAAACGAAGACCACCCAAAATGAGAACGAGCAAAGGCTACTTATTCAGAGCTGTCTATAGCAAGGGGGTCAGCCACCATTACTACGTTTGGCAGAGACTCAAAGGCAGGCAAAAACCAATTAAACCCATTGCCATGGAGTCCATTCTAACAGAGTAGAACTGAGTTCCATAGGGTTTTCTAGGCTGAAATCTTTAAGGAAGCATATTGCTAGCATATTGTTGAGGTGGTTTGAAGGGACAACCTTTCAGTTTGCAGCCAAGTGCAAATTGTTTGCACCACTCAGGGACTTCAAAGGCAGGCAGGCAAGTGGGAAAGCTTTAGTGGAAAAGGGAAGGCTTCAGGTGTGCCCTGACGGGAGGATGTTCACAGGGGAGGCTGGAGGCAGTTCAACTCGAGATGGGCATACTATGTTATTGGCTGTGGTGGTTGTGTTCCGTTAAGTCAGCTCTGAATCATAGCAACCCTAGAGGACAGAACAGAAGTGCCCCATAGGATTTTCTAGGTTATTTTTAACCTTTACAGGAGCAGATTGCCAGGTCTTTTCTCCCATAGAGCCAACGGTGGGTTTGAACCACTCACCTTTCAATTAGAGGCTGAGTGCTTAATGATTGCCCTACCAGGGTTCATCAACTCCAGTTGGTTCTGAGTTGGAAGTGGGGGAAAAACAGGGAAGCTGGCAGCCAGTGATCAAGTCCTGGCCGTCTGAGCCAATTGCTGCAGAGGTTGTGGTTTGGCTCCCCTTGCTGGATGCCGCAGATGGTGGGTCACAGGTCTAGTTTACAGTAAAACCTTCGAAAGCCAGAACTTGTGTAAAGCAGACACCTGTCAGAGAAGGAAAACTCAAATATTTTCCACTAATAGAGAGTGATAGGAAAGTGGTAAGGCTGCACCCTGTCAAATGTGGAAAACTCGTGAGACCCAGAAAAACAAGGCAGTCTTGTTGAGTTCTGGCTCTCACAGGTTTCACTGTTCATGGTCTGGCCGTTGTCCGTTTGTATATTCAGTCTCTCAGCAAATGCCACCTTCCACAGGCCTCGGGTGCTGCTTCTGCTGGTGGCCTGGAGGAGCCTGGAGAGAGCCCGGGCATGCAGTCCATGAGGCCTCAGGAGCACAACCACAATCCCATTGTGCCAACCCACCCTCCCTCTACCCCGCCCTGCCCAGGGGCCTTTCTGCCATCTTCTCTTCTGATTACTACAAGGCTCTGCACAGATGTGGGAAAGTGCAGATACACTTACTCCTAACCAGCTGTCCTTGGGTTTTTTGTCTTAAGGTCCTGTTGTGAATTGAATCATGTCCCCCAGAACAATACGTTGAAGTCCTAACCTCTGGTACCTGTGAATGTGACCTTGTTTGGAAATAGGGTCTTTGACGATGTTACCAGTTAGGTTAACATGAGGCCATGATAGAGTAGGGTGGGTCCTAATCCAACCTGAGTGGTGTCCTTACAAAAAAGGAGGAGAGACAGAAGTAGAAGGAAGATGGCCACATGACAGCTGAGGCAGGCATAAACCAAGGAACACCTGGGGCTACCAAAAGCTGGGAGAGACAAGGAAGGGTCTCCCCCTAGGGCCAGCAGAGAGAGCACGGCTCTGCCGACACCCTGAATTTAGACTTGTGGCCTCCAGAAATATGAGAGAATGCATTTCTGTCATTTCAAGCCACACACTTTGTGTTACTTTGTTACAGCGTCCCTAGGACACTGATCAGACCCCAAAGAATATTTTTTTAATGTGAGTTATATCCGTCAATGGAGCCCTGGTGGCCCAGTGGTTAAGAGCTATGTCTGCTAACCCAGAGGTCAGCAGTTCGGATCCACCAGCTGCTCCTTGGAAACCCTAGGGTTTTCAATGCTGATTATTTGAAAGTAGATCACCAAGCCTTTCTTCTGAGGTGCCTCTGGGTGGATTCTGTCCGCCTTTTGGTTAGTAGACAAATGCTTAACCATTTGCACCACGCAGGGACTCCTGATATTGGCAAATATATATATACCCGTTGCTGTCGAGTCAATTTCAACTCATAGTGACCCTAAAGGACAGAGTAGAACTGCCCTGTAGGGTTTTGAAGGAATGGCTGGTAGATTCAAACTGCCGACCTTTTGGTTAGCAGCCAAGGTCTTAACCACTGTGCCACCAGGGCTCTGGTATTGGCAAAACAAACAAAGCCTTTGCCATCGAGTTGATTCTGACTTACGGCAGTCCTAAAGGACAGAGTAGCACTGCCTCACAGGGTTTCCACGGAGCACCTGGTGGATTTGAACTGCCAGCCTTTTGGGTAGCAGCTGAATTCTTAACCACTATGCCACCAGGGTTTCCCAGTATTGGCAGAGTGCCGAGTGATAAATAGATCACTGCCTGGAAAAAAGAATGCAGAAATGGGTCTTATCTGACACTTACATGACCAACTGATTTTCAACAAAGGTGCCAAGGTAACGCGATGGGGGAAAAAGGATAGTCTTTTCAACAAATGGTGCTAAAACAACTGGATATCCGTATTGGAGAAAATGAACCTCAAACCTGACCTCCTACCATGTACAAAAATTTACTTGTAATGGATTCTTGATCTAGATATAAGTGCGAAAATTATAAAACTGATAGAAGAAAAATACTCCAGCTAAGGGACCTTTTTGGTTAGCAGCCGTAGCTCTTAACCCCTACACCACCAGGGTTCCCGGTGGGAGTATAGAAAGGTAAAACTGCTTTGGGAAAATGTTTGGAAGTTTCTTATTAAGTTAAATATTCAACTGCTCTATGACCAAGCAATTCCACTTCTAGATATTTACCCAAAAGAAATAAAAACACATGTCCAAATAAAAATACTTGTACGAGGATCTTCATAGCTGCTTTATTCTTCATAGCTAAAAACTGAAAACAACCCAAATTTCCATCCACAGAGCAGATAAGCTAATTGTGGTATATTCATATAATGGAATACTAGTCAGTTATGGAAAAGAACAAACTACAGCTATACAAAGCCAGATGGATGCACCTTACCAACATTATGCTGAGCAAGAAAAGCCAGACACAAAAGACTACATACTGTTTGATCTGTATATGAAATTCTAGAACATGGCAAATGAATCTATGCTGATAGAAACCAAAATAGTAGTTGACTGTAGAGGTGGGGATAGAGTGGAGACTGATAGAAGGGACATGAGTAAACTTTATCTGGTGATGGGAATGTCCATGTTATGATAGGGGCAGGTTTGTTCACTTGTCAAAACTCATTGAATGCTACACTTAAGACCTATACATTTAACTTTATGTAAATATTACCTAAAAAGAAAAGGCAAGGAAAACATCTAACACATTAAAGAAAAAAAAGATGAGAGTTAAGTCTTAAATGTGTAATCCTTGGGGTGTGGCGGGGGGTAGTCACAGATAAGAAGTGAGGGGAACCAAAAATGTTTCTGAAATAGTGATGCTGGTGAATTTTGCAGTCGTTGTGCGAGGACATCAGAGTTCATTGGAGAATCTTGTTTATGAATTTATGAGTAGTTTCTATGAAAGATTTGAGGTCAGGGACATGAACCACATTACATTCACTATACAGACTCAGACATGTAATAGAAGGGAGGAAGTCTTTTCAAATTATTGTATTTATTATAGAATCCTCTAATACAACAAATGTAAAATTAAGCTATCTAAATTAAACCCTTTTTCAAATTTTTACTATACACAACTGCAGCCCCAGTGGCAGAGTGGTTAAGAGCTCAGCTGTTAACCAAAAGGTCGCCAGTTTGAATCCTGCAGCCACTCGTTGGAAACCCCATGTGGCAGTTCTACTCTGTCCCGTAGGGTTGCTGTGAGTCAGAACCAGCTCTACAGCAGTGGGTTTGGTTCGGTATACACAACCCACAAGTTTCTTTGAGGCAGGAATAGTAGTCCAAAGGACCTTAACTTTCAGGTGTGTGTCCTCTTGTTTTTATGCATACTCTCCCTGAAATGGCCACACAGGCCATTCCTACGGATTGGATTCCGTCCAAGGGCTTTCCTCAGAGTGAGATCCAGATCTTCTGGCTAAAGACTAACCCTCTTTTAATGTTAAGAGAGGAGAGACACATGGGAGCAAGTGTCCCTGAGCTCTGAAAGCTCAGAGCCTTTACATTCAGTCAAACCTAATATGTTGGTCTTAGATGTGGATAGTGCCTATGCTGGCTCTGCTACCCCATCCACCTCCTTTTAGGGTTCAGCACATGCCAATTACACACCCTTAATGGTTAATCCTGGTAAGATGTGGTAACCTTCCCTGGAAGTAGCCCTCGTGAGAATTGGTACTGATTAGGTGCATTGGTGGTTCAGTGGTAGACTACTCACCTTCCACGAGGGTGAACTGGCTTGGATTTCCAGCCAGTGCATCCCATACGCAGCCACCACCCGTCTGTCAGTGGAGGCTTGCATGGTGCTCTGATGCTGAATGGGTTTCAGCAGAGCATCCAGGCTAAGAGACTAGGAAGAAAGGCCTGGTGATCTACTTCTGAAAATCACCCAGTGACAGCCTTATGGATTACAATGGTCTGATCCACAACCAACCGTGAGGGTGGTGCAGGACCCAGGAATATTTCCTTGTGTTGTACATGGGGTCACCATGAGTGGGGGGCCGACTCTACGGCAGCTAACACCACCACCACCAAGTGAGCGCTACGGCCATAACGAAGATTTAGAGTCTCAGTTCTCACTCATATATTATGCACCTGCATTGAGATAATTGTATTATTATTTCATAATTGACCTGAGCAAAGCAGGTATTTAAAACTCATCCTAAGAGCACCTGAAGGAGAGAAGTTGGGCTGTTGCCAAAGATATAAACCAAAAAACCAAGCCCAGTCCCGTCGAGTTGATTCCGACTCATAGCAACCCTAGAGGACAGAGTAGAACTGCCCCATAGAGTTGCCAAGGAGCACCCGGCAGATGTGAAATGCTGACCCTTTGGTTAGCAGCCGTGGCACTTACCCACTACACCACCAGGGTTTCTGCCAAAGATACAGGAGGGAAAAAGTACAAAAGGAAAAACATCACCCTCCGGCTGTGAGGAAGACCTGGAGCTTCTGCAGGGAGGTGCCCACAGTAACCAGGACGTTGCCTCTCAAGCTGGGGGTTGAAATTTTGAGGCCTTCTGGGTGGCGGGTCCTGCCTTTCTTGCATTTCAGAGAGAAAGGGGAAGAAGGAAATCCATTTAGTCCAAAGAAAAATCCCAGGCCCACCCATCATCTCTTCGGACAGCCTGATGGACTTTGAGCTATAAAGGTGTGAGGGTGTTATTAGCACAACATGGCGAGGCCTTCTCCAGTTGAGCTAGAGCCAAGAATAAGGAGGCTTTTGGGAAAGTACACACTTGTGTTCCAGAATGTACCATTGCTACTACCTAATAACTTTAATATCACCTTCCAGTTCACATACTGATCTAATTTAATATTCAAAACAATCCAGGCAGATAAATAGGATCGGGGGGTGGGGGGACAGTGGTGGCTCAGTGGTAGAATTCTCACCTTCCGTGAGAGAGATCCAAGCTTATTCAAACTAATCACCTCAAGCTCAGTTACCATCCATCTGTCAGAGGAAGCCTGTGTGTTGCAATGATGCTGAACAGGTTCAGTGGAGCTTTTGGACTAAGATGGACTAGGAAGAAAGGCCTGGTGATCTATTTCTGAAAATCAGCTGATGAAAACTCTATGAATCACAATGGTCCAGTCTGCAACCACTCATGGGGATGGTGCAGGACCAGGCAGCGTTTTGCTCTGTGGTGCACAGGTTCCTCTCGTGTTGAGGGCCGACTCAAGGGAAGTTGACAACAGCAAGTAAGATTATTCCCCTTTTACAGATGAGGAGCCTGAGAGTTTAGTGGCTTGTCCTAGATCACATGGCCATAAAACAAGAGAGCTCAAAGTAGGTTTGTGGGACTGCCTGGGTGTGAAGGACTTCCCCACCCACCCTGGAACTGCCCTGTCCATCCCCAACTGCTCTCCTTGGAGTTCATGGCGGACACTGACCTGACAAAGCCATTGATCTTGCTGGAGCTTCCCAAACTACTCCAGCGTGAAAATCTTCCAGAAGGATTCTTCACAGGGCAATGAGACAAGAAATTTATGGCTTAGCCTGATTAATGGGCTAGGCAGTTAAGAGTTCTTTGCCAAGCAATGAGCATAATTTATAGCAACCATGGCAGGAGGAAAGGCCCATAACTCACATCCTTAAAGGGCTCTTAGAACAAGAGACACGTTGAATCATTGAAAATATCTCCACTCCCCGTGTCAAAAAGAGACCAGCGTGTTTCTGGGTATTTCGGTCAAAGAACGAGGAGTCTAGATTAATTTACATGGTAGAAAAAGTAAGGAAAATACAGGTCATAAATTCCTGCCTGATATTTTCTTTGTTGTTTTCTGACGTGCTTGGTATTTCTATAGCCATGGTCCTGCTCGTCCCTCCCCTCCTCCAACCTTGTAAATACCGCCGTTTTAGCTGTGCCATTATTCATCTTCTAGAATGGAAGTGCTGCCAGGAAAGAGGCTTACAGGATCGTAGAAATAGTACCATAGGAAACAGATTAGAAAAAGGTCCTGAAATGGGAACTGAAGGCCTGGTTCTGTCCCAGCCCCCTTACTGTGGCTGTGTGACTTTAGGGACGGCACTTCTCTCTGGGCCTCAGTCTCTTCTGTAAAATGAAGAGTTTGGAGGGAATCGCGCTCTCAGGTTTGAAAGTTCTGTGAATTTCTTGCAATCTTGATAATCGCAGCATCATTACCATTCAGCATCTGGAAGGCATTGCTCCCTCTGCTAAACTCTCAGAGCATTTTATCTGTATATTAAAAAAATAGCATTCATCACTTTTTATCTCAAGCTCTAGTTATTTATGAGCTTCTTTTTCTTCACAGCTGGACTGAGTACTTTGGCTGGATGTCTTTTTCATCCTTGTATCTCCCCAGTCCCACCCAGCACAGTGTTTGGTACATGGTTGTCAACCAACAGAACTCTGGAACTTGGATGAAAAGTGAATGAAGCAAGATGGCCTTCCCTCACGATTTGCCCTTAGCTGGGGAGACTTGGTTTAGAGCTGTCCTTACAACAAGTACATTCTATTTGATATAATTTAATATCACCAAAAAAATAAAAACCAAATCCAGTGCCGTCGAGTCGATTCCGACTCATAGCGACCCTATAGGACAGAGTAGAACTGCCCCATAGAGTTTCCAAGGATCCCCTGGCGTATTCAAACTGCCAACCCTTTGGTTAGCAGCTGTAGCACTTAACCACTATGCCACCAGGGTTTCCATAATTAAATATACTTCTTATAATGTGGAGGTAGAAAGAGACTTCATTTTTCCAAAGTCCTTATTAAAATGTTCCCCTACAGCCCCTGAATTCTTAAAATCAAACAATAGTTTAGCTTAACTAGTAAAGAATGTCAGCCTTGAGCATTGTGCTCTTTTAAGAACTATCTCAAAACCAAAACCAAACCCATTGCCATCGAGTCGATTCCGACTCATAGCGACCCTATAGGACAGAGTAGAAATGCACCATAGAGTTTCCAAAGAGCGCCTGCGGATTGGAACTACCAACCTTTAGGTTGGCAGCTGTTACGCTTAACCACTATGTCACCAGGGTTTCTAAGAACTATCTATATGGGATCAAACTGGCAAAAACAATTAGGAAAATTAGATAGAAAACTTAGGGGGCAGTGGATTTATGTTAATGGGGGAGGAACAACTCAGAGAAGGAGGGTGAGACTGGTTGCACAACTCAGAGAATGTAATCAATTCACTGAATTGTACATGTAGAAACTGTTGAACTGGTGTGTGTTTTGCTGTGTATATTCTCAACAACAAAATAAATAAAATTATTTTCTCAAAAATGTTCCCCTACAAGGTCTCTTTTCTGTACTAGACTTTAAATCGAAGCAACATGTTTGTCAAGTTTTCTGGAAGATACTGCTCCACAAATGCCATGTCTGCTGCTCCCGTCTCCCTATCCTAAGGTGGCTGTGTGGATTATTCTTCATGAAATATTCATTTCCCGTCCCCCTTTCACTGTGAGCAGAATATACGCATTGATATTGGGTCTGACCATGTGGCTGGCTTTGGCCAATCAAAGGTTAGCAAGTGTGATGCAAACAGAGGCTTTATTATGTGCTTGTGCGGTTTTTCTTGCCTCTTGTAGTCATGCTAGTTACTATGAAAAGAATACGGGGAGTAGACAGGAATCCAGCCTGCAGCCTAGATCAACCAAACCATAGTCCATCTGCAAAACCATGGCAAGATTCAGCAAGGTACTGAGTTTTGGGGTTATTTGTTATGCAGCGTTATTGCAGCAGCAGTTGACTGATACTTTCAACTTCCATGCTTCATCCTTGTACATGTTTACTTTGCCCAACAACCCTCCATCATGTCTGTCTTTGTGCTTTTTGGGATAGAGATAGAAGCATGGCTTGGACATCTACTTTTTGGTGGAGATGGGTCTGTCAAGCAGGTGATTTTGGAAGAAAACCAAAAAAAAACCAAACCTGTTGCCATCCAGTCAATTCTGACTCATAGCAACCCTATAGCAGAGTAGAACTGCCCTATAGGGTTTCCAAGGAGTGCCTAGTGGATTCGAACTGCCAACCTTTTGGTTAGTAGCCATAGCTCTTAGCCACTACGCCACCAGGGTTTCTAAGATAGAATTGCCCCACACGGATTTCAAGGAGCAGCTGGTGGATTTGAACTGCTGACCTTTTGGTTAGTAGTAAAGCTCTTTAGCTACTACACCACCAGAGCTCCAATTTTTGAGAACTGATTTTAGTATTTCTGATTATTTATGGTATGTCTCCACTTAATTTGTTGCTCTGTGTGTTTTAAAGTAATTTGATGCATAACCTTTGGAAACTTTACATGATTACAAACTTTTGAAAAATTAATATGTACGTCATGTATCACGTTGCACAAATAACTTCAAATGTTAAGAATCACCATCAGCACAAAGCTGATTCCTATGAGATGGAGGTCAGGCATACCTTCACTCTTCAACCATTTTATCAATTCTGACACCAGTCATCCCTCCCACAGCACTCTCTGCTTCTCTTCTGGGTTCAATAATCTGTTGCAATGACCACATAGAACTCACAGACTATGCTTACAGTTAAGTGGTTTAAAATTAAGGAATAGGTTACAACCCGAGATCAGGATCAGGAAGCAAGTAGGCAATGTCTCCCTTCTTCAGTGCGGGACAGCTCTCTAGTTCCACTTGGTCATGCAGGCCTCCTCTTGGCTCCCTGAGGACAGGGTCCTCTTGGCCCTGCCATCTGTCACCACTGGCTGTGCCACTGGGCCCCTTCTGGGACTTTCACTGTCTTCAGTGTTACAGCCTTGACCCATGTTACAGCTGTTTTAGGAGGTTCCTTGCCTCCTCTCTCTCTCTGCTTCTTTCTGCTTTCTTCTGCTGCTTCTCACTTCTTTCTGTCTGCCTTAACTCTGTGGGGCTGGCTGTATATGTGTATGGATATATGTATGTATGTGTGTGTGTATATATATATATATCTATATATCTTCTTATCAATTTTAAGGCATGATCCCTCTCAGTGGGGCCACAAACTGACCAATCTCCCCTTGGTAGGTCAGAGAGAGTTCATTTGCATAGTAGGCATGGCTGGATTACCACTCACCTCATTTGCATAGTCCATTGACCAATCCCTGCAAGGTGCATACCAATCACGGGGCAGACTGCAGCCCAGGACCAGGTAAAAAGTATCAAAGCCAAGTTGTTTACAGATTACCCAGGAAATGTCAACCAAACTGGACAAAAGTAACAAATCCTCTGGGGTAGAAAACTGGGGCAAAGGTTAACTCCTCAGGGATTAGGGGGAAAATCTCTCAAGCTGTTTTTCCAAAGAACCAGGGCAAAAGGCCACAGAAAGAAACTGATTTTACCACACTAAATATTTCAGATTTTTATGAGATTTAAAGCATAACATCATTCAAAATAGCAATTTCCAATTATTTGTTCCCAAAAGCCATTGCCATCTAGTCAATTCTGACTCATAGCGACCCTAAGGACAGAGTAGAACTGCCCCATAGGGTTTCCGATGAGCGGCTGATGGATCTGAACTGGTGACCTTTTGATTAGCAGCTGAATTCTTTAACCACTACGCCACCAGGGCCCCCCAAGAATATAGAAATATAACTGTTTTTTGTATATCAGTCAACCTTGTGTCCTGTTCTCTTGTTAAATTAACTAATTTTTTAGTAGATTTTTGAGTGGATTTCTAAGTATTTTTGGTGTACATAATGTTGTCTGTAAATAAAGACTTTTATTCTTCCTTGACGATTTTTTTTCTTTTTCTTGACTTTTTGGAATATCTAAGATCACCAGTATAATGCTGAACAGAAGTGGTCCAAGTGGACATAATTGCTTTGTTTCCAATATTAGGGCAAAAGCATTCCAAATTTCACCACTAAATATAATATTATCTATAGAAGCCTTTATCAGATTGAGAGAGTTTCCTTTTATTCTTAGTTTGCCGAGAAGTCTGTCAAATAATTTTTCTGCATTTATGGAGACAATTGGAGATGAACATATAATTTTTCCTATATAGTCACTTAATGTTGACAATTACCTTGATCGGTTTTCCAATGTTGTAATGACCTTGAATTCCTAGAATATCCTTTTTATATAATTCATGGATTCTATTTCCCAATATTTTCTTGAAGGTTTTTGCATTTACGCCTTAAAAGATATTGTTCTGTAATTTTCTCTTTTTTGTAAAGTTCTTGTCTGGTTTGGTGTCAGGATTATGCTGGCTTCATGAAGTTAGTTGGGAAGTGGTCCCTCATTGTCTACATTTCAAACAAATTTACAGAAGATGGGTATTATTTCTTTCTTAAATATTTGGTAGAATTGACCAGTGAGAAATCAGGGCCTGGAGTTTCTTTGTAGGAAGGTGTATTCATTTCCTAGAGCTGCTATAGCAAATTATCACAAGCTTGGTGGCTTAAAACAACAGAAATTTATTCTCACAGTTCTGGGGACCAGAAATCTGAAATCAAGGCGTTAGCAGGGCCATTCTCACTCTGAAGAATTCTTGCCTCTTCCTAGCTTCTGGTGGCTCACAGAAATCCTCAGCATTCCTTGGCTTGTAGCTGTATCTATACAATCTCGGCCTCTGTCTTCATACGGCTTTCTTCCCTGGGTGTCTGTGTGTGTTATCTCCTCTTCTTATAAAGAAACCAGTCATTGGATTTGGGGCCCATTTAATCCAGTATGACCTCATCTTAACTAATTATATTTGCAAAGATGATATTTCCAAGTAAAGTCACATACTGAGGTTCTGGGTGAACATGAATTTTGGGAGGGGTCACTATTCAACCCACTAAAGAAGGTTTGAATTACAAATTAATTTTAACAGGTGTAGCTTTTTTTTTTTTTTTTTTTTTAGGGCTAATCAGGCTTTCTATTTCTTCTTGTTTCAGTTTTATAAATTGGTGTCCTTCAAGAATTTGACCATTTCAACTAAGTTGCTGAATTTATTAGCAGAAAGATGTTCATAATATTTCTTTATTATCCTTTTCATGTCTTTCAAATCTGTAGTAATGTCCTCTCTTTCATTTCTGATCTTAATAATTTTCATTTTTTCTTTCGTCTTCATTAGTCTATTTAAGCATTTATCAATTTTATTAATCTTTCCAAAAGAACCAACTTTCTGTTTTATCGATTGTTCTCTATTGTACATTTTAAACTTCTTATTATTATTGCCTTCCTTCTACTTATTTGGGATTTAATTTGCTCTTAATTTTTATCTTCATGGGGCATTGGTCTTAAACTTTATTTAAAATATATATATCTGAAGTTATAAATATCCCTCTACACACTGCTTTTGCTCCATTTCACACAATAAATTTTTTTTAATATTTAAAAAATATTTTCTAATTTTTGTTGTGATATATAATGTAGTCCATTGGTTATTTAAAAGTATGTTGCTTAATTTTCAAATATTCGAGGATTTTCAATGTATTTGTAATTGGTTCTTTTGGGGTCAGAAAGTATTATTTCAATACTTTTTAAAGTGTTGAAATTTGTTTTATGGATTAGCCTCAGGTGTAGTTTAGTAACTTCCAGATACACTTGGGAAAAAAAAATGTATTGAGCTACTGGTAGATGTAGTGTTTTGTATATATGAAACAGGTTAAGTTGGTTAACAGGATTATTCAAATTCTTTTTATCCTTACTGGATTTTTTTGTTTTTTGTTTTTTTTACTTATGTTTATGTCAATTACAGAAAAAGAATTTATAACATCTCCAACTATAATTGTGGATCTGGCAGCTTCTTCCTACAGTTCAGTCAGTATTCACTTTATGTATTGTGAAGCTGTTATTAGATACATACACATTTAGGATTGTATGTCTTCTTGGTGAATTGCTCCTTTTGTCATTAAGAAATGTCCCTCTTTATTTCTGTTAATATACCTTTATGTCTTATAATCTGATATTAATATAGTCAGTCCAGGTTAGTGTTTGCATGGTATATATATATTTTTTCTTCATTTAATTCTTGACCTAACTCTGTCTTTATGTAAAAGCATATTTCTTGTACACAGTATATAGTTGATTTTCGCTTTCTTTATCTAGACTGACAATGTCCACCTTTCAAATGGATTTTTTTAAATTTGATTTACATTACATTTAGAGTAGTTAGTGAAATGATTGTGTTTAAATCTATTATCACGCTATTTGTTTTTTATTTGTCCTATACAGCCTTTATTCCTTTTTTTCCCTTTCTGCCTCCTTTTTTATTAATCAAATATTTTTCACATTCTTGGTATTTGTCATCTACCACATACTTAGCTATTGATGAATTCAATTTTTTAGTGGTTGCTGTAGAATATGCATCCTTATCACAGCCTGCATGAATTAATATTATACCACTTTTCATATAATTTAAGAACCTTACAAAACGGCATTTACCTTTTCTCCATCCCTTGTTCTTTTGTTTACTTCTACATATGTTATTAGCCCCACAACATGTTATTATTTTTACTTTAAAAAGTCAACTGGTTTTTAAAGAAATTAAAATGAGAAAAATTATTTTATACTTTTCCATACATTTACTATTCCTCAGCTCTTCATTCTTGTGTGTAGATTGAAATTTCCTTTAGTATAATTTCCCTTTGGCCTAAATAACCTCCTTTAACATTTCGTATAAAGCAGGTCTGTTGGTTATACAAATGCTTCCAACATTTTTGTATCTGAAATATCTCACCTTCATTTTTTAAAGATATTTTCTCTGTATAGAATTCTAAGTTAACAATTTTGCTTTTCAGCACTTAAAAACTGTACCCTCATATTCTGCTTTGCATTGTTTCTGATGAGAAGACATTGTCATGCATTTTGTTGTTCTTCTATATGTAATATAAAGTATTTTTTCTAGCTGCTTTTAAGTTTTTTGTTTTTTACCTTTGATCTTTCAGCAATTTAAGTATGATGCACCTAGGTGTGGTTTGAGTGTATCCTGCTTGGGTTTTGTTTAGCTTCTTGGGTATGCAGATGGATATTTCTCATCAAATTTGGAAGATGTTCAGCTATTTTTCCCTCAAATACTTTTTGCTCCAACATCTTTCTCCTCTTCTTCTAGAATCCCAAAAACATGTATATTATGTATTTATGTGGCAGAGGTCTCTGAAATGTTATTCAGTTTTCTTTGTGCTTCATGTTGGAGAGTTTCTATTGAAATGGAATTATCTTTTTCTTCAGCTGGGTCCAGTATACTATTAATCCCATCCAGTAGATTTTTTATTTCAAATCCCAAAACCATTGCCATTGAGTCAATTCCAACTCATAGTGGCCCTATAGACAGAGTTGAACTGCCCCATAGAGTTTCCAAGGAGCATCTGGTAGATTCAAACTGCCAACCTTTTGGTTAGCTGCCACTGCATTTAACCACTATGCCACCAGGGTTTCCTTTCAAATATCATCTTTTTCATACCTAGAATTTCAATTTTGTTCCTTTTCGAAGTTTCTAATTTCTTTGCTGAGACTCCCCATTTGTTCACTGATTATCCTTCTTTTACTTTAAATCCATGAACGCGCTTATGAAAGTTGTTTTAAAATCCTTGTCTACTAATTCAAACATCACTTCTGGGTCTATTTCTATTGGCAAGTTTTCCTCTTGGCTATGGGCAACAATTCCCTGTCTTTTTTTTTTTTTTTTTTAACACGTATATTAGTTTTATATTGTATACTAGATATTGTGGATGCTTTGTTGTTAAAAATCTGAATTTTATTTTCTCTTTTCAGAGTATATTGCATTTTGTTCTAGTTTGGCAGCTAATTACTAGGGGATTGTCTTGATCCTACCAAGATTTATATTCAGAATACATAACTAACTTTTACAACTCAATGATAAGAAAACAATCAACCAAGTAAAAATGAGCAAATTCTTTTAATGGATACTTCACTAAAAAGATATATGAATGGCAAATATGCACAGGAAAAAATGCTCACTGTCATTAGTCACAAATTAAAACCACAGTGAAATACCACCTTGTACCTGTTATGGATTGAACTCTGTCCTTCAAAAATATCTGTTGTAATCCAAGCCTTTATACAATGTGGATGGAATTCCATTTGGAAATAGGGTTTTCTGTGTTATGCTGATGAGTGTAGTGTAGGGTGTATCTTCAGCCAACAACTTTTGAGGCATAAAAGGAGTAGATTAGGCACAGAACCAACCAAACATAGAAAGGGGAAGATTGATGCCACGCCACATGAAGATAGCCAAGTAACTGAGGAGCAGAAGCTGCAGAGACAAGGACCTTCCCCCAGAGTAAAGAGAGAGAAGAAGCCTTCCCCTAGAGCTGGTGCTTTGAATTTGGACTTGTAGCCTCCTAACTGTGGGGAAAAAAAAAAAAAATCTGTTTATTAAAGCCACCCACTTGTGATATTTCTGTTATAGCAGTACTAAGAAACTATTAGAATGGCAACAATCAAAAGGACTGACAATTCCAAGTGTGGAAAAGGAGGTAGAGAAACTGGAACCCCCATACATTGCTGGTGGGGATGTAAGTGGTATAGCCAATTTGGAAAAACACTTGGCAATTTAACGAGATGTTAAACACATACTTACCATAGGATCTAGCAATTCTACTTCATTTCCCATGATAAATGAAAATATATGACAACATAAATATTTCCAGACAAAACAGCAGCATTCATAATAGCCAAAACCAGGAACAATCAAAATATCAATCAACTGGAGAATGGATACATAGAATGTGGCGCATGTATACAACAGAATGTTGTTTAGCAGTAAAAGGAATGAACAACTGATACCTGCAATGAATGAACCTCAAAATCAGACATGTATCTACATCTTGTGTGATTCCATTTATGTAAAATTTCCAGAAAAGGCAAACTGGCAGAAACAGAAAGAGGATTACAGGTTGCCTGGAATTTGAGCAGGATGGATTGGAAATGGCCATGAAGGAAATTTTTGGGGTGATAAAAGTGTCCTAAAACTGGATTTCGTATAAATTTATTAAGACTCATCAAACTGAGCACTTAAATCAGTGAAATTTATGGTAAGTAAATTATACCTCAATAAAGTTGTTAAAGATGCATTAAGTTGAGTGAAAGAACACTAACACAAGAAAGTATAGCTATAGATATATAGATATAGGTAGGGATGATTCCACTATATAAAGCATCAGAATAAGCTAAACTAATTTGTGATGAAAAGATCTGAACCAAATAGTTACTTACGAGTGCTGTGTGTGAGAAATGACTGGAAAGGAGTGTGATAAGTCTTTCTGGGGTGATGATAATTCCTATATTTTGACATGTGTTTGGTTACACAGGTTATGCATTTGTCAAAACTCATTGAATATTCACTTAAGATTTGTGTGTTTCACTCTATGTAAATTTTGCCTAAAAAATAAAAACCGTTAATAATTATTGAACTGTAGTTAATGATATGCATGCTAAAGTGTTTAGGGGTGAAATCTATTAATGGCTGCAACTTACTCTGAAATACATTTAAAAAGAGAAGTATTCATGTATATATAAAGGGATGGTAGATATTTGATAATGGAAATATATCAAAATGTTAATTGTATAGTCAAGATGATGGGTATATCAATGTTCACCGTACATTTCTTTCAACTGTTCTGTATTTGTATATGAAATGTTTCCTAATAAAATGTTGGGGGAAAGGCGGCATACATCAATACTTATTAACTAGAACCAACAAATAAAATCAAACTTGAATATGATCAAGCCTGTAGATCAAACTACCATTATTCTGGAAAACCGAAAAGACAGAGGAATGTTTTAAATGTCACTACAGATACACAATCAGCAAAATCTAGATGGTATGAAACTCTACAGGACAAACAATCCAATTTCTTCAAAATAAATTACAGGAAAAAGGAAAGAGATAGAAGGGAAAACTATGAGATTTAAGAGATGCATTAATCAATTCCAATAAATAAACTTTATATGGACATTTATGAGACAATTAGAAATTCGGACACTGGCCTAATATTTAATAATTTAAAACAATTCTTTAGATGTGATAATGGTATTATGTTTGCGTTTCTTTAAAGTTTCTTTAAAGCCCTTATGTTTTAGAAATACTGAAATATTTGCAAATGAAATAACATGCTGAGATTTGCTTCAATATAATATGGAGGGGGGCTGGTGGAGACAGAGATGAATCAAGTTGGTAATTGTTGAAGCTGAGTAATGGCTAAATGCAAATTAATTAAATGATTTTATTTTTGTATATACTTAAATTTTTATATAATAAAAAGCTAAAAAAGAAAGAGATGAAAAATATGGGAGGAAAGGTTCAACATCACTAGTAATACAAGAAATACTAATTAAAGCAATATAGTTTTGCATCACCAATTTGATAAGTTTATTTAAATAGCATGATCAATTTTACTTGGTAATATAAAGCTGCATTTTTACCTCACCACACACACATCATCTATCCTGGTAGATGAAATATTTAAATGCAAACAATATCATAAAAGTAGAGGAAAATACAGGAGAGTGTTTACATTATCCTGGGGTGAAGAGATCTTAGTATGAGAGAAAAGTAAAAAACTATAAAGCAAAAGTTTGACATATCTAATTACATGAAGACATCTAATATCTCCATATGCCAAAGATATCACAGACAAAAGACGAAGGGCAAACTGGAAAACATATTTGCAATATATGAAACAGCCACAGACTGGTTAGCTTAATATATATAAAAGACTCTTGGAAAATCAGTAAGGGATGCCTTCAACTGCATTAATAATGTTATTTTAAAGTATTTGTTAAGTAAATAAGTTTATTTCTGGAATTTTTATACCTTTTTGTATGTATTAGATATTTTATATTAAGTGTAAGATAATGAAAACAATCAACAAAAAAGAGGAACAACCCAGCAGAAAAAATAACAAACATGGGAAAAGATGCTTATATGACTAATTAGCCAATGTATGCCAACTAATTAGCCAATGTATGCCAGCTCTGGTGGTGTAACAGTTAAGTGCTTGGCTGCTAATCAAAAAGTTGGTTGTTTCAACCCACCCAGCAGCTCTGCAGAAGAAAGACCTGGTGATCTGATTCCATAAAGATTAAACAAACCTATTGCCATTGAGTGGATTCCGACTCATAATGACCCTGTAGGACAGAGTAGAACTGCCCCATAGGGTTTCCAAGGCTGTAAATCTTTATGGAAGCAGACTGTCACATCTTCCTCCCACAGAGCAGCTGGTGGGTTTGAACCATCAACCTTTCAGTTAGCAGCAGAGTGCTTAACCACTGCTTCTTTCCATAAAGATTAGAGCATAGAAAACCCTATGGGCATTTCTACTCTGTCCTGGGGTCACCATGAGTCAAAATCGACTCATTGGCACCTACCAACAACATGCAAATTAAGGCAAAAATGACATGTGGAGGGGTGAGAAATGGGCATTCTGACACATTTGCTTGGAAGAAAGTACAGACTTTTCTAAAGGGCAATTTGAAAATATGCAACATACTGTAAACTATGAGTACACTTTGACCTAGTTCAACACTTATGAACTAGAGTTGACAAATAAAATCAAAGTTGAATATGATTAAACCTTTAGATTAAACTACCATTATTCTGTAAAACCAAAAAGACAGAGGAATGTGCTAAATGTCACCATAGTTATGTAATCAGCACAATTTAGAGTCTACGTGAAACTCTACAGGATAAGCAAGCCAATTTCTTCAAACTGAATTACGGAAAAACAAAAAGAGATGGAATAACTGAAAAGGAGGAGACTGACTTAAAGCACGACAGCATGAAGAGCTCTGCTGACCTGCTTCCCAGCAAAACTGGTGGGGGGGGGGGAATATATATATATATATACGGAAACCCTGGTAGCGTCGTGGTTAAGAGCTGAGGCTGCTAACCAAAAGGTCGGCAGTTTGAATTCGCCAAGCGCTCCTTGGAAACTCTATGGAGCAGTTCTACTCTGTCCTCTAGGGTCGCTATGAGTTGGAATCAACTCAACAGCAGTGGGTTTGGCTTGGTTTTATACATATATATAACATATACATTTATTTTAACTTAAAGCTTCTGGAAATGGTCCTAAGGGCAAACAGCAAATTAAAAAAAAAAATCTAACCAAGAAAGTCTATGAAATTCAGTAAGAAACATGAGGTCTGGTATTTGAATCAATTCCTCACTCCTCCCGGACACTCACTCCAGACTGCTGCAGCCAGAAACACAGGGACTATTCTACTCCAGCTCATAGCTGGAAGATTTTATTCCAGGGAGTGGCAAAACTTCAGTATTCATCATACCACTCCCAGCACCCTCTTCCTGAGAATAAGTCCCAGGTGAGTATAGTCAAGTCCACCATCTATTCATGGAATGGGCGCTCTAACTTGGATGCAGTGCACTGAAAATACTGGGGCTCCCATCACCCTTCCTTTGTCTCATGAAGCAGTGTTTCATGCCAGGGGAGGCAAGCCACGAGGACCTCAGGTTTTTGCTTTCCTCTCCATGGAGCACTCAGCTCCTAGAATGGAGGTGTCACTCAGAAAAAAGCTTCCCCTTATCCCCACTCCCAGTTTCACAGTCCTGGCCCAGAGATTTTGCCTGGAAAGGGGGGGGTGGTGGGGTGAAGCAGGCTGTAAAACAGATAGTTCCTAATCTCTTACAAAGGAACTGACTTCACTTGCATGGAACATGGAGAAGTCCAAACCTAAAGGAACTCTCAAGAACAGTATAGGCTGTGATGAAAGGCAATCAGGAGATTTGTGAATTTAATGAAGATACAGCCTACATTGTAGGTTAGCTAGTTTGCAGGAGATAACTGGAGAATCAGACAGCTGGGAGGAGCTCTCCTGGGATCAGAAAAAATATCAAACACAGATCTCAGAAACTATTCCTCCAAAGAAGACATGACTTGATTGGATTAGTTTATGCCACCAGACTTTGTTGAAAATAATAGATCAATCAGCTGGCAATTAGTAGAGTTTATAGCTGGATGTGGTCAGGAAAAGAGAGGAAATAAGCCGTATCAGTATTATTGTCATCTCAAGATGATTGTGATAGTCTACTCAAAGCTGTGCCTACCTGACAAGCAACATTATAGCTGAACACTATAGAGGGAAAGTAGACTTCACTAAAATAATCCACTTAGTCATTAAACAAGATAAACATGCATTTAACAATAACAAACACTGGGATGGGAGTGGGGGACCAGTATCCACAGTTGCTACATTATATAAAATGTCCAGTTCCTAACAAAAAACTACAAGGCATATAAAGAAACAGAAAACTATGCCCTATACACGAGGGGGAAAAAAAAGCCAGCAACAGAAACTGTCTGTGAAAGCAACCAGATGTTGGATTTAACAGAAAAAGATTTCAAAGTAGCTATTAAAAATATGTTCACAGACTAAAGAAAAGCTTGGTTACAGAAGTAGAAGAAGGTTTAATGGGAAGGTACTGCCCCACTGATGGGGGGGACCTGTATAATTGTTTGAAACAGAAGAAACAGACATATGCCACAAATAACTGTTTTTACAGGATACTGTATGAGGTGGTGCATCCTGGAGGTGTGATTGTGCAAAACTTTTGTCCCTTTTGGCTTTTGTACTGAGAGATAAGCATTGTAAGTATATTTCTGGGTTCCTGTGTGTTATTTAAAAGTTGTGTTTCTCATGATGATTCCATGTTCACAGGAATACCTCATTTTCAGGTCCCAGCACGAATTGCAGAGTACTTGATGTACCACTAATCCTACCCCCAGAGCCCAGGGGGACATATGTGTCCCACATAATGTGTATCAAAATCCATATTACCTACCGAAAATTCAGATATACTCATGATTCAGCATGTGTTCCATTAATGAAAAAACATATCAACAAAAAATTAAAAGCAAAAAATAACTCAGTCATGAAAGGGTTTAATTAATGCATACATACTCAGAGACTGCAGCAGTGCACAACCACAGGGACAGCTCCAAAAGGGCTGAGATCTGAATCAAGATGTGCAGTGGCTGTCATGGCTGAAATGTCCAGGGGCCCCTTAGGTGCAGAAGGGGACCAGCCCCGCCCTGTGTGGTCTCCACTGCTCCTGCCACCATTCTGCACCCTAAATTCTTCTTCTCCTCCTTGTGGCTCTTACCCATTGCTCCCACCTGCCAATGGCTCTTCATGGCACCTGAACCAGGTGAGACTGTAGAGGAGGTAAAGCTAAACTTCATGGGAAACCTGAAATAGAAAGGATAAGAAAGGCAGGTTGAGTAAAAAACCTGTGACCCTTCACATACAGTGACAATGATACCAACTGATGCTTCTCTTGAGGGATTATTTTAAAGACGAGCTTACCAAGATAAAAATTACATTAATGTATAAGAAAAAGTACATTCTCTAACTGCTTCCTTTTCTCAAAACCATCCTACCAAAGTGATTTTCCTAAAACATGCATCACTGTCAACATCTCCTATGGAATCAAGCACCTTAGGGTGACATTCAAGGACCCCAGGATTTGGCCCCTGATCCTCACTCTACATTCATCCCTCTCCAGGTTGAATTTGATCTTCTGCCAATCTTATCTACCTGGTGCATGTATTGTTTTCCTATTGCTGTTGTAACCAATTAGCACAAATTGAGTGTCTTAACACAAATTTATTATCTTACAGTTCTGGAGGTCAGAAATCCAAAATGGGTCTCACGGTTTCAGCAGGGCTGCATTCCTTTCTGGAGACTCCTTGCCTTTTCCGGTTTCTAGAAGTTGCAATATGGAGATGACACAACCTTGCTTGCTGAAAGTGAAGAGGACTTGAAGCACTTACTGATGAAGAACAAAGACCACAGCCTTTAGTATGAATTATACTTCAACATTAAAAAAAAAAAAAAACACAAAAATCCTCACAACTGGACCAATAAGCAACATCATGATAAATGGAGAAAAGATTGAAGTTGTCAAGAATCTCATTTCACTTGGATCCACAATCAACACCCATGGAAGCAGCAGTCAAGAAATCAAAAGACACACTGCACTGGGCAAATCTGCTGCAAAATACTTCTTTAAAGTGTTCAAAAGCAAAGATGTCAGTTTAAGGACTATGGTGCACCTGACACAAGCCAGGATGTTTTTAATCACCTCATATGCATGAAAAAGCTGGGCAATGAATAAGATAGACCGAAGAATAATTGACACCTTTGAATTAAGGTGTTGGCAAAGAATATTGAATATACCATGGGCTGCCAAAAGAACGAACAAATCTGTCTTGAAAGGAGTACAGCAGGAATGTTCCTTAGAAACAAGGAATGGCGAGACTACATCTTACATACTTTGGACATGTTATCAGGAAGGATCAGTCCCTGGAGAAGGACCTCATGCTTGGTAGAGGGTCAAAGAAAGAGAGGAAGACCCTCAATGAGATGGATTGACACAGTGGCTGCAACAATGGGCTCGAGCATAACAACAATTGTGAGGATGGCACAGGACCGGGCAGTATTCCGTTCTGTTGTACATAGGGTCTCCGTGAGTCAGAACCAACTTGGAGGCACCTAACAACAACAACAGAGGTTGCCTGCATTCGTTGACTCATAGCTCTTTTCCTCCATCTTCAAAGCTGGTAACAGTAGGCCGATTCTTTCTCACAATGACTGCCATTTCTCTGGTTCTGCCTCCCTTTTCCACTTTTAAGGATCCTTGTGATTACATTAGTTCTACCCAGATAATCCAGAATAATTTCCCCCATCTCAAAGTCAGCTGATTAGCAACCTTAATTCCATATGCAACCTGAATTCCTCTTTATCAGGTTACTGAACATATTCACAGTTTCCAGTGAGTAGGATATTATGATGATTAATTTTATGTGTCAACTTGGCTGGGCGTTGGTTCACAGTGGTTTGGCAAAACACTAGTCTAGTTACTGCCATGGAATAGTTACATGTGATTAAATCAGTTGGCCTTGGGTAGAGAAGATTACCTACTGTTGTTCTTGTGTGCTGTCATGTTGCTTCCCGACTCATAGCGACTCTATAGTACAGAGTAGAATTGCCCTATAGGGTATCCTAGGCTGCAGTCTCTACAGAAGCAAATCATCAGATCTTTTCTCCTGCAGTTGGTGGGTTCAAACCACTGGCCTTTTGGTTAGCACCTGAGCACTTAACCATTGTGCACCAAGGCTCCTTTTACCTTCCATAACGTAATGTAATGTACTTTACATGTAATATAATGCAATCACCTTCCATAATGCAATCTAATGCAATTGATCAGTCAGTTGGGTCATACCAGTGTCGAGTAGATCCTAAACCTAATCAATTCTGAATTATAAAGAGACCAGAATAGACACAGAAACACACATGCATAGGGAAAGACAGACGCCATGGGAGAATTTTAAGATTGTTTTAACCAGTTAAAATTGCTCTGGGCAGATCAGTGGTTGCCTGGGAATGGGGCAGAAAGAATGATGGATCACAATGGGGGCACAGGGGACTTTTGGGGGAGATAGAATCATTTGTAATCCTGAGAGAGATGCTGGTTACATGGATGTATACATATGTGAAATTGTACACTTTAAATATGCTCATCAATACCTCCAGGCTATTTTTGAGAGTATTTATTAAGACTGCAACTAAAAAAGTAAAAAAAAACTTTTAAGAGTGCAACTAAAAAAAAAAAATAATAATTTGGCAAATGAGTGGGGTGGTTAGATTAAAACTAAGAGTCATTATTTTCCTGTTAAAAAAATTAAACACTTTACCCCATATTAATAACTTTGCTCATTCAGTATTAATCAACAGGTAGAGAGAAGTAGACAGATGGTGGCAAATCACCACAAAGCAGCAGTTTATTAAGTTCTTCAGCTTGGTTCTCAATGTCTGATTCTTTTCTAGCTCCAAGTATGTGACACCTGCTAATTTATAAGGTGGACAAAGAAAAGACATAGTTCAAATGTAGTTCCCTAACTACCAGTGACATTTTGCAAAGTTTGAAGGAACTTCAGTTAGTGACTAATGAATTTAATGATTATTGATTCTTAAAGGCAATATTTCCTCTCCCCCCGCAACCCCCCAAAAAAATCACCTCTGGAAAATCAAGTCAACACATTCTCTTTTGTTAAAAAAAAAAAAAATCCCTTTACTGCTCATCTATAATTGAACACACCTGGAGCTGGAAGTTCAGTCTGGGACGAACTTGCTAAAGCCCTTTGTGGACACCCAACAAGAGTTCTGCTGGATTTAATAGTTGCCTATATATGCTATGAGTTGGAATCGACTTGACGGCAATGGATTTGATTTTGGTTATGTATGGAATGGCAGCCCTCCACCTCCAAACTCCCTCTCAATTATGCCTCTGAAATTCGCCAGAAATTGAGCTCAACTCTGTTTGCGTTATGTTAGGATTTCTCTGAGATCGACATTTCAGCAATATGGCAGACTAAATATTCTTTCAAATATCTAGTTGGGCTCATGAAAAAAAGCCAGAGAAATCTTCAGAGGCTCAAATGAAGATGATGCAGCTCTCCTGATTGAGAGTGAGGAATGGGATTTGTTGATCTCAGTCCCAAAAGGGAACGTCTTGGAATTTATTGTCATGAGTCACTGAGTGGCACAAACAGTTAAGTGCTCAGCTACTTACTGAAAGGTTGGCAGTTCAAATCCACCCAGAGGTGCCTTGCAAGAAAGGCCTGGTGATCTACTTCTGCAAGATCACAGCCACTGAAAACCCTATGGAACGAGTTTTACTGTGCAACATGTGGGCTGCCATGAGTCAGAATTGACTTGACAGAAACTTGTTCACTGATCATGACAAGAAATGAAGACAGTAGGCCCATATGAGGTGTGGAGTAGGAATAGAGAAGCCCACATAAAGCGGGGACTCTTGTGACTGTTCTTCAGTTTAACTGTAGACAGAAGACGAGGTTCTGGTTCTGAGTGGAGTGTAGTGACAGCGTGGTTTTGAATCTTCCCAATACTCCTCCAGAAAATCAAAGACAGCACAGATGATATCTGCCACTAAACTAGGTGACAGGAAATCCTTATAAACAGTAAAATATGGGTGTGGTCAACCCATACCAGGTGGCAGAACCACTGCAGGGTAAGCAAGGAGTAACTGGAGTAGTGGGAAGGAAAAGAGGAGGTCCTATGAGTTGAAGGTTGCTATGAGTCAGAATCGACTCTACGGCAATGGGTTATGAGTCAGGATGCCAGCAATTGCAGTAAGTGCTCACCCCCCAAAAAGAGGAGGGCTCTCAGATCTGATGAATGGGTCTGAGAAGAAAAAAAGTAACTGGAAGCCACTGAAGAGCCAAGTCCTTCCAGCCTCCAAATTCCAAGTGAGTGCTGATGAAGGTAGAACCTAGAGCAAATTACAAGGGAAGTCACTAAGGAGCAATGGGAGAATGATGCAGGGCTGAGATGACCTAAACCCTTGAGAATTATAGAAACCCCCTGTGTGTGTCTATTTACAAAATGACAGAGTCTTGACCTGAGTGGGGCATGCGGAGAGCAGGACTGATACTGAGCAGGGAAAGGCCGCTGAAGGGAATGGAAACGTTCCATTCAGACAGCAAGAAATAGTCCAGAGGAGGCAGGTCTAAGACAGTGTCAACAAAACACAGCTTCTAAACAAAGGTGCCACTGTCTTAGCTATCTAGTGCTGCTATAACAGAAACATCACAAGTTGGTGGTTTTAACAAATAGAAATGTATTTTTCACAGTTTAAGAGGCTAGTAGTTAGAGTTCAGGGCACTGGCTCTAGGGGAAGGCTGTGTCTATCTGTCAGCTAAAGGAGAAGGTCCTTCTCTTTTTTCAGCTTCTGATCATCAGCTCCTTGGCAATCTTCATGTGGTGTGTACCTTCCCCTCCATTCATGCTTCCTTCTCTGTGCCTGATCTGCTCTTTCTATATCTCAAAGGTGATTGACTTAAGACACACCCTACATTAATATAGTCTTATTAACATAACAAAGAAAGTCCTATTCCCAAATGGATTACACCCACAGGTATAAATAGGAGTTGAGAATTCACAACCCATATTTTTGAGGGACACAATTCAATACAAAACAATCACTATGAAAGGGAACAACTGTTAGAGTTCTGGGAAGCACAGACCAGGAGGCAGAAGCTCCCTGCATCAGGTTCGGCACCTTTTTAAAGGCAAATAAAAAGCTACGAAAACACCATTTTTTACTCATTCATGATACCAAGAGAAGTGAGAGCCCATGGGTCATGAAGCTTGGAAAGTTGCCCTGACCAATGACTCCCTCCACAACCTCCTTACCTCCATACAAAGACAGCATGAGAAAAGGGACTAAAATAAGCAGAACAGTTTTTAAGAAGATGGTCAAAATGCACTTTAAAAATGTAACCACAGAACCAAAAAACCAACCAAACCCACTGCTGTTGAGTCGGTTCCAACTCATAGTGACCCTATAGAGAAAATAAAAATTGAACCTATGTTTAAGATAAGCTAAAAGAAATTAAGAAAATCGTCAAAGCTTTAAAACAACACAAAGAAGGAATAGAAAAGGTTGTAAAAAGAGATAGCCAGGTAACGATTGGATATGAAATGAGAACAGATGGAAATAGGAAAAATAGAAACAAAAAAGAAAGGAAAAGAAATCAGAGATGAAGACTAAATTACTAGGAAAACACACACACACAAGAGATTCCACAGAAAGTATAGTAAAGGAAATATAAAGATAAAGAGGATTCGAAAGAAAATGATAGATATGAATTAAAAAAAAAATTGTTTTTTTTTTAATTACAGAGAAAAAATCCAATATTTATACATGTGTCTTAGGCTGGGTTCTCTAGAGAAGCATATATATATATATACATATATATATACAAAACCTGTTGCCATCGAGTCAATGCTGACTCATGGTGACCCTATAGGACAGAGTAGAACTGTTCCATGGGGTTTCCAGGAGTGGCTGGTGGATTGGAACTGCTGACCTTTTGGTTGGCAGCCGTACCATGCCATTGCTCTTAACCACTGAGCCACCAGGTCAGTGGTTAAGAGCTTGGCTGCTAACCAGAAGGTGGAGAGAGAGATTCATCTCAAGAAAACAGCTCACACTGTTGTAGAGGATGGCAAGTCTCAAGTCTATGGGTCAGCCATCAGAGTGGAGGCTTCTCCTGACTCACATACCTACAGGGGCTGATGAACCCAAGAACAGCAGGTCAGACAGCAGGCTGCTAGCTTACAGGCTGTAAAGGCTGATGAGTCCCAACATCAGCAGGTAAGATGGCAAGCTGCTGGCTCACAGGCTGCAGAGGCTGACAAATCCCAAGACTGGCAGTCCATACAGCAGACCACTGGCTCAAGTCCCAAGAACTGGAGGTCAGGTGATGATGAGCCACATACAGGATCCAGAGAAAGCAAGTAAGCTTTGCCAGAATGTCCACATATATATTGGATCCAGGCCACACCCCCAAGGAAACTTCCCTTACAACTAATTGGCTGATCAAATCACAGAGGATGACTACATCATTACATAACTGCCAAACTACATCATTACGTAACTGCCAATCTATATCATTACATAACTGCTAAACTATATCATTACATAACTACCAAACTACTGAGAATCATGGCCCAGTCAAGTTGACACACAAAACTTAACCATCACAATATGTATATATAATTGGACTCCCTGAAGAAGAAAACTGAGGCAATTAAACAGAAAAAAAATACTTAAGTATTCTTAAATAACTCAAGAAATTTTTCTGGAAATAAAAGAAGACTTAAAAGAGGGTGGACCGCAGCTATTGTGGTCACTTGGCAAACAAAGGTAGTAATAATTGTTTCTGGAAAGAATCATCAATGAATGCTAAAATTAGTGAGTAAAATTATGTTGAGAAACAAGATGTTTACATTGTTCAGTAGCCAGTCACCAAGATGGCACCAACGATCCTCATCTCCTAGTAATGGTGCTCTTGTGTAGTCCTCCGCCCACCCCCACCATACACACACTGAATAGGGTTTCCATGAGTACCAGTAAGATATTATAAGATATTACAGAAATGATAGATTGTGACTTTGGAGGATAGGTCATAAAAGACATTATGGTTGCCATTTTAAATATTTGGATCAACTGTTCTGAAGGAAGCCAGCTGCCATATCATGAGGATTGAACAGCCCTACTGAAAGCTACACATGATGAGGAACTGAGGCTTCCTGCTGACAGCCATGTGAGTGAACCATACTGGAATTGTTTCTCCAGCCTCAGTTAAACCTTTGGCTGACGTATTGACTGCAACCTCACGAAAGATCCTGAGCCAGAATCCTGAATTCCTGTTATACAGAACCTATGGGATAATAAATGGTTATTGTTTTAAGCCACTAAGTTTTGGGGTAATTTGTTATGCAGCAATATAATAAAGAATGCATCTCTGGTATCAAGAGTATGAGGCTGCTTAACAAATACCTAGAAATATGAGTGGTTTTGAGCCGGATAGTAGGCAGAATTTGGATGACTTTGAAAAGTGTGTTAGCGAAAGCCTAAAGAGCACGGAAGAGACTATTAGTAGAAGCTCGATGGCCTTTGAAGAGTGTCAAAGTAAAATGAAGATAATGTTATTGGAAACTGGAGGAAAAGGAACTTTTACCATGTAGTGGCCCAAAGTTTAGCAACACCGTCACCTGAAGTAACGTAGTAAATAGAAAACACACCTAATGAACTGGAGATTTCCAGGCAATGTTAAAGTTTTTTCTTGCTGCTTATACTAACATGTGAGAGAACAAGGGTGTCTTAGGCTGCGTTCTCTAGGGAAGCAAAACCAGTAAAGTGTATAAATATATATTTATATCAAGGAAATGGCTCTAGAGGCTATAACGTATCAAGTCTGTGGGTCAGAAAAGAGGCTTGTTGACCCCAAGATCAGCAGGCCAGAGAGAAGGACTCTTGCTCACAGGCTGCAAAGATCAACAAATCCCAAGATTGGCAGGTAAGACTACAGGTAAGGTGCTAGCTCAAGTCCCAAGAACCAGGGGTTAGACGAACAGGTGCCAGCTGCAGGATGCAGAACAAGTGAAAGTCGCTCAAGCACTGCCTGAACACCTGACCACACTCAATGCAGGCAACTCGCCCAAGGAAACCCCCCTTCAACTGATGGGCTACTCACAGCAGATTCCATCATGAGGGTGATCACATATCAAATCTCAACAGGGAAGTGATCACAACATTATACAACTGCCAAAACACTAAGAATTATGGCCCAGCCAAGTCGACATTCAATCTTAACCATCACAAAGGGCTAAGACAAAAAAAAAAAAAATGCTGTTAGCCAAAAAGTAGCAAGGACTTGC
Source organism: Elephas maximus indicus (assembly GCF_024166365.1). Taxonomy (NCBI): domain Eukaryota; kingdom Metazoa; phylum Chordata; class Mammalia; order Proboscidea; family Elephantidae; genus Elephas; species Elephas maximus. The sequence continues at coordinate 219,273,163 of NC_064820.1, read as the reverse complement.
TGGTTTTAAAAATTTCCAGTTTCTCTAGATGGCACACTATGCAAAATTAAGAAATTGATTCCAAGCAAAGACTAAATCCTGAGCACTTCCAGGAAAACACGGTGTCTTAGTTTCTCAGTGCTGCTGTAACAGAAATACCATAAGTGAGTGGCTTTAATGAACAGAAATTTATTTTCTCACAGTTTAGGGGCCTGGAAGTTCCAATTCAGGGTATCAGCTCAAGGGGAAGGCTATCAGCTCTGAAGGAAGATCTTTTTCTCTTTCAGCTTCCAGTATTTGGTTCCTTGGCTATTTTCATGTGGCATCTATCTTCCCTGATTGTCCTTGCTTCTTTGCCTAATTTTCTCCTTTTATATTTCAAAAGTGAACCGTTTAAGATACACCCTACACTGACATGGCTTATTAACATGACAAAGAAAACCTTGCTCCCAGGTGGGATTACATCCACATGTACAGGCGTTAGGGTTTACAACACAAATTTTGGGGGAACACAATTCAATGCATAACACATGGTATAAAAATGAAGCCAAGGGGGTGACTCTAAAATTTTTTGTTAAGACTTCAGAATTATCCAAGGCAGTCTCTGAGAGAACTGTTCAAACAATAGGGCTTCTAAGAACCTTAAGGATGCTATCCCTGCACAGACTCAGCAGAAGGGTTTGTTTCAAGATTTGTGGGTGTGACATGTGTCCAATGGTGTGAATTCCACTAAGATTAACAGGACACCCACAAAGTTTTGAAAAAGAATTGTATTGGCACAAACACTGCCAACTTGGACTGAAAGGGACTGAGGCAGTAGAAAATGAAAAGATGTCTTGGACCCCAAAATTCTACTTGAAGGAAGTAGGCTGTGTCAGTTATCAACTTACTTGTCTCAGCTCCAAATCTACCCTTCCTTGTATGCTCTGCAAAAATGAAGATGAACTCTGTAAACATTTCTCCTTTGTCAGCTGGCCCAATGTTAGACTTTGCCAGTAGAAGGCACTGGAGGGACACTGGAGAAGAAGAGGTTTCTTCCCTGGCTCTGGTGTGCTTGTCTTTTGGAGCTCCTGAAAAGTACATGGTTTGTTATTTAATTTTTTATGATACATACATAGGAAACCCTGGTGGGGTACTGGTCAAGAGCTACGGCTGCTAACCAAAAGGTCGGCAGTTCAAATCTACCTGGCACTCCTTGGAAGCTCTATGGGGCAGTTCTACTCTGTCCTGTAAGGCCACTATGATACATACATAAAACATATGGTAAATACATATTAAAAAAATATTTGACATTTCAACAATCTTCAAATGTACAGTTCAGTGACATTAATTATGTTCATCACGTTGTTCAACCAACGCCCTTATTCATTCCCAAATTATACCATCACCTTTAACAGAAGCTCAGTGTATGATTTTTTTATAGCAGTACTCAGCAGCCAGAAGCAAGCTGCACCTTCCTCCAGCACACTCCTTCAGGTAACATCATAGCAGAGTGCCAATCATGGTGCATCTCATCATGACTGGCTTCCCCTGGCACACACTTCTCCCTTGCTCAGGTGGTTTCATAGTAGAGTGCTGCTGGCTAGGTACCTCTCCTTGGATGGCTTCCCCTGCACCCCAGAAGCTTGCAGAGGGTCCCCCCACATAAATGGCTTTCATGATGTATATCCTGCTCTGGCTAGCTTCACAGCAGAGTGCCAGCAAATGGGACATCTACAAACAGCTTTTCCTTTGCACATCCCCTCAGGCAGCTTCACAGAAAAGTGCTTGTGGTCAAGGCACCTGTGAACAGCTTTCCCTTGGCACGTCACCCTCAGCAGCTTCACAGCAGACTGCCAACAACGGGACACCAACCAATAGCCTCCCACAGTTTCATAAAAGAGTACCCTTGGACTGCTTTTATAGAATTCTATTAGATTCTTCTCTTGATAACGTACCTATTAGCATGCCAATATACTGCAGATTAATCACTTCCAATCGAAGATTATGTGGAAGGTCCTCCGTAGAAGTTAAATAGATTCTGAAATATGGAAATTTGGATTTACATTGAGGTCCATAAAACACTGCTGGAATTGTAGTTTGAGCTCAGATAATATACCTTCTGCAGATGTGGGTGGAAATGGAAATATTGCCTCTCATTTTAACTTTGACAGCACAGGAAGTATATAAAGCAGTCTGCATTATTTTTGATCCAAATATTAGTTGTCTAAATGGCTACTGCAGTGTGTTTCACATGTAAGCACTGTTTTGCCTTGTGATTTTAGGTTGAATTAATTAAGAATCATTATTAAGTCTGCAGCAAAAGCTAATTTCCAAAGCTATTCAGTGTTTGATAATAGTGGCTGAAGGCAGTTCTTATTCAGAAAAATTTCTATCTCAGCTCTGAGCTCAAAAATTGAAATAAAACTTCACTATTACCAAGTCACCAAACTCTTGTATGATGGGGCATATAAGAATGTACAGGTACTATTTCTGACAAAAATTAATGGAACTGTTGATAGTTAAGTCCACAAGAATATTGCTCATGATAGACAATACTGGTTTAATAACACATGATAGATCAAAATATTTTCTTCAGAGTCACTGCTGATAAATAATACAATGAAGAACCATAGGCATTAAACACTTTATAGCACAAGCTTTGCACATTTGCTTAACTATGGCTTTTACTGCTCCACACATATTTTACCACCATATTTGTAACACATATTAGCAGATTCCACTTCAGGTTGTACTCAATATGCTTTCTCAACTTCTTTGACAGTATTCTTACCTATATTTATTCTACACAGACTATTCATAGAGGTTATTTCTTTAGTTACTTCCAACTCACTACTGGCTCCTGAGTAAACAACTGAGTGGTATTGGTAATATCTGTTGATTCACCAAGATTCAGGGAAAACCACTCAAATAATTTGCCTTTTTTAAAAATTCACTATCGATGCTGTTCCTAATGTTCTCAACTCTTTGAGCAACTGTTCTCACTGAAAGGCGAATAGTCTTGAACAAGTTTATTTTTTCTGGACATGTTTCTTCAACTGCTACAGTCAAACACAATGGCATAGTGGTTAAAGAGCTCAGCTGCTAACCAAAATGCATCCACCAGCTGCTTCTTGGAAGCCCTCTGGGGCAGTACTACTTGGTCCTATAGGGTCACTGTGAGTTGGAATCAACTCAATGGCAATGAGTTTGGTTTTTGGTTTGGTTATATGGCTTTCCTTACTTGGCTAACAAATGAACCAATCAGAAACTTACTTCGGTTCACTTTATATTTTTGAAGGAAATCTGCTGCATATAAGAAAACCAAACCAAACCTGTTGCTGTTGAGTCAATTTTGACTCATAGCAATCCTATAGGACAGAGTAGAACTGCCCCATTGAGTTTCCAAGGAGCTCCTGGTAGATTCGAACTGCCAACCTTTTGGTTAGCAGTCATAGCTCTTAACCACTACGCCACCAGGGTTTCCCACATATGAAATAGGCCATACTAAATTTTCTAATTTTTCTGATCACTGCTTTCTTGTAAGAAATAGTTTAATGAGTGCTTAGACTGGTAATGTTGAGTATATTGTATTCTTTTAGCCCAGCTGTAGTGTCATTGCACTTTGCTACTTTATTCAATAACATAGTAATCTACGTTCTATTCTGCCTTAAAAGACAGTAACATTCCAGAAGGTGGATTACAAGTGAAGCCTGCCTCAAACCACCACAGGGCCACTGGGGCTCTGAAACCAACAAGACAGATCTCTCAGAGGCCCTTCTGAGGCATGCTAGCCCCTCCTCCTCCTGGAATGGAGGAAAGTCTACCTGTGTTTCTCCCAAATGCCAGCTCAGGTATAAGCAGTCCCCACAGTGCAGGGAAGGAAACCTGGGGCAAAACCAGATAGTAACATGCAGCCCTGAAAGGGGATCACTGGACGTGTGTTTTCCAACTAAAAATCTGGTTGCAGAAACAGTGAAGGGAAGAGAGTAATAACCAGAGGGGGAGGACTGCACCTCCTGGTGAACAGATTGATTACTACACAATATCTCACCTGAATGGTGGTGCTCACTGGTGGACAGACTGACCACAGCATGCTCTCTGGTGTGTTTGAAAGAGATAAAAGTTGAAAAACAAGATCTGGAACATTTGAATCTCAGTTAAACCAGGGAGGTAGAAGGAGCTATCACAGAGAGGGAGGGGAAAGCAAAGGCTCTGCCCATCTAAGAGTTTCTCGTGGAAAGTAGTGCAGGCAAAAACACCAAACACTGGGGAAAACAGAAAGTTAACACCTTGAAAATTTCAATGCCCCAACAAAAAATTACAAGACACACAAAGAATGGAGAAACAATGGCCTATCCAAACGAACATGACAAAGGCAGTGAAAGAGCATCTAGGGATGACCAAATAATGAAAATGAAATAATATAATACAACAACATTAAACATAATTAAAGAACTAAGAACAAAATAAGGATCTAAAAAAAGAGAGAGAGATTGCAACTGAAAGGACAGTAACTGAAATGAGAAATACAATAGGACTTACCAACAGATTTAATCAGGTAGAAGAAAGAATCAGCAAATTAGAGGACAAGGGAGTTAAAATTACAGACACTGTAGAGCAACAAGGACAGAGGCTAAAGAATGCTGAGCACAGTTTAATGGAATTACGGGACAACAACAAGACACCTAATATACAGATATGGGAATTGCAGAAGGAGATAAGAGAAAAGGACAGAAAGAATATTTGGAGAAATAATACCAGAAAACTTTCCCAATCTAATGAAGGGCATAAATCTACAAATCCAAAGAACCCCAAGCAGGATAAACCCAAAGAGATCTACACCAAAACACATCATAGTTAGGATCCCAAAAGATAAAGAGAGAATCCTGAAAGCAGCAAGAAAGAAGCACTCACATACAAAGGATCCCAAATAAGATCAATTGCCAATTTTTCCTTAGAAACATTGGAGGCCAAATGGCAATGGAGTGATATATTTAAAGTGCTGAAAGAAAAAACTGTCAACCAAGAATACTATACCCAGTAAAACTATCCTCCAAGAATCAGGGTGAAATTAAAACGTTCCCAGACAAACATAAGGTAAGAGAGTTCATATCCACCAGACCTGCCCTACAAAAAATATTAATGGGAGTTCTGTAGATGGGAGGGAAAAGACAATAGAAAGTAATTCAAACCTGTACATAAAAAGAAAGATCCCTAATAAAGGGAAATGCATGGACAAGTACAGGGCTAGAAATAAGGTATTCGTGCGTGATAATTCTAAATAACATAAAATTATATAAAAGGTAAGGATAAAATTATGTTGCAGGGCACATGAAATATAAAGACATAATTAGCGATAGCAACAACAAAGGAGGAGAAGAAGAGTGGTATAAATACAGAATTCCTTATATGTTACTAAAGTTGCTACCAACTTACCCTAGAATGTTATAAATATAGGCTCTTAAATCTAATATTCATGGTAACCACTAAGAAAATATATTTAAAAAACATACACAAAGGGAAAGGAGAAGGGAACCAAAAAAGCTCACTACAATAAATCTACAAAACACAAAAGAAAGCAGTACTAAAGGACAAAGACAAAAAAGGCTTAAGACACACTAAAAACAATTAACAAAATGGCAGAAGTTTGTCACTTCTTGTCAGTGATTACAGTGAATGTAAATGGCTTCAATCAAAAGGCAGAGAGTGGCAGAATGGATTAAAAAAACATGATCCAACTACATACTGTTTACAAGAGACACACCTTAAACCCAAAGACATGAATAGGTTGAAAGTGAAAGGATGGAACAAATATTTCATGCAAATAATAATGAAAAAAGAGCTGGGGTGACAATTGTAATATCAGAAAAAGTACATTTTAAGACAAAAACCTGTCAGAAGAGACAAAGATGGATATTACACAGTGATAAAAGGGCCAATTAATCAAGAATATTTAACAATCATAAATATGTATACACCCAACACTGGTATATCTAAATATATAAAACAAACACTGATAGAATTAAAGGGAGAAATAGATAGTACTATAATAATGCTTGGAGAATTCAATGCACCACTTTCCATATCGGACAGAAAACATCTAGAAAGAAGATCAACAAGGAAACAGAGGACCTGAATGACACTATAAACCAACTAAACTTAACAGACATGCACAGAACACTCCACCCAAAAACAGCACAATATATATTCTACTCCAGTGCACACGGATCATTCTCAGGGTAGACCACATTTTAGGTCACAAAGTAAGTCTTGATAAATTTAAAAAGATTGAAATCATATAAAGTAGTTTCTCTGACCACAATGGAGTGAAGCTAGAAATCAATACCAGAAAAAAACTTGGAAAATACAAGAACATATGGAAATTAAACAACACACTATTAAGCTACCAGTGGATAAAGGAAGAAATCAAAGGACAAATCGCAAATTTCTTAGAGTAAAATGAAAATGAAAGCATAACATATCAAAACTTATGCGATGCAGCAAAAGCAGTACTCAGAGGGAAAATTATAGCAATAAATGCCTACATTTAAAATTCACAGCCTAACCCAACAACTCCAGGAACTAGAAAGAGAAGAGCAAACTAGGCCTAAACTACCAGAAGAAAGGAAATAACAAAGATCAGAGTAGAAAGAAATAAAATCAAAAACAGAAAAACAATAGGATCAATAAAATCAGAAGATGGTTCTTTGAAAAGATTAATAAAGTCAACAAATAATCAAAACAAAATGAAAGACGGGACATTACAATTGACCAGATAAAAACAGAGAGGTTTCAACAGGCTTTTTTTACAGAAATAGAAACACCAATTCTCAACTTTATATGGAATAGCAAGAGGCCCTAAATAGCTAAAGCAATGTTGAAAGCAAAAAACAAAGTAGGAGAACTAGCGTTTCTTGATTTTAAAACATTCTACAGAGTTATAATAACCAAAACAGCCTGGTACTGGGATAACAATAGACATGTAGACCAATGGAATAGAATTGGGAGTCCAGAAATAAATCCACACATCTATGGTCAACTGATTTTTGACAAGGGTGCTAAGTCCATTCAATGGAGAAAGAAAAACCTCTTCAATAAATGGTGCCAGGAAAATTGGATTTCCACATGCAGAAAAATGAAACAGGATTCATGCCTCACACCACACACATAAACAAATTCAAAATGGACTAAAGACCTAAATGTGCAAACTAAAACCATAAAATTCTTAGAAGAACAAGCAGGGGTAACACTGTCAAACCTAGCTTTCAACAATGAATTATCTAAGATAATAGCAAAAGCACAAACAGCAAAAGACAAAATAAGTAAAAGGTACCTCATAAAAATTAAAAACTTTCGTTCCCCAAACCAAAAAACCAAACCTACTACCGTCAAGTTGATTCCGACTCATAGCTGCCCTACAGGACAGAGCAGAACTGTCCCATAGGGTTTCCAAGGAGCACCTGGTAGATTCAAACTGCTGACTTTTTGGTTAGCAGCCGAGCTCTTACCCACTAAACCACCAGGGCTTTTCCAAAAAAGTGAAAAGGCAAGCTACCAACTGGGAGAATATCTTCAGAAACCATGTATTCAACAAGAATCTAATAACCAAAATATAAATAAAACTTTGACAACATAGCAACAAAAAGACAAATATAGCCAATCATAAAATGGGCAGAAGACTTAAACAGACATTTCACCAAAGAGGACATTCATATGGCCACCAAACACATGAAAACATGCTCAGCATCATTAGCCATCAGAGAGATGCAAATCAAAACCACAATGAGATGCCATTTCACTCCCACTAGGATGGCTGTTCTTGTTAGGTGCCAGAGAGTTGGTTCCAACTCATAGCAACCCTGTGTATAACAGAATGAAACACTGCCCAGTCCACCAGGATGGCTAAGGTTAAAAAACAAAACAAAACAGAAAATAACAAATGTTGGTGAAGATGTAGGGAAATTGGAACCCGTATCCATTGCTGGTGGGAATGCAAAATGGTACAGCTGTTACGGAAAAACAGTGTGGGGGTTTCTCAAAAAAAAAAAAAAAAAAAACTAAACTAAAAATAGAACTACCATATGACCCAGCAATTCCACTCCTAGGAATATACCCAAACGATGTGAAAGCAGAAGCTCAGAAGAGACCTGTATACCAATGTTCACTGCAGGACTATTCACAATTGCCAAAAGCTAGCAACAGCCTAGATGCCCATCAACAGATGAATGGATAAATAAACGTGGTACATACATACAATGGAATACGACTCAGTTGGTAGGAGAAATGAAGTCTTGATAGATACTACAATATAGATGGAGCTTAATGACATTATGCTGAGTGAAATAAGCCAATCACAAAAGGACAAATATTGTATGATCTCACTTACATAAAAAGACAAGAAAAGGTAAATGTATAGACATCAAAGTTTATTTATGGTTACCAGGGGTGTGAGGGAGGGGGGAAAGGGAGTTAATGGTGATGGAAAAATCACATTAAGTGTAGGGTTGCAGAGCTGATTATGTCCATTGCTGTGAATAAGTTGCACACCTGTAAAAAGCTGAATTGGCAAAAGTTGTGTGATAGACATATTTACAACAGTGACAAAAAAAGTAGCTGCTGAGGCTGCTTATGTACAATCAAATACCTCATGGTATTTGGTTCCTCAGTTTGGAGGTTTAGGGTCATGGTTTCATGGGACATCCCAGTTAACCAGATTAATAACGTGTTTAGTGCTTCTGTTCTACTTCCTTGTTCGTTGTGTAGTGCCTGGGGTCTTAAAAGCTTGCAAGCAGCCATCCAAGGCTGCTTTAGTTTCTGTTCACCTGGAACAATTGGTTTCTATTCACCTGGAACAATGGAGGAAGAAGGAGAGTCAGAGACAGGAGGAAGATATGGAATGTGTGGCTAATTGCCTCCAGGAACAACAGCCTCCTTTGCTTTGTGACCAGAAGAACTGGATGGTGCCCGGCTACCATTACTGAACATTTTGATCAAAGATTCCATGGAAGAATTCTGACCAAAACGGGGAAAATGCAGAAGAGAACTTTAAATTCTCATAGACTAATGACTTTCTGGAGTCATGGAGAGTGTATGTCACCCCTGAAACTACTGCCCTGAGATAATCTTAAACCAAAACCTTAAACCAAAAATACTCCCCTAAAGTCATAATAGTTTAGCTTAACTAGTAAAAAAGTAGCCTTCACTAGTCAGCCTTGACCATTATGCTCTTTTAAAAACTATATGGGATCAAAATGACAACAGCAACTCGAAAGATTAGATAGGAACCTTAAGGGACAGTGGGTTTATGTTAGTGAGGGAGAAACAACTCAAAAAGGAGGGTGAGAATGGTTGCGCAACTCCAAGAATGCAATCAATGTCCCTAAATTGTACACGTAGAAACTGCTGGGGGAAAAAGAAGATGGTGACATTCTTAGTTGGCTATCTGACATGTTTTGACATGTACTGGTAGTAAATAACAAATAAATTAAATGTTGTGGTATGGCTATATGTGTGGGTCTCAAAATGTTGCTGAGTTACACCTGTATTACAGCAATTTGTAATGCACCGAGCAGCAGTGTGAAAAGATGCGTGCCTGTGAATTTTAAGTAATTTCCACGACATGAAATATTCTTCTTTTGATATTTTTCAACCATTTAAAAATGTAAACACCATTCTTAACCTGCAGGAGGGGGCTTGGATTTGGCCTGTGGGCTGTATCTTATTGAGTCCTAATCTACTGCTGTAGCCAGGAGGCAGAAGGCAATGTGGTCTCTGTTGTTCCAAACTCTCTTGTTCCTGGAGGGCCCAAAGCCCTGGAAGGATATGCCAAGGGCTCTGCTGCCAGCCACCAATAGGGAAATGGTGAGTAACAACAGCAATGAGAAAGCAAGCTGAAACGTCGAGGAGTCAAAAAAGGCTTCCCTGACAGTCACAAGAACATAATTGAATTTCTCTTGTTTTTTTCTTCCACTCACAACCCTATGTTACTTTTGTTCAGAGTCCCAAAGAGTCTCCCTGTCTCTTTTAATCCAGAGACATTGCCCTGGGATCCTCTCCCACCTACCAAAACCAAACCCACTGCCACCAAGTCAATCCTGACTCATAGTGACTCTACAGGGCAGAGTAGAACTGCCCCATTGGGTTTCCAAGGCTGTGTAACCTTTACGAGGAAACCCTAGTGGTGTAGTGGTTAAGAGCTACGGCTGCCACCCAAAAGGCAGGCAGTTCAAATCCACCAGGTGCTCCTTGGAAACCCTATGGGGCAGTTCTACTCTGCCCTGTAGGGTCACTATACGGTCGCTATATCTCGGAATTGACTCGATGGCAATGGTGTTTTTTTGTTTTTTTTTTTGTAGCCTTTAAGGAAGCAGACTGCAGCATCTTTCTCCCATAGAACAGCTGGTGGATTTGAACCACTGAACTTTCGGTTAGCAGTTGAGTGCTTAACCACTGCACCACCAGGGCTCCCACAAAGAAAGGGCCTAAGAAAAAATTCATCTAGCTGACGAATAATATGTGGTGCCCAGGACTGGGGGAGATAGATGGAGGGGTACAAGGAGGCTATGGATGCCACAGGGGAGAGGCAGTCACTCCGAAGGGTTACCCAACCTCTGTGTCACAATCCCTCAGGGTCTGCTGCTGCTGTGGCCACTGCAGACACCAACCTGAAACTCCTTGGGATAATGTTGAAGCTGGATTCTGGAAACTGGAAAGGGGGAAGATGACCTAGGGGAGAAAGGCAGGGGGTAAAAGAGTAGGATTTAGAGCAGGATGGATGAAGAAGCAGCCCCAGAATCTCTCAGTCTTGACTCTTCAGAGCCCCTGGCAAGCTATTTTAGTTTCATACTTAAATGAAAAGAATATCAGGGAGAAACCTGTTCCAAATTCATGAAAGGCTCATCAAAACAAAGATTTCTTTTAGGTACAATGGTGGCTCCTTAGGACAACAACATCATTCCTAAATAACAAAACTTTCCCTAGCCCATCTGCCAGGGGCCCACATTAATAGGTATTAAATTCGTCTCACTGTTAATCTGCTTCCAGTGGCCACAACAGCTAGAAGGATCACCCAGCTGCAGGTCTTGCGATGTAGTCTCAAAACCCAAGGTCAGCATGGAGAAGGGGAAAGAGTCCTGGACGAGAAGCCGGGACGCTTCTGGTTGTCATATCATTTTGGCAAGTTGCTTAAACTCTTAAAAAAAAAAAAAAAATTTTTTTTTTTTTTAGGTTTTCTGAAATGCAAAGTGAGGCACTGGCCAGTCCCTCTCAAACTTTAACTGCATGTGAATTACCTGGGAATTTGTTAAAATGCAGATTCTGATTGAGTAGGGCTGGGGAGCAGTCTGAGAACCTTTGTTTGTAACAGGCTCCCAGGTGCTGCTGCTGGTCCAGGAACCACCCCGAGTAGCAAGAGACCAGATGGTCTCTAGGTTCCCTTGAAAGATATAAAACATCTTAACGCTCAAGGAAGATATCATGGTATTAATTCTCAGAGCACACTGGCTTCTCCTCCCATTTCCCTTTAGGTCATTTCCTTCATCTCTTTGCCTCCTGATTCAGAAGGACCAAAAACCTATCTTTCCCAGGCCTGACAGTTTTTTCCTTTCTACAATACATTCTCATATCTAATTGCTTACTTGACCTCTCCGCTCAGATGTCCTATAAGCCCCTTCCTTACACTCCACAAATCTGCTCCACCTCAAATATTCCCAATACCAGTAAATGGCACCTCCATCCACCACATTGCTCAAGCCAAAAATCTGAAGGTGTGATGCCTTTCCCTCTCACCACTGCCCCCACCCCATCCCATCAATCCCCAAGTCCTATCAATTCTATTTCCTAGGCAGCTCTCTATCCACTTACAAACTGATAAGGGCATGGCCCTTTACTTTCTTTTCACACAGGCTTTGAACACACTGTTTCCTTCTCCTAGATTCTAGAACATTCCCATCACTACCTGGATAAGAGATCGGCTTAAACTTCAATTCCTCAGGGAAATCTTCTTCAGCCCCTCTGGACCAGAACAAGGTCCCGGTTCACACTCCTACTATGGTAAGCCCCAGGAGTATCCATAGTCACTTGTCTGTCTTCCCCATCAAAAAGGGACATGCTTTATGCTCTAATCCCTCCACCTACCCCACTGAAATGAAGCCAGTTCTGATCATAGAGACCCTATAGGACAGAGTAGAAATGCCCCATAGGGTTTCCCAGGCTGTGAATCTTTACAGAAGCAGACTGTCTCATCTTTCTCCCATAGAGTGGCTAGTGGGTTCAAACCTCCCACCTCCTTTCAGTTAGGAGCCGAGCGCTTAACCACTGTGCCACCAGAGCTCCTTCTCAACTGCAGGATCTAGCAAAGTGCCTGGGGGCATGACAAGTGTTCAATAAATATCTGTTGATGATTGCTCTTAGATGCACCTTATGCCTGCTGCCCCAAGGCCCTCCCTCAATTAGACTTTATTTTTCTTCTGGGCAGAGTTTTCATTTGTTCTTAAATTCCATTCCCAGGGGTAGGACTACAATAACTGCTTTCTTTGATTGCAAATGTCTTCTGAGGAAGGAGGGGAGACATTTCAAGTTTGCTATTCTACTCCTGGCAGTAAGAGAGAGTTGCTGTTTTGCTTATATACTGACTCACTGCTAATTCCCCCACTTTTAGTGAAGACAAGGAAGAACTGCAGGTAAAACTGAGCTGAAAGACCAGGATTAGTGAATATTCACCTGGGATGGCTCCCTGGACAGGCTCCTACCTTGAACTTTAGACAACTCAAGATGGTAAGCCATTGCCATTACAGGATGGATGGGCGGTACCTCCAGGAAAATATGCTCACAGGAAGGAGGAGCCAGTTCCAGCAGCCCACGTTTCTACATGTGGCCATGCTGCAGGCACAGGGCGGCAATCAGAGGACAGGAGTCCTGGGCAGAGTATCACTCAAGTCTAAATGTTGTCTCAGTCATAGCCCAAGACCGAGGGGATTCTGCAGTCCCCTCTGGGCCTCCTGGCACCAGAGGCATCTCATATATGTACAAATGGGTCAGTGAAAGGGCTAAGCACAACTAACCCATTGCCACTGAGTTGACTCCAACCTATAGCGACCCTACAGGACAGAGCAGAACTGCCCCATAGGGTTTCTAAGGAGCGGCTGGTGGATTCGAACTACCGACCTTTTGGTTAGCAGCCATATCACTTAACCACTGCACCACCAGGGCTCTAAGGGTGACTAGGAGCCATAAAAGCTAGTCCTGCTGGCCTTACACAAGTAGAAGGTGGTCTATGTGATTTGAATTTTAGGAGTATTTTATCTCCCTCAAATGAACACTTCAATCGCACTATTAGATCCATGGTTTCTAACTTTATCCATCCAAAGGCACAGGCCATTGTAGGGCTAATGTCCCTAAGAGATACCAGTCATTTATATTTCAATACAAATGAACAATATGCACTGAAACATAAATGTCCTAACAGCTTTTTTGTCCTAAGAACTTTTTGTCCTTCGGTTTGATATCAGGAACGGAGGAGACCTTAGGAATGAAGAGAGTGGAATAACACTAGGAGAAGGCAAGCTAGATGTGCTGAGTACCCCAACATATGAATTAAAAACAGCAACAAAAACAACTAGCCCCTCGCAGGAGTCCCTGGGTGGTGCAAACAGTTAACACACTTGGCTACTACCAAAAGGTTGGTGATTCGAATCCACCCACAGGCCCCTTGGAAGAAAGGCCTGGCAACCTGCTTCTGAAAGCTCACAGCCACTGAAGACCCTGTGGAACACAGTTCCACTCTGCACACATGTGGTTGCCGCACATCAGAATCGACTTTACCACAACTGATTTGGTTTGGTTTAGCCCCTTAAAAAAAAAAGCTCACAGCCACTGAAGACCCCTGTGGAACACAGTTCCACTCTGCACACGTGGTTGCCGCACATCAGAATCGACTTTACCACAACTGATTTGGTTTGGTTTAGCCCCTTACTGCCTTTCAAATGTGGTTTAAAACCCATTAAGTTTCAAAAGCTTTCCCAATAAAACCACTGTTTATGAATTTAAGAACTGATTCTTACTGGTCATCCTCTTCTCCCCGATCTAAGCCAACTCTCTCAAGGCTAAAAATGTAACCGACATGCCTGGCATGGAGCTGGGAGGGCAGGTGGGGACTGTCACTGGACACGTGATCACCAGGGTCTAATGAAAGTGTTAAAACAAAGGACCCTTAGATAGATATTCCTCCGACAGCCTCCTGGAGAACATAGAGTTCGTCTGAAAAAACCATCCTTTTCAAAACATTTGAATATCATACATTTATATCAAGGCAAAATGAACACCCCCAACGTTCTAAAGTAGATGTGGAGCTGTGTTAACATCCAGTCAGAGAGCCCATAAATAAAAGCCAACTGAAAAATGAGCGTTCAGAGAAACCAGCACTCACCTAAATTCCCCGATCCTGGTGTTCGTTTCTACATCCATATCCATGTAGAAAAAGTAGATTTCATTCATGGGGTAGACTCAAGATCTGTATTTAGTTAGCTACCAATTACACTAGTCATTGTGCTAACTTTTATGTACATTATCTCATTGAAGGCTGCACAAAATCCCGTGGAGTGGGTACTACAGTTATCGCCATTTTATAAAAGAGGAAACGGAGGCTTCCAGAAGTAAGCGATCCGAGCAGGGTAACAGCTAGCAAGCGCTTTAACAGGGTTTGAATCCACCTGTCACTCTAGAGGTTGAAATCTGACCTCCACACCAAGCTGCCTTCCCACCCCGGGGCACTGAGACCAGAGGGCTCTAGGCGGGAGAACCTCCCACTTCTTAGAAGAGATCATGTGAGCGGGAGGGTAGACGAGCAAATCCCAGCCCGCTGCTGGCAAATAAACTTCACACGTGCCATTCTCAAAGACAGGAAGTCACATCAACACACTTTCAAATTAGAAGATGACAGAAGAAATTGTCTTTTAATGAGAAACTAAGTTGCTCTGTAAACTTTCACCTAAAGCGCGCGCGCGCGCGCACACACACACCCACACCCACACACAAATTGTCTAAGTTATATATACTTACATCTGGTAATTTCTGCCTTGGGGGAGCGGGCTTGTTTATAACATTTTATAATGCAGCATGTCTTGTGAATTTTACTGTTCATTTCATTTTATATGTTTGTGAGTCTGTGTGTACATATGTACACACACATACTTGAAAACAAACCTACATTTTAAAAGCTCTGTAACTCAGGATCCCGCCGTTGGATTCACGCACACACCTCCTTGTCCTGAGTCATCCCTGGCTGCAGATGCGGAATCACCTGTAAAGCTTTAAAAAAAAAAAAGAAAAAAGAAAGAAAGAAAAGAAAAGTGCCCGGGCTCCACCCCCACTCTCTGAATCACAAGTCTTACGAAGCTCTCCGGATGCGCCGGTTGTGCAGCGGGGCTAAAAGCTCCTGTTTTAAATTGGTGAGTATCATTTACCAGTCTAAGATCATGGCTTATCAGAACCCTTCTTGATAGAACGTGCTTACTCATTCCCTGGGCGTGAGCGGCGAGCGGAAGCCGAAGTTGCAGGACGTCACCCCACCACTGGGTCACCTCGCTCCACGCGCCCTCACCTCTCCAGACTAGGGCTGGTCTGGGGCGTATACAAAACCAGGTTTCCTCCTTCAGGTCACTATTTGACTCTATTGTGCTGTCTTTAAACCCCATTGCCCTCTAGTTGATTCCAACTGTAACGACCCTGTAGGACAGAGTACAACTGCCCTAGACGTTTCCAAGGCTGCAAATCTTTACGGAAACCGACTGCCATCTTTCTCCTGCAGAGCAGCTGGTGAGTTCGAACCGCCGACCTTTGCCTTAGTAGCGGAGCGTCTAACCACTGCGCCAGCAGGACTCCTTAGAACTTTAAAAACAGAACCGTTTTACACCACCAGAAGTACTTTTACTTTCAAAGGGAATGACCAAGCCCCATCCTCACCCCACCCCGCTATTGCACTTCTCTGCAGCATTTCTCTGCAACAGTGAGTCAAAGATGGTTCAATTCACCATCGGGCTCTATCTTGACCAATTTAGCCTTTTTTAGCGAGGTAAGCTGTTCTCTGTGGCCTACCTCGGTCAGGCTCAGCTCTCTCACCTCCTGCTTGTTAATGATCCATCCACCAGCCACACTGGCTGGGCCAGCTGCTTGGCCTCTGCTGCCCTAGGGAAGACCTACCACCCACCAGCTGGCTACCTGCCCCTTTCCTGTGGCGCTGCCTCTACTTAACTCCCGCAGCTGAAGAACTCAGGGGCAATTATAGTATTAATGAGGAAATATTGGGAGGCACATTTACAAGAGTACAATAAAAAAAAAAAAAATCCCAAAAGTAGCAATTAAAAAGATTTAATTGGAAAGAATGAAATAAACTATGGTCTTTCAAACAGACAAAATGCAATACCTACTTGGCTTTTCTACATGTTGCAACTTGAAAAACTTTCAAGTATTCTAGATAATAGTTGGGTCGGTCATGTCCGCTGATGAGTCCCCTACTGGCACTATGGTCCTGTATGAATTTCCAGTGTAAATATGCTCTGTTTATTCACTTTATTTACCCCATCCTTCACTGGGAGTATGGCCACCATTTTTCTTGACCCAGATTTTAAAATGAATTTATTGGTCAACATGACTCCTAAACTGATCCTCTGCTCCTTCAGAACCCAGTTGAGACGAGACAATGCTGTGAAAGCAAAAGGAAGTGAGTTCAAGGCTTCCTCGCTGTCTGAAGAAGCATCCACACATTTTGCGGGGGATGGCAGGGATTTCTTGCTCCCCAGAAACTGAGATTCCCTCACACTTCTCACTTCTTTGTAGAGAGGCACACTCTAACAGGGAGGGGGAGTTAGAGGGCAGAGGGGAGTGTTTTCAGGTAAGGAAGCTGCATATGGAAAAGCAGCCTGTGGGGTTACAGGTACCAAGTTGTTAACTGTATGTGTGTAATCAATGTTCAGTTGGAGAAACAGCTTGCGTTTGAAGATGATTTAAGGTGAGAGATGAGAAAAAAATAATTATCTTGTGCTCTGTCTTATGGTGAACCTTATTTTGTTTCAAGAACTGCCTGGCTCTTTATTGCCTTTCACTGTGAGTAGGTGGCATCTGGGCCCTTGACTATGCGTACTGCTGCAGAAAGAGAAGCACAAACCAACAAACCACTTACCTTACTCAACAAGTCTTCCATCAAAAAACTCTAATGCTTTAAACACATGTGGAAATCACTAATATAGGGTGAAGACCCAAATGGCATTCACGGTACGTCTCTCAGTGGACACATTTAGGGTAGAGCTATGCCATTAATGATGATGATGATGAATAAAGTAAGCTATTTGCTCAGAGGTTTTCCGTTCTTTGTACTAAAAGGAGGTAAGTCTAGGTAAGGAGATCCAAGGCTAAGAAAATAAGTATCTGCTCTATTTTTCCTGATACGAAAGGCTTTCTAGCAGGGCTTCAAACAAGTTCATTCTGGTTCAAGCCACTTGCTGAGAATTTCCATTTCTAGCAAGTTCCCTGCTCAGAATTTACATTTCCACCCCAGATAGACTGAATCAGAATCTACATTTCAACAAGATTCCCAGGTGATTCTTATGTATAACTTCCTGAGAAGTTGTTAGAAATGCAAACTCAGGGATTTGAGCCTGAATCAGTATGAAGCCCTGCTTTCTAGTGCCTAGCCAGTAGGCACACCCCAAGTGGGATTTTATGAAACCTGAATACAGGCAGTCCTCGGGTTACAAATGTTCAACTTACATATGTAGTGAAGAACCAACCCCCGTAAAGCCTATTATATGAAAAATTCAAGGTACATACAATGGTTTGTAATAACAAGCTGACGCTACTTTGCGACGCACATGGAAACATTATTACTGTATTGGTATGTTAAAGATGTTTTAGTGTATCTGGAAGTGTTTAATGTTTTTTATGCATAGAAAGGTACACTATATACTAAGACAAACATCATTGACTTTAGATACGAACCGTACATAACTGTTCCAACTTACGTACAAACTCCACTTAAAAACGGACTCAGGAACAGAACCTTTTTTGTAATCCGGGGACTGCCTGCCTGTAGAGTCTTAGTATACCAAAGCTGCGCTCATCTCCCCCCACTTTAAATTTTCAAACTTTTCTCACATATGGCACTAAACCAAGGCCTGTGTACAGAATAAACCATCTGGTCTACTATGTATGGTCACCACTACAAAAAATGGATATGAGTTCTGAACTTGTACCCTGAAGGCTAACAACAACAACAACAAAAACCAAACCCATTGCTGTCTAGTCGATTCCAACTCACAGCGACCCTATAGGTCAGGGTAGAACTGCCCCACGGAGTTTCCAAGGAGCACCTGGTGGACCTGAACTGCCGACTTTTTGGTTAGCAGCTGTAGCACTTCATCACCATGCCACCAGGGTTTCTCAACAAAATAAAGGTAGGTCAAAAGGAAATTGGGGAGCTGGCCTAGAAGAAATTTAGCATTTGCTATCTTGCCTTTATGTGTATTTTCTGTTTATGCATTTCCTTATTATACTAATATTTCAGTAAGTTTAACAACACAGGAGCTGGAAGAGAGGGTACAATGGCAAACATGATAGTCATTCTGTGAGCATTATAGAATTTTTGCAGCCTTGATGATTTCTTACAGTTCTAATAGTCATGAAATAAAAATAAGCCTTTTTTTAGCCCAATATCACAAAATATGTCACTTATCTAAGTAAAATTCTCATACCCTTAGAAAAAATTAAAGGAAGTTTTCTTTTTTTTACATGTAGTAAATTCAGATTTATCTAGCCAACCTGAATTATACAAAAATCACATTTAACTTTTTAAGTAAGTTTCCTACTTCTCAAAGTCAACTTAATATACACTTCTGCAGGTTCATTTATAAAACCAGAAGACTTTAGAAACTAATTCCCTGTGGCAGGAATTCTAGAATTTCTACCAGAAAAGTCCCTGATAGGTCCCCACACTAAGATTTGGACAAGGAGGAACAATATTTGTATTCTGTCTTGCTTCCAAGCAGGTCATCTAACTTCCACATTCATTCTAAACACTGCAAACTAAAACATGAGCACTCTGAATCAGAGAGAAACGGTGTAAATATAGTATATAAATATAGTAACCATTCAATTTTAAAAATCAAATTGCTCTCTTGAACCTCCAGTTTTTACTTTCAGAGATGTCCAAAGCCTATGTTGATGTAACTAATACTTTCCTTTGTTACACGTGACTCAACTTTTACTCAGTATACCTACCAGACCGTTCGTTACCTGGACCAGGTTAATTGCATAGGAAGATTTTTACTATGTTTACATTTTTCTTAAATTAATTTTAAAAAAGCATAGTAAAGAGTCTGAGGACAAATTATTCAACTGTTTATCATACATAAGACCGCATGACTATAATACAAAGGGGGTTCTTTTTTCATTTAACGTTACAATATACACAGCAAGTCCGGACTAGATCTTACAATCTGAACACAGGTATTTAACCTTTTCCATGCTGTTTATGTTTACAATGCACAGGAGTCCTGTAACCAAACTGTGTAGTAAAGCACACAAAACTGGACTGTAACATAACACAGTATGCAGAAGCAGTGGATCGTATGTGTGATTTTCTTTATGCAAATATCGGTTTAAAAACTGCTTTTGTTTTTGGTGCTTGCTGTGGCAACCAGCACAGAAAAAAATGACCTGACCCATATAATATCTGAACCTTATATTCCTAAACAGCAGTAACTACTGAATTCCTTTTGATATTGCTATACTCAAGATGATATCCTTTTATTTACTGTAAACCTTTATGAACTACCAAGTTCAAAAATCATCCACAGGCTTGACATTTAATTACAAAATAAATATGGGTTTCCTGATTCACAACAAAAAATTTTGTGGTTTATAAAAACGGTATTTCCAAGTTTCCATTCACATTTTTACATAGTTGTAACCCTTTCTTTTTGTCACTGTTTACATATAAAAACCTGCTTTTGTTCAGAAAAACTGGACCTTGTCAGCCACATGGAATTGACCAATAAAAAGTAATGTGGTGTTCTGCTGAGCTGTTTTGAACAGGGTTTATTGGCAGAGGTAGATTACTGCTTCTTTTCTAGGCTTCTTTTGACCCTGGACAGATAACATTACTTATCGCCATTCTCCCAACTCAACCACTCAAAAGTATAACTCTCTAAAACTGATCAATTTAAAATGGGAACACAAATTGAGCAACTGCCAGACTGTGTTACATTAAGGCAGCATAATCTCAAAACTAGGCACCTGTTCAATACCAGCCTGTTACCTTCAGGTCGTGGGTGAGGGTTCTGCTTTACTCCAGCTCATATTCGGGACCTGTTGGTGCAGTCAAGGTCTTGCTTTCAAGTTTACAAGTGGGTTCATCAGGACTACGAGAATCAACTGCTGGCTCCATAGCTTCTGGATCCAGTGTCCCTTTCCCTTCAGAAGCCTGAACACATTATAATGTAACAGATGTTGTAATCTTGAGTTAGATGTCAATCTATTATGTTCAGTACACAGATTGCTGTAAATGTATTGGCTATGGATTCAACAACAGTTCCAGTTTTGTTTAAGCAATAGTACAGCCATAATTTTCAACTGACATTTAAAAATGGTCTAGTTACACCTTGTGTCAAAGTGCAGAACTGCTACATTATTGGTTACAGACATCTATGTGCTATAAAAACAGCTTTGGTACAATAAATTATCAAAAAAGAAAATAAATTTTTGTAAAATTCACAGCATAATTGTGAGGCAAAAAAGCAGTCACATAAAATTCTGCATTTTTTAAAAATGTTCAGGATGAACAGAAGACATCGTTGTGCAGAAGAAATGGTGGAGATACCACGTGCCGAGAAAAAGCAAAAGAAAAAGTAAAAAGCAGGAAGGGACACAGCTGTAGCTATTTTCGTCAAAGCAAACCACTACTTCTGTGACCTTCAACCAATAAAGAAGTCAACTTTATGACACACGCAAAGTGACCTTGCAATACCTTACAATTAGTGGGTCACAAAAGTCTATTTTAAAAGAAAGGCCTCTTGAATTACCCATTCTCTGTGTTTTCAGCATTAAGGACTGTCTGCAAAAGCATGTCCAAAAGTGATTGCATCTGAAATGGCAGGCTCTTCTAATTTAGAGTCCAAATCCATAAGGCCAAAGGTTATCCCAAAGACCACCACTCAGACCTCCCCAGGACTGGCCATGACTGACCCGTTGATTGCTTCTCAGTGCACCTTGGTTAGGAGACCAGTCACGTTCCATTACTATCTCCCTGCTGCCTCGAAAAACAGGAGGCCCACAGAGTCCCACGTCATTGCTGCTTTGCTCCTCAGTAGGTTCAGACAGGAGAGTTCTGATCCCCGCCACTTAGCATGCTTACTGTGCCTTACAAACTTCAACACAACCGTCCCTTTTGTACAGCTGAAGATGATGTTTGTGTCAGCTGGAGGTCCCTCTTCCCTACAGTACTGCATTTCCGTGCCCAAGTGTGTTTAGAGGACTTACAAACCCAAATTCCCCACCCCCACCCAAAACAGAACAAAACAAAAACGGGGAGGAAAGGAAAAAACAAAACGAAAACAAACGGGGGGGGGGGACACCCTCATGGGGCCCTTGATGCAAATTATGTGCAGTGCCTTTTTATTTTAAAATTAGTTGGCAAATGACCAAGACCAACACCTGACCATTAACTTCTGCTGAATAGAAAGACAAAAAACCCCACTATGATTGGGATGTGGCAAGTTAAAATAGGGGAGGCAAAAGGAGAGGTACTACCTCTGAGCTATCCGTGAAGATGGGTTTGGACATGGCTCTTTAAAAAACTTCATTGTCCCTCTGCAATCTTTTCAAGTTAAAAAAAAAAAAAGGGGGGGGGTCAGCTTTGCCCTCTTGTAGCGGTTCAGTGTGTTAATCTCCTTCTGATTCAAGCAGCTTTGCACTTTGTTTTTGGAAAAAAACACCACTTCTATAAAAACACACAAGAAACAAACTCAAGTTTCAATTTAGTCACGAGCTAGCTACAGGACTTTGTTGAACACAAACTCCTGTCATAGGAGACTCTTCTCTATCAATTCCTTGTCTCATTGTCAGGTGTCCTTCAGTCATGTAATGTGCAGGACCTGTATTAGCAGAAAATTGGTATGTTGGATGTCCAGCTATGCCAGTCTCTTGGCGGGGATTGGAGTAGACGGTTAAATTAACGTCCATAGCTCCATTCTGTCCAAAGTCCAAGGTATTAGCAGCCACTGGGCGATTCTGGTAGGCCTGATTGCCTTGATTACCAGTAGAGGAGGAAGATGTAGAGGAAGAAGTAGTTGAGGAAGACAGGGATGTCATGGAGTGGTGACTATGGCCAACCTCCATAGAATCCTGGGTAGAGGAGCTATTCGTTGGAGAATTGTAGACCCTTGGCCTGGTCCGGTTACCCAAGGCTTGTTGTCCATGGTGGTGGTGGTGGTGGTGGTGATGGTGATGGTGATGGGAACTATTTCCATGGTGATGATGCAATGCATTCTGTTGAGGGGCTACATGAAAGGTTGTTTCTTGAACAGGATGAGTTTCAACAGTGACTTGTGTAGGAGCTTCAGTGCCCGACCAACCAAGAGGAGCGGGAAATTGCTGACGCACCTGTAAGAACAGATTTTAACAGTATTCAGAGCACTGTTTCCATGCTTTTTCTTCAAAGTCTATTAACACTAGCATTTATATCAATTAGGGAGAAAGAGTTTTGAAACTTTAATGTGTAAACAGTGCAAAAGTCCAAATATGTTCAAGAGTAAAAAATGTATTACTATGGAAACTGCAGTTTTTAATAAATTATATCCACAAATAGGCTCATGTATTTCATTAGCCACTTCCTTTCCTTGGCAGTTTATTATGCCAAAATTCAGCAAACTTTTTCTAGGAAGGGCCATATAAACTATTTTTAATGGACTCAAAAGGAATTCTTCACTTTCCCCACTAAAAGCCCTCCTTTCTCTACCTTTCCTGTTTCAATAAAGGCACTACGATAGGGTCGCCATGAGTCGGAATCAAATCGCCGGCATACAACCACCACATACATCTAGCTGCTCAACAATTCCTCCACCCAATCAATAAGCATAACTCTCCTGAGTCTACGTTCATTGTATATTCCACATGGCCCCTTCTCTCCATCTATACCACATCACTCCATTGTGTATTCCACACGGCCCCTTCTCTCCATCTATACCACATCACTCCATTGTGTATTCCACACGGCCCCTTCTCTCCATCTATACCACATCACTCCACTGTATATTCCACACGGCCCCTTCTCTCCATCTATACCACATCACTCCACTGTATATTCCACACGGCCCCTTCTCTCCATCTATACCACATCACTCCATTGTGTATTCCACACGGCCCCTTCTCTCCATCTATACCACATCAAC
Organism: Elephas maximus indicus; assembly: GCF_024166365.1. Taxonomy (NCBI): domain Eukaryota; kingdom Metazoa; phylum Chordata; class Mammalia; order Proboscidea; family Elephantidae; genus Elephas; species Elephas maximus. Next base: position 219,249,764 of record NC_064820.1, on the reverse strand, counting down.
TCCACTGTATATTCCACACGGCCCCTTCTCTCCATCTATACCACATCACTCCACTGTATATTCCACACGGCCCCTTCTCTCCATCTATACCACATCACTCCATTGTGTATTCCACACGGCCCCTTCTCTCCATCTATACCACATCACTCCACTGTATATTCCACATGGCCCCTTCTCTCCATCTATACCACATCACTCCATTGTGTATTCCACACGGCCCCTTCTCTCCATCTATACCACATCACTCCACTGTATATTCCACACGGCCCCTTCTCTCCATCTATACCACATCACTCCATTGTGTATTCCACACGGCCCCTTCTCTCCATCTATACCACATCACTCCACTGTATATTCCACACGGCCCCTTCTCTCCATCTATACCACATCACTCCACTGTATATTCCACACGGCCCCTTCTCTCCATCTATACCACATCACTCCATTGTGTATTCCACACGGCCCCTTCTCTCCATCTATACCACATCACTCCACTGTATATTCCACATGGCCCCTTCTCTCCATCTATACCACATCACTCCATTGTGTATTCCACACGGCCCCTTCTCTCCATCTATACCACATCACTCCACTGTATATTCCACACGGCCCCTTCTCTCCATCTATACCACATCACTCCATTGTGTATTCCACACGGCCCCTTCTCTCCATCTATACCACATCACTCCACTGTATATTCCACACGGCCCCTTCTCTCCATCTATACTACATCACTCCACTGTATATTCCACACGGCCCCTTCTCTCCATCTATACCACATCACTCCACTGTGTATTCCACACGGCCCCTTCTCTCCATCTATACCACATCACTCCATTGTATATTCCACATGGCCCCTTCTCTCCATCTATACCACATCACTCCAGTCTGGGCCACTAACATCCCTGCCTAGAGCAATACAACAGCCTCCTAAACAAACTCCCTGCTCCCACCCATTCTCCAAAGGAGCAGTAAGAATGATCTTTCTAAAATATAAATCCTATCACCTCCCTCTTTGAAATTCTTTAATGACTTCTCATTGCACTTACAAAAACAAAATACAGTTGATTCTTGTTATCCATAGTAGTTCTATAAAGTTCCTACAAACAGTGAATTAGTGAATATTGGAACCAGCTGGAACAGGCCCTTCAAGCAACTTAATTTGCTGCTCTGCACATGTACATGTCTGAGTGACCCCAAAAGTGCAGTGAGCATAGATTTTGGGGTTATGAATAAACTTTAGTGAGTAGGCACATTCACAAATACATGATCCATGAATGGCGAGGATCCACTGTAATCCAAAATCCATACAAATGAGGTGCATAATTTGCCCAAGGCCCATCTCTCCAATCTCTTCCTTTAGCCATCTTCCCATGCTTTCTGGGTTCCCAGGCACAAAGGTCATTCCTTCTATTCCTCTACCTGGCCAAGATCTTCCAAATGCCTCACACACTAAATATCTAATCAACGATGATGGTGTCAGAACCAAACTTTAATAAGAAATACTACTGAAAACAGCCCAGTAGAAAAATATATGGAGTTCTCAGAAAACAAAATCCTTAAAGGTTCTTTTTCAAACTATGAAGCTGCTCAAACACATGCATAATAAGAAATAAAACTATACTCTAATTCCATTTTTCATTTCATCTACTGGCAAAGATCCAAAGGCTGATCACATTGACTGGTGGGAGGGTAAATTATCAAAATTAAAAATTATATTATACTTTAACCCGCCAAGTTTTTATATCCTTGATAAATTAACATATTTGAATGATATACACACAGTATTATTTGCACAATAGTAAAAAAAAAAAAAAAAGCTTTCTACACACTGATACAGAAAGATCTTCAAAGTATAGTTACATGTTTAAAAAAAAAGATGTGAAATGGTGTGTACGGTATGCTACTATTTGTGTACAAAGGTTGGGAGCAAAATATGTATTTGTATTTGCTTGTATGTACATAAGATATCTAAGAAAGGATACATTAATAATAGTTTAAAAATTGGGTGGCTAGAGGACATAGATTTTTCACTGAATCCCCTTTTATACTTACTTTTTTAACCATGTAAATATATTACCTACTCAAAAATTAAATAATAAAAAAGGATCTGAAGCAAATAAGGCAAAATAACTTTTATTGCATATGGGTAGGAAGTAAACAGGTGTCTTATGTTATTCTTGGTACTTTCCTGTGTTTGCAATATTTAATATATTAGCGAGGGAGGGAGAAAAGAAAGAAAGGGAGGGAGGAAGGAAGGAGTAGTGATATTCAAATGTAGACGTGAAGCATAAACAGTAATTACAAAAGCAAAGAGAGGGAGAAAGAGTATTGCAGGCTGAAAGTACAGTAAATGTGAGAAAAGTGAGAGAGAACATAGCAAGTTCCAAAAAAAGAAAATCGAGTGAGATGAGAGCTAGAGAACAGAGGGAAGAATGGCCTGGTAGGGGCCAGATCATGGAAATCACTGAGACTGTGGTAAGAAGCCTAAATTTTACTTTAAGTACAAAGGAAAGCCAGAAGTTGGTTTAAAGTAGGAGAAAAGAGCAAGATCAGACTGCTCTTCTGAAAGTTCACAGGCTGTAGAGACAGCAATGGAGTTCATGGGTGAATAGAATGCTGGAGGACTAACTGGTCTAACGGGAAGCTAGAGATGGTGGCAGCAATAGGGGAACAATGAGGTAGAGAGAATAAAAACATTACTTAAAATCCACATCATTTAACTTTCATTCAGTGTCAGGGGGTGAGGGAAAGGAGCAAAGGATAAACCTCTATATCCCAGGTTTATGACTGGAGCAAATGGGTGCATGTGGGCCATTTACAAATAGCTAACACTGGAAAAACTGGGGTGAAAATGAAAATGACGACATTAGTTTATGTGACACATCTGCAATTCCGGTTGGTGAGACGCTCAAAGCGATATTTATAGTCAACAGTAGGAAAATAAAGGCTCTGGGCTCAGGAGTGAAGTCTAGGCCAGAAATAAAGATGCAGGAATGACTTACATAAAGATAGTAACTGAAGTCATTGGTAAGAGTGGAGGAGATCATCCAGGTAGAGTGGCAAGTGAGAAGAGACAGGCCCCAGACCCCAGGAACACCAGCGTTTAAGTAGTGGCTGGAAGAAGAGAATCTAGAAAAGGAAACAGCCAAGTAAAGGCCAGAGAGATGGGGAATGAAGGGGGCATCCTGTCAAATAAGCCAGAAGAAGAGTATTTCAAAAAGTAGGCAGAAGTTGACACTGTCAAGCATTGTCGAGGGATGAAGAAAGGCAAGCCATCAAAGCATCTGCTGGGCACGTCCAACAGAGAGCTTCACTGCAACTCTGGCAGTGGAGTTGGAGGCAGAAACCGAATTGGAGCATGCTAACGAGCTTTTAAAAGGTAAAGGACTGGAGACCACAGGTGGCAGAAACATAGGATGAGGAAGACATGGGGCTAGGAAAAGGTTTTGTTTAAGATGGGAGAGACCTGAGAATGGTTAAATGCTGATAAGAAAGAGTCAGCAGAGAGGAGCTAGAGGAGTGACCATGAACAAAGCCCGGTGAAGGACAAGGACACTAGGAGGGTACCAGGTGGGCTTAGCCTTGATTGAGCAGGAAGATACACATAGCTCCTCATGAAAAGAGGGAGAAAGAGACCCAGACAACTGCACATATAGATAGGACTGTATATTCGATGATAAAAAGTTGAAGAATATTTTCCTTACAAAGCAAGGAGAGAGTGAGCATGGAGAAGAAAGTCAAAAAAATGTAAGAAGGGTAGAAAAGTTTGAAACAATTATTACAGAGAATCGGACCTGTAAGGTTGCCCAGTGGAGGTGCGTAAACACCAGTTAGTAGTGGTAAGAATGCACCCATGTGTGTGACTTTGTCCGGTAGTATTCAGCAGCTCCAGTCACAAGAATGAGAACGATACCAATGAATTTCACTTTTACTTCACCCATTGAATAATACACTGACTTCTCACCATAAAACACCCTAGTGCCGTTCTCAGTATAGACTAACCTAGTATTTTACAGAGAGGATTTAAATACTTTTACCACCATCATCTGTTTCATCCTAATTTGTTGAAAATTATTTAATTAGATCCTCTTCTTTAACAGGCTTAAAAAGTAAAGTGCAAAAAAACACAGGTTTAGCATAACGAGTGCTAAAAGACTATGGGATCTTTTAAATTATATGTATCACATATATGTAGATATAAACATATATAACTTAGTGTAGCATAGTAATTAAGATTGTGACCCAGGGAAAGTTAGTTAACGCATGAAGTCTCAGTTTCCACTGTAAAATGCAGCTCAAACCAGTGTGAAGCTCAAAATGCTATTGTGACAAATGAAGTGACACAGGAGAAACGTTTGGAACAATAGCTGGTATGCACCCGATAAATGTCAGCTAGCTCTAAACAAGGAGGCAGAAAAATGGAAGGACGTGCTCCTTGAACTGTCATTAAGTTACACTTCCTCATAAGTAAGGAAGCCATGAACTTGTAGAGTAAATGACTTATGATTAGAAAGGCAGTACTGCTGAGCCTGAGGCCTGGAGCCGGGTGTGGCGCAGCGTGAACGCTGACCTGGGGGCTGTGGGTCTCACAGTCCATGGCCTGGACTGCGGCTGTGAAGTGCCCCCCGCTGTGCCGGTGCTGGTGCGTCGGGTCTGACCGCGCTCTCCCACTGTTGCTCGTCCCCGATGATCCACCTTAAATATCACAACACAGCACAACTTGTGAGTTCATTTTGTTTAAGTTTACATTCCAATGCCATAATATGAAAACTGACAGCCTATCACAAACTCCTAAGGCTTTTGGCTAAAACTAAGCTCTTTCTCATCAACCACTGAACTAAGTAAAATACAATCAACTTTGTTTAAGCTAAGGGAAAACGTCAGTATGTGGGCGAAGCAGTTCCACTTAAAAACAACTCAAAAAAAATTTTTTTATAGTGTGTTTCCAACTATCATGCAGAATTTATTACATAATTTAAGTATTAGTGCTTGGGGGTAGATGACTTTATTACCAATACAAAGAAGAGATTATGTAAAACTCGTTCCTTCCCGCCCCATTAACAAATTTTATAAACACTTTAAAATAAAGCCCACCTCACCAACCAAGTACAGAACATTTCAAAGTCTAAGTCTAACATCGGAGAACAGACCTGAGCTTGAAGATGTACTAGAGGTGGTGCCTGAAGACTGTGACTGCTCCATCGCCGGACTCGTGGATACGCTATTACTTGTATTTGTACCTTCATCAGCTGTTTTCTTGAAAAAACTGTGCTGCAGGGCATAGTATGGTTGGATTCGAGTTTTGGGGTCATAATCAAGCATCCTTAAAATGAGGTCTTTGAACTTCAAGTAGTCAGCTACTGTATGACCCGACTCCCCAGCACGGCGCCCACCAGGTCCTCCTGTTTCTACTCCAAGGATATTATGGAGTTTACGGGTTCCTGGGGGTTTGTACTCCTAAAGGAGAAAAAAGAGAAAGAGGTTTTCTTTAAATTTGGTGGAATAAGTAAAAACCTACATAATTTAACTTCACAAACGTTTTAACATACTATTTGTTGAGGCCTTTGTTAGAAGGAACAGTTTATAGTCAGACATTCTGTATTTTCACACATTACTATTCTGAACACCCTGTAGTTAGAGAAATTAAACACAATTTCGAGAGCAAAGATGACTTTAAAAATTATCTAGTCCACGGAGCAGCAAAGTATGGCCCAGCTGAGAGTCTGTTTTTGTACAGGCCTAGCTAAAAATGGTTTTTGCATTTTTAAAGGGTTGCAAAAAACTAGGAAGAATATGCAACAGAGGCCTGCAAAGCTTAGGACATTTACTCTCTGGCCCTTTACAGAGGTGGCAGGCGGTGTACCGTGCCTGGCCAAGCCCAGGAGTCCTGACCCTCTCTCCTGCCCTACCACACAGACACCTGAGTGCACTTTCTTCAGGAGCGCTGGCTACTACAGCTGCACGGACCACCCCAGGGAAGTACATCCAAAGAAAAAATCACTACCTGCTCGTATATACAGAAATTAAAACCAAGTCATTTATGCTTCCCTTTAATAAATATATTTAATATTTCACTCTAACACGTGCTGAGATTTTTTTAGAAGAATACTTTTATAGATGATAGCATAACCCTTAAGTTGTTGCCGTTAGTTTCCATCGAGTCGATTCTGACTCATGACAACCCCATGTGTGCAGAGTAGGGCTGCTCCATATGTTTTTCAAAGCAGTGACCTTTTGGAAGCAGATTGCCAGGCCTGTCTTCCAAGATGCCTTTGGTTGGGTTCAAATCACCAACCTTTCAATCAGCAGTCGAGCCCTTAACCTTCTGTACTACTCTTAAGATCCCTATAAATTTTTAATTTGTTCAAACATCTTTGGACTTTTGCTTCTAGTTACAATGTAAAAATTTGCAAGAGACCACTGCTTCCACTCTAAAAGTGAGAACAAGCCAGGTAAACCACAAAGTCACTGCTTTTCAAAAACGTATCAGAAAACCAAGCACTCAAGCCATAATCAACTAAATTCTAGATAATGAAACACCTTTGCTAGGAGAGAAGAGACCTCTGGTGGGAGCAGGAACAAATATACCAGACACGTGGGTAAGGAAACCTGACCAACTCTGAACAAACTTCCAGTTGGCCAGTGAGGGGAGGTCCCGGCTAGGACCAGACAGGAGAGCCAGGAGAGGTTTCCCCAGGGCACAAAGAGCTGTGACTGACTGCAAGGTTGGGGGTAGAGCAGTGATGGGGAAAGATTTCCTGATGGGGGCAAAGTCAGTAGTGGGACTGCTGGCTGGGCAGTAACACAAAGACTTCTGGAGTCTCCCACCCAGTGCTCTGAACATAAGAACTGCTTACGGGCAAGTCCTGATTCTGCCCTCCAAACATGATGCCAGTGGTAAACAGATCCTAAGTCATATAAACAAACAAAGCCCAGATCCCCTTAACCTACAAAGCAGAACGGCTCAGCCCCATACTGGTGACCTGACACTGTAAAAGGCATCCCTCTTTCTGAGGGGAAATATGACTGACTTCAATCTTTATTGTTCTCAAGTACAGTAAGTATGACATACATTAAAAAATTACAGACACAAGCAAAAAAAAAAAAAAGAGGCCCATAATCAAGAGAAAAAAATAGTTGAAAGAAGAGCCACATAAAGAGAGTCCCTGGGTGGCCCAGGTGTTGAACTTAACAGACAAGCATTTTAAAGTAATTATGATAAATAAGTTAAAGAATCTAGTTTAAAAGGTGGATAAAACTTTTTTAAAGGACAAATACAAACGCTAGAATTAAAAAAAAAAAAAAACCTATCAGAAACGATGAAGCCATTTAATGGTTTTAACAGCAGACTGGACTCAAAAGGAAAAAAAAAAAAAAATCAGTGAACTAGAAGACAGGGCAGCAGATATTAACCAAACTCAAACACAAAAAGAAAGCAGAATGAATAAGCCAGAGACCTCTGCGATAGTACCAAGCACTCTAACATACCTGCAATTAGAGAACCCCCAAAGGGAAAAAATATCAAAGAAAACCATATTTAGGACATAAATAGTTTTAGTTCAATCAAACTGCTAAAAACCAAACATTAAATATTAAAATCAGCCAGAAGTTAAGAGGGAGAAATACTACACACAGGAGAGACAAGGGTAAGAGTGGCCAATGAGTTCTTATCAGAAGTAGTGAAAGCCACAACACAATGTCTTAACATTTTTTCTTTTTCTAAAGAAAAAAAATATTATTCACTTAGAATTCTATATCCATCAAAAATAAATTCCAGAAATGAAGGTAAAATAAAGACATTTTCAGATAAATGAATGCTTGGGAGAGCTGGTCAACAGACACCATTCACTATAAATGAAAAAGTTTAAAGGAAGTTCTTCAGACTAAAGGACAAACAACACCAGATGGAAGCCGGGAATTGCAGAAAGGAATTAAACAACAAAAAGGGCAAATATATCGGTAAATATAAAAGATCTTTTTTTATTACCTTTATTTTTTATGTGTTCTAAAATTTCTTTAAAGGTCTATTTTTTATTTAAACAGCCAATAATGTGCTGTGGGGTTTTAGCATTCACAGAAGTAACACGTGGCAAGAACACAAAATATGGACGGGGTTAAACAGAATTGTACAGTTATTACATTGTTTATTATGTGGTATTATCTGAAGGTAAATTGATAAGTCAGAGATGCATATTATAAAAGAAACCCTCTGAATAATTAAACAGGCTAAATATTGTAAAACAGATTATCAGACTGGATTAAAAAATATGGTCCAAGTATATGATGAATATAAAAGTCATACTTTCAAGATATGGACAGGTTTAAAGAAAAAGGGTAGGAAAAAAAATACCGTGGAAATGCTAAGGATAAGAAAGCTGGTATGACTATAATAATATCACACAATGTAGACATAAAGATAAAAGTATTATTAGAGATAAAGAGGAATATTTCAGGATAATAAAAGGGTCAATTTATCAAGAAGTCATAACAATCCCCAGCTATTAAAGAGCCTCAAAAAACATAAAGCAACTAAAGGGAGATTTAGGTGAATCCAAAATTATCGTTAAAGATTAACACTTTTCTCTGAGTTATTGAAAGAACATACATACACATGTATGCATTCACCCTCACACAGAGAGTAAGGATGGATATACAAGATGCGAAGAAACACACAGAATGACTTACACTGATGTTTACAGAGCACTATACCAAACAAATACAAAATACTAATTCTTTTCAAATGCATATGGAACATTTACCAAAATGGAGTACATAAAAAAAACTAGGCCACAGAATAGTCTGAACGAATTTCAAAGGACTAAACAATAGTGATTTTTTTTTTTACCATACCCAAAACCAAACCAAACTCACTACATCAAGTAGATTCTGACTCACAGTGACCCTATAGGACAGAGTAGAACTGCCCCACAGGGTCTCCAAGGAGCAGCTGGCAGATCTGAACACCAGACCTTTTGGTTAGCAGCCAATCGCTTAACCACTGCACCACAGGGCTCCATTTCTGATCACCCATAAAACCAATACAGCGCTCTTAAATTAGAAATCAGTAACAATAAAAAATCCTCAAATATTTTGAAACTATGTAACAAAATTCTAAATAATGATGGGTTAAAGAAAAAATCACAAGAGAAATTTAAAACTGTTTTCAAAATAATGATAATTATAACACACAATGTATTAAGTTTCAGGACGCAGCTAAAGCAGTGCTTAGAAATTTATTCATTAGATGCTTTTATGAGAAAGATTTAAAATCAATGACTTAGGTAGAAGAAAGAGCACATTCAAGCCAAAGTAATTAGAAATAAAGGAAATAATAATAATAATAAAAATCAACTAAATAGAAACTAGACAAAGAATGGGGGGGGGCAACAAAGTCAAAAGCTGATTATTTGAAAAATTAGTAAGTTTGATAAATCTCTAGCAAGACTAATCAGAGAAAACACAAATGACCAGTATCATCAGTAAAAGACTATCACTACAGATCATCCTGAAATTAAAAAAAAGGATATTATGGATAATCTTACAAATGCAACAACTTAGATGAAAAGGACCAGTTTCTTGAAATACACAATTTACTGAAATTGACTCAAAAAGAAAATCTAAATAGCCCTGTATTTATCAAAAATACGAGTCACAATTAATAACCTTCCAACAAAGAACACCCCAAGCCATGATGCTTTGTTTCACTGATGAACTATGTTAAAGATTTACAAAAGAAATAATGCCAATCTTATACAAATTCTTCCAGAATATTAAGAAAGAATAGTTCCCAATAGTTTTATGAAGCCAGCCTAATCCTGAGATCCAAATCTAATAAACGTTACAAGAAAATTTTAGGCAATCATCCATTATTAGCACAGAAACAAAACTCTTTACCAACAGAATACAGTAGCAAATCAAACCAGCAATATATAAGAAGGATGGATAGCACATTCTGGCCAAGTTTGGTTTATCACAGGTTAAACATGCCAAACATCAATTAATGTATTTCACCACATTAACATGTGAAAAATCATATGATCATCTGCAGATGCAGGAAAAGTATGACAACATTTAAAACCCATTCCTGATTTAAAAAACTTTCAAAAAAACTAGAAATAGAAAAGTACTTTTCCAACCTGATAAAGGACATCTACCAAAAAAAAAAAAAAAAGGTACAGCTAAAGTCAAACTTAATGTTGAATGACTGAATACTTTCCCCATAAGATTGTGAACAAGGCAAGATGTCTGCTCTCTTTCATCATTATTCAGCGTATGGAGGTCCTAGTCAGTACAATAAACCAAATAATAATAATAATAATAAAAGGTATATACAATGGGAAGAGAAAAATTAAAAGGTCTTCATTTGCAGAGGGCAAGATTGTTTAAGTAGACAACCCTATAGAAACAAACCAAAAAATTAACTTTTTTGGTGGTGGAAATACTCTATCTTATGGTTTTAGGTAGGAATACACTGTTGTATATAAAAGTTAAAGGTGAACTGGACACTTAAGATCTATACATTTTATTGTATGTAAATTACACTTCAACAAAATAGCATCATTTATAGTCTCAATTTTTCATCTTCCTTCCCAAAGAGAAAAACTTGCTGTAGTTATGGATTTCATTATCGGAAAAACCTAAAATGGATTCTTAAAACAGAAAATGAAGCACTAAAAGTAACAAAATCAATGATGGTGTGTTCACATGTATTTATACCTATGGATAAAGGCCTTAGTGTATCCTTCATAATATAATTACTTGATTATGGACTTGATTTTTTACTTTAATATTTATTTTTATTAGAAGAGAAAGTTATTTTATAATTTAAAAAATTATGAGTCTTATATTAATTGCTAAATGTAGCTAAGGAAAATCTCATAAAATCTAAAGCCCATTTGTTGTTGTTAGGTGCCACTGAGTTGGTGCCAACTCATAGCGACCCCATGTACAACAGAACAAAACGCTGCCTGGTCCTGTGCCATCCTCGCCATCATTGTTATGCTTAAGCCCATTGTTGCAGCCACTGGGCCAACCCATCTCATTAAGGGTCTTCCTCTTTTTCACTGACCCTCTAATTTACCACGTATGATGTCCGTCTCCAGTAACTCATCACCTCTGACAACATGTCCAAAGTACGTGAGATGTAGTCTCGCCATCCTTGCTTCTAAGGAGCTTTCTGGTTGTACCTCTTCCAAGACAGATTTGTTCGTTCTTTTGGCAGTCCACGGTATATTCAATATTCTTCACCAACACCACAATTCAAAGGCGTCAATTCTTCTTCAGTCTTCTTTATTCATCGTCCAGCTTTCATGTGCACAGGAGGCGACTGAAAACACCATGGCTTGGGTCAGGCGCATCTTATCTTCAAGGTGACATCTTTGCTTTTCAACACTTTGAAGAGATCTTTTGCAACAGATTTGCCCAATGCAATGTGTCTTTTGATTTGACTTCTGCTTCCATGGGTGTTGATTGTGGATCCAAGTAAAATGAAATCCCTGACGTCTTCAATCTTTTTCCCATTTATCATGATATTGCTCATTGGTCCAGCTGTAAGGATTTCTGTTTTCTTTATGTTGAGGTGCAATCCATACTGAAGGCTGTGGTCTTTGATCTTCATCAGTAAGTGCTTCAAGTTCTCTTCACTTTCAGCAAGCAGGGTTGTGTCATCTGCGTAACACAGGCTGTTAATGAGTCTTCCTCCAGGTTAATACGTATTAAATGTAGCTTAAGATACTAACTTTCAATTTAAAAAGGAAAGGTTTATCACTTATTTCTAAAGCGCCCCCCACCAAAATAATAATAGTTGCTTAACCGCAGCTTAACTGGTTTCAGAAGACAGATTGTGGGATTGGGGGGAGGAGTTTAATTTTGGGGGAAGGGGGAAACAGGAGCAAAAAATTTTTTAAAAAAAGGAAAAAGAAATTCCAATGGGAAAAGAAGGGGCAACCTCTATTGCAGAGAGAGAGAACATAAAGAAGGTTTCATATCCTTTCTGCAAGTTCCAATCAACTGGTAAGGGCTTGCCCTGAATGCTGAAGAGCTAAGGAGGATTCCCAGGCCACGTTCTGGTTCAGCAGTAAAAGCGGTCATGATTGATAAGTTACGTGGACACAGGTTAAGGAGGGAACTCAGGACGTGTGCTTCGCAAGTGGGCAAATTTAGCAGTTGAAAATTTAAATAAGGCAGAACGGAATAAAAGTTATGAATTAGTTTTGAAAGATACAATTACATATCTATTTTAGAATGTTTTCAAGTAAATCACATGATACTCAAAGTTGAGTCCATAGCTATGTGGAGGTGAATTAAAGCAAACCACCATTATCTTCAGTTCCTTGAAAATGACACCTGGTGGCAGCATCACTAAAACGCATGGGCAAAATAACAACCGGAGCAAAAGTAAAATCTCCAAACTACAAGTCACAAGGTTATACTAGGGCCAGACTGGATTATAAAACTATGATTATTTATAGATACATAAAACAAAAATAAAAGCCAAGATGCAAAATTACTATCGTTTCTCCTATTAAATTGACATTAGCTCAATATCTGAAAAAAGTCCTCAGGAAAAAAAGGAAAATTACTAAAACAAACTTAATGTTTTAAGAACTTTTAAAGATTCTGGAGATATATGAGCTAGGAATCTGAAATCTATCAAAGGACTACTTGGTCAGTTCATATCATTTAAAATAATACAAATTTCTTCTACCAGCAAACTTCTCCCATATTCCATCAACTTAAAAAAAAAAAAAAGGCCATCTACTACAAGTGTAACCTCGGTTCACAGCGGCTGTATTGTGAACTGTGGCTTCACTGTATGCCCAAGCTGTGAGAAACAAAGGTCAAATTTATCGATTCTACCATTGAAACAAGACATGGTGATCTGATCAGCAATCTCAAAAAAAAAAAAAAAAGGTGAGTTTCAAAATGAAGTCTTAAAGGGAACCCTGGTCGTTAAGTAAACACTGGTCCATACAAATAATTCAGGCCCAACTATTATTCTACTTTAAATAGTAGGCACCTAAGTTATCAACAAAATCACTAAGTGTGACACTCCCAAGTAAATACAAAATGAACTATAAAAAGAAAGCTCCAGTGAAAGAAATAACAAAGGCTCGGAAAAAACTGATCCTATTTTACCCGTTTTCCATCTTTGGTCTTCTTTAAGTTCCAAGTGCCATCTGGCAACTTCTCAAAGAACTTTCTTGCTTTTGGTGCTTGGTCAAGAATATGAGCAGGTGGAATACCCAGAACTTCCACTATTTTATTCATCTGATCTACCTGTATATATTAAAAACAAAAACAAAAAAACTGTAATTTCTACTGTACGTTCTCCTTCGGTCCATTCATTCACTCACTCACTCATTCATTCATAAATAAATTAAGCACCTCCCACGTGCCAGGCAGCCCTCTAGGCACTGAGCTTCCTCCTTCCACAGAGGGGAAGGCAGACAATTAACAAACACGTGAATCTACAGTAAGTCAGAATACTACGGAGAAAAATAAGAAAGGACAGGAGAGAGTTTTAAAGCTTTAGTTTTGGGGGAGTTTTAGTTAAATAACCATCACTAAAAAGTCTACAGGTTTAATAAAGTCTAGATCTAATAAAATGTTTTTAAAACTGTAGATTCATTTGCTCGTTCATTCATTAAACAAATACTATTGCTTACTATATGCCAGAAACCATGCTCAGCAGTATAACATAGCAGTAAACAAAAAAGAGACAAAAATGCCTACCAAAAGAAGTTTATGTAAGAGGATTAAGTTCTACTGAGAAAATTAAAATGGGATGGGGAGTGAGAAGGGGTACTACACGTTTAAATAGGGTAATCATGAAAGGTTTCATGGGAATGTGACGTTTGAAAGAAGACCTAAAAGCAATGAGGGAAGGAGCCAAGTGCTACCTGGGAAAGAGCTTTTCAGGCACAAGAGAGAACAATCGCGCAGACCCCAGTACAGGCCTGTGCATGGTGGCCAGTGCCTGGTGTCTCCTAAGGACAGTAGAGGAGGCTGTGTGCTGGGTGAGAGAGGGAGGGAGAAGAGTAGGGGACGAAGTCTGAGGTCCCAGAGAACAAGGGCCAGAGTAAGCAGGGATTTGTGAGCTACTCAAAGGACTTGGTTTGTACTATGAGCGACACGGGAAGCCAATGGAAGTTTCAGGTCCCTTTAATATTGCTTAAGACCTAGAAAAGTATTCCAAGGCAATATTATTTATATTTAAGCAAAAACAAATACAATGGCAGATGCTGCCAAACAGTAGCTCACTCACTGTAGCTGATGTGAATCAAAAGAAGGAAGGACAAGATTCTGACACTATCTATTCACAGCAATAAAATCTACTACAAGTCATTTAATTTCTTTGATCTTTCTTTTCTCATTTACAAGTGAATATCCTGATCAAGATCAGCAAAGGGTCAACCTTTCTTCAAGGAAAAAACAAATGAAGCAAAATAAAAACCCCACAAGTGAATAGTTTTAAAGCACCTGAGAGCCAGATTCCTTTGACTTAAAGGGAACACTGGCCTCTGCCTTGCCACCCCGCCCTGCCCCAGGCACTGCTCCACTCCCCCTCACCCCCTACCCCCGCCCGGTCCCCCTCATCCCCCAGGCACTGCTCCTTTCCTTCTCACCCCTCCTCAGTCCCTCTCACCCCCCAGGCACTGCTCCTCTCCCCCTCACCCCCCCAGTTACTGCTCCTCCCCCTCACCCCCCCAGCACTCCTCTCCCCTTCACCCTCCCACAAGCACTGCTCCTCTCCCCTTCACCCCCCTGCACAAAGTCTGCTCCTCTCCCCCTCACCCTGCCCTGCCCCAGGTACTAATCTCCCTCATTCCGCCCCCCTCACCCTCACAGGCACTGCTTCTGAACTTCACCAATGTCCTAACAACACAGACTGAAAACTAGTGGACTAGAGAATTATGCACCTCCTCTGTAGCTCTTCAATTCTGTAATTATTATTACCATCAATTATTTAGATTGAGTATCCATCAACCCCACTGGTCATTACTTCTTTACAGAACAGAGTCTCAAAATTTATAGTGACATTCACCAATCTTCAGGTTGGGCCTCACCGCTTTGCTACTGTATAAATTACCCCCAAAACACTTTACTTCCTAATCTAGTAGTTCATGTCTCCCCCTCACCCCAAAATGACAAATATCCTACTTCTCATCCCATAATTCTAAGCTCACCATTACATGATAACTGACAAAAATAGACAATAAAAAATAAACTGAAAACTGATCTCATATTGGAATGATCAAGTTGGTAGGCAGCCATCTTTTATCCCTAAAAACAACTTTCAGATCACGCTCTCAAAAGACAAAAAGCAAAACCAAAAAAAGGGGTCATGAAAACAGAAACAACGTTTCTGAAGTGACACGTTCTTTACCTCATTGGCACCACTGAACAGAGGTTCTCCAGTGTGCATTTCAACCAGAATACACCCGAGGGACCACATGTCGATAGCAAGGTCATAAGGCATTCCCAGTAGCACCTCTGGAGACCGATAGAAGCGACTCTGAATATACTGGTATATCTGAAATATATTTCAAAACAGTATTAATTCTAAAAGATGTTCTGTTTAGATTTTTAGACAACATTTGATTAAGAATACTGATCTGGTATTAAGGGGCGGGGGGGAGACCCTGATAAAACTCCTGCTTAGGGTTTTATTTACACTGACTTAAGACCAACTTTATGAATATTGTTTAATGAGCCAGACATTTCAAGGTATTGGTTTATCTGACTGTGAAATACAAAAAATATGTAAAGTGCAAGCCCTTTTTATTCAGTCCAACCCTAACTGGTAATTAAGGTACATTTAAAACAAATAATTACACTTTATTTTTTAAAAAAGTATTGAGAGTATTTCATTTTCCTATTTATTATTCTTTCCGGCTATGGCTAGCACTTGGGTTGTCATTAACTT
The DNA here is from genome assembly GCF_024166365.1 of Elephas maximus indicus. NCBI lineage: Eukaryota > Metazoa > Chordata > Mammalia > Proboscidea > Elephantidae > Elephas > Elephas maximus. Next base: position 219,233,833 of record NC_064820.1, on the reverse strand, counting down.
GATAGCCGAACTTGTACTAGTCTCACTGATAAATCCTAGCAAAGTTGCATAGAAAGATTCAAATGAAAGCTGAATCACTTCTTCTCTGCCCTGCACCTCCATCTCAATCCAAGCCTTCTCAGGAAAATAACATCTGTATTGAAAGGGATTGTTTCCAATGACCTAATCTTGGAAGATCAATTCATCTTCACTTAGCCACTGTAAATTTATATCCAGAAATATCATTAAAACAAAGAATGTTTCATTAAAAAATAGAGAGAAAAAGAAAACTCTCATAATTAAACTCCCAAGCTAACACCTAAACCACACAGCCAGCCAGGGTGGTACGGCTTCATCATGAGAGCTCTGTGGCCCCATTTGAAACTCCAGTCAAGTTCCCTACAATCTCCTGCCTCCACAGGCTCTTCCACCCACTGAAGGCTATGGGAAGAAACTCTAAAGCAAAAGAACAAGGAAAGAAGTACTATATGTGCAGGCTCTTATATGCCAACATCACTGTTAAACCTCCTAGGCACAAAAAATCCCCTTAGTACTATGACTAGCTTATGTAAGGAAGTTTGTCGCCTCCAGATCCAGTTTGGTTAAGCAGTAGCTAGGTCCTCCACAAGGCTGAGGAGCTTATTCCAAAACACACTTGCCCTGCCACCTTCTGGTTCTGACCCAGAACCAGGGAGGGTAGGGCCACTGCATATGTATTTTGGAAATGACCTCCCCTGAGATTCTGAAGCACGTGCATGGTTAAAAACTCACTGAGCTGAAAGGATAGTTAGTTTGGCTGGATGGAGATATTAGGACAAATATATGATTTGGTTTAAGGAAAAAAAATTTTTTTCCAAGCCTAAAATCTTATTTAAATTCCTCTCAAGATGGGTATATATATTTCCATTCACAATATACTTTATTCCATATTCACATAACTACCCACATCCCTAGATTTTCAGAGGCTTAGAACCTTTTAAACTGCAAACTCTGTTGTCTACTCCTTCAACTTTTAAAAACTGTACCAATGATCACACGTTAATTTGCAGAAAAAAAAACCAAAAATCAGATGATCCTGTTTAACTTGCTATAAACCTTCATGATTAACCTGCTCTATTTAGAGCCTCGATAAAAAATTGAACAGCAGTGGAAAAAATCTAATTTGGAAGAATGAGAAATAGGAAAACCAGTAGGAAACAGTAACACCTAAATGTTTTATTTTGTAAAGAAGTGCAGTTTCAGTACTTTCAGGTAAATAGAGCAGTGTCAAGAATGAATATTATCAAATAGTGAGTCTAATTTCTTTTAAGAGAATAATTTATAATTTCTATTTTATATGCAAAAGATGCTAGAAAGAATGGTAAGAAAAACTGCTTTCCTAAACAGCTGAAGTTTTATCGCGACTGATACGGCTTTTTCCAGTTGAGTCTGAATAAAACCAGTCTGAAATGTCAGAATTTATATATAAATTGTAAACTGGTGGGGGGAAAAAAAAGATTTAAACTTATTTATCAAAACAAGTATGTCTATCAATGATGCAATTTCTATGCTATCCCTGGTGACACAGTGGTTAAGCCCTTGGCTGCTAACCAAAAGGTCAGTCTGCTTCTGCAAAGATTACAGCCCTGGAAACTCTATGGGGTGGTTCTACTCTGTCCTGTAGGGTTCTCTATGAGTCAGAATTGACTCAACAGCTTTAATTCAAAGCATTGTTATTTGTATTTTAAAAGATGTAGACATTGATACAAGGTGATTCAAGAGTCTATATTTTAAAGATAAATAACCATAATCGTCTATGCATTATTAGTAACATTTCAAGTGTCCACCTATGTTGTTTTAGCTAATTCCACTTTAATTCACAAACTATGAAATAATACTTACCCTCTGCCCCAACTGGCAAGAACTGCCAAAGTCCACAATCTTGATTGCACTGCGTTTCGGGTTACAGAGAAGGATATTCTCTGGTTTTAGGTCACAGTGAATGATACTAAGTTCTGGAGTGGCAAGGAAAAGCAGTGCAGTGCACATCTGCTGTGCAAACTTCCGTGTTAGGTTCAAAGAGACACCTCGAAAATTGGTATTCCTCAACAAGTCATAGAGGTTGTAGGACAGCATTTCAAAAACTAAACAGAGATGGTTCCGAAACATAAAGTGGCGCTTCAAATGCACTGAAAGAGAAAAGTTTCATTTTAAATTAGACACACCTATAAAGCTCAGAGTAACGTGTGCTTCTGTTCTCAAGCAATCTAAAACTCTATAATGTCAAACGTACAGTAAAATCAAGTTAAAGCTTGGCCATTAGCAGTCTGCAGTAACAACACAGTCTTTAATCAGTCGAGAGTATCTGAACAGTTTTTCTGCTGAATGGAACAGGTGTAGCGTCTATCAGTAAGAGATATATTGTGAGAAGTACCTCTGAAAACCAAGTCAGGTCTGAAAACACAAGTAGCAAACTGACGAAGACAGTACTGATGGTAGTTCAGTAACTTCCCCTTTATTTATAAAAGAGAGCCCTTTTTCCACTTCCTGAGCCCTACCTCCCAACTTCCTACGTCTCTGTTCCACCCACGGACCTCTGGTCTGCTCCACGGTTCCCTCTGAAGGGGCACTGGCTGCACACTCTGCTTTGCTGAGGATTAGGTTTCTCTAGTAATTTTCTGTTAACTAGAGCAACTGTCAAAGAAAGAACAGATTTCTTTTCTTTTAGGCAAATACAGCAAATGTTTGAAAATCATGCTTTATAAAATACTTGGGCTCATACTCCAGGCATTTGATTTTGTTTATCAAATTGATAAATGGTAAATTTTGTGCAAGACTGGTGGTTTGGTGAATGTTCAAAATAAAGCTCAACCACAAGAAATTATGAATAAGCTTATGACTGGGGAACAGTATAGAATGCAGTCATTACTTGATACCACTGCCGATCGCCTAAAAAGGTGTAATGTTTTCTAAATTGCTTCAAAGACTGTACTTTAAGTATTAACACTGACTTCACATCAGATGAGACCATTCAATATGGTAAAGCGTTGCCCAAACCAAGCGCCTGCAACTCAACTGCAATGACATAAAACTACCATTTGTCAAAGCTGTCTTCGTTTTAGTTTTTTAGTATCATAAAAACGGAGATTTCTCTACAGAAATATCTGGAATAACTATCACGGTTTCAGTACCTGGTCACTAAGAATTGCACATACACTATGCTGTCCTGGTAGCAGTCTTGGACTTCTTCTCTTGAAGCAGTGTGTGTCAACATTGTCTTTAGATACACATGATTTAAAGTTAAGCAACAAAAATACCACATTGCTAACAGGAGTTTGCAGTCCTACTTGACACACACTACAGAATGTGTAACAGCTGCCCTTACCCACTTAAAGTTCCCAGGTTTAAAACTAAAAAGATAACTCCATGTGACACAGGATATCCCACAGACATGGCCAATGCGTGCGTTTAAATTTCCTGGTTAAGCAGTAGCCATGAAAGAAACCAAAAGGTAGATGATGTCGGAATCCCAACATAATTAAGAAAATCCCTTTAAGAAGGGCTGTGTTTATTTAGAGTGGTGTCTGGGGTCTTAAACGCTAGCTAGTGGCCATCTAAGATGCATCAATTGGTCTCAATCCACCTGGAGCAAGAAGAATGAAGAACACCAAAGACACAAGGCAATTATGAGCCTAAGAGACAGAAAGGGCCACATAAACCAGAAACTACATCAGCCTGAAACCAGAAGAACTAGATGATGACCAGCCACAACCGCTGACTACCCTGACAGGGAACATAACAGAGAACCCCTGAGGGAACAGGAGAGCAGTGGGATGCAGACCCCAAATTCTCGTAAAAAGATCAGACTTAATGGTCAGACTGGGACTGGAAGGACCCCGGAGGCCATGGTCCCCAGACCTTCTGTTAGCCCAGAACAGGAACCATTCCCAAACCCAACTCTTCAGACAGGGACTGGACTGTGATAAAAACTGGTGAAGAACAAACTTCTTGGATCAAGTGGACGCATGAGACTATGTTGGCATCTCCTGTCTGTAGGGTGGAATGAGATGGCAGACGGGGCCAGAAGCTACCTGAATGGACGCGAGTAGAGAGAGTGGAGGGAAGAACCGTGCTGTCTCATTGGAGGGAGAGCAATTAGGAGTGCATGGCAAGGTGTATGTAAACTTTTGTATGAGAGACTGATCTGATTTGTAAATCACAATTAAAGCACAATGAAAATTAATTAATAAAAAAAAGATGTTACCTTCAAAAAAAAAAAAAGCTCTATGTTTAGAATGATCTTCCAGTGGAAGACCAATCCATTCAGGTACTTTCTGGGTACCTGCAATGAGCTGCCCACTAAAGACAAGGTCAAAGGAAGTTCAATTGTAACCTATTTGTTCAGTCTTTTTAACTGGACTTTGGAGAGAAAGGAAGGTTAGCAAGACTTGTTTCAGGCTTAAACTGAAGACTTGTTTTAGAACTACAATGAGTTTTTCTTTTAACTACACCATCCATGGTAGGTACCAAATAGTCTAGATAAAAACTTATGCCATATGGTAAAGAAGTAATGATAGATTCACATTCAGTTTTTTTTTTGTTGTTGTTGTTAAAGGTCAAAGACTTAAGACTACAAAACTCAGAACAAATTGTATCAATTGATCACTTAAAAATTATTTATATCATATAAGAGGAGTACCAACCCTCAGAAACCTTAGATGTAAATTATCAACTCAAATGACATGGCTATGTCTAATTCTAATGCTCTTTCCGCCCCCCAAAGTAGGACCTGTTTCTTGAGACACTGTGCCTTCACCACCTTTCTAGATAAAAACTTTAAAAAAGTCATCCAAAAGAATGTATGTAACAATAATTGCAATCAATAAAGAGGTCACTTTATTCAAAACAAAATGATAGCTACTCATAATGGACTCGATGGCATCCAACATCAACAACTATGTTTTGTTGTTTTCTTTCAATAAGGCAGAAAATGTCCCATCAATATTTTCATACTATCACCATTTTCCCCCTTACTTAAGCAAACACTCAACATACAACGCAAGAGAGTGGGGAGAAAGAAGCGGGGAGGCATGTCCAGAGACCCCTTTGTAAGCCAAGCACCGTTAGAATGTCATTCTTGTGCTTCTAAGCTCCTTAAATGGAAATGGGCTCACCTTGTACTAAATTAAATTATATTTGACAATGAACAGCAAAGTTTCAGTGAGTGTAATCAGTAAAGGTTTTAAGATGCAAACATTATTACTACGTATTAGTTATCTACAGAGGAAAAGAAACTACAGAAGAAAAAGTAATAGTACAAGCTCATTTTTATTGTAACAACAGGGAATGATGAATGTCTTATGAATGATATCTAATGACAATATTTGAAACTTACACCTTTAAACACCAATTTCTGTTTCCACTATTTTGAGGGAACTAAAGAACCATAACATACCCTCCTAATTTCTTAAAACTAGTTGCTAAATAAATTTAACCTTACATTTATCAGGTAAGGCCAGCATTTCTGACCATGAATTACTACGTATCTATGCCAACAGAAACTTCCATAATTCACTAATCCTGAAGTCTGTATCTTAAAACTGATGATGTCTTACAACTCTATTCGGCGGCAATTTTTTCCATAGTAGTACATAAAATGGTGTCGTACAATCGCTAACATCTTGGACTTCATTAAAAATAGTATTACAGGCGGTATAATTAGAAGATGTTTTGTACATATGTCAACTGGCCCCAGGCTTCAGTATTTTCGTAATTCTTTGGTCTCCTCTTTTTGTTTTCAGAAGGGAGATCATGTGACAAACACATGCTTTGGAATCAGGCCGAAGTCGGTTCAGATCCTACCTCCAGAGCCCCATAATGTTGGGCATGTAACTGCCTGAACAAACTATTTGTTAAATAAGGATACTACTGCTCTTCCTTTTAGGACTGCTATGATTACTACAGATGATGGAAGAAAAGCCCAAGGAATATGGTAGGAGCTCAGTAAATGGTGGCTTTTATCCTTTTCTATTATAATAAGCCTAACAGCTTCTAATGCTGCCAAACCGGCAGGTAACAGCCTGGGGAGGAGCTTGAGATCTGGGCTCAGACTTCCTGCAGTTCTTATAACCATTAAAAACATACTGGCTTACTTTAAGTTTCTGAGCTATATTAGAAAACGGTTAAGTTACCAAAAGTCCCTGGGCAGTGCAAACGGTCAAGAGCTCAACTACTAGCTAAAAAGTTGGTGGTTCGAACCTACCCAGAAGCACCTTGGAAGGGTGGGTTGGCAATCTGCTTCCAAAAGGTCACAGCCTTGGAAACCCTCTGGAGCAGTTCTACTCTGCACACATGGGGGGGTTGCCATGAGTCAGCCAAATCAATGGCAACTAATAATAATAGGTTACCAGAAAGATGACCCTCTGAATAAATGTGCAACATTAACAAATAGCAAAAAAATGACACTACTCATTTCTTTCTACACTGTACACCACCCGGAATACACATTCCAAAAGATTTAGAAAATTACTGTCAGATCCACTATATAAATCTACGCTCTAAAGCAGAAATAGTCTGAATTTTTAATCAATCACCTAAAGATAAAATCAAGAAATTTCTGGTCTGTGTTTGGGTACACTTGCTTTGTTTACCTACCTATGTAGTACTTCATTTCTGTGTCATGTTTGTTCATGAGCTCAAGAAGTCGCACTTCTATCTGGGCTTGATTCAGAAAAGCCTTCTTGTTCTTTATTATTTTAATGGCAACCCATTCTTGTTCCACGCGATCATATGCTTTTACAACCTGAAAGAGGAAAAAGATGAATAATCTTTTTATTTCATTAATAATAATTTCACAAGTTTACAATTCACTTCAGTTGTACATTTTCATGGCATTTAACTGTGTCTTTTCAACATTTTAATTTTTTGACCTTCCTAATTAGAAGAGATCCTATCTCTCTGTTCAATTCAGTGTAACATTCATTTACTAACACAATAATTTTAAGTGAATCCTTTTGCATCCTTGCGGTATTTCTAAATATCTACTGTACAGATAACTTTATCAAAATTAGATGAACTGCTTTCCTCCAGAAACAAATTATGAATCTTGACAAAGGTTTTGGTTTTTCATTTTTCCTCCTAAATGATATTATAATTCATACCACTGGTTATTCTTTTAATGAGAGAAAAACCTGGTTTAAATCCTAAGTATATGTGTGTAAAACCCACTGCCGTCGAGTCGATTCTGACTCATAGTGACCCTATAGGACAGAGTAGATCTGCCCCACAGGGATGCAAGGAGCATCTGATGGATTCAAACTGCTGACGTCTTGGTTAGCAGTTGTAGCTCTTAACCACTACGCCACTATGCTAAGGCACTGGACTGTGTGGATCATAACAAATTATGGATAACACTGTGGACAATGGGAATTCTGGAACACTTCATCGTGCTCAGGAGGAATCTGTACATGGATCAAGTGGCAGTCATTCAAACAGAACAAGGGCATACTGCATGGTTTAAAGTCAGGGAAGGTGTGTGTCAGGGTTGCATCCTTTCACCATACCTATTCAATCTGTATGCTGAGCAAATTATCTGAGAAGCTGGACTATATGAAGAACGGGGCATCAGGATTGGAGGGAGACTCATTAACAACCTGCATTATGCAGATGACACAACCCTGCTTGCTGAAAGTGAAGAAGACTTGAAGCACTTACTGATGAAGATCAAAGACCACAGTCTTCAGTATGGATTACACGTCAACATAAAACAAAAATCCTCACAACTGGACCAACAAGCAACATCATGATAAATGGAGAAAAGACTGAAGTTGTCAATAATTTCATTTTCCTTGGATCCACAATCGACACCCATGGAAGCAGCAGTCAAGAAATCAAGACGTATTGCATTGGGCAAATCTGCTGCAAAAGACCTCTTTAAAGTGTTAAAAAGCAAAGATGTCACCTTGAGGACAAAAGGGCGCCTTACCCAAGCCACGGTTATGCATGCGAAAGCTGGACAATGAATAAGGAAGACCGAAGAAGAACGGATGCCTTTGAACTGTGATGTTGGAGAAGAATATTAAATATGCCATGGATTGACCAAAGAACGAAAAAATCTGTCTTGGAAGAAGTACGACCAGAATGTTTCTTAGAAGAAAGGATGGCGAGACTACGTCTCACATACTTTGGACACGTTATCAGGAGGGGTCAGTCCCTGGAGAAGGACATCCTGCTTGTTAAAGTAAGAGGATCAGCAAAAAAGAGGAAGACCCTCAATGAGATGGACTGACATAGTGGCTGCAACAGTGGGCTCAAGCATAACAAGAATTGTGAGGATGGCACAGGACCAGGCAGTGTTTTGTTCTGCTGTACGTACGGTCACTATGAGTCGGAACCGACTCAACGGCACCGAACAACAGCAATGTATGTGTTTAATATTTGAAAGTTTCCAGTTCATTTCAGAAATACAGATAACTTTCTCATTTTAAATCAGAATCTCGAAGATAAAGATTTAAGCATATAAAACAATTAGTTTACACTAAATATGTATATGTGGAAGTTAAATGCCATAACAAGGGGATTTTGAAAGTTGTTTTAAAATGAGAATTATTACTAAAAAAAAGGCGAAGTGTTCATGAGCAAATCAGCATGCACACTTCTAACTTAAAATTGTAGTCATTTAAAGTAAGTTTTATAATAAAGTATTAACAAAAATTTACATAAAAATGAGGAAATCAATACACAGATAAAAGAAAACTAACCAGAGACAACCACAATAACTGATTAAAAATAAGTTATATTTAGTATATGTAGTCTGAATAAGTAATAGTTTTAGATACAGTTTCTAGAACATTCAAAAAGTCTGGGGTCAGAGGAACTTCTATTTTGGAGTTGGGGTAAAACCCCAGGTATAGGTTGAGAACCACCAGACTAGTAGAAGAGAATGGAATGCATGTTTCAGAATCTACATCCATCTAGGCCAACTACATTGTGAATGACAGATAAAATGGTTCAGCTAAAATCAAAACCTAGAAAGAAAAATGCTATATCCCTTGTTTCACTCAAATCTGAGCGATACTATCTGTCATCTCTCAAATCAGAGGCTATCACCAGGTAAAATCCAGGTGTTTTTGATATTCCCGTTTCACTGACTATACTGACTGCACCAAGAGTTACATTTCAATGCCCAGATTCTGATGGTCTCCAGGACAAAGATCGCTAACATGGGCCCAGCTATTTACTGACCTAGCAAATAGTTAACCAGTTAAATGCTAAAGTAATGGTTTTCAACCGTGAATTACATATTCAATGAGGAGTTTTTAAGAATACCAATGCCCAGTGTCCACCCACAGAAATTCTGATTTAACTGGTTTGGGGCCCAGGCACCAGTACTTTTGAGAGCTCCCTTGGAAATTTTAAAGTGCACTCAGGATTGATAATCGCTGGCTAAAGTAATCCAGGAACTCCTTTGACAAGGACTTGGCACTGGATTTAGAGCAAGTCTGACCAACTTTACACTGCCAAGTCAATATGGAAGACATTATTCTGGTGAGAGACAGGCCCTGAATCTGAATGTGGACACTGCACAACACTTCGGCCTGGTAGGGGACTCAGTCTGACCTGGTGCAAAAGAATTTGATCTCAAACAGGCCTGTATTTTTACAGGTTTACTATGCTCACCAGCTTTTAGGAATTAAAGTATGAGGAAATCAAGGTGGGGGGAGAAGGAAAACAGCTACAAGTATAGAGACTGATAATTTGCGGACAGCTAAGGTAAGTGGCAAACAGGCTGTACAGACACAATTTCCATGGTGGATGTTAGAAAAGTTAGAAAAATGTCTTGGTGACAATAACTGCCTAAACGTTGTGCAATTTTCCAAGATGGAGAAAGGCAATCATTAAATCTACGGCGTTTACCGCCTCGGTAAAGCTAGGACTCAGAAAGACTTTAAGAAGTTCAGATAGAGAAGGAGAAGTTACTTCTGACAAAATAGAATACCTTCATAGAGGGGGCTCCCAAACCACTGAGAAACTCCTGATTCAGAAGAACAACAGGTTATAAGTCAAGGAAAAAAAAAATCAATCCCTCGATTATGTATAAACCCCAGGAAATCAGGTGTAGACACACTATGCAGGTGACACCAGGGCCTGACACAGCCACCATGGAGTTACACACGTCATCTCACACCCCCGTCCACGTTTTCTTACATATTTAATAGCTTATATTTTTCTGTGTTGAGCAGATCTGTGGCCGCTAATGACCCACAACATATACTTTGTCTAAAACATGATTAAATTGACATATAATGAATTTTTCCTGACAGCCAAAAAGGGCTTATTTTACTTTCTCTTAAGGTAAAAACAGGGAAGAGTGTGTAGGTTTCATAGTTTTAAAAGAACAAAAACAAAAAAGGTCCATCCAGGAAAAGGTCATTTTGAGCCCCATTTTATCCTCACGAACTGAAGTCGGAAGTATTTGGATGGCAGGCTACACACCGCACAAACGTTGCAATGCAAAGGAGACCAAGATTAAGAGTAAAACATGTCCAATTGGTCTCAACCCTCCTGGATCAAAGGAGAATGAAGAACTCCGAGGACACAGGCGATTACGAGCCCAAGAGACAGAAAGGGCCACATGAACCAGATACTACATCATCCTGAGACCAGAAGAACTAGATGGTGCCCGGCTACAACCAATGACTGCCCTGACAGGGAACACAACAGAGAATCCCTGAGGGAGCAGGAGAGCAGTGGGATGTAGACCCCAAATTCTCATAAGACCAGGCTTAATGGTCTGACTGAGACTGGAAGGACCCCGGTGGTCATGGCCCCCAGACCTTCTTTTGCCCCAGGACAGGAACCATTCCCGAAGCCAACTCTTCAGACATGGATTGAACTGGACAATGGGTTGGAGAGGGGTGCTGGTGGAGTGAGCTTCTTGGGTCAGGCAGACACTTGAGACTATGTTGGCATCTCCTGCCTGGAGGGGAGATGAGAGGGTGAAGGGGGTTAGAAGCTGGCGAAAAGGACACGAAAAGAGAGAGCGGACGGAGAGAGCGGGCTATCTCATTAGGTACAGAGTAATTAGGAGTGCGCAGCAAGGTGTATATGGGTTTTTGTGTGAGAGACTGACTTGATTTGTAAACTTTCACTTAGAGCACAATAAAAATTATTTAAAAAAACAAAAGTAAAGCATGCCTGAAACAAAAGTGAGATCTGTGCCTTAATTAAAAAAAAAAAAAAAATTTTTTTTTTTAGATGGGCAAAATTTACCAAATGGGAACAGCTGGGGGACCTGAACCCAGAGAAAAAGCTTTCTCAAAGTGTAACGAAGAACTGTTAGCTCTGATAATCTAGGAATAACTGATGAATGAGCTAGTATTTTGAGGGTACTGTGCTTTGTGTTGGAGCCCTGGTGGCACTGTGGTTAAGAGCCTGTCTGCTAACCAAAAGGTCGGCAGTTCAAATCCATCAGCTGCTCCTTGGAAACCCTATGGGGCAGTTCTACTCCATCCTACAGAGTCGCTATGAGTCAGAATCAACTCAACAGCAACGAGGTAACAAGGTAACGGTGCTTTGTGTTGAGGATGCGTGGGGGGTGAGGAGAGAGGAATTGTGGGCGCAGAGAAAAGAGTGGAAGGAGGAGAAAAAAACAGGTGTGTTGGAGTCCCTTCCTCACCCTTTTTCGTAGAAGCTGCCTGGCTGATGCTTTCCATCAGAAAGACCCCAACCACAATAGCAGCAATGCTGGTGCTGGTAAAGACTGGAAGAGGAAATCCCGAAGACTGTCTGCCCACTTGGAGGCCTAATACAGTTAGAAGATAACACGGGGGAAAACCGCAGGCTTGAAGCCTCCAGAAAGTGGGAGGGCACCTGCTGTGCCAGCTGAAAAGGGTTAATTCCCTCTTAGGTGAAGTCTATCAGACAGAAGGGTAAATAGCTCTCTATACATAATGAAGACACAGCCATATAGATTCCATCATATAAAGTCTCTATGAAAGGGGTGATAGCCATAGAAAGTAAGTCAAGAAAAAGTCTAAAATTTTTTTTATAGCTGATGCGCAGTGGTTAAGAGACTGGCTGCTAACCAAAAGGTTGGCAGTTTAAATCCACCAGCTTGCTCCTCGGAAGCTCTATGGGGCAGTTCTACTCTGTCCTATAGGGTTCCTAGGAGTTGGAATCGATTCAATGGCAACGAGTTTGGTGTTTTTTTTTTTTTTGGTGACACTTTCACTATCTTTATAAAAACAAAACAAAAAAATCTTTATAGAACTGTGATAATCCAAATATTTACATACCCATTGTTTAGATGTAAAAATATTAAAAGACAGTACACTTTTAATTTATGAAATTCATCATTTTCCATTACCTGTCCAAAAGAACCTTTGCCTATCAAGGAGTCAATTTCGTAACGATCCATCCACTTTTCTCCGTTTTTTACAATATAATCATAGTTATCATCATCATAACCATCATTGTAAACCTTCCGCTCCTTCTTATGACTGGAATCGTCTCCCTGACCCTGTTGGTGTCTTCGCTTCTTTTTTGCATAGTAAACCTGAAATGAGAACATGTAGTTTTAACTGTACAATTTAAATCACTAGGGGTGGAAAAGAAAAAAAAAGAAAGTATATATGAGCAAATCTCTTCTCTGTAGTTAACTGATAAATTTTTATCCTTTGGTACTAAATACAAAAAAATTAATTTTCTACAACTGAGATTTTAATTATGAAAAGAACATTGACATAACCAAAGAAACAATATCTACAGGGAAATTCACTTTATAGTTATAGTACTGAAAGGTGACAAAAATAGATTTTTTATAAATCTCTTCATTTTATAAATAGGGAAATCGGACCAGAGACTTATAAAAATAGACTTATAAAAAAGTTTCTAAGACTAGTACAAAATAATAGGTAAACCTGTCACCAGTCGCAAGTAATTGGTAATGAACTTTGAGAAAATTATAAATTACACAGCATAGAACACTATCAGAAAAACTCTAGTTTACAAGGTAGCAACACATTTTTAAAACTAGCTGCAACAAAGCTACTTTTAACAATTTATCAGGTATTTTCAGATTATTAAATGCTATTTTGGTAAATCTTTTATAACATATTAATGCGTACAAAACCCAACTCAGAAATGTTCATTTAGTTTATTCTAATTTTGTCTGGCCACATCCACAATAACATAATAATATCGGCATTCAACAGCATCAAACTGCTATAAAACTGGTGTGCACTTAAGAACATCTTTTGAGTTCAATGGCTCTAAAACCAGCAGAGGGTAAGCTTTTATGGTGGAAGGCTCAGGACTTGCATCAGAAGAGGAAAACAAGCTGGAGCACTCCCACTCTTCTCCAGAAAGGCTCACTTAATACAGTAAAACCTGAGAAAGCCGGAACCTGTCAGGGAAGGACAATGCAAATGTCTTCCACTAATAGATGGCAACAGGAAAGCGGTAAGGCTGCACATGACAAAGGTGGAAAACTCACGAGACCCAGAAAAACAAGGCAGTCTTGTGGAGTTCCAGCTCTCACAGGTTCTACTGTAATTAATTTCTGAGCTACAGCTGAGGACAGAAGCAAATGGCAATCAAGCCAAAGGCCTAAAACACCAGAAAAGTTTCTCTTGCCAGCAAAGAGCCAAGTTATGAAACAAGTAATTCAAAGTGCTGTCTATGGTTTTTATCCTACTTACTACCACCAAAAAGGCTTTCAGACATCTTACAATGAAAGACGTAAAAGAGCACACAAAGTTTTAAAAAATTTAAAACCACAGAAATACAGAGATCAAATAAACTAGGCCAAATGACTTTAAATATATCTCAGCACTTCCTGACACCTATGGCACAAGTAGAAATAGGTATGTAAAAATTTAAGCAAAATTCTTAACTTAAGCATATACTTTTATAGTCTCATTATTTCCCCCTTTCTTTTGGGGGGAAGAGCTATGACAAAAATGATAACTTAGCATATGCGTATTTGGTGGGGGGGGAAGGAAGTTATCCACAATTATCTTTTTTTTTTTCAGTCCTTATTAATATAGCTTTCTTTTACATAGCTGTAATTATGTTACCTGTGAATCAGTAACTTAACCAGTCTTCAGTAATTTTAATAACAATCATTAGGAATAAAAAAAAGTTTAGAATGTTTAAGTAGGTCACGAAGTAACTTTTTCCCCTGATCCATTACAAGACAGATGCTGTTATAACAAATCAACAGTCTTACCTCATTAATATGCTTATATGTTTTGATCAAGTCAACAGAAAGTTTTCTCAGGGGAGCGGTTGCTGGGTCACGGAAGGTTTGGGGCATCCGCCTCTGTAACATGACAATATCAGGCATCACCTTAAATAGACAGAAAAGACTAGCACTTTAACTACATAAAATGCTATAAAGTCCCTCTTCTGTGACCTATTATCTATTTAAAAAAAAAAAAGGGTATCTAAATTAAAAGATTACATATTCGCTCTCAGAGTTATTTCTTTCATCCGAATTCCAATGAAGACAACCACTGAAACAAATAAATTAGAAGATGATGTGCCCAGCTGCCCAAGGCTTCAACCCTGTTCACCCAAATTGAACAACAGGATTACAGACGTACCTCTGATACAGGAGACAAGCATGATGCTATCCAAGAGGGCTCCCTCACCATACAGTCAGCCCAAGGAAAATTCTTCTGAATATATTTCTAAAACCTGCTCTGGCTCACAAGAGGCAGGCAAAGCCAAACCCAACCATCAGGGGCAACTTTCAGCTTCAAGAACCAGTTAGAAGCTGAGGCTGCTTAGGTACAACCAAACACCTCATGGGATTTGGTTCTTTGGGTTGGAGGTTTAGGGTCATGGTTTCATGGGACATCCCAGTTAATAAGCCTAATAATGTGCTTAGTGCTTCTGTTCCACATCCTAGTTCGTTGCATAGTGCCTAGGGTCTTAAAGCTTGCAAGTGGCCATCCAAGGCACAACCATTGGTCTCTATTCACCTAGAGCAACAGAGTAAGTTCAGGAATAGCAAGAAGATACGGAATGTGTGGCTAACTGCCTCCATGAACAACTGCTTCCTTTGCCAAGAGACCAGAAGAACTGGATGGTGCCCCACTACCATTACCGAACATTTTGATCAAAGATTCCATAGAAGAATCCTGATCAAAAGGGGGGAAATGCAGACCATAATTTCAAATTCTCATGCACTCTAGACTTCCTGAAGCCATGGAGCGTGGAAAAATCCCTGAAACTATAGCCCTGAGATATTCTTTAAACCTTAAACAAAAAATATCCCCTGAAGTCATCTTAAAATCAAACAGTTTAGCTTAACTAGCAAAAAAGGCCAGCCTTCAACATCACGCTCTTTTAAGAACTATCTGTATGGGATCAAATTGACAACAGCAAGCTGAAAGATTAGACAGGAATCTTACGGGGCTGTGGGTTTATGTTAATGGGGGAGGAACAACTTGGAAAAAGGTGAGAATGGCTGCACAACTCCAAGAATTCAATCAATGTCACCGAATTGTACATGTAGAAACTGTTGAACTGGTGTATGTTCTGCTATGTGTTCCGTTCAACAACGGAAACCCTGGTGGTGTAATGGTTAAGTGCTACAGCTGTGAACCAAAAGGTCGGCAGTTCAAATCTACCAGGAGCTCCTTGGAAACTCTATGGGGCAGTTCTACTCTGCCCCATAGGGTCGCTATGAGTCGGAATCGACTGGACGGCACTGGTTTGTTTTTTGGTTTTTTTTTTAATCAACAACAAAATAAATAAAAATTTAGGGGGGAAAAAAGAAGAACCAGTTGGCACTAAAAAACAGGTTGGCAGTATGCTTGGTGCTGAAGAAATCTGGCTACCCACAACACGCCCTGTCCTTCTACAAGTATCTGTCACTTAAGAAGCAAGGTTGAAATCTGTACTCGTTTAGCACAATTAAGTAAAACATGTCATTCATGGTAATGCCTCCAACATACCCCCTATATTCTTTTCTCTGCTTTATTATTCTCCAGGGCACTTACCACTACCTGACATACTATATATTTATTCATTGTTTCATTTTTTATCCCCCACCTTCCACTCCAAGGAAAACTTAACAAGGGCAGGAACTCTTTTGTTCACTAGTGTATTATCTGCCTAAAACAGTGACTGACACATAGTAGGTATTCAATAAATACTTGCTGAATAAACAAATGAACTCATAGTGCCAATGCCCCTACTTATGATAATACTAGGAGGTGACCACAAATAAGTTCCAGAGGACATAATAAATCTAATGAATGGCATTTTCTTTTAAACTTCATTAACTTCATTTCAATTATACTCCACTAACCCTCACCCCCAGTCCTAAACCATGTCTCCTGCATCATCCAGTACATAGTGGGAGGTTCAAGCACGAGCTTCCCGCCAGACCAATTTCACTGCAGACAGAGCAGGTGCATGAACGGCCTCTATACACATACCCACACATGCTGCAACTAACACGCCAATGATTCCAGACTGACATTTGAGCCCCATTCTTCCCCCAAGTGTCTGCCTCATTAAAGGAGTTCCCAGTGGGGCTTTGTGCAATCAACAGATCCTCATCCAATTCACTACATCAAGGTACCCACATAACCATTACCACTATCCCATCCTTGTGTTCCTGCCTAGCTCTGAGGCATTTAAGCCAGTGAAATCTACTGAGCCGAAGTCCCCAACACAGCCCACTTTCAAAGGACACTGAAATCAACTGGAGGGCACAGAGTGCTGATAAATGTATTACACCAAGGCCTCAGAGAAATGTTTGGAGTCTTGAGATAATTACTACCATAACCCACACTAACAAACAAGAATGGAGGAGGGCTGTAAGGTGAGAGTGGACAGACAGGTAACCATCATCATCTATACAGACTGAAAAGTGGAATGGTTACAGGACGTACCTAAGTGCATTTTCTCTTAAACTAATATAGAAATTATTTTTCACTGCACAAATACTCAAACGGTAAAAAGTTGTCATCCAGGTGGTGAATTCATGGATTGAATCACTGTTTCAAGTTAATATCATCTTTTTTCATGTACTTTCAAAGTTACAAATATAATTTATAAGGAAAGAAAAAAAAATTCAGTGATTATAATTATTTGTCTGAAAAGACAGCTAGAATAAAAAATCTGAATTACTTTTTTTTCAAATATATTGTTTTATTTTTCTAAAGATAAACAACAGGTAGAGCTAAGTTCATGGAATACTCCATTCTTATGCTATTCATTGGAGACTTGAATAGACAAGTAATAAGCATGTCAATTCTTTTTACGCAATCGTTGCTATAAGCATGTAAGGTGATGAAAGGGGCTTTCCTTAGCGTGTCTTTTTTTTTTTTTTTTAAGTCTCATGCAAGTAACATACTCAGTAAGCCCCTTCTTGGACTAGTGGAGCACAGCCTCAATGTGAAGTTTCGCAAAATCTGAATCAGTGGAAGTTTCATTACCACTGTAAGACAAGTTGATAGAAAGTATAACTACTGATACAACCAACTGAATAACAACCAAGTAATAACAAGGTAATAATGGCAGCAAATATTTACTGCACACCGTTTTTAGCGTATGTATTTTTACACATCTGTCACATAATACTCTCAACAAACTCATAAGTACTATTCTTATCACTATTTTACAAATGAAGAACTTGAGACTCTGGACCAAGGTCCTAGAGCCCGGGAAGAACACAGCTAAAATAAGAAGGCGACAGTCTCACACCAAACCACAGCGTCGTAACAAGAGCTCCCTGTCAACCTTCAGGCCTCTAGTGTACCCTTGTGCATGAGTCACTTTTAGGCCATTTATTGGGCAAAAGACTTGAAGTATGCATAATAAATACCAATAAAATAAGCATATGCATTTATTAAAATTAGTTACATACAAAACTGTGAATTTAAGTTTTAACTTGCCTATTTACAATGCCACTGTCAAGTATTAGGAAGAATCAATAATCAATGACTACAGCTTTCGAGGAGTAATTATGTTCACTCAAAACACCAAAATCATACAATCAAAAAAAGCATTTAAAATGTGTTAATACATACATGAAACTGGATATGAATGTGACTTTGAGAAACATGATCAAGTTTCTGCAGTGAGGATTAGTGTGTGCTGTGTGCTTGGCACATCACAAAATATCATTAAGCTTTTCCACACTAGTTAAACTCTGCCTATGAAGGTCTAATCAATTAGCTAATTCATTCTCAGTAACTTAATTTTCCAAAAACTTCTGGCAACAGAAGTTACTATTTCAGGGGGCACCTCGATTTATAAAACAGATGCATTCTGCCCGCCAAAACTGGCCTTTAACGTGTATTTTAGGGCTTCAGATAACACTATGAACAGGGTAAATGATCAAAATATATGGTAAGAACAAGTAATTCCTAAAAAGTAAACAACACTCTTTTTGCTGACATTCATTGTGATTTCACGTAAACGAAATTTTCTATTTACAATATTATGCTGTCATAAGCACAAATCTGGAATTAGAAAATAACTTTTCCAAATACTCAGAAATCTATCCTAAGACTCAAGGCCAGCCCTAAACATCTGATGCTTTCTCTACTTCCTGCCTCTCAAAGTCAGGAGAATGTAGAGTGATGCAGCAAACTGCCTTCTTGCCTTCTAGCACTGACAGTAAGCCCATGGTGTTCAGAGAGCCCAGGAGCTCACCAAGCTGCGGGTGGCTAGCACCCCCCCCCCAACGTACATGCAGACACGCACGCACATATGCACGCATAGTGTTCTCACTGCAAAAAGGAAAGCCGATGAGATGGCATCCTGCTGCCTCAGCTATCTGGCTCTGAGAGCTGGAAAAAGCCACTGCCCTAACGCTCACACTCTTATCGTTTCTCTTCACACAGCTTACAGAGCAAAAGAAGAGCAAGAGTTGTTTGTACCTCCTGTTTAAATCAGTTACAAGAGTTAAAACAACCATTAATTTTTTTCCCCCACAACATAAGCTCCAGGACTTTATTCAAAAATTATTTTCTAGTTTAATAATATCTATCTCATTCATTTTATTCATGCTTACCCCTATTTTCATATATAAAGAACAATCAGAAATACTATAGTCTGCCTTTCTTGCTATTCTGACAGATACTGCTGAAGCTGGATAGCATATGGAACACACATCCTAAGTACGAGTACAGCTTAAGAATTATGAAAGGTACTGCAAGAACTATAAAAGCCCAAAGAGACTCAGCATTCCAAGAATCAATCACAATTTTTCCACACATGTTTCTACTAGATTTCTCTCGTTTTCTAAATATGTGTTTGAATAAGATTGTTTTTAAACTTCTATCAACCCAAACGCCTATGAGAAATATTAACTACCAGAAATAAAATGGTAAAGTTATCTTACTTGAATTTACTTGTACAATGTATCTTATTTTAAAAGCACTGATATGGTGATTAACAAGAAACGATGAAAATTTCATTCAAATAACGAAACAATAGAAGCTCAGAGCTAGAAGGAACTTTAGGGAATCTGGTCTCACATCCCCACTTTACATGCAAGGAACAAATACGAAGGGTCCACGTGACTTGACTCAACATACTATCAGGTCTTGAGCCAAGCCCTTGAGTTCACATCTGACAACTTGTAGACCATTCCACATCAGCACACAGCTTTCATGTTTTACACTTCAGTTATAAGACATCTTCTAATACGACTGCGTTATTAGGTTCAGAAATTTCTGGGTTTCGGCAAAAATATTTGCCTGGGTACTATTACTTAAAAGACAGTCTTATTATATCATAGGAATCTTTTAAAATACTTTACAGTTTAAAATGGAAATGCTAGGGAAAATATCTTTTACTGTAAAATAAGATGTTCATTGTATCTAAAAACAGGTGCTTTGCTAACTAAATTACCTACTAAAATTATACAACTATAAAAGTATCTTTGAAAAGAAGAAAATTCTGGTGATCTACTTCTGAAAGGTCACAGGCTTGAAAGCCTTAGTGAGTCCAGTTCTACTCTGAAACACATGGGGTTGTCAGAAGTTTGATTTCATTCAATGGCAATTGGTGTATGTGTGTATACACACACACATACACACACATATGTATATATACACACACATATATATGTTGCGGCTTTTTTTGCCAACTACGCCCTCTTCCCCATGATGTATTTTTGTGGGCGTGCTATGCCATTTTTTTAACATGTTGTTACATCAAGAAGAGAGAAGCCTGGGCTGGAACTCAGAGCCCACTGCTTCCACACTTGGAGAAGTTCAGTCCCTTCATCTGTAAAATATAGATTATAATAGCACCTTGCCTGAGAGGCTGCTTTTGAACAAGTGGTAAAATGAATGTGAATATACTTTGTTTATCCTTTAGACATTCTTCTGGTGTACAGTTTCCAAGCTTAGTGAACATTCTCACCAACTGTTCCAATTCTCAAACACACGACTACATTCCTCTATCAGTTCACTGCATAAAACAAATTACAACACTCCTGAGTCCTGCCATAATTCACCCTATTCACTATTTAACTGTGAAGCATTTTATAAATGCAATGCCAGCTTACATACTGGTAAAATCTTATCACAACACACACAAGAGCACTCCCTAAGAAAGATATTACTTAACTGCAGCCAACTGCTCATTAAAACCATGTATTATTGAATTCAGGAAAATGCAATATTCTCATACAAACAATTTTGTAATAAAACTATTTTTTAATTTCCAAAATTTTTGACCACCACTTAATATATTAAGATACCTAAACAAAACAGTGACAACTGAAATTTATATTTTTATGCTCATATGCCCAATAGCCAGTGGTGAAAGAAACATTACAACCATAGCTATTAAGAAAACTTTCCCCAAACAAAAAATAAATGTAGAAAGTGCAGTTAATTCAGGAAGATATTAGACACATACACACACACGTACACTGCATATACACATATGTGTATGTGTGCATAAAATGAAAAGACTTTATTATTCCTTAAAATTGCTGAATCTCTGGTCTGAACGTTAGAATGAATGTTGTCGTCATTGGGTGCCACTGAGTCGATTCCGACTCATAGCGACCCTATGCACAACAGAACGAAACACTGCCTGGTCCTGTGCCATCTTCACATTTGTTGCTATGCTTGAGCCCATTGTTGCAGCCACTGTGTCAATCCATCTCATTGAGGGTCTTCCTCTTTTTTGCTGACCCTCTACTTTACCAAGCATGATGTCCTTCTCCAGGGACTGATCCCTCCTGATAACATGTCCAAAGCATGTGAGACGTAGTCTTGCCATCCTTGCTTCTAAGAAGCATTCTGGTCGTACTTCTTCCAAGACAGAATTATTCGTTCTTTTGGCAAACCATGGTATATTCAACATTCTTCACCAACACCACAATTCAAAGGCGTCAGAAATTCTTTGGTATTCCTTATTCATTGTCCAGCTTTCGCACGTATATGAGGTGACTGAAAATACCACGGCTTGGGTCAGGTGCACCTTAGTCCTCAAGGTGACATCCTTGCTCTTGAACACTTCTAAAGAGGTCTTTTACAGCTGATTTGCCCAGTGCAGCATGTCTTGATTTCTTGATTGCTGCTTCCATGGGTGCTAATTGTGGATCCAAGTAAAGAAGAAATCCTGGACAACCTCAGTCTTCTCTCCATTCATCATGATGTTATTTATTGGTCCAGTTGCAAGGATTTTTGTTTTCCTTATGTTGAGGTGTAATCCATATTGAAGACTGTGGTCTCTGATCTTCATTAGTAAGTGCTTCAAGTCCTCTTCACTTTCAGCAAGCAAGGTTGTGTCATCCGCATAATGCAGGCTGTTAGTGAGTTTTCCTCCAGTCCTGATGCCCTGTTCTTCCTCATATAGCCCAACTTCCTAGATTATCTGCTCAGCATATAGACTGAATACATACGGTGAAAGGATACAACTCTGATGCACGCCTTTCCTGACTTTAAACTATGCAGTATTCCCTTGTTCTGTTTGAACGAATGCCTCTTGATCCATGTAGATTCCTCATGAACACAATTAAGTGTTCTAGAATTCCCATTCTCCACAACATAATCCATAATTTGTTAGTGCAGTCAATAAAACATATGTAAACATCTTTCTGCTATGCTCTGCTTTCAGCCAAGATCCATCTGACATCAGCAATGATATCCTCTGTTCTACCTCCTCTTCTAAATCTGGCTTGAATTTCTGGCAGTTCCCTGTCAATATACTGCTGCAGCTGCTTTTGAATGGTCTTCAGCAAAATTTTGCTTGTATGTGATATTGATGATATTGTCCCATAATTTCTGTATCCAGTGGGATCACCTTTCTTGGGAACAGCCATAAATATTGATCTCTTTCAGTCGGCTGGCCAGGTAGCTGTCTTCCAAATTTCTTGGCATAGACGAGTGAGCACTTCCAGCTCAGCAACCAACTGCTGAAACATCTCAATTGGTATTCCCTCAATTCCCGGAGTCTCCTTTTTGACCAACGCCTTCGGTGCAGCTTGGACTTCTTCCTTCAGTACCATCGGTTCCTGACCATATATTACCTCCTGAAATGGCTGAATGTCAATCAATTCTTTTCTGGTACTGACTCTGTGTACTCCTTCCATCTTCTTTTGATGCTTTCTGAATCATTTAATATTTTCCCTGTAGAATTCTTCGCTATTGCAACTCGAGGCTTCGATTTTTATTTCAGTTCTTTCAGCTTGAGAAACGCTGAGCATGTTCTTCCCTTTTGGTTTTCTATCTCCAGATCTTTGCACATATCATAATACTTTACTTTGTCTTTTTAAGCCGCCCTTTCAAATTTTCTGTTTAGCTCTTTTACTTCTTCATTTTTTCTTTTGCTTTAGCTACTCGACATTCAAAAGCAAGTTTCAGAGTCTCTTCTGACATTCAGTTACATCTTTTCTTTCTCTTCTGTCTTTTTAATCGTCTCTTGCTTTCTTCATGTAAGATGTCCTCGATGTCATTCCACAACCCATCTGGTCTTCGGTCATTAGTGTTCAACACATGAATTCTTGAGATGGTCTCTAAATTCAGGTGGGATATACTCAAGGTTGTACTTTGGCTTTTGTGGACTCGTTCTAATTTTCTTCAGTTTCAACCTGAACGTGAATACGAGTAATTGATGGTCTGATCCACAGTCAGCCACTGGTCTTGTTCTGACTGATGATATTGAGCTTTTCCATTATCTCTCTCCACAGACGTAGTCGACTTGATTCCCGTGTATTCCAACTGGCGAGGTCCATGTAGTTGCCACTTATGTTGGTGAAAAAAGGTATTTCAACAAAGAAGTCACTAGTCTCACAAAATTCAATAAAGTGATCTCCAGCATCATTTCTATCACCAAGGCCTATTTTCCAACTACCAATCCTTCTTCATTTCCAACTTTCACATTCCAACCTCCACTAATTATAAGTACATCCTGATTGCATATTCGATCAATTTCAGACTGTAGAAGTTGGTAAAAATCTTCAATTTCTTCATCTTTGGCCTTAGTGGTTGGTGCGTTAAGTTTGAATAACAGTTGTATTAACCGGTCTTCCTTGTAGATGTATGGATATTATCCTAACACTGACATCACTGTACTTCAGGATAGATCTTGAAATGTTCTTTCTGACGGCGTGTATAACATCATTCCTCTTCAAGTTGTCCTTCCCGGCATAGTACACCCTATGACTGCCCTATTCAAAATGCCCAATACCAGTCCATTCCAGCTCACTAACACCTATGATATCGATGTTCATGCATTCCATTTCATTTTTGACAGTTTCTAATTTTCCTGGATTCATACTTCGTACATTCTAGGTTCTGATTATTAATGGATGTTTCAGTTTATTGTACAGTGGAGGCTTGTGTGTTGCTGTGATGCTGGAAGCTATACCACCAGTATTCAAATACCAGCAGGGCCACCCATGGCAGACAGGTTTTAGCAGAGCTTCCAGACTAAGACAGACTAGAAAAAAGGACCCGGTGGTCTACTTGTGAAAATAATTAGCCAGTGAAAACCTTATGAATAGCAGCGGAACACTGTCTAATATAGTGCCAGAAGATAAGCCCCTCAGGTTGGAAGGCGCTCAAAATGCGACTGGGGAAGAGCTATCTCCTCAAAATTAGAATGAATAACATGGTTAATTTGCAGGCATTTTTCTGTGAAATTTTAAGGAGTTGCGTATTTATTTTTAGAAATGTATACTAAAATAGTTTATAACAGCATAAAATCAGTCCTGTAAGTTTGCTGTAATAGAATCTGACTTGTTTTCCCACAACTTATATTCTTCTACTTAACCACCTTTCCATGAAAATGAGCTTTTTCTTTAACTTCCTTTATTTTAACTAATACTGTCTAGAAGTAACTTTTTCCCTTTCTACTTCAGAATGAGAGATTGTGGTTAGTTTATGATTTTTTTTTTTTTTTCAATTAAGTGAAATAGAATGAAAAAAAAAAAACAATAACAAACATTTTAATGCAAACTTCTTAACATCAAGTTTTGCCAACCTGGAATTCTATGTATTACATAAAGCTAAATGCCATTAAAAAATGTGCCTATTTGATATCGCAGAGTTTTAATGAATAAACTACCATTTGGGCAATTGTTTCTGATACATCATGAACTTACCTGGTTAGTTAGAGGTTGCTGAATCTGGTCAGAATAAGATAAGGCAGAAACCTGTTGGTCACTTATGTTTGGCTGGCGACGGTCACTGTACTGATGTGAATGGGGCATCTGTCCAGCCATCTGAAGGCCAGCAGCATGGAATGAAAACGACGGTGCAAGCCGAACGGATGAAGGTTTGCATGCTGAAGTCTCTCCTCCTATGAGAAGATAGTAAGTGACCTTTAAGGAAGTATTCACATCCTAACATTCATTACCATTTGGCAAATCTGATAGTTCTTTAAGTAAGCACTATAAAATAGCATGCTCAATAATATTTTTTAAAACCTTCAGAAATACAAACAGGAATATGTCACTCAGCACAACTATATGTTAAATGGTATAAAATATATAAATTGATTAAAATAAATACCTATAAATCTGTAGTAAGAGAAAATTTAAGTAAATCTTTTTGGATCGTAACAGGGATAACTTTTAATACTTAATTTTCATACATGAAATTTTTGTCAATTGAGAACCATAATATGTTACATAAATAATCTCTGGATTCTTGAGAATGGCCTCTCCCTCGGGTCAGCTCCTCAACAAACCAATTAAAAAAGGACACTACTGAGATGCTGCTTTAGGTCTTCCAGTTATACAACCAATTCCCCCCAACAACCTCCATATCAGGCGAACGATTTGTCCTAACGGTGCTGCTGTCCACCGACATAGGTTGAACGTACAATACAAAGAAACAAATTCACAGGATGTTGGAATCCTCTGGACCCTTCTGGCATAGTTAATATGTCTCCTAAAGAGAATCCCCCCTATATACAACCAAACTCGTATCACAGACTAAAGCCAAAACGCAAAGCTTAAACTCTGGCCTACAAACTCTAGACCCAGAATACTTGTGATTGTCCCTGAATGTACCAAGTAGCTATTGCCATCCAACAGACCATCCTGTTGAGCACCAGGATACTTTTTTCTAAAGTCTACTATTTCAGAGACAAACAAGAGTAGGCCCAACAGTGAAGAGTGTGGATGCGCAGCCAGGCTGCAGGGCTGGAAATCCCAGTTCCACTACGTATCAGTTGTATGGGCTTGCACACCTAGTTTCCTCATCTGTAAAAAATAGCTGATAATAATACCTACACCTCAAGAGACTGCTGGGAAGGTTAAGTGCTTTAATATAGGTGAAGTACTTAGAACATCTCTGGCATTAGTAACACTTGGCTCAATGTTAGCAGCAATGACTGTATGGTAAATGTGCTATCATGTACAGTAAAGAATGATGG
The DNA here is from genome assembly GCF_024166365.1 of Elephas maximus indicus. NCBI lineage: Eukaryota > Metazoa > Chordata > Mammalia > Proboscidea > Elephantidae > Elephas > Elephas maximus. The sequence continues at coordinate 219,208,003 of NC_064820.1, read as the reverse complement.
TGTTAGTACTCGTTCTTGTGGCACATATGCTCTCTATCTGGGTGTTGTAAAGAGTTCCCAAACTGAAGACAACAAAGCTCAATGCGCCCAAAATATACATTCCACTTCTATTTCCAACCACCGTTTTCTACCCAGTCACCTGAATCAAAAATCTGAGTCACAATGGAGTTCTTTTTCCCCATAGCCCACCTCATATAGTCACCCAGTCTTACGGATTCCACCTCCTATTTAAAAAAAAAAAAAAAACCACATCGCCGTCAAGTCGATTCCACCTCATAGCAACCCTACAGAAACTCAAATACAACCTCTGCATCTCCACTGCAACATTTTTCACTTGGATTACTAAAACAGATTCCTAATAGGTCTTTCTGTCTTTACCCAATTAAAGCTTCCTATTTCTTTTAAAAGACAGCCAGAGTGACCTTTCTAAAATGTTAATCTCAAGTGCCCCATCTCTACTTAAACTTGAATATCACCTACCCTCTGCATGGTCTCCTTCCATTATAGCATGAAGTCAACTGACCCATAAATCAAAAAATTAAACCTGCTGCCAAGTCGAGCCCAATTCACAGTGACCCACAGTACATGACTAATAAATAGCTGCTGAATAAAAGGACAGTGTACCCAAGATGATAAATGGGAATAACTTTTTTAAAACATTACACTGATCATGCTGAAAAATAAGTTCAGTCAACTCAATTACGTGCAACAAATTCAATTTGTTCAGTTAAAAAGAAAAAAACTAGGAACTTATCCTATAGAAATAATGTGCACAAAGGTGGTTATTATTGTTTGGAATAGCAAAAAACTGAAAACCTAAATGCCAAACAATGGAGAAAGGGGAGGCATGGGGTTTAAGCCTGTATGTCAAAAACAAAAACTGGGAAGGAATATAAACAAACATAAACACATATGAAAAGAACTGAGGTCCCTGATATATAAAGAGCTTTTATAAACAGTAAAAATACTAAAGCTCTGAATGGCAAATTACTTAACCACTCTGGGCCTTAGTTTCTCTATCAGCAAAGCAGAAATAGTATTATACTAACCCTGTCCTCCTAGGTTTAAATGAGGTATCGCAAGCAGGCAATTAGAATGAAACCTGGTACATAACAAGAACTTTTTAAATATTTGCATCTATTTTTATCATTAATGTAATCCTTTTATACTGTGTTTAAACTAATTTACTGTAATATAAGCAAAAAAGTAAAAGCCATTAGTATAAAGCTCAGAGAAATTATAAAGTGAACAACCTGTATTGCAAGAAAGAATCATAACTAGCACCCCAGAAATCCCTACACCCTGACCTCAATCAATACCTGCTTCCTCTTCCCCCCAAAGTTAGCATTATCCTGACTTTCCAAAACCAGATTAGCTTTACCAAACCAAAACCAAATCCAGTGCCATCGAGTTGATTCCCACTCATAGCGACCCTATAGGACAGAGCAGAACTGCCCCCTAGTTTCCAAGGAGCATCTGACGGATTCGAACTGCCAACCCTTTGGTTCGCAGCTGTGGCACTTAACCACTATGCCACCAGGGTTTCCCAGATTAGCTTTAGCTTTATATAAACGGCTTTGTTCCCGTAATGTTATACCTGTAAGCTGTTGTTTGTTCATTATCACTGTTTAATATTATTCCATTATATAGCATATGATGATTTACTTAACCATTCTACTTTTGATTGACATTTGAATTAAAATTGAAATTGAAATTTTAATAGCCACACGAGGCTACTGGCTACCATTTTAGATGGCACAGCTATGGAATAATTTGGGGAAAACTGAAATCTTCCTAATACTGAGTCTTCCAATGCACAAACACTGTATAGTCCTCCACTGATGTGCTATCGCCTGTTGCTGGTGGCCACTGAGTCACAGCCCAACTCATGGTGACCCCACGCACCACGGAATGAAGCACTGCTTCGTTCTGCGCCATCCCCACAACTGGTTGCAGACTGAACCATTGTAATCCACAGGGTTTTCACTTACTGATTTTTGGAAGCAGATTGCCAGGCCTTTCTTCCTAGTCCATCTTATTCTGGAAGGTCCATTGAAACCTGTTCACCATGGGTGACCCTGCTGATATTTGAAATACCAGTGGCAGAGCTTCTAGTACCATAGTAAGATGCAATCCACCACAATACAACAAACTGACAGACAGACAGCAGAACAGTATGTTTACTTCATCTAAATCTCCAATGCACTGGCATCAAGTACTTTATAATATCCTCTCTTTTGTGAGCTTTTCAGTGTCGGTAGAATTGTAATGATACCCTGTTCACTTCAAGGCTGGTTACTGGGACTTTCTCCTCCTCCTTTGCAATCAGTCTCAGCAAAAGTTTATCAATTTTATTAAATCTATTCAAAAGAACCAAATGTGGCTTTGTTGATCCTCTTATGTGTGCTTTCTATTTCTGCTCTCATCTTACTCTATCAATAAGCCAGAGAGATGCATAAAATATTACCACTATAACTGTGCATTTGCTATCTCTCCATTTGTTATCGGATTATACAAATTTTAGAGTTGTTACATTTTCCAAATAAAATCTTTTCTAATTATGAACTGACCCTCTTTATTTCCCATAATGCTTTTCACCTTAAAATACAAGTTGTGTGATATTACTATGACTACACCAGGCTTTTGCTTAATCGATGTCTTTTGTCCATCCTTTAACTTTCATCCTCTGTGTCCAAAACAGTATGTTGCATGGTTTTATTTATGTATAAAGACTAAGAAACAACCCCGTTACTTGTTCCAATGATTTTATGTTCCTTTCTTGTCTTCTGCTGAGCTGATCTTTTAACATCCCCAACACATGTAACATTGTTTTATGATTCTCTTATATATCTTATAAAATATAATATAGATTTTATAGCCTGGATCCATCCAAATCTAATAAAATTAGCACCCCTCCCTTAATTTCTATATGATTGTTGGCTTGTATCTTAATCCTAGCTCTCTCTCTCTTCATATATAAACACACAACACACTTCATTATTGTTTTATACTGTTGTTATTCATTCATATTTACCCTTTTAGTTGTTCTACATTCCTCCCTGCATTTCCAACCTTTCATCTGGGATCATTTTCCTTCTTCCTAGAGAAAATGCTGTTTAATACTTCCTTTTTTTTTAGTACAAGTCTGCTAGTGACAAGTTCTCCCAGTTTTTACCTAAAAATATCTTTATTTCTCCATTATTGAAGCATATTTTTGCTGGGTATAAAATTCTAGATTGACAGTCTTTTTTTTTTTTTAGCATTTTGAAATTACATTTCATTATCTTCTGGCTTCCATTGTTTTTGTCAAGCTATTCATCTCATTTTTTTTTCCTTAAAATGTTCTCTTTTTTCTCTGGCAGTGGATTAAAGCCAGCCATTAGGTTCTTAACTTCAGTTTTTGTATTTTCTGTTCTAGAAGCCCCCCAGTTCTCTGCCAAAATTCTCAATCTGGTCTTTTAATTCCTAGAACATATTAAACAAAGTTATTTTTAAGTTTCTGATGATTCCATTATTTGGCTCTCTTATAAATCTTTTCCTACTGTCTTTCTTCTCTCATTGTATGCCTATTTTTTTTTTTTAATTAAGAATAAAGATGGTATAAGAAAAACCCACAAAGATAACTTGAACCTTAAAACAATATTATCTTTATCCAAAATGGGCTTGTGTTTTTTTACAGCTGGTAGTCTGGGATCCCAGCAATCAGGGATTAAAATGATTCAAAGGAGGGCTACAGTCCCTGTGAGGCAGATCTGTTTGCAGTTAACCCTTATTCTTATGCCTTTATGGGTCCCAACACAAACACTGGAGGGTATCGCAAGGCTGCCTTTCTTTGGCAGGCCTGGCCATATAATTTTTATATCCGTAGTTTCATGAACTGCAAGACTATGCTCCGCTTCTTAGCCTTTCAGTGCTTCTTCCAGAATTAGCTGGCACTCTTGAGAGGAAAAGTGGTCCCAAATGCCAGGCTCACCTCTTTCTTTCTCTGGCATCCTGACCCCATAATTCTTCAAAGCCTTGTCAGCTCATTCAAGCCTTCAAACATTTTGCTTTTCAGACTTTCTTATTGACCTCAGAGATAGGACTGATACAAATTACACAGTGCATCACTATTGGAAACACAACTCCTTTATACCTTTTCTAAGAAAAAAATATGTGCATATAAATAGAAAATATATTTGTAGGTCACACAGAAAAATATTAACAGTAGTTATCTTTGGATGGTGACATCAAAAGTGGAGATATTTTTTCTCTGTTTTTTTTTTTATTGTTTCCTATGTTTTCTGCATGAAGAATTTTTGGTTTTGATAATAAATGATTTTTTAAAATCCCTACCTATAGAGCCTAGCTTAATGACACCCATCCCATGATGTGTTCCCAATCGCAAAGGATTTCTCCTTTCCTGTGCTGTAAACTCTTACTGTATTCAATTTTTATCATTCGTAAGACATGTATTACAAACCATATTATTAACAGTCACGGAAAGACTAGCTCATCTTCCTTACAAGAGAGAGAAAGCTTCTTGAGAGCAAAGTGTTTCTCTTCTATCAAACATACCCTAAGCAATCCCTGGCACATGACAGGAGCTTGAGAACACAAATTAATGAAAGCGGGTATAAGGCAAACTAAACTGCCATGGTTCTACCTGTGATGCCATTTATAGGACTTTTTTTTAGAGATTTCCTTTCACGTCAGATTAATAATGTGTTTCTCTTGTGCCCGTGCCCTGTTCATGGTCTAAGTATTTTCACTTGAGAAATATTCATAAGAACTTTTACAGTCAAGAGATCTTAGAAAGGCTTAATACATGCATCTTTTCAAAAGCTGGTTTGGTGGTCATGGCAAGTGGAAGCCATATCCCATTTGTTAAAGTGTGTAACTATTGAGATACTTATGGCTTATCTTTATTATCAGCTTTCTGATTTTGAAAATCAGATTTACCACTGCCAACAGTTCTTGTTTGGCAGAGTTTGAGCCTAGGAGAAAGATGATAATGACTTAAAAATATTTCTTATTAATAATGTATTTAATCATTGAGAAAAGGGCAATCTATTAAACTACCAAATTCCCTTAATCCATTTAAAAGTCTTGTTGGTTTTCCTTTAGCAAAACTTTCCAGATAACTACCCCCCTCCTTGCTTTTCCTCTCCGACACTATCTAATCTGCGTCAAGGTCATATCATCTCCTGCCAAGATTACTAACAGGTCCCTACGGCTAATTTCATTCACTCTGCCCCCACAGCAACCTATTCATCTCCACCAGCCTAATCGTACAGAAACACTTCCTTACCTTATCTTCTCCCAATGCAAGATCCCAAAATGAATACTTCAAGTCTTCATCTTATTTGACCATTTCGTCATTATATACCAGAGTTAACCATTTATTTCTAAAAACTTTGCCAACCGTATCTTTCATGGTAACATGCTAGAATCTCCTAGGTCACCATGTAGCTCTCTAACCTCTATTTCTGAGTCTAATCTAGGGTCTTTCCCTAACTACTACCCTCAACCCTCTCCCCAGGAGCAATCTCATCCATTCTCATGGTTTTAATAACCAACCCTAAACTGAAAGCTCTTAAATGCTATCAATTGCAGTGAACGTATATTGAGTGCTTACTACGCACCAGGCACAATACTAAGGGTTTTGCATTAATTATTTTATTTAAGCATAAATATCTTCATGAGATAAATACTATTATAATCACCACCATTTTACAGAAAATTGAAGTTTGGAAAGATTAAACAATGTGCCCAGGATCAAAGAGGTACTAAGTGGTAGAGTCACAACTCCAGAGCCTGTGTACCTAACACATTCTGCCTCCAGGATACAACGCCCCTTAGGAACCTCATACTCCACAGGGCTGAACCTGAAATCACTCTCTCCTCAAACTATGACCCACTCCTCTTCCAAGAAAAAACCTCCCACATGGATTCGCTACCCCAGTTAGTGGCAACACCAAAGCACCCCATCTTCCCTCATTCCTCAAGTTTCTATAACTGCCCCATCCAATCAATCACTCAGAATGTAATCTGACTCAAGGATGCATTTGGATGGATGATTTTGTGATATCCAGATAGCTACAAAAGAATTACAAACAAACAGCTGCTTCGGCATTATTATAGTAACCATCCTCCTAAAATACATGCATTATTTTTATTCCAAAAGTCCCTCACATATATTCTCTTACCTTACCCTCACAACTGTGTACAAGTGGGGGACGGATCTTTATTCTAGTTTTGCAGGTGACAAACACATGATATATACGTGATTTAATACACAGCCCCATGCCTAGCGATGATATGCTAGCTGACAAAAAATCTCATATTCTTTTTGTAATTTGCTATAAATAATCTGCACGTAGATTAATAACTTTATATTTTTTGACTTGTGGGAATTCTTCCACTATTTACTATACCTTCTATCATAACTAATTAGTAACATTACCAGTTATCTGAAAAAATGAAAAAGATTAAGCCTCCTGCACTGAGGCCTGGTAACAACAGTCTGCACATAGGTGTGTCTGTCACATGCTCATTATCTCTTTTCTTAGGTCAACTGCTGTGATAATTTATACGAAATCCAGGAAGTTAATTAAAGTTTCACATCCTCCCATAATGCCAAAAAAAAAAAAAGTATTTAAGTTACCCGCTCATTCACTTCTTTCCTATGACAAGATCCTAAGGGGACAAACTAACACAGGCATTTCTAGTCAACTGGGTCTTACTAATCACTACATTCTTTTTATACTAAAGTATTAGGCTGAATCATATGAAATTGCTGATATATGACTTTTTTTGGCCTACAAAACAGCAATATCATAGGGTTCAACCTGATGGCTACTATGTTAATATAATCTTTATTCAAGTAAGTTAAAAATTACCTATGATAATATGTAACCCAAGAATGTATCAAGATATATTTCCCAGCATCAGATAAAGCTATAGTTTATAATAAACTTACATTAATTCAAAGCTATCTTCAAAATCATTATTTGGAGTTTAAGTCCAAACTAATCTTTAAAAATTGCTGTCAAATAGTGTAAAAAGCAAGTTGGAGAAAAGTCTGAGTGCAGGATCCTATTTACATTTTTTTATACTCTTCTGAACTATATGGATCGCTAGACAGGGGACCATCCTTCTAAAGCATTAATCTACATTAGATTTTAAAGAGAAACAGTTAAATGAAAGAACAATGTTAAAGAACAACAACAAAAAGAAAACTAAAAATAACTCGTTAACTAAAACTATAGCATCCAAAACTCTTGAGGCTGAGGTTCTGAGACAGAGTCCCCTAAGAAATGAAGGGAATAATCAAGCATATGTGGGAAGAAACCTCCAAGGTCTCTAGTAACAAGACATGCCCAAAATGAATGAGAACACAAAATGTTAAAAGGACAGCCAACTGCAATTTTAATGATGGCTGGAAATAAAGGAGGACGACTGAGAGGATGACTGAATTTAAGTTCATGAGTAAGTTTTGTTTACCACTTCATTACTAGCACTGAGAACAGCACTGGCACATGGCCTGCGTTTAATACATATCTCGTCAATCACGAACGAATTGAATCCATCAGGGTAGTATTTAAACACCGGGAAAAAATGGTGGAGGGTGGGAGGGACTTGATAGGGATAAGGATGAAAAGAAATAAATGAGTGATTCATGAGTCAAAACGAAAGCACAGAATTATAACACAGGCTACGACTACTGCTTAATAGTCAGTCTCTTACCCATATTTCTATTCCAAGCACATAGCGCTGTGCTTAGTTACACAGTAGGTGTTAAATACCATATTTTATGCAAATAACGCATGCCTTGTACATTTGTTTGCCAACTATGCCCTCCCCTGGCAAAGTACTTTCGTAAGTGCAGTGTGATAATTTTTTACAGCAACATGTAAAAACACATTGGCAAAAAGAACATAGGCGGTGCATGTTATTTGCATAAAAGTACGTATATATTAAAGTTATGCAATGACTATTCAAATTATCCCATGATTAAGGGCAAATGAACTGACTTATTACCCTCTAGTGGTCAACAGGCATCACTACAGCAATCATACAAACGTGAGCCTACACATACACACATATCCTACACATACACACATATCCCCTACTAGCAAAGACAGCAAATACTCAAATAGCCTGCAGATACAATGAAACTATTCACACAGGCCTAAATAAAAACTCAGATTTTTCAGTCTGCAATATTAAGTCAATGTATTAAATTGTTAAGAATGACAATGGAATAAAGTGGGATAAAATATGTATCTTTAAAAGGTCTGAAATATTAGACTTCCACCTCTGACCATTTGGAGTACCTGGTATCAAACTAGCTTATCCACTATAAACAACTATAAAACTGGTCAAAATATATGGAATAACTATTTTCAGACACTGAGCAATAGGCAGTACAGAACTGTGATCGCTGAGAGAAATGAAAGAAGCTAGGTAAGCCTCACAATCATCTTGGTTTTCTATATGGAGCCAATTTTCAGAGGATAGAGTATCTAGCAAGTGAAAAAAAAAAAAGCCCCCCCAAAAAACACTGCAGTCTTGGTGAGCTAAGGACACAAAAGATTCAATGCAAGTGACTTGGCTGTCATTTGTGAGGCAGGTAGCAGAAACAGAGCTATGCAGAGAAGCTGTAGTAATCCATACGTGGGGATCCCTTTAACTCTTTGGCCAAATACTAAGCTGCACAAGCACTGGGCAAGACTCCATGAGGTCAAGCCAAGAACAATTACTAGGGAGCTGTGAACTGAACAGCTAGCAGAACTCTCACAGGCCTGGGAGACATTAAGTGTTCCAACCAGCTAGAGTGGAGAAACCTCAATAAACACTAGACATTCAGCAGAGACCCCAAAAAAAATCTAAGCTTTAGGAGTGGGACTAACCTACTCCTAAATGAAGACCTTAGGATAAAGGCAGCCTTCTAAATGCCCTAATAGAGACTAAAAAAAAGTCACGAAGGGCCAAGCTGATCTACAAGCTATCTAAATTAACGGCCTGTCAGGATAAAATTCAACACTCTTTAGAGGAGGACAACAAAATCCATCCTTAATGCCCACAGCCAATCAAAAATCACTAAGCACACAAGAAACAGGAAAATATAACTTGTATTCAGGAGGCGGGGGGGAACCTGTAAGTCTAGAAATGATAAGGGGGGAAAAAAGGGGCAGACAAAAAACAGCTATCGTAAACATTTCAAAACATGAACAAAAAATGGGAATGGTGAATCGTAAACAGAAAATACAAACTATAAAAAAGAATCAAATGGAAATTCTAGAACTGAAAAATAATATAACTGAAATGAAAAATTCACTAACGAAACAGTAGGCTGCACACGGCAAAAGAAAAGATCAGTGAATGTAAAGGCAAGGCAATATAAATTAACTAAATTGAAAAACAGGGCACAAATTAACGGAAAAATATGTAAACAAGGTAGTCAGCAACTCTGGAACAAAAGCTGTCTAACCTTTCCCCTTGGAGGGGCAAAAATTAAGAAAAAAGTTGAAGAATTAAAAAAATTCAACGAAAAGCATCAACACACATATCCAAGTTCAATGAAACCCAAGCAGGACAAGCACAAAGACACAGACAGATAGACAGATAAGCAGGCAGGCAGGCAGGCAGGCAGACACACACCACATCACACCACGCCAAGCCACTCAATCACAGTGTTGAAAATCAAAGATGAAGAAAAAAATCTTAAATGCAGCCAGAGGGGGAAAAAAGACACATTACATCCAGGGGAACCAGTGACTTCTCATCAGAAACAATGCACACAACAAGAAAATAAAGTCTTTAAAATGATCAAAGAAAAAGACCTTTAACCTACGATTCTATATCCAGTAAAAACATTTTTCAAAAGGAAGGCAAAAGACTGTTTCAGAAAAACTAAGTGAGAGAATCTGTCAGCGGCAGTAGACTCAAAAAATCTTCATGTAAGTTCTTCAGGCTGAAGGAAACTGATTCCAGATAAAAACTGAGACCTACACAAAGGAAAAGACAGCACTAGCAATGGTAAATATGCAGATACATGCGAAAGGTATTTTCTTGTTTCTTAATATTTTTAAAAGGTAACTGACTGTTGTGAACAAAAACAACAATGCACTGTGCAGTTTAACCTATATAGAAGTAAAACATATGACAACAAGCACGAAGGATGGGAGAGGTAAAATGGAAGCACAGTGTTGTAAGGTCCTTACATTATGAGAAGTGGTATATTATTTGAAGGTAAAATGCAATAACTTAAAGATACATATTGTAAGCCAAAGAGCAACGATTAAAAAAATAAGAGACATTACTAACAAGCCAATAGCGGAGAATGTGGAATACTAACTGTATTTAAGAACCAAAAAGTATAGTCTCAATGTTTTGAGGCTAGTATATGAATGCACACATTTCACTCCTTCTGTATTTAACGAGTACTTAGTATTTTTTTGGCATTACACTGTCCTCAACAACTAGATTACAGAAAATCTTACCGCTTTCAACTACAAAAGGCAACCAAATTCTTACAGGTGAAATAAGAGACCAGGAGCTTAATTTTAGTAATAGCATCTGGAAACAGAAAGAATTAAAACAGTCACCCAAAATACAGCTGCTGGATTCCATTAATTATTATAATGTACGTAATATAAAATGCAATGTGAATAAATTTGTATTTTCTTCAATATTCTAAAATTACAAAAACGTTTTTAAATAATAAAAATAAATAAAGCAGACAATGCCATCTTATGGGTTATTAGTTATCAGTAGTCATGAACATCCCAAGTGGTTGTTTTATTTTTCCTATAATTAAAACTGTTTAAAAAAAATAATAATAATTAAAACTGTTTAGTCAATAATAAATCCCATCTAAATAAAATTCTTTATTTAATATCAAATACCAAGCAGCCTTCGCACACTAAATATCCAGGAATGAAGTGGGGGGAGGGGGAGTATGAAACAAAAGACAAGTAAACAAACACACACAATGTCTCAAGAGAAATTTTAGAGGTGAGATTTAAACCTTTTAAGAGATCAAATCCAACCACTTGATGAGGAAACTGAAGACCAGTGATTCTGTGATGTGCCCAAGTGGCTAGTTAGTGGCTGACTAAAGATCAGAAGTGGAAATCTAACTCCCTGTGCAATACTGTTACTAAAAGGTAAGCTCCTGGAGAACAGCCCCCTCCCACCTTTGACCAGGGCCTGCACTCAATACAAGCTCGGTAACAGAGCGTGCTGCCTAACTGAAAGAATGCGCAGTACATAAGAAGCACAGGTAAGTGACTCTGCCATTAAGAGAAGATTCAGAAATTCAGAAATACCAACACTAAATGGCACTGCAGTAAATGAAACAAACGCTGCTGAATTTTAGGTTTATGATTAACTGATAATTGATTTTAAATGACTACAACAAAACTTCTGAAAAGCTAAAAACGAATACTTTATTGGAAAAATTCTACACTAAGAAAACAACATATCTAACATAGCCACTGACATAATGGTCACTTATACAAAATGCTCACAAACATTTTTAACTCTGAGGCAAATACAATTAACAAAATATTCATCTTCAAAAGAACTGAAAAATCCAGACATAAATCCATCCACATATGAGCAGCTGATATTTGACAAAGGCCCCAAGTCAGTTAAATGGGGAAAAGACAAGTCTTTTTTACAAATGGTGCTGGCGTAACTGGCTATCCATCTGCAAAAAAATGAAACAAGACCCATACCTCACACCATGCACAAAAACTAACTCAAAATGGATCAAAGATCTAAATGTAAAATCTAAAACTATAAAGATCATGGAAGAAAAAATAGGGACAATGCTAGGAGCCCTAATACATGGCATAAACAGTACACAAAACATTACTAACAATGCAGAAGAGAAACTAGATAACTGGGAGCTCCTAAAAATCAAACACCTATGTTCATCCAAAGACTTCACCTAAAGAGTAAAAAGATTACCTACAGACTGGCAAGAAGTTTTTAGCTGTGACATTTCCAATCAGCGTCTGATCTCTAAAATCTACATGATACAGCAAAAACTCAACTACAAAAAGACAAATAACCCATTTAAAAAATGGGCAAAGGATATGAACAGGCACTTCACTAAAGATATTCAGGTAGATAAAAGATACATGAGGAAATGCTCACCACCATTAGCCATTAGAGAAATGCAAATCAAAAACTACAATGGGATTCCATCTCACTCCAACAAGGCCGGCATTAATCCAAAAAACACAAAATAATAAATGTTGGAGAGGTTGTGGAGAGACCAGAACACTTACACACTGCTGTGGGAATGGAAAAATGGTACAAGCACTTTGGAAATCGATTTTTTCCTTAAAAAGCTAGAAAGAGAACTACCATATGATCCAGCAATCCCACTTCTTAGAATATATCCTACAGAAATAAGAGCCTTTACACGAACAGATATATGCACACCCATGTTTACTGCGGCACTGTTTACAATAGCAAAAAGATGGAAGCAACCCAGATGCCCATCAACAGATGAATGGATAAATAAATTATGGTATATTCACACGATGGAATACTATGCATCAATAAAGAACAATGATGAAACCATGAAACATTTCATAACATGGAGGATACCTGGAAGGCATTATGCCGAGTGAAATTAGGCAGTTGCAAAAGGACAAATACTGTATAAGACCACTATTATAAGAACTTGAGAAATAGTTTAAACAGAGAAGAAAATATTCTTTGATGGTTATGAGAGGGTGAGGGACGGAGCGAGGGAGAGGGGTAGTCACTAATAGTAGATAAGAACTATTTTAGGTGAAGGGAAAGACAACACATGATACAGGAGATGTCAGTACAACTGGACTAAACTAAAAGCGAAGAAGTTTCCTGAATAAACTGAACGCTTCAAAGGCCAGTGCAGCAGGGATGGGGGTTTGGGGACCATGGTTTCAGGGGACATAGGTCAACTAGCATAATAAAATCTATTAAGAAAACATTCTGCATCCCACTTTGGAGAATGGTCTCCGAGGTCTTAAACGCTAGCAAGCGGCCATCTAAGATGCAATTGGTCTCAACCTACCTAGAGCAAAGGAGAATGAAGAACACCAAAGACACAAGGTAATTATGAGCCCAAGAGACAGAAAGGGTCACATAAACCAGAGACTACATCAGCCTGAGCCCAGAAGAACTAGATGGTGCCCGGCTACAACCGATGACCACCCTGACAGAGAACACAACAGAGAACCCCTGAGGGAGCAGGAGAGCAGTGGGATGCAGACCTCGAGTTCTCTTAAAAAGACCAGACTTAATGGTCTGACTGAGACTAGAAGGACCCCAGAGGCCATGGTCCCCAGACCTTCTGTTAGCCCAAGACAAGAACCATTCCCAAAGCCAACTCTTCAGACAGGGATTGGACTGGACTATGGGATTGAAAATGATACTGGTGAGGAGTGAGCTCCTCAGATCAAGTAGACACATGAGACCATGTGGGCAGCTCCATCTGGAGGTGAGATGAGAGGGCAGAGGGGGTCAGCAGCTGGCCGAATGGACACAAAAACAGAGAGAATAGAGAGTGGAGGGAAAGAGTGTGCTGTCTCATTGGGGGAAGAGCAACTAGGAGTATCTAGCAGGATGTATATAAATTTTTGTATGAGAGACTGACTTGATTTGCAAACTTTCACTTAAAGTACAATTAAAAAAAAAAAAACCTCATCTTCATGACTGCAGTTGTATGATCCTTGCTGGCTAAATTAGGCACTTAACCTAATGCTCCCAAACAACTATGAATAATTTTTTGAATTTATATATTCTCTATTCCCCCCCTGCCCCGGTCTTTTGGGTGGAACAAAAAGAAAACTCATTTTGTGGTGAAAGTTTAGTTTTAGCTGTTGTTTCACGGGACAGCCCTGCAGAATGGGATAAAAGGGTGTCAAGCGGAACAGCAGAATCCTGGTAGTAACACAAGGGAACAGTAAATGAGACAAAGATGCTGAGGAAGCCATATCAGGGAGTGTCAGCATCTTAATATAAAAACGGTATATTTTATATATACATACATATATATCAGAGAATTAGAATAACTTTTTTACTCAATAACTAATCAGGCTAAACTTAAGACCACGCCCATTTAAAAAAAAAACAACCACTACGTCGAAATCTAAAAGACGAACACACAGGACAGTGATGGCTGCTCTACCAGGCATCAAGGTCAGTACTAAAGAAAATAAGCAAATAATCAGTGCCTTGTCTAGACCGCCTGTGTCAATGCTAACGACTTATCTCCCTGAAGGAGTCATACTTTTACTGCAGTCATTTCAGCCATCAATAAATTTAGCTTTCATAAATACACAGAGATTTCAGAAGTTTTACAAAAACGACTAAAGTCATTCAAACTGAAGCACTATGCCGGTTATATTATAATCAAGGTACTGATTGTTTCAAAAGGAGCCCTGGTGATACATGATTAAGCACTTGGCTGCTAACTGAAAGGTCAGATGTTTGAGCCCACTTCAGTGGCTTCGGGAGATAAAAGACCTGGCGATCTGCTCCCATAAAGATTACCGCCTAGGAAACCTATGCAGCAGTTCTGCTCTGTCCTATATATAGGGTCGCTATGACTAGGAATGGACTCAATGGCACACAACAACAACAATTCTTTCAAGAGAGCTAATACATTATTATCCTTCAAACTAGCGGATAGGCTAGATTCTAGTGTTGCCTTTCAAGAAAGAAATGATTACAGTGGTCGTACAGCTCAAGGCTATCAGTATGATTTCAGTTTCTCAGATGAGGTGCCCTTATTTATGGCTTAGCAAACACAGTCACCCAAGAGAAGATGAGAAACAGCCGTCAGCCTAACTATCACTGACAGGACAAGTACATTCGATGAATACCACTTTCCATTTTTCATCTTCCTTCACTTTGTCCCAGGTCAAAGCCATCTGTAGGGTAGATAACAGAGCACTTGGGAACACTCTAGACAGGAGCACTGTAGGCCTTGAGTTGCTCAAGACCTGGTAAAGCCTATGTGCTGGGTCCTGCTGTTTCTGAGACTCCTCTATAACATAAATGTAGCATCTTCATTTACAAAAAAGGTAAAACAAGAAATACACTGGAAATGTCAGCTTGCTAGGGCAGAAATACACCGGACCAAGATTTAAGAGCCTCTTTGGAAACCCTGGTGGTGTAGCGGTTAAGAGCTATGGCTGCTAACCAAAAGGTCAGCAGTTCGAATCCACCAGGTGCTCCTTGGAAACCCTATGGGGCAGTTCTACTCTGTCCTCACAGGTTGCTGAGTCAGAATCGATCGACAGCAAAGGGTTTTTTTTTTTTCTTCTCTCTAGTTTTAGCACTGGCATAAATGCAGCCTGGCGGCAAACATGTCAGCTTCCTCATACATGAAATGAGATGATTTATCATCATGTTTAGTCACATAAATCCGAAGTACTCCTCCCCTCATCAAATGCCATGGATCTGAAATGTTAAACGGTTGCCAGAGTACAGAAAGGCTGCCCTCAAGAGGTAGTCCGAAGTCTCTATTTAGAGAGCTAAAAACTGTATTTCAATAAATGATGGTTAGATTCCAACTTTTTTAAAAAAATCTAAACAAGAAGCAGAATACTATTTATCTAAAATAAAAAAAAAGTGTACATATGCATGTACGTGTGTGTGTGTGTGTGTGTGTGTGTGTGTGTATCTCCCCTCCCTTCTTCAGAACCCTTGATCATAACTTTGCCAGGGCCTACAGCACACTAAGGCAGCCTTTCAGCAACCTTAAGGTACAGTAAGATGTGTTTAATACAACACATCTAAAAGCTGAAATATTATGAAGTCATTAAAAAGTGGAACACTGCCTACTTAGCTACTTTTCCCCTCAGAGGAAAAAGGTAAAAACTCAGAAAGAGGGGGAACATAATGCAGGCAGAAATCCTACCTACCACAGACCTTCAACTATGCCACAACCATGCTATTTTAAGAGGTGTAGGAAGATGCTACTAGCTTTCCGGCACATGATGTTTCTTTGGAGAGAAAGCTGCCCCAAGCCTTCCCTGATCTTTACCTTTGCCTTTTCCTAAAGCAGGCACAGCAGTAGCAGCTGAGGAGATAAAAAGAAAACAATTCTCTTTTTTAATTTTCCCCTCTCCTTTCTGAGAGAGAAGAGAAGAGAGGAGAACCATAACCACAACCACACAACTCCTCACTCTTTCATAGTTCTAGCTCAACAGCTGTAAGCACACAGGATATTTTTAAATCTAGTTAAGTACTCGGGTACTTACAATGAATTACAGCACAATACTTAAAATTATCCAATGAGGCAATCACTTAGCATTGTGATTCCAATTAAAACACTGTATATTTACGGGAATCTTCCATCATAAAATACCCAAAAGGCAAGATACATTGACAGAGATACTTCAAAAGTTGTACTGAGCAAATTAACTGTTCAAAAGAGGTTATAAAATCATATTAAAAAATTCCTTCATTAAAAGTATACTATATTTTTACACAAATAACGCACACCTTCAGTGTTTGTTTGCCAACTGCATCCTCCCCCCTGGGATATTTTCATAAGTGCTGCTATGCCAATTTTTTTTTACATGTTGCTGTAAAAAAAATTAGCATAGTGCTACAAAAACACCCTGCAGGGGGAGGGCATGGTTGGCAAACCAACGTAGAAGGCATGCACCATTTGCATAAAAACATGGTATTTATGTAGTAAATACAAACATTTTAAAACTCATAATTTTCCCTTTTCCATATATACTGTACAAAAGTATTTAACACTTACATCTCAATTCTATACTGTCCAAAGTGTTATTTAATATCCTTAATATATAAAAGAAAGCTTTCTAATGATACAATTAAAAAAAAAAAAAAGAAAACACTTAAGCCTACCACCCCCCCCCCCCCAAATTAGGCTAAAGGTGCAATTCTCACAAACCAGTCAGTATATACAGGTCAACTTTCAAACTCAAAAAGTAATAAGTAAGTATGTAATAACGAAATTTCATTTTTACCTGTCAAACCAGTAAAATTTTCCAAACCAGAAAGAGGAACCTCAATAACAACAGTATGGATAAGAGAAGCTTTTTTTAATCCACAAAGAAAAAGTAATTTAAAAAAATGAGTACTGGCAACATTCACTGGACTCCTAGTTTGTACTAAGTATTGTTCCAGTCCCATAAAGTCCTTAGAAATTAAGTGGCATTATTACAGCATTTGTTGTATTTTACATATAAAGAAGTTGTGGTCAGGTAACTCCACGGTGGCCCTAAGTTCACACAGCCCCTAAGTGGCAAAGCCAGGATGCAAACCAGCTCAGTCTGCAGGGCTCACCTACCCTCCTCACCACCATGAGCTTGAGTTTCCAAGACAGAAGGGGTGGGAAAGTACTCAAGACACGCTAGAAATTCCTCCTAATAGACACTAGAAACTCCTAAAGCAATCTCTGCAAACAGATGGAGATAAACTAGCAAGGAAGAGAGACCCAGGGTGACGAACAGCACCCTGTCTGAGAACATCCTTTCCCAAATACTACCTAGTTCCAGTGAAAATAGGCAAATGGGTGGCTGTGGCTGAAAGACAGGGGAATTAAATAAGGAGTCCAGGAAAATGAGAAAACTTCACATCAAGTTTTACCAAGCACCGTAGAAAAAAGAAAGCCAGTTATCTAGGTATCCATGAACCTATGCGCAGCTCACAAAAATGTACCGTAGAAAGAAGACAAGGCCAGGAAGCTCTCTGCGACCTGGCTGATACTCCTAGCCTACCAGCCCTTGCCACCCACCCTGCGCTCCAGTTCTTCCAAGGCACCCCAGGCTCTCTCAAGCACACTCTTTGCTCTGTCTCAAACATTATTCCCTTATTGGTTCATCTGATTGACTCCCACTTCTATTTCAAGTAGCAGCTTAAATGTCACCAAGTTTAGCTGGAAAATACAGACAGAGGAGTAGGTTAAGACTAGAATGGTAATCTATCTGGGCCAAAAGAGTCTTAAGTGCCAGGCTAAGGAATTTGGATTTTGCAAAACAGGTGAGAGGGCTGGCAGTGAAGACTCCAGCTGTGTTTTTACTGTAGAGTAAAAAATACTCGGGACTACCTGGATTCAATTCTGCCATCTATTAGCTATTAGCCAGCTGTTAGGCTAGCTACTGTGCAACTCTGGAGAGGTTATAATTAAATCTGTGCTTCCCATCCTAACTGCAGAGTGGGATAATAACAGTACTTAAATCGCAAGATTGTTACGAGGGTTAAAGAGTTAATGTTTAAAACAGTATCTGGCACATGATAAACGCTCAATAAATGTTCTCTCATTTAGGCATATTATCAAAGAACTAACGTGTAAAACGGACTGGAATGAGAAACCACAGGTAGAGATCAACTGGGTGGTTATTTCAACAGCCCAAGCAAGGGATCGTGGGAGCCTTTGGGAAGTTAATATTGGAAAAGGAAAGGAAGGGGATGTATGAACAGACACCTGAGGATAGAACTGACAGGCGTTGAAAATGTGTTTCCAAGTCGTGTCACGACTTGGAAAACAGTGGTGATAACTAGAAAATCCAAAAAGGGTACTCAGTTAAGATGATAAGCCAAAACCAAACCCGGTGCTGTCAAGTCGATTATGCTGGGGCAGAAAAAGAGGTTGAGCACCCCTGAAAAACAAGCTCTACAGTCATTTCCAGCTTTGACATTTACCTGAACACACCATAATCCAGAAAATAAGGCTGTACCAAAAGCAAGATCTCACACTTGCCAGTGAGATCAATACTCCACACATCAATACTTTAACTATAATCTATATATATGAGGCATCATTTCAACATTGTCAAAAGCCTACTTCCATCTTTCAGCATTAGTGCCTCTGTCATCAGATTTCCTCTTGAGTCATCTATGCTTTCCAGAGCACATAATCTTCTGTTGTAGATATACTTTTTGAATCCCTGCATAATGCCGTAACTGAAAATTTACCCCAAGTCACAATGGGATGAAACTTATTAACATTAGAACAGTTGACATTTTCCATTAATCCTATGTGCATGATTTCCACTTACTACAATGGTTTTTAAAATGGTGTTTACAAGTTTTATTTACAACATCCAACACCTAAAAATAAGAGGTCATAACCTCAAATATCAGTGCAAATTTCTGTGTCCTGTTCTTTACAGTTTCATCCCACTGAGTAACCCTCTGTGAGCATCCCAAACTAATACTGAATGAGGGTCCCCCCAGGCTTATGTGTTGTCCTCAAATAGAACACATTATTCAAATGGAGAGCACGTCCCATTATATGACAGACTATATAAGAGATTCAAGTACGTGTTAGCACTCAAGTATGTAGGGATTGAGGGATAATTTTGGAGAAAAAACCAGACTTTATATTCAAACACGTATAATACATTTTATAAAATTCCAAATATAATCACAATGCTAAAAATCAGACTCAATAAGCTATCTTTTAATACAGAAAATATCTCTATTTCACCTTAGTTCTTTTAAACATTATTAAAATCAAACCCACTGCGTCGAGTCAATTTCGACCGAGTGGAACTGCCCCACAGGGTTTCCAAGGAGCGTCTGATGGATTCGAACTGCCAACCTTTTGGTTAGCAGCCAAACTCTTAACCACTACGCCACTAGGGTTTCCAAGCAATATTAAAAGGGTTCTCAAAAAAATATATATTTTTCCAGTTAAATGATACTGAAGCAAAAATACTGATACATGTCAATAACACCTTTTCCTACTCACCACTTAAAAGGATGTTTTTCTTTCCTTTAAGTCACTCGAGAAAATACCTTAAGACTTTTTAAATGAACTTCAATCCCTAAAATGAGAAATAGTTCTAACACAATTCAGTTTTAAGTATGCTAGACAAAAATAACCAGATTTGAGCCTCATTAAAACTGGAGAGGATCCCCCCCTCAACAGGGATGAGACAGTGTCATGGATTGAATTATGTCCCCCGAAAAACATGTGTATTAACTTGGTTAGGGCGTGATTCCCAGTATTCTGTGTTGTCCTCTATTTTGTGATTGTTATTTTATGTTAAGAGGATTAAGGTAGGATTGTAACACCATCCTTACTTAGGTCACCCCCCTGATCCAACATAAAGGGAGTTTCCCGGGGGGTGTGGCCTGCACCACCTTTTATCTATCAAGGGATAAAAAGAAAAGGAAGCAAGCAGAGGTTGGGAACCTCATACCACCAAGAAAGCAGCACCAGGAGCTGAGCGCATCCTTTGGACCTGGGGTCCCTGCGCCTGAGAAGCTCCTCGACCATGGGAAGATTGAGGACAAGGACCTTCTTCCAGAGCCAATAGAGAGAAAGCCCTCCCCTGGACGTCTTGAATTTGGACTTTTGGCCTACTTTACTGTGAGGAAATAAATTTCTCTTTGTTAAAGCCACCCACTTGTGTGTGGTATCTCTGTTATGGCAGCGCTAGGTGACTAAAACAGATAGCAAGAAGCGGTCCATGGCATCTGCCTGGGCTGTAGATCCCAGCCCTGTCTAGGCCGCTCGTAGGAGGTCTTCCTCCATCAATTAGCCCCTCTGTCTCCTGTTATCTTTCACGTCTCTCTCATCCAGTTGTCTTAAACATATAAATATGCTCAACTTTCTTACTGCAAAAACAAAATCCTTCCTCAATTCTATATGCCTCCTTTAGCAATCTCTTAATTTATTCGTTTCTTTATTCATTTGTTTCACAAATATTTACGATTTGTTAATGAGCCCCTCCTACGCTCTAGACCTGTGCTGTCAATATGGTAGCCACTAGCCATAAGTGGCTAATGAGCACTTGAAACGTGGCTAGCCCAAATGGAATACGAAAAACAAAATGTGAAGTATCTTGATATTTCTTCAATTTGATTACAAGGTGGAATAATGTATTCTGAGTATACTGAATAAAATAATTACTAAAATTAATTTCACTATTACTTTTTACATTTTTTAAATGTGGTTCCTATAAATTTTTAAATTTTGTGAGTGGTACAAGTTTTATTTCCATACAGCACTGTTCCAGACAATTATTTTTAGCATTAGGGACACAAATGTGAAGACGATGGGCAACGTCTCTGGCCTCCTGGAGTTTACATTTTATTGGGGGGAGGGGGTATCCTTAGACAATAAACAAGTAACACAATAATATCAAAAAAAGGTGAGTGTTCTGAAGAATAACACAGGGAGGAAAAGACTGGGGAGAGAATGAGTTTCTCGCCCTCTTCCTCTCCCCTTCCCAACTCTCTAACAGGGAAGCCAAATAGGTTTCCTCTCAAGCACCAACTCAAATAGACTGGCAGTGGCTGTCTGGAGCACTCACTGCTATAGAAAAGAAGCCAAGGCTAACTTCAGCCTAGTTGGAAGGCCCAGCATGCTGTATCAGCCATGTCTGCATGGGCTTGGGAGCCGGCAGCAGTGCCAAGTGTGACAACCTTCTATAAATGGCAGCTCCATACAGCCATCCACTCAAACTAAAAGCCTCAGAGTCCTATTCACTCCCTCACTGTCTCCTCCCCAGCCTTTTAAACACACACGCACACACACACATATCCAATCTAACTAAATTCTGCAACCTTTGCCTCAGGAATGCCTCACAAATCTGGCTGTTCATGTCAATCCACTACATCACAACCCTAACTCAGAAGAAAGGTCATGAGAGGGGATTCTATAGTAAGTGCTCCTTATCTGGTCTTTATGCCTTCAGTTCAATCTGCCCCTGCTGT
This sequence comes from Elephas maximus indicus, assembly GCF_024166365.1. Classification (NCBI taxonomy): domain Eukaryota; kingdom Metazoa; phylum Chordata; class Mammalia; order Proboscidea; family Elephantidae; genus Elephas; species Elephas maximus. The sequence goes on along the minus strand of NC_064820.1, from coordinate 219,186,304 downwards.
CAAAGCCTACTTCCTTAAAAAAAAAGTCTCAAATCATCAACACTATAAAACATTCAGAGCTTCCAGGTTTAAGTGTAAACTCTTTAACTTCACACAATCTGAAACTACAAGACCTCTCCCTATCACATTTCCCACATTCTCTCTCTACCCTGAATCCTCAGCCCCACCTCTCTCCGTCCTGTATCCCCACCTCTCTCCACCCTGTATCCCCATCTCCACCCTGTATCCCCTTCTCTCTCCATCCTGTATCCCCATCTTCTCCACCCTGTATCCCCATCCACAGCCTTTCCCTCAACCAAATGAACTCTTCTTCATATACACTAAACCTTTCACAACTCCACACCTGTGCAAAACTGTTCCCTCCATCTAAAAAGCTGTCCTCGCTCTCCCCTTTTCTGCTCCTACGAATCTTGAACTCAAACTTCCAGACCCAGATCAAAGTCATCTTCTCTAAGAAACCTTCTCAAAGTCTTACAGAGTGACTCACTCCCCTGGCTCCCTCCTTCCCCTTATACTCTGTTCTTATCTCAATGTAGCAAGTATGCTAGTAACCTTAAGGGAAGGACTGAGCTTACTTGTTTTTTATTCTCATAACTACAACAATGCAAAGGCAGAAAGAAAGTATTCAATAAATGAATGAGTGAATGAAGCAAAGAGCAATCCCTGAGCCCCTACCCCACAACCCTCACTCACAGTCTGGATTGGATACTCGTGCACTCCTGTAACACCCAGGCTGGACTATTAGAGCACTTCACCTGAACTGTATTAGACTGATTCCTCTACTCATCCACTAAGCCACAGAAAGGCAAGGATGTCTTCCTTACCTTTTTGATGCCAGCACATAAAAGACACTCAGTCAGTATTTACTTAGTGAGTGAGTGAATGAATGGACATCGTCAAGTCATCTAATTCCCCCACTTCAATTTTTATACAGAGGACAGCTGCAACCCAAAGAGGTTTAGTGACGTATACAACAAGGCCAGTAGCAAAATCAAGACTGGAACAGTCTTCTATTTTATACACAACTTTTTTCCTCCTTATGAAAAGGGTTCTTAAGTAGCTATTTGTTATTTTTTGGCCACTGAGTATCTGGACATTCTTCATAGCTTGTGGGAATCATGGAAGGCAAAAAAGGTTCTGCCTTCTACTATAAAAGCCAAATGTAACAAATATTTCCTCTTCTCTACTCCGTAGGGTTTTGTTAGTGGCTAAAGTTTGGAAATCAAATGCTCCTACTCAGAGCTTAGAATACTGAATATTCACTCTTGCAAGATGCAGGGAAAGTGAAAGAATATTCACTGTGGGGACAGGAGCGGGAAAGCTGAGCCTCTGGCAGCAATTCACTGCAGAAGTTCCAGGAGAGGCATCCTGAACAGACCGGTCCTATGGCCAATCCTTGCTGAGCCCTCTACTGCCTGCCACCTCGGTTCCTACTTATTTCTCTAGCTCAGTTGCCAGCTTTCCAATCAATTCTCTGAGCTACCTTATAGCCTTCCATTAAATTCATTTTCTGTCCAAGTTAGCCAGAAATGGGTTTCTGTTATCCACATCCAAATCAAACCTAAAAGTAACAGAACTATTTACAGTCAGTCAGTGACCAAGGGATATTCTCCTTGATGTCAAATAGTTAAAGTGATGAAATGCCATATAATACAGGCAACAACTACTTATCGAGCACTCCTTGTGTCAAACATTTCCTCTTGGTGCTGGGGTTATAGCAGTGAATAGGACAGAGTCTCTGCTTTTGTGGAGGTTACTTTCTAATGTAAGTGGACAAAATGAACATCCAAACAAGCAGATGGTTGGGGGAGACGCTGTTTTTGCTAGGAAGGTCAGAGAAGGCCTCTCCAAGAAAGTCCTTAGCTTCAGTTTCATTTGACTCATTTCAAATTAACTAATGTGTCTGCGGAATATATTAGTTTATAGCACCAATCACAGCCAGGCGTAAGATCTTAACATTTTTTTTCCCAACTGAAGTAGAGAATCATAGTGTTTCCATATGAAAACCTCAGAACCTCAGTATGAAAGAGTAATCACTGCCCATCTTGTCACTAGGCCAAGAAAAAGTTGGGAATTTTGCACCTTGCCCATTATAAGATTAACAGTATTATTCTTATTATAATTAATTTGAGGGTAAGGGCTTCCCTGCTTATAAAACAGTGCGTAGATTTTGATACCAGAAATGACCTAAACATTGGGAAACAAATGTTGCAACATGCAGAAAAATTTAACTAATGAATGCTAATGATACACACTCAAAGACACACACAGGAGCCCTGGTGGCACAGTGGTTTAAACACTCAGCTGCCAACCAAAAGGTCAGCGGTTCAAACCCAACAGCAGCTCTGCAGGAGAAAGATGTGGCAGTCTGCTTCCTTCTAGATTTACAGCCTTGGAAACCCTATGGGGTGGCTCTACTCTGTCCTCCTATAGGGTTGCTATGAGTTGGCTGTTAACTCGATGGCAGCAGGTTTGGTGTTGTTTGTTTGTTTGTTTGTTTTGGTGCAACTCAGGTAACAAGTTACTTTTATTTTTAAAATGTAAAATAAAAATAGCCTATTCAGGTCCATAAGAAAAAAAAATTTAATATTTAAATTGACATTTTTTTCCTATTCAGTAAATAGTTAATGGGAAAACTGGCACCGCTTTCCAGCTATTAAAATATTACTAAACTGACATCTGAGAAATTAACATAAAGGCGGCTTTCTAGTCGTTCATCTTTGAATTTGTGTGGTGTTTAAGAGTTTATAAAGTGTGCTCACATGTGCTATCTCATGTGAACCCCTCACAGGAGCTGGAATTATTTATCACTCCCACTACAAAAGCAAAAGGAATGGGCCATGGAGAAGGTCAAGGTCACAGAGTGTGTTAACAGTAGGAAAAAAAAAAAAAAAAAACAGTAGAGCTGAGGCTAAAGTTTGTTTATTCCTTTGAACGTACTATTTACTGAGTGCCTGTTGCATGCCATAGGCACTATATAGACCAAAATGAGAGAGAAATCCTGTGCCTGCACTCCAACTTCCAATTGTAGAAGCACAATGTCCAGGATGGGCAGGAACAGTTCTCAATCAGTCCCTCTGCTACTTGGTGATACTACTCTTTGAACCTTTCTTGTCATTAGCACTCGTTTCTCTTTGTCAGCGACAATGATGGCTTGGGAAGGAAGAAGGGGCAATAATCATCTGACTATACAGGCATAACTTAAATATTACAATTCCTCTACTCTCCTCAAAGAAGACTTGTTACTTCTTTTGCATCCCTCTCTTCCCAGTTAAAACCAAACCCAGTGCCGCTGAGTAGATTCCAACTCCTAGCGACCCTATGACCCTCTTCCCCGTAGGAAACCCTGGTGGCGTAGTGATTAAGTACTATGGCTGCTAACCAAGAGGTCGGCAGTTTGAATCTACCAGATGCTCCTTGGAAACTCTATGGGGCAGTTCTACTCTGTCCTATAGGGTTGCTATGAGTCGGAATTGACTCGACGGCAATGGGTAGTAGGTAGCTTCCTCATCAATGTGTGTTCAGGTCTCATGAGGTGAGTTAGTTGAGTCAGTCAACAATATTTTTTGAGTGCCTGTAACTAAATATTTGTCAGTGAATGAAGCAGCAGCTCCATCCTTAAGGGCCTTAAACTGTATGCTGGGAAAGAGACAATAACGCAAACACATGTAATATATAGGTAAGACGATTTTGGGGTACCTCACAATAACCTTGCTTCTTAAGACTCAAGACAAAGGACTCTAGGCCACAGGTTAGGTAGGGTGATGAGGTGACTCTGGGGTGGGGGCTAGCCAGGCCAGAAAGACCTTATGATTGCCTCGTTATATCAACTGACCTCAGGGAGAGGGGCTGGTCAGGCCAGAAAGACCACCTCATGATACTGACTGACTTCAGGGAAGAGGGGCTAGAGTTTGCATTATCTAATGAGAACCCTAATAAAAGCTCAGGACACTGAAGCTCCCTGGGCTTCCTAGTTGGAGAAAGACTTAAGCGTGTAATACGGCCCTTTTCGGGACATAGAAGGTCCACGCCGGACACCCTTCCAGACTTCTCCCTGCGCATCTCTTCACTTACATCCTTTTCCTACAATAAAACTATAACTATAGCACTTTTCATGAGTTCTGTTAGCTGTTCCAGCAAATTCAAAGGAGTTGTAAGAGCCAGCAGGTCAGAAGTGAGGACGGCTGGGAATCCCTGAACTTCCGGCTGGTATCCAAAGCGGGTACAGGGAACTCCCAAATTTGTAGCCAGTAGGTCAGAAGTGAGAGGAACACTGGAGACTCCCAAGTTTGCAGCTGGCGTCTTAAGCCTTGGGCTGATTGGATAATTTGAAGGATGGCATCTTTTTAACGTGTGAGATACAACCTAGCTGCATGTGGCCAGGGTGAAAGAAAGAAGCTTCATGAGCAGCTGGTGTCAGAATTGAACAGACAAGTGGAAAAGTGGGCATTTGTTATATTCTCATACTCTTAATAGGCAGCAAAGTCCACAAGGATAGAAGCAGATTCTAAATTTTCACAGCTCTATTCCCTACACATAGCAAACAGTTCTGAACTTGGTAGGTTCAATAAACACTCAATAAATTAATGCATGTCTAACTTACGTTAATAGCCTCCTAAATGCCTTACCTGATTCAAATGCCTCATTTCAACAGCTTGTCTGCTCAGACACATTAATGTATTCAATCCAAGTAGCCACTAGTTATAAGGTACTACAAGTGGTACTGGGGACAACAAAAGAAATGGGATACAATACCAAATTCAGTCTCCAAAAATGTTGCAAATATGTGTGGAAAATGCCAATGTAAATAACTACTTTAGTTCTGATAAGTAGGTGACGACTTTTAAACAAGATAGGCAGAGGAAAGGAAAGGGGCATTCCAAGCTGAGGAAAGAACATGAATTAAGATCCTATGAACTTAAGGGACATGTTGGTGGGAGAATGCCCGGTTTCATGTAAGTAGAGAAATGAGAATGGAAAGGTTACAGAGGCCTTGATAATCACAAAGAAGTATGCTCCACAAAACCATGAATACCACTCACCAACCAGGAGTAATCCTTCTAAATGTAAATCAAATCACATCATTCACTTGCTTAAAGCCCTCCAATTACTCTACATCACAATTAGAATACTCCTTACCCTACTTATAAGACCTTTTAGAATTTGGCTTCACTTCACTGGCCTCATCCTGTACCATCCTCTCTTACCCTCAAACCATAGGCCTGACTGGCCTATTTTCTGGTCCAGTAACATTCTCAGCATTGTTCCTGCCTTACGCTCAGCTCAAGTGGGTTATTCACACTTCACTCTCCTAGATTACTATTTTATACCACCTCCTTTTGGCTAAAACTCTTCACACTTCCTCCTGCATCCTCATTCTCAGCTTCCTGCTTCAGAGAAAACTGTAAGAGAATACCCATACTCCCACTTCCACTTACTAGTCTACCAGCATCTACACCCACATACTCTACCTCCCCACTGTTAACCACAGATAAACTTTCCAAGTTCCTAACTAAAGATAATCTCTCCATTTGCACACAAGATTCCTGCCATTCTCATCTACTCAAGGGCATCAACTCCAATAAGTCTCCCCTTCTATCACCTATGTTAATTTTTTACTGTTACTTCTCCCCATTTAAAAAAAAATTTTTTTTGACCACATTTCTTCACCAGATACTACTCCAATCCCTTTATAGTAAAACTCTCCGAGTTTTCTCCCACTCTCTCTTAAACCTACCCCAAATAGATTTTCACTCTCGAAACCCACCAAAAATATTCATTAAGATAACCAGTGACACACTGCTAAATCTAAGTCAATTTTTAGTCCTCACTTTACCTGATCCATTAGCACCATATGACAGAACTGAATGCTCTTCCCTTCTAGAAAAACTCTCTTCACTTAACTTAAACGCTGCCATACTTGCCAGGATTTCTTCCTCGCTCACTAGTTTTTTTTCACTAGTTACTTCTTTCCAATTTCTTTGTTGATTCCTCCTTTTCTTCCAATCTCTAACATGGCAGTGGCTGAGGACTTAGTCCTACCTAGGCCCTCTTCTATTCTCTACATATATAAATTCCCTCATCTAGCTCACGGCTTTTGAAACCATTGATATGGTAAGCACTTCCAAATGCACGCATCCAACTCAAACTTTTGCCAGACCTGTAGTTTATTTAAAACTCCATCTAACTACTCAATACCTGAAACTGGATATCTAATAGACATATTAAATTTAACCCACCCGGGAACTTCTACATTTGGTCAAGATGGAGTATTTACCTTCATGCTCAAGACAACGAAAAAACGGACTAAATATATGAAACAACAGTTTTAAAGACAATGGACATCAAGCAACAAAGGACAGCAACGCCTGAGATGAAAAACAAAAGAATGAGCCCTACAACTGCCCCAGCGTAATAAACTGCCCCAGCGTAATGCCTTTCAGTTTCTAGCCCCCACTGCAGAGATTCCAGCAGACTCCTTTAGTAATAAAGACAGAACTCAGAGCACCAAAGTGGCAAGCATTCACAGGAAAGAGTGCCAGAGAGGAAAGTGTTGGACATAAAGTTCCAGAGATCTGTATAGGATACATCCCACCATCATACGTCCCACCGTCATATGTCCCACCTTCATGAGTATTCAACTGAGTACCTATGTGCGCATGAATGTTAGAAAACCACTGAAAGCCTAAGAAAGGACCAACCAAAAAGACTGGAAGTAACAGTGCCTAGTGCTCACACAATGCTGGGAAGTGTGCCTGTTCCCATCAGCCAGACTGGGAAACCTCAATATTCAGTGAACATTAGATTAAAAGTACACCGGCAGTCTTTACTCAGTAAAAATTAAAAAAAACTGAGGAATAATTAGCCCAAGACTAAATACTGTGCTGGTCCCATCTACAAAGTCTCATAAGTAACCCCCCTACACCCAAAATCAAACTATTTCCAAGTTAACGTAACTGTGTCTCAGAACAAAGGTCAAGAAAATTTATAGGAATACAAAAATATTCAGGACCCAACAAAATAAAAGTTCGCAAATGTCTAGCACATAATGAAAAATTACGTGGCATGCAAAGAAGCAGGACAACACAAGTCATAATCAGAGTTTTAAAAGAATAAAAGAAATTAATCAAACAAACCAAGCCAGAACTGACACAGCTATTACAATTAGCAGGCACAGACGTTTTAGCAAGTATTATAACTGCTATATTCCATACATGCAAATAATTAAAGAGAGTCATGGAAAATATTTTTAAACTCGAACTTCTAGAAATGAAAGCTACAAAGACTAAAAAAAAAAAAAAACTAGACACAGATGGATTAATAACATATTAGACATTGCAGAAAAGATTAGTGAACTTGAAGACACCAGAATAAAAACTATCAAAAATGACACAAACGAATCTGTGAAACATTTCATAACATGGAGGAACCTGGAAGGCATTATGCTGAGCGAAATTAGTCAGAGGCAAAAGGACAAATATTGTATAAGACCACTATTACAGGATCTTGAGACACAGTATAAACTGAGAAGAACACATACTTTTGTGGTTACGAGGGGGGAGGGAGGGAGAGTGGGAGAGGGTTTTTTACTGATTAGTTAGTAGATAAGAACTACTTTAGGTGAACGGAAGGACAATACTCAATAAACGGAAGGTCAGCTCAACTGGACTGGACCAAAAGCAAAGAAATTTCCGGGATAAACTGAATGCTTCAAAGGTCAGCGGAGCAAGGGCAGGAGTTTGGGGACTATGGCTTACGGGAACTTCTAAGTCAACTGGCAAAATAATACTATTATGAAAACATTCTGCATCCCACTTTGAAATGTGGCGTCTGGGGTCTTAAATGCTAACAAGCGGCCATCTAAGATGCATCAATTGGTCTCAACCCACCTGGAGCAAAGGAGAATGAAGAACACCAAGGTCACACGATAACTATGAGCCCAAGAGACAGAAAGGGCCACATGAACTAGAGACTTAAATCATCCCGAGACCAGAAGAACTAGACAGTGCCCGGCCACAACCGATGACTGTCCTGACAGGGAACACAACAGAGAACCCCTGAGGGAGCAGGAGAATAGTGGGATGCAGACCCCAAATTCTCACAAAAAGACCAGACTTAATGGTCTGACTGAGACTAGAGGAATCCCGGCGGTCATGGTCCCCAAACCTTCTGTTGGCCCAGGACAGGAACCATTCCCGAAGACAACTCATCAGACATGGAGGAGACTGGACAATGGGGTTGGACAGAGATCCTGATGAAGAGTGAGCTACTTGTATCAGGTGGACACTTGAGACTGTGTTGGCATCTCTTGTCTGGAGGGGAGATAGGAGGGTAGAGAGGGTTAGAAACTGGCAAAATTGTCACGAAAGGAGAGACTGGAAGGGCTGACTCATCAGGGGGAGAGTAAGTGGGAGTATGGAGTAAGGTATATATAAGCTTATATGTGACAGACTGACTTGATTTGTAAACGTTCACTTAAAGCTCAATAAAAATTATTTTAAAAAAGAATGACACAAGGGGGGGGGAGACATTCAGTGAGTTCTGGGACAACCTCAAGTACCCTAAGATACATGCAACTAAATCCCCTAGTAAAAGGAAAGAAAGAGAAAACAAAAAAAAAATTTTTTAAATAATTGGTCAAGAATTTTCCAAATTTGATGAAAACCATAAACCCACAGATTCAGAAATTCGACAAGCACCAAGCACAAGAAAACTACGCTATAATCAAAATGCTCAAACCCAATGATGAACAGAAAACCTTAAAAACAATCAGGAAAAAAAAAACTAACCTCGTTGTCATTGAGTCGATTCTGACTCACAGAGACTGTGCAGGACAGAGTAGAACTGTCCCACAGGGTTTCCAAGCAGCTGCCGGTGGATTTCAACTGCTGATCTCTTAACCACTATGGCACCAGGGCTCCAAAGTGAAGAAAAGCCAACCAAAATGACTGCTGGAACAGTTAAGATACTAGCCCTTATCTTAAGAAGATGACACCAGCTGGCCTGCAAGCTCAAACAGTGAAATAAGACACTGGAGGTCTTGATCACTCTGACCACCTGTATTTGGTAAATGAATAACCCCAGTAGCCTTGCTTTTGTTCAATTTTTATTTACTCTCCACCCTAAAACATTCTTCCTTCCTATTACTCACCAGCTATCTGAATCCTAAATCGTGTTTAAAACCTAAACACAAGTTCTATGGGCTTCCTTTTTTTAAGTGTTTCTCAGGCTACTCAATCCATTTCCCATGTCCCTGTCCTTAAAACTCCTAGTGATTTTTTTTCTATACTCTACTAGATAAATCCTACGGCACTTTCTGTATGGTCATCTTATAATTTGCACATATTTACTTCTCGACTCTTGAACAAAACCTGGGTTTTGTATTTCCTCCAGAACCTCCCATGTAACAGTATCCAAATAAAGGCTTAAAGTGAGCCAAAGATAATAGCATAAGCAATAGTTAAAACACCTGACTTAAACTAGAAAGGTAGTAATAGCAAGGGGCAGTGAATAAGAATCTGATCTTCCAACAGAACATGAACAGGGGGTTCAAGTTTATGCTCCTTTTTGCTGTTATTAAATGGACAGTACAACATAAACTCTGCCCAGAAGCCTTACCAATTTATGAAAAACAAACATGTATTTTTATAAAAAGGTCAAAATCATAAGAAAAATCAAATATGCTACTTATTCCAATGGTACTACTTCAAACGTGGGGGGGGGGGACAATTTTACTGATCAGAGTTTTAGAAAACCTGCACATAGTGCTGTTACCTGAGACTTACATTTTAAGAGACAAACAAAGCCAAAGTATTTCCCTTTTATGTCATAAAATATTTAATTAAAGATTTTATACAACTCAATTTCTATAATTTAATACACATATATTGGTTACAAGTATTTAACAGAGCAATTAAATCCTACTTCCACTTCTGTTCTAAAATCCGCCTGCCCGCAGTGAGTGAGAACTGCTGCAGATCATTAAACACTCATTTATCAATGTCTCTTACCAGGCAACACAATGCAGCAGAATAGCACACAGAAACCATCCTGAACCCCAGCAACAGCGGCTAATTAGCATAGCCTACCACTAAACCGACACCGTATGATTGGAACTGTTAGTCGGAATGTTGGCCAATCAAACTAGGTTATGCAAATAGCCTATTTTAGTTGCTGGGGTAGAGATACTTCCAATTGTCCAATAGGAAAACAAGCAATAAACAAGAAATGAAATTTCAGCTTTGTCAGATTTTTAAGTTGCTATTAACACTTTCAGGTTTAGAGCAAAATTAACAGCAACTGGTAAAGGATTAGAATCATATTCCACAATCTGTGTGTATGGTAATACATACAGAATACAGTTAAAGTAATGCATTTGTTATAATTTTAACTTTTTACTACATAGATACAAGTTTTTACAACAGAAACTGCCATCAACATTTCAACTTTTTTCTCCACCTAATCAAAACTTTATGTAAATGTCTTTCCATACATTCAAGAAGATTCTCAAACATTACACATTTTAGAGAAACCTTACAAAACATTTTTATTCTATAAAGAAAAGACTAATAAATAGTGCGCATAAGAAAAAGCATGGCTCACTTTTCTCAAATAAGCTTCTATCAGGTGAAAAAAAATAACATTTTGTTTTCGATTATGACATACATTAATGTATGATTTCAAAAATAATTTTTAAATAATAAAATCCAAATTAAATATTAACCCAAAAGGCTTAAAACAGGCACACTGGAACGAAGTAAATAATACTCATATCCTTGGAGCAAAGTTCAAGTAAGATGTAAGTATAATATAAACACATTATATTCATATATAAAATTTCTGATGATATAGAAAACATAAAAACCTCAACTCTGTCAGTACATACTAACATCTACAAAAATCGTTTTAAAGAACATCAGTGTTCTGACAATTCTTAGTGGTTGAGAGAATTTCTTTTAATCTCACATATCCAGAGAAATGCTTTGAAACATGTCAAGGAGACACAGTTCCCGTTTGTGCCTTACAAAAGATACAATTTTATTATAAAATAGATCAACTTGTCCCACCTATTCTCACAATTATCTCCCTCTAAATGGAGTACAGATTCATACCACACCATGGAAATGCTAGTGACTTTTAAATACATTTTTCCATATAATGTCTATAAATGTCTCCAGAAGGATTTCTAGCATTGGCAAAATACACTCAACCAAGACACAGAGCAGATTTCAAGCATCAGATTCTAAGAGAATATCATGCTGGTCCTATTTCTATTACTGCAATCTATCTTCCCTCCTTAAGAAAACTGAAAGTCACTTTTCCACCATCTCCATGTACCTACCACCCACACTTGTCCCCTAATTTTTTCCCATTTTCTCTGTAATCTGGGATTCAGAGATGCAAACTACTTTAGGCCCACTAAAACCAAGATTTGAAAAAGTCAGCTTTTATGGGGGAGAGAGACTACTAATTGAACTTCAGAGCTGGAAGATCATCTGATACTAACCCCTCGCCCTAAAAACAAAGAAACTGTATACACTTCCAGAAACACAGTGTAGAAGATAAAAACCCTATACATAGAAGCCAAAGCCCTCCCAAACTTTCCTCTAACAGTATCTAAGACCAATCAATATATCAGGCAGGTATCAATAAGCCTCTGGGTTTCTTGTTCATATGAAAACATACATAAGCGTTCAAAAAAGATCAGCTCAGAATCATTCCCCACGTCATCATCTACAATACCTACGAACCAAAGTTTAAGAAAAATTTAAAAATCACTCTCCAATCAAAAGCATTAAATGCACTCCCTGATTGAATCTCAGTTTACTTCAAACTTTGACATCATTTGGTGTTGTTTTTGAACTACTGGAACCCTTATATGCCTCCTTTAACTCCTAAGGATAAAAAGGGAAGGGAAAAGATAAGTTTTATTTTTAAGCCAATTTTGTTCACACCCTTACCCATGCATCTTTAACATTTTTGTTCATCCAAGTTTCAACCTTGTGTTATTCCTTCCACATTGGTAAAGCAATTCTAACCCAGCCTATCTTTCAATCTATAGCAGTAAACAGGGCATTTTCAACATAAACAAGGACTGTTACCTGGTTCACCTCTTAAACATTCTTCCTACCTATCACAAAATCCCCATCCTGGAGGGAGAAAAGTAAAACCTCCACATTCCTGTTTTCCTTCAGGGCCTAGAGACACAAGCAAGCCCATTATCTGCCTGGTGACAGATGCACTGGGGTAAAACATCCAAAAGTTAATGTCATTTAGCTTATCGTCAATTCTCTTTAAAGCCACTTAAATTGTGGCAGTTAGAGAAGTATCAATGAGTAACAGTTTTAGAATTGGAAATTAAACATTTAAAATTCTTAAAAATAGTTAACTCACAGTTAGAAATAGAACTACGACACAACCCAGAAACCCACTCCTCGGAATATATCCTGGAGAAATAAGAGCCTTCACACAAACAGATATATGCGCACCCATGTTTATTGCAGCTCTGTTTACAATAGCAAAAAGGTGGAAGCAACCAAGGTGTCCATTAACGGATGAATGGTTAAATAAATTGTGGTATATTCACACAATGGAATACTACGCATTGATAAAGAACAGTGACGAATCTGTGAAACATTTCATAACATGGGGGAACCTGGAAGGCATTATGCTGAGCGAAATCAGTCAGAGGCAAAAGGACAAATATTGTATAAGACCACTATTATAAGATCTTGAGAAATAGTATAAACTGAGAAGAACACATACTTTTGTGGTTACGAGGGGGGAGGGAGGGAGGGTAGGAGAGGGTTTTTTACTGATTAGTAGGTAAGAACTGCTTTAGGTGAACGGAAGGACAATACCCAATACACGGAAGGTCAGCTCAACTGGACTGGACCAAAAGCAAAGAAGTTTCCGGAATAAACTGAATGCTTCAAAGGTCAACGGAGCAAGGGCGGGGGCTTGGGGACCATGGTTTAAGGGGACTTCTACGTCAACTGGCAAAATAATTCTATTAGGAAAACATTCTGCATCCCACTTTGAAATGTGGCATCTGGGGTCTTAAATGCTAACAAGCGGCCATCTAAGATGCATCAATTGGTCTCAACCCACCTGGAGCAAAGGAGAATGAAGAACTCCAAGGTCACACGATAACTAAGAGCCCAACAGACAGAAAAGGGCCACACGAACCAGAGACCTACATCATCCTGAGACCAGAAGAACTAGTTGGTGCCCGGCCACAACCGATGACTGCCCTGACAGGGAGCACAACAGAGAACCCCTGAGGGAGCAGGAGATCAGTGGGATGCAGACCCCAAATTCTCACAAAAAGACCAGACTTAATGGTCTGACTGAGACTAGAGGAATCCTCGTGGTCATGGTCCCCAAACCTTCTGTTGGCCCAGGACAGGAAACATTCCCGAAGACAACTCATCAGACATGAAAGGGACTGGACAGTGGGTAGGAGAGAGATGCTGATGAACAGTGAGCTATTTGTATCAGGTGGACGGACACTTGAGACTGTGTTGGCATCTCCTGTCTGGAGGGGCAATGGGAGGATAGAGAGAGTCGGAAGCTGGCAAAATTGTCACGAAAGGAGAGACTGGAAGGGCTGACTCATTAGGGGGAGAGCAAGTGGGAGTACGGAGTAAGGTGTATATAAACTTGTATGTGACAGTCTGACTTGATTTGTAAACGTTCACTTGAAGCTCAATAAAAGTTAATAAAAAAATAAAAATAAAAAATAGTTAACTCACTAAATTAAAATCTTCTTTACATAAAAATATATTTCAGAATTTCTAGTAAAGGAAGTTTTCTCGGTATACAATTAATCATTAACATTTCTCTAAATACAATATTCCTATTGCTTTTTCCCCTGTATTTTAAGAAGAAATATATTTAGGATAACTGGTAACTTCTCATCGGCAGTTACTGATGTTCAAGATATATACAGCCTCTATCCTCTCAGTGTATAACAGCCATTATTATACCAAGTAATATATCACAGAAGATTATCTCAAATAACAAATCATTCCATACCAACAATTTTGTATTTTAGGGAGAAGTACAATGCAGCTTTACACCTCTGAGAAAACAGAAAGTAGATAAAAATGCTTTTTTTTTTTTTTTTTTTTTAATTTGAAGCCATCTAAGTTGGAAAAATATTCAAAAACTTTGGGCAACTCAAGGTTTTAATTCTATAAAGTGAGGCTGTCACCACATTGTTTCACTGGATACCTTTAACAAAAGATTAAGCCCAGTAAGTATCTGTAGTCTCAAACTTAAGAGCAATCAATACTTCTTCCCTACTTCTCCTAAATTTACTTAAAATATTGGAAGGTAAACTATCCTTTACATCTGGATTACAGACATAATTTTTTTAAATCTTGGGCTGTTCTTTACTTCTGTGGATGAACTAATTCATGTTTGGAGAATGGTACCATTCTCCTCCTCCTCCCAAAACTAAAAAGCCACCTAGAAAATTATGAAAAGTCACTGTTGTACATCAAATACACTTTTACTTCCTCATTCGGCTATCGTGGAAATCAACCCTTTATTGAGCCAAATCTTAATAATAGTATATTGCTAGAACAAAAAAAATTAACTTTGGAGTTAAAAAATACTTTTGTATTGTACTTATCAGAATAATAAAATATAACAATTTCATCTTTCTTACGTATCTTCATCTATACAAACTACATTAAGTATTTACTTGCTAATTCTGGTATCATGTGAAAACAAGTAGACAGAATTAACAAATTTAGGCCTGACTTAAAAATGGACAATACAAAAAATTCACATTTAAGAGCCCTGAGTGGGAAGCATCTGAAGCCGAGGTAACAGAGAGAGGCTATGTGTCTGTTCATGAGGAGGTGATAGGCAAACCACGTGAACAGGCCAAGGACAAAGAAAGCAGTGCTTCTGAGCAGAGCCCAAAGCAAAGTCACAAAAGCAGAAAGTGAAGTACAGGTGTTGTTAACTTTCAATAGAACAGCCTCTCATAGGCAATTTTAAGTAGCAAGCTACAGGGTGAGTAGCAGGATGAATTTTTTATTGAGGCCAGGAAGGCCACCTAGTTCTTAATATGTGTTAACGAAATTCATTAGTAAATAGAAAACTAAGGATAGCCACAAAACAGAGCAGTGCCTGAAAAAATCCTTTAAGACTGGCAGCAAAAGAAGGACCCAATACCAACCACATCCAGAAGTTCAGTTTAATAAAAGAGAAGGGTGCTTCTACTAAGAAAATCTAAAGCACCTGATAAAGAGTTTCCAGGTCAAGGTGACAGACTAAACACGCTTCATTGTATCTACCATGATAAGCACTGAAGTAAAGAAGCACAAAATAAAATCACTGGAAGTATGGGATGGAGACACACCTGTGGACCAAAGATTCTGACAGCTTTCAGGAAAACAAAAGACAAACGGAATCACAACATTAGGTAAAAGAAAGTCAAAGACCTAGAGCTGAAAGCTCGTGCCAGGAACCGCAGAAGCTGCAAGTGCCCTTTTGGGCAGGAAGGAAAACTGGAAAGGAAGGAGGGGCATGGGGCAGCCTGACTTATTCCAGAACTCCCTGCTGTAAAGTTGGCCTCCCTCAATGGCTCTAAAGCAGTATCTACTGCACAGTCAGCATGCCTCAGCCACTCAACCACACATGCGCAGTCCCACCCCTCCCAGCCGAAGCCAAAGAAATGCCCTGAAAGGATGCAAAGCCACCTGCCTGAGAAAGGCTCGGTCACACATGCCCTTACTGCTTGGTGAGCCTCCTCAGCCTGGTAGCAGAGGAAGTGACCGTTCCTTCCTGCCAGGGCCTCATTCACATTCACTAAACTAAAAGCCTGTCATCAGTTCACATGCCTCACCCACAAGTGGCAAATCTGCACTCAGTCCTCCTCACGTTCGGGACAGCAGCTGATGAAGGCAGAGGCAATTCTGGTTCTTGGGCTGGGCTACAAGGGGTTCAGATATTTATTTTTAAAATAATATAATAAAGAAGGGCCCTAAATGGATCAAAGATGACAAGTGTCATAAATAAGACACTTAAAACTCTACATCTGAGATAAAAAAAAAAAATTCCTAGTGAAAGCTGAATGCACAGCACACAATTAAACCATTTCTTAAATCATCACTACATTACAATACACCTCAATCCCACTTTTAACATTTCTCCTATGAGCAGAACAAACTTAGTGACAGAGCATTCTAGCTCCCTCCCTGCAACGCATGGTGCTTTTCCAGAATAGTATTCTGTTTTCAGTTTTCAGAACCAACTCAAGTCAAAAGCATGGCATTCAATTATAGCTAAAAAGAAAGGTGTGTAAGTAGATAACCTGTATACAATGTAGAAGTAATTGGTGGGCAAAGGTTGTGAGGTAGAAAGAAATATAAAAGATACTAAAGCCCTCATTTTACATCAAGGGAAACTTATGGGCAAAGAGAGGTTTAAATCAATTTTATAAAATTTTGATAACAGAAACAGAAAAACCTTTAAAAACGGATAGGAGAAACTGACAGGAAAAAGGTAATGTAGAGAACTGTTTGGTTTCATCCTTCTGGGACCAAAGTCAGTAGTTTTTTAAATGATAAACCGAAACAGCTATAAACACATCACTTTAAATACATTACTATATTTAAAGTGATGGAAGTAGCCAAGAGAATAATTAAAAAACTCAATAGATTAAAAGGAGTTACTAGTAAGAAGTGGGAATAAGAAAATGAAAACTGGTATTTCATTTTTTCTTCCAGAATGGATTAAATGTCATTAACAACTGCGTGTAAATTGGTGATTCATGCTTACTATTGAAGAAAAACACAAATCTGAACGCAACCTGTCAGCTGAGCATGACCTGAAGAATAATGCTGCTGGTAGGTGGGGGAAAAAAGGCTGGCTGTAACCACTAGGAGGCTACAGAAAGAGCACATTTTAACAAGAAAAAACTTTTTCATCTTTTATAACTTTACACAACAGAGATTTACGTTTGTACTAACAAGATAAATATTTATATTTTCAAGTACCTGCTTTTTGAGTGGTAGATTCTTTGCAGTATATTTTGTGGGTGTTTTATAAAACCGGAAAGGAACTTATTTGTGTTTCTCTCTAATATAGATCTATTGAATAATATGGATTGCCATACTTTTTAAAAACACTAGAATACAGGGTAAACAGGCCCATACCAAACTAAACAGAAAACACTAAACATCCTCAGGAGGAAGTATAATCATAATTTATGCCTTCTGAGGAGTTGATCTACACTATCCAAGCGTTAAGCAGTAAGCACTTTTTATATGGGTTTCTTAGTTTGGATTTTCTGTGTAAAAAATCTTATTCCTTAAAGTTCAACCAAAATCTATTTTTAAAAACTTTTTAAATAATGCCCAAATCTATCCATTTTCTAACAATACAAAAACTAAGCTCCATCAAAATATTCCTAGAACCAAAAGCACATTTCATTTCACTTAAATCTACAATTCAAATCAATGTCCATAATACACATTCTTCACAACTTACACTTGCCTGTTTGAGAACACATGCTCCTTTTTAAGGCAGTGATAACTTCTACAGACGTTCCAGAAAAGCGAATACTGATAAGCTTATTGTATCTTATCAAAACTAAGGAGTCCTTGGGAATTTCTTTAAAAGGAGAAATACACTACACAAAATAAAAGGTCACTACCTTTTTTTTTTTACCATCAATAGAGTGTTAATGGGTTTATTCTCATTTGTTCAACAAATATTTGAGAATCTAGTACGTTCCAGGCATTGCACTAATAAATAAGACCTAGTCCCCGCACACTAAAACTGACAGATACTATGACCAAAACTAAAAGGCAAACAACAAACTGGAAAACATACCTATAATAATGCTGGTTAAGAGTAGGGGGCTCCAGAAACACACCGCTTGCTGGGTTTGCATCCTAGTTCCATCCCTTACTAGTTGTATGGCCTAGAGCAAGCTACTTAACCTCTGGCTAGATTAACTGTGGTACCAATTGCAGAGTTATTAAGCGTAAGTAATACCTGCAAAGCATTTAGAATACCTGGCATGTAGCACGTGTTCAATGAAGAACTCTTATTAAAAAAAAATTAAAACTCTAAGAGAAATTATCAGCCAAGAACATTAAAAGGAAATTCACAGAAGAACATGAGTAACAACCGTAAGAAAATATATTCAATCTCATTAATACACAAACAAATGTAAATTAAAATACTGAGTTATCTTTGATAGTTAAGAGGGCGGCAAGGGAGGTAGAGGGGTATTCACTAACTGTACACAAGAATTATTTTACATGAAGGCAAGGACAACATACAATACAGGGGAAGTCAGCACAACTGAACTAAACCAAAAGCTAAGAAATTTCCTGAATACAACCAAACACTTCAAGGGAGAGAGTAGCAGGGGCCGGGGTCTGAGGACCATGGTTTCAGGGGACATCTAGGTCAACTGGCATAACAAACTGTATTAAGAAAATGTTCTGTATCCCACTTTGGTGACTGGTGACTGGCGTCTTAAAAGCTAACAACAAGCAGCCATCTAAGATACATCAATTGGTTCCAACCCACCTGCAGCAAAGGAGAATGAAAAATACCAAAGACAGAAAATATTAGCCGTTAAGAGACAGAAAGGGCCACATAAACCAGAGACTCCATCAGCCTGAGACCAGAAGAGCTAGATGGTGCCTGGCTACCACCAGTGACCACCCTTACAGGGAATACAACAGAGAGTCCCTGACAGAGCAGAAGAAAAGTGGGGTGCAGAACTCTATTTCTAGTAAAAAGACCAGACTTAATGGTCTGACTGAGACAGAATGAACCTCTGAAGACATGGCCCTCTGACTCTCTGTTAGCCCAAAACTAAAACCACCATTCCTGATGCCAACACTTCAGACAAAGATTAGACTGGACTATAAGACATAAAATGATACTCATGAAAAGTGTGTTTCTTAGCTGAAGGAGATACATGAGATAAATGGGCAGCTCCTGTCCAGATGCAAGATGAGAAGACAACTAGATGTGTGGACACAGGAAATCTGGGGTGGGTAGGAGGAGTGTGCTGTCACATTATAGAGAGAGCAGCTAGGGTCACATAGCTATGTGTGTATAAATTTTTCTATGAGAAATTAACTTGAGCTGTGAACTTTCAATTAAAGCACAAAAAAACAAAAACTGAGTTATGTTTTATCTATCAAACTGGTAAACGTTTTTAAATACTCAGGATCCCAGGGTATGGGAAAATACTGATGTACACCTGGTAGAAGCACAAATTTTAGTTTAAAAAGGTATTTGAAAATACATATCAAAAACCTTTAAAGCGTATGTACGCTTTAACCCAATAGCTCCAACTTCTAGGACTTGGACCCAAGGCAATAAATCACAGATGAGCATAAAGACTTCCTATAATAATGTTCACTTAAACATTATTTATAAATTAATTAGCAAAAATAAGGAATAGGTTATTAATTATTACCAATATTAAGACCAATTCGTGGCATACTAATTAGTTATTAAAAATGACACTATAAAAGAATGTTAATGATGGGGAAATGTAGACCAGACTATAAAAAGTAAATAAAATATGACGCTAATTTTATTTCTTATATAGCGTGTGAATGAGCCACAGGCACATGAAGTAAAACATAATACACACACCAAAAACTTATGGTATTTTCTTTGAGTGTTAAGACTACTGGTAATTTTTTTTTCTTCATTATAGTCTTCTATCTGAAATTGAATTATTTTTAATTAAAAATATACATAAACTGTGTTGTGGTGATGATAGCTGCACAACTGTATAAATTTACTGTAACTCGAACTTACTTGTAAAAGGGGTAAATTTTACAGTATGTTAATTATGCTTCAAGGAATCTGTACACATATACGTAACTTATTAAAACGTTGTGGGGTGGGGAAGAGTCCCTGCCCTCAAGGAGAGAAAAAAATTACACGCATTTTATTTTCTTTGGTGGGAGAGGGACTACTAGTGGGGGAAGGGAGTATTTCAGGTATCTTTCAACAATAAATGTGCATGATTCTAACAACTTTTTTACTACTATAGCATGTAAAAACAGATACTATGTAATCATTTCAAGCACATCAGTATAAAAAACAGAATATTAACTTTTCAACTAATTCAGTTTCCAGAACCCCTTTATCTACTGTCACATTCTTTCCCTATCTGTCTTACTCTTGCAAATCCTTTCTGAATAATTCCAGAGTCCAAATCATAGGCCACAGAAGTGGTAGACAAGCAGAAAAAATAAGCCTACTTTCAGTATCTAATAACTAAAACACAGTCTTGCAACACTAAATTATATAAATGAGATACAAATTTGAGCCTCACTGTAATTCTGATAATCCCAGGTGATGCCAATGGTTTATGCACTCAGCTGCTAACCCAAAGACTGGCAGTTTGAGTCCACCCACAGACACCTCTGAAGAAAGGCTTGGTGATCTACTTAAAACATCAGCCACTGAAAACCCTATGGAGCACAGTTCTACTCAGACACACACGGGGTCGCCAATAATCAGAATCGACCCCACAGCAACTGGTTTGTAAGTCTGATAACACAGGTAGAACAAATAAATGTTACAGCATTAAAATGTAATTTGAGAAGACATCAATTTCTTAAATGGGAGAATTTAAGAAAATGAAAGCACCATACCCACAAAATCAGTACGGTAACAATTCAGAGGGCAGATAATAAAAGAGTAAGGCACGTCTACTAGCAAGCACTATGCACTCTGCTCTGTATTATGAAGTATTATCACCATTATTATGATTATTATTCCCCATCTGAAGAAACTGAGAGTTAGGGGTTTGTATTTTTATTCTAATGGTTACCTTAATACTAATAACTTTATATCATATCCTAAATCATCCCCTTTTTTTCTTTCTTTTCATTATGTGTCAGGGCGGAAAGGCAGGGTGGAAAGGTAGGACCTATTGAGCCCCCTACTTAGGAACAACACTGGAATTTAACCAATAACATTTTTGCCCCTTTTCCCTGTCCCCACTCCCAGCATCTGATTTGAAGTAATATTCTTTTGTTATTGTTGTTGTGTACCATTAAGTCAATTCCGGCTCACAGCAACACTGTATGACAGAGTAGGACTTTCCAAGGCTGTAATCTTTACTGGAGCAGGCTGCCAGGTCTTTTCTCCCACGGAGCCCCTAATGGGTTTGAACCACCGACCTTTCAGTTAGCAGCCAAGCACTTAACCAGTGGGCCACCAGAGTTCCTTAACATCCTTCTGCACCCAGTTAATAACTATAAAGCAATCAGCAACCTTATTCTACTTTTGATTTTTGGATTTGTACTGTATCTTCATTGCACAGAAGACAGTCATTACATATTACACCCTCACTTATAACCATCATTTAGTCTAAATTCTACAATACCTATTCAATGCTTGTTCTCCTTATCATCAATATCCCTCCAGCCTTTTCGGTTGCCTGAAGTTTGTTCTCTAGTAGATTCCTCAAGAAGCACTCACAGAAATAATATTCCCCAAGCTCTGGTGTTCACTGCTTTGTCTGCTGTCTTTACAGCTGGAAATCCATTTAGCTGGATATAGCACTCTCGGCTCCCATTTACTTTCCTTGAGTATATCAGATGTGACTTCACTGCTTCTGACATAAAACATGGCGGTCAAAATCTGATGTAATCTAATATTCTTCCCATTAATAATGACTTATGTCTTTTTTCCTGGATGCCCAAAGAGGTTTTTTTTTTTTTCCCCTTTAGAGTCCAGTAATTTTTAACAGAACAAGTCTACAGGCTAGTCAGTTCAGGATCAACTTCCCAGATATACAACAAGCCCTTTCCAAATGTGGTGGCAACTTTTTTTTTTTTTTTAAGGAAATTTTCTTGAGTTATTAATTAGCATTTGTTCGGTTTCATTGCTCCGATTCTTCTTTAGGGCCTCCTATTATTTATACGTTGAGACTTCTTTGCCTGTCTTTAATAACTGTCACTTTCTCTGGAACGGTTCTCCCTTCCCCTCACCCATTTCTTTTTGTTTTTTTTTTTTTATTATTCATCTTCTGTTTCTCTGAAGGAATTTTCTGTTGTATATTTTCACTCTCGAGTTCCTTCTAGTTTACCTTCAATTTTGAAATGATTTTTTTCCTTTATTTTTCTTTCCTGAGTTATCACCACATTTCTGAGTTTTCCTTATTTGAATTTATGTTGCTCTTTCACATTTGTATCATTTTCTAAATTTCTTCGGGTTTGTTTTGAAATGTTAGGTTATAGTTTTCATCTGTTTTTGTGAACACTTCTTTCTGGCATGCTTTCATTGTCTGCAAGGCTATACTATTCTGCTTCTTGTTTCTTTTTTCTTATAAAAACTCTGTGGGCAATTTGACTGTGATTCTTGTCTGTTGCTCATTTTTATGTGAAATAAAAAACTTTTAGGAGACTGGAGTGGGTCATAATATCCTTTCTGGCTTCAGTAGGAGTCCTCTGCTTTCTTCATGAAGTATAAGAAAACTTCTACTGAATATATACTACCCTCTTTTACATTTTTCTAAAACAGAGGATTCTTCTTTTTGCCTGCTGAATTAGAGATTTATTTTTAACTACAAAATCCAATGCTGACAAAGGTTTGTTAAAAGAGACACATTTATATAATCCTAGTGAGTACAAACTGGTACATATTACAAAATAGCCACAAAAAAAAAAAAAAAAAAAAACCATAAAGCCATTGTGGAAAACAGTGTGGTGGTTCCTCAAAAAACTAAAAACAGAACTACCATATGACCCAGGAATTTCAAGCCCAGGCATACACCCAAAACCTGAAAGCAAAGACTCAAAATGACACAAGTACACCAATGCTCACTGCAGCACTATTCACAACAGTTAAAAAGTGGAAACAACTTAAATGCCCATCAACAGATGAATGGATAAACAAAATGTGCTACATACATAAAATGGAATACTACTCAGCCAATAGGAGAAATGAAGTCTCGATACATGCTACAGTATGGATGGAGCTTGAAGACATAAAGCTGAGCAAAATAAGCCAGTCACAAAAGGACAAATACTCTATGACCTCACTTATATAAAAAGACAAGAAAAGGCAAAGTTTATTAGTGGTTACCAGGGGCAGGAGGGAGAGTAAAAAGGGGGTTAACAGTGATGGGAAAATCACATTGATTAAGGGTAGGGTTGCACAGTCAACTGTTGTAATTGTTGTCTATAGGTCCTACACCTGTAAAAAAGAGTAGCTGCTGAGGCTGCTTATGTACAACCAAATACCTCATGGAATTGTATCTGGTTCCTTGGTTTGGAAGTTTAGCGTTATGGTTTCATGGGACTTCTCGGTTAATTGTCCTAATAATGTAGTTAAAGCTTCTGATCTACCTCCTAGTTCGTTGCATAATGCCTAAAGTCTTCAAGTCGCCATTCAAGGAATGACCATTGGTCTCTATTATTTGCCTGGAGGAACAGTAGAAAAAGTTAGAGTCAGTGATACTGCATGGTTTAAAATCAGGAAAGGCGTGCGTCAGGGTTGTAAACTTTCACCATACTTAATCAATCTCTATGCCGCGCAAATAATCCGAGAAACTGGACTATATGAAGAAGCATGGGGCATCAGTGTTGGCGGAAGACTCATTAACAATCTCTAATATGCAGATGACACAACCTTGCTTGCTGAAAATTAAGAGGACTTGAAGCACTTACTGATGAAGATCAAAGACTACAACTTTCAGTATGGATTACACCTCAACATAAAGAAAACACAAATCCTCACTAGTGGACCAATAAGCAACTTCATCATGAAAGACTGAAGTTGTCAAGGATTTCATTTTATTTGGATCCACAATCAACACCCATGGAAGCAGCAGTCAAAAAAAATCCAACAACTGACTGTACTGGGCAATTCAGCTGCAAAAGATCTCTTTAAAGGTGTTGAAAGTAAGCCACTTTGAGGACTAAGGTATGCCTAACCCAAATCATACTTTCAATAGCCTCACATGCATGGGAAAGCTGGACAATGAATAAGAAAGACAGAAGAACTGATGCCTTTGAATTGTGGTGCTGATGAAGAATAATGAATATACCACGGACTGTCCAAAGAACAAACAAGTCTGTCTTGTAAGAAGCAGAGCCAGAGTACTCCTTGGAAGTGAGGATGGCAAGACTTTGTCTCATGTACTTTGGACATGTTATCAGGAGGGATCAGTCCCGGAGAAGGACATCATGCTTGGTAAGGTGGAGGGTCAGAGAAAAAGAAGACCCTCAATGAAATGGATTGACACAGCGGCTGCAACAATGGGCTCAAACACAGCAACAACTGAGAGGATGATATAGGACCATCATTCTGTCATACGTAGGGTCTCTATGAGTTGGAATCGATTCAACAGCACCTAACAACAACATGGAATGTGTGGCTAATTGTCCCCATGAACAACTACCTTCTTTGCCACAAGACCAGAACAACTGGATTGATGTCCAGCTACCATGACTAAACATTTTGATCAAAGATTCTACAAAAGATTCCACAAAAGATTCCTGATCAAAAGGGGGGAAAAGTAGAGCAGAATTTCAAATTCACATGGGCTCTAGACTCTCTGGAGCCATGGAGGCTGAATGAACCCCTAAAACTATTACCTTGAGCTAACCTTTAAACTTTAAACCAAAAATATCACTTGAAGTTAACCTAAAACCGAACAATAGTTTAACTAGTAAAAAGGTCTGCCTTAAGCATTGTGCTCTTTAAAGAACTATCTATTATGGGATCAAATTGACAAAAGCAACTCGAAAGATTAGATAGGAACCTTGGGGGCAGTGAGTTTATGTTAATGAGGAGGAAATAAGTCAGAAAAGGAGGGCGAAAATGGTTGCACAAGTCAAAAGAACTTAATCAATGCCATTAAATTGTATGTGTAGAAACTGTGAATTGGTGTATGTTTTGCTGTTTATATTCTCAACAACAAAATAAAATTTAGAAGGAAAAAAAATCTTAACGAGAATACCAGAAGCTACACTGCACTGTGAACCAATTAAAAAAAAGAAACTAAACCTGTTGCTGTTGAGCCAATTCCGACTCACAGCAACTCCACGTTAGCACTCTTAAAAGTTCTATCAAGGGTCTTAAAATTTCTGAAACCCTATGACCCAAGCGTTATCATGCCTAGGAATCAATTATAAGAAATATTTTAATAAATTTTAATAATAATAATTTTAGCATATAGCCAAACATTTATGCACTGATGTTAGTACTTCAGAAAATTAAAAAAAAAAAAAAACTTAATGTCTAAGAATAAAGACTAGCTAGCTTAACTAAGAAATGACCACACACTGAAATAGTCTCAAATCAGCACACTTTAAATTTCTAAGGTCATTCATCCTCAAAAACAATTACAGTTCTCAATGCTCTAGACCTGCTCCAAGTCCAGTGTGACAGCAGACCACTGTTGTTAGTATTTTTGATGACACGGGGAAATGTTTATGATATAAAGATATAAAGTTAGGCAATTAAAAAAAAGATATAAAACAGATTTTCAGGATTATCTCATTAATCAGAAATGATAAAGAAAAAAACAAAACAAAAAAGATTGGAAGGGATGTGCCACAGTACTTTGGACAGCTGAACTTTTCAGTGTTTCTACTTTTCTCTATTTTTCTAAATTTCTAAATGTTTTCAATGGCTGTTTATTACTTAATAAGCAGAGAGAGAAAGTAAAAACCTGGGAGCAAAAATACATCCACTGGGTTTATCATTTACCAAAAGCAATCTCACTGAATTAGGAAGAGCAAATTATCAGATTGCTCAGGGCTGAGAAACAAATGAAACCTAGACAAACTAAACATACATAGATGACACTTAGAAAAAGATACGTAGGACCATATGAACAATTCCAAAATTGGCAATATGTACCAAAATATGAAAATGCACATACCCTTTTATTCTCCTAATGAGCAGAACAAAAGTTTTTTTTTACCCAACAAAATTCACATTCTAAAATCAGAGAATCTCAAGTTGAAAACTCTGCCACATCAAATGGTTTTAATTAAGCCCTTAAATTCTTACATATAAGAATTATGGCAAAGACTGAATGAACACATCAACCCATTTTAAATAAGTTTCTAAGATTATTCACCTTCAAAAAAAGTTATAGTTCTGTGTGTTCTGGAACTATTCCAAATTTTAGAATGAGTAGCATATCGCTAAAATTAATTAAAAAAAAAAACTATTACTGCTTGTTAAAGAAGTCCACATCAACGAAATAAAAAATAGTATCAACTGTTGTGTCTGACAGCTTTTCCCAATTATTTCATGGGATGCTGATGGGTATAAATCAAAATAAAAGAGTGGATGTCCCTTAATGAAATAAACTGAAGAAATGCTAGGTTAAGCAGGTTTCTTCATGTAAGAGCCTTTTGTTAATGTGCATAGTAATCTCTGAGGTATTGTATTTTCTAAATTTAAGCTTAAAAAATAAGTGATTCTATATCCTACAGTGAATTTGGTTACCACTTGATTGGAAAGGGAAAGAGTGGCTTCCAGGATGATAGTGTGATAGTGTGCTTGGGTAAATGATATCATTCATCGATAACGGGAATAAACAGGAGACAGGGCGGTGATCTGTGCAGGAGAGGCATCCAGAAGGCAATTATGTGAGTCTGGAACTAGGAGAGAAGGCAGGGACACAAACACATTTTATTAACGTCAGCATGTAGGTGTCCTCAAAGCCTTTACTATGAATGCCATCACGCAGAGGGTGTTTTCTGTTTTTAGTTAAGGTGCCTTGAGCTCAAGAGCTAAGTCTTAAAAATGTACCATTAATATCCACGGCATCATTTATTTGTTTACATATCTGCTACCTCCCCCAAATGAAATGTACTTCTTGATTCTTAAGGACATGAATTATGTAATTTATCCTTGTAGACAGAGTACCTATTACAGTACCTGGTAAAGCAAATCCTAGCTAAATGTTAGTCACACAAATGAGCTGTTGTCTTCTAAACATCCAAAGACAATTTAATTTTATCTCCTTTATGTTCTAATTATATTTTTTAAAACATACAAAAAGAACCCTAAAATTAAACACCTATATACACACTTATGTGAGTTACACCAAAGTCTGACTTTAGCTTGGTGTTCAGTCAAAATCTATTCTTAAGCTCTGGTTTCTGACAGACTAATTAGCCAATGCCTTTCTATCCCCGAATCAACGGGATGGTATGAAAGAGTAACTCAGGATTACATCTAACCAGCATAACACAATACCACGAACAATGCCTGGTGAAAGCAGAAGCTTTCAAGTATGCATAAGCATTCTATTGGCTGAAGAATAATAAACGTGAACACAGTTAGCTAGTACAGGAGCTAACCCCTCCATTAATTAATGATGATTACAAAAAGTATTAATTGTTTAACATAAAATTAACTTTCAAATTGTTAAAACGGGAAATATACCAACAGCTAGTACATGTATTTAAGAGAGTGCTAGATCTTTTTCTCTTATATGCCAAAAAAATTTGGTAATTTTTAATTAATACAATGTCAAGTAAGAGATTGGATTACATTGTAAATCTGATTCATCTTTGTTCAATTTTTCTTGTGTTCTAACATTCATAAAATTAACCAGATAACCTTTATAAACTGTATTAATTTAATTCTATTGAGGCCGTCTTTCAAGAAAAAGGAATAATTGAGAATCCTTCATATTTTGAGGATAAACTAGAAGTATCAACTTTGCCACCTCAAAATTTCATGAGGAGAATCTCCAATATCAATACTAGCCATGGATAGATCTACGAGATCCCTCAAAGATACTGTGTCCTGTACTGACCTCAGTTGAAAGTGAGCATCTACTTGGTATAGTCAATGTGCAGTAAAGTGCCCAAGGAACAATCCGGGAGTGGGGACAGTGCTGAGAAACTGTTCCTGCACCAAAAGGTCAAGCTTATAAAATCTGAAAGCAAAAAATTTTCATAAAATTCTAAAAACTTTCTGTAAATATCCCTACTGATTTCTCTCTAATGATCGTATTCAGCCCTGGCATACTGTTGACCTTAACGAGGCCCTCAGAAAGAACGCATAATCGGTGTACTTCTAATACATACAATCAAATACATACGTACACACGTGTCCATGTAGAAGAGAGAGACACAGTCGGGAGATGATTATTACTCAATTACCTTTGACTTAAAAAAAGACTCACCATCAGCTTCTTACAGACAAGTCCCTCATGATTGTTAAAACAGTTTATCTATAACTCAATTCACAAACATATTCAAGCATGTTTCTCCATATGAAATGGTACACTCAAAACATTAAATTTTAAAATCCTACTTTAACATCAAAAACGGTAACTTTTTCCTTTTGGAAAACATGTATCACCAAGAACAAGAACGGATCACAAAAACTTTAACAGCTATACCAACAATGTAACTGGATACCTATTCAAGATTCAACATTCACGTAGTTACTTCTCTTCCAGTTAAAGGCCACATTTTCAGACATTAGTTCATAACCAAGTAAGACCTACGGACTCTACAAATATAAATCACTTGGTTCATCAGAATGCCTCACTATCTGCCTGATTCTCAAGAACCTACACGTTTAAACGTTATTTAGAGTTTGAACAGAGCCATATATGTAATAGCCTCCATTTTTCCACGTACAAATAAGATCACCTCAATTAATTATAAAGCAATAAAAAAATATTCTTTCAAGAGCACCTTCACACTGTTTCTCCTATATAAATACAAATGGCAAAAGGGAGGGAGGGACCAAGAAAGGAAGGGAAGAGGGACAGAGAGCTGAGAAAGGCAAGGGACAAGTAAAGAAAAACCAAAATCCCAGACACAGATTTTCTTAACGAATCAAACAACTGCATGGAATACTATTAATATTCTGAGCTTTATTAAAGATACATTACTAACATCTACTCCTCATGCCTTTAAAAGATTTGCTATATTCTAATAAGGATTTGCAGGAGACATTCATTCAACCATAAAGGTGGATATTTATTTTATTAACAGAAATAATTCAATTTCCACCAAAGCATTAACCAACCATCCACTTTTAAAAGCCTCAAGCACCAGCAATCAGTATATTCTATTTCTACTAACACCACTATAAGTCACTGATTATCAGACAATCTGAGTCCCAAAGCCAAGTTTAATAAATATCCCAGCTACCTTCGGCATTTACTGATCTAAATAATCTCCCCCCGCTCAACACACACATACTAATGGATATTTATCAAAAACCAGGCCGTTCCAAATATATCATCAGTCCCCACATTCTCTCAGACAACCATAGTTTTACTGTATTTCAAAACATGAGTCACCTGTATGCATCGTCTTCTTTCAAGTCTCATATCATCCTGATGGGGTGGGGGGAGGGAGGGAAGAGTCCAGCAGCAAAACTATAACACTGTGTGAAGAAAAACAGATTATGATAAGAGATAATGATGCAAGACAATTACCCCTAATTGAGGAATATCTCACGTAACTACAATCCCCAAAACATACAGATATAAGTACTCCATATTTTCAAAATGTTTACTAACACTGAGTTATGCTTACTTGAAAATTTTCCTTAGCCTTCATTAATCAAAATCAATTTTGTGTGTATAAAAAAAAGTATTTGTCAGGAAGAATAAAAACAGTTTTTAAATGTGCGTGCTACCAACAAAATCTTCAAGCATTTCTAGGTATGGAACAAACACTGACTTATTCAGCTATTCTATTATTAATGTTAAAAAAAATCTACATTTTGTAATCTCCATCAATTTGCGAATCAATACAAAGGTGAGTTAACTTTTCATAGTGACTTACTATCAAAGCAGGCAACGAAGGTTACTTTACAGGAAAGACAACATGTCAATCTAGCAAAAGTTATTTGTAAATTAAGTACTGAGACACTTCTCAGAACTGTTTCACTAAGTCTATATAAAAACCCTCCTGCTGTCAGAGTGGCTTCTCTTATTTACTGTAATTCTTTTACAGTACTTTCTACTTAGTGCTTCCACTGCTATTCCATGATTGACCAACAACTTTCATAATAGCCGAGGAGAAAGTGAAAGCAACCTCATCACTGTTATCGACTAAGAGCAAACGATAGCAGCCAAAGAGACAAAGTACAGGTTAAAATCTAATTTATAAATGGGTAGAATTGAAAAATTTATTTTTAAAACTGATACTGTAGATTTAATAACTACTCCTAATGAAGAAATTTTGCTAAGACCAGGCTAGTCAAAAGAACCTTTTGATTCCAAAAGATATTACTAAGGACCATGCAGGGGGAAAGTAGTACAGAAAGTTATCCAATTCTAGATTCTTCAATTACCTGGACAAATTCTACGTTGTTCACCTTTGTCTCAATCCTGATGCCTATAATCCTCTAAATTTTACATTGTGGCATCCCAACCATTCTGCTTTATATTTAATAGTTGCTTTCCAAAAGTAGTTCTATGCTCCTAAATTACCAACCAACGTTTCAATGGCCTCAGTGTAGTTCTTTTGAGGTGTTAGGAAGAAATCAACCGTACTGAAATAATCCACACAAATATTTGCAATTTTCAATGAGGATGGTAAGCCTGTTGCTGTCGAGTCAATTCCAACTCATAGAGGTCCTACAGGACAGAGCAGAACTGCCTCATAGGGTTTCCAAAGCTGTAATATTTGGGACATCATGCTTAGTGAAGTACAGGGTAAACAAAAGAGAGGAAGACCCTCAACAAGATGGAGTGACACAGTGGCTGCAACAATGGGCTTGAGCATACCAACAATTGTAAGGATGGTGCAGGACCGGGCAGTGTTTCGTTCTGTTGCACACAGGGTCGCTGAAAGTCAGGGCCAACTTGATGGCACCTAACTAAAACAATCTTTACAGAAGCAGACTGCAGCATCTTTCTCCCTCAAGGTGGCTGGTGGGTTCAAACCACCAACCTTTCAGTTAGAGTGCTTTTACCATTGTGCCACCAGGGCTCCTTATAAGGATGCTAATTAGCCCAAATGAACCCTCTAATTGGTAGAATTCCAAGTGGTGTTGCAAAATAAAATACTACTCAGGCAGTCTGAAGAAAAACATTTGTAGGCAAGTGGTTACATACATTTGAATCTATATTTATCACCCAAAACTATTCTCTGCTTTCACTTATTTCTCCTTCTACTTCTGAACTCCTAGGTTCTTTAAAATCTCCAAGTGTATACGTCAAATAACAGCAAGAGCAGGCACTTCATTGGAAGAGAAGCTCAGGGACTGAGGCTTAAATGTATAAATCATTTGAAAATTGGGAACTGCCTACATCTGAAATCAACTATAATCCAGAATCCACTTTTCAAGAACTACATTCCCAGTTAGGATACTGCTATGGCTTCAAGTAAAACCCTAGACAAAGGTACCCAATTTTTTGAGTGGATGGTTGGATAGATGGATGAGTGGTCAAACGTTGCTATCTGCTGTCAAGTTGATTCCAACTCAGAGCAAACCCATGCGTGCAGAGTAGAACTGCTCCATAGGATTTTTAAGGCTATAGGCTTTCGGAAGCAGATCACCAGGTCTGTCTTCCAAGGCACCTCTGGGTGGGTTCAAACTGCCAACCTTTTGGCTAGTAAACAAGCGCTTAATCATTTGCACCACCAGGGACTCCTGGATAGACTTTAAAATTCTCTTAGTTTTATTTACAAAAATAATCAATAATTAGAAAATCTAGATTAAATGATTTTTACTGTAAAGACCTACTTTTCTAGGAATTTTCTCCCCTAGAAATGGTCTGTCTTAAAAATTCTAGTATGGATCATGGAGAAAGAAAATAGCTATGAACTATATATAATCAAGTTCTTCAAGCTTTCAACATCATATTCTACCTATAAAATATCACAATATTAGAATGCTACCACACCTTGTCAACTTTAATGGTTTCAGCAGAAATAGGTATTATTCATATACTTCATAAGAAGCAAAATCAATTAAGATGTTAGAATTCTTTTTATTTTATTACAAGTTATAAAAAATTAGCCAATTTACTTCATTACGGTTTGAAATCCAAAATCTAAAGGTAAGGAACTTGCATCAAAATTGCCTGACCCTAAAACTGACACCTCTTAGAAATGTCATCCATTAATCACTATTCATCTCAAAAGCACCCTTCAGCAAAGGATGAAGTGTCTCCACAAGTCACAGAATTTGCTGCCGACACAGGTAGCAACTAACCATCATAAACTGGGTAATAATAAACTCCAGAATGCTTGACCTTAGATTGTTTAAATAAAGATTCTAGGGATTATTCATTCCATATAGCCTTCAGGCTAGTCCCTTTTCAAGAAAAAATTGCTTATACCAGGTCACAGTTTTACGACAATAAGTAGATAATACCAAACACTAAATGTGCCTGGCAGACAGATTGTAGATACAATATCCTTTCTAAAAAAGCTTTAAAATCCAGTCATATTTTTTAATTTTTCTGAGAAAACTTTGCAATGCATTCTACCTCCTCCGCTCCCCGATCTCAAATGGAATCATTTAAAAATTAGGCTCCCCATCTCAAATGGAATCATTTAAAAATTAGGGAGCAAAATGTAGATGCTAATGAAAAGCATCTACTAGCCTCACCATAAGAAGGTCCATAATCGTCAACACATCTTTTATAGTATGTTTTAGCTCACATTTTGCTGAAGGCAATACAATGGTCTATGAACAATCCAGGAACTGAGTTTAAGTCATTTTTTAAGCTAAACTTGCAAACCATTTTTTTAGTTGCCTCAAAATCACTGCATAAAATTAACCCACAGCATATCTTCAGAGGAAGTAGAATTTCAACAAGCTGTCTGAATTTAAGCACATGGTATACACTCAGGTATGGGTCAGATAATCTCTGATTAAAGGATATGGTTTTATTTCAAAAACTAAGTGGAAGTACAGTTTTTTATTTATTATTATTCCTTTAATGTACACATTACAGATATTCTCATATGTATTTCACAACTTAAAAAATTTAACCCATGTGAAAAAATAAAACATAATGCACAATTTAAAACTACAATTTAAAGAGCTGGAAAATGCCAGTTAAAAATAACTGCAAAAAAAAGACAGGGTACAAAAATGAAATCAAGGGAAGACAGATTTAAAACGTAATTCCATGAATTAAAATTACAATGATTATTATATATTACGCCTATCGTTTCTTATAAACTTTTGCTCATTTACACTAACAGATTAAAGTGACAGAAGAAAATGTTTTCTTCAATATAAGAATTTTAGCAATATTCTAGAATTATAATAAAGGAGTCGAGGGGAAAAGAAAATAGGAAAATGTTGATTCTCATGCCTAACCCACAAGAAAAAAAAAAAACGTATAATTCTAATTCCTAGTAAATGGTCAAATGACATACAGAGAAAAAGCTCCTACACTAATTGGGGATTTCAAGCGAAAACCTAAGAAGCAAGAACATCTATCACCCCTTCCCCAAATTCCCTAAGAAACAATCACAGTTTTTAAAAATAAATAAAGCAAGAAGCACAAAACTTTAGAATGTGATATCACACCAAAACTATGAGTAAAACCATAGGGAAAAGAACCCTTGCAGAATGCTTACTATGCACCAGCCACCCAGCTGAGACACTCTACAGATGCTGACACATTTAATCTCCTGACAGCTCTACAGCAGGCAGTGCTGCTGCCATTTTATCACTGGGCAAATGAAGGGTCAGAGAAATTAACTGGCCTTAAGGTCATAGCTTGTGAACTCTGGTCCCCCACGCCAGAGTTCACCATTCTTCCACACACCAAGACGCCTCTCATAAAGACCACAGAAACGGTTGTGAGATAAATCATAATAAAGATGCAGGAATCCACATGTGTCTGAGTCTGATTTTTGACCCTGTGCTCACTCTTTAGGAACCCTGATGGCACAGTGGTTGCCTGCTAATGGAAAGGCTGATAGTTCAAATCCACCAGCTGCTCAGGAGCAGAAAGAAGGGGCAGTCTGCTTCTGTAAAGATTTACAGAAGTTCTATTGCCCTACAGGGTCTTTATGAGTCAGAACTGACTCGATGGCAGTATGTTTGGCTTTGGCTTGCTCACTTTTTTGCCTTACCCATCCCAAACATGAAAAAAAATAAAATAAAAACGAAAGCTCAAAAGAAGTAAATTAACCGGTAAATGCATTTTCGTTTAGGAGAATGGAACACTAGTTCTCCTCAAAGGTTAGTCTAGTAGAGAAGTTCTGACTCTGGCATGTAACAGACGGCTACCAGCATACTTAAAAGGAGACAAACTGAAAAGAAGGTAAACCTGATAGCAGATGACTCATTTTTGCACTAAAGCCTTGGACAAGACAGAAGAACATTAAGGATTATAAACCTGGGTTTTGGGTTATACTATCCCCATGGCATCGTGGAGGTAGGAATAGGGGAGATATATGTGCTAAAGGCAATAGCAACATGCGATTTCTCATGAAATTCCATGAGAAGAGCTGATATAACCTGAGTAAGCACTAAGGAGAACGGTCAGGCACTAAGACCTGCAGAGGTTAAAATAAAGGCTGCCCAGAACTTCTGCTCTCCCAGGCACCAAGTTACTCAGCCTCTCCGAAACTAGGCCTGGGCTCAAATAAGATAAAAGTAGGTACAGCATATTTGGACACACCAACAAACACAGCAAATCAGGAGGGAAATGCCTCAAGTACACATTCTCTGTAACAATGTATATAACACACTGACAAATATATTTTTAAAAACTGCCAAGGGAGAGACTAAAAAGTTTCCAGGGGCAAGCTATAATCAGTAAGTACACACTAATTCAAACTATGTAAACTGCCACTGATATTTCATTTTGCTTGCTATTCTGTCTTCCTTTAGTGAATGTGAAAATACTTATAAATGATTGGCAAAGGTTTATATCAACCGTCAAGTCTATCAACAAATTTCTATCCTCTTGTATTTTGAGTTCTTCAAGCATGAATCCTCAGACCACAAAACTTTTCAGTAACCTAAGCAGGACCAGGCAGTGTTTAGTTCTGTTGCGTCACAATGAGTAGGAACAGACTTGATGGCACCTGAAAACAACAACCTCCCACTGCTGGGAAGTGACCACTACATATAAGGTCCCTATGA
Source organism: Elephas maximus indicus (assembly GCF_024166365.1). Classification (NCBI taxonomy): domain Eukaryota; kingdom Metazoa; phylum Chordata; class Mammalia; order Proboscidea; family Elephantidae; genus Elephas; species Elephas maximus. Next base: position 219,151,225 of record NC_064820.1, on the reverse strand, counting down.
TAGGGTTGGAAACCCTAGTGGCGTAGTGGTTCAGTGCTACAGCTGCTAACCAAGAGGTCAGCAGTTCAAATCCGCCAGGCGCTCCTTGGCAACCCTATGGGGCAGTTCTACTCTGTCCTATAGGGTCACTATGAGTCGGAATCAACTCGACAGCAGTGGTTTACAATAGGGTTAAGGAGCTCTGGTGGTGCAGTGCTTAAGCAACCAGCTATTAAACGAAAGGTCAGCGGTTGGAAACCACCAGACGCTCAGTGGGAGAAAGATGCAGCACTCTGCTCTGTAAAGATTTACAGCCTTGGAAACCCTAAGGGGCAGTTCTACTCTGTCCTATAGAATCCCTGTAAGTCGGAATCAACTTAGTGGCAATGAGTTTGGTTTTGGGGGGGTTTTTTGTTGTTTCGTGTAACAGAGTCACTACGAGTTGGAATCGACTCAATGGCAACAAGTTTGATTTTGTTTGGTTTATAACAAGCAGATCCAAGTTCCAGAAAGCTCATTGCTAATACAGTTGATTCAAAGTCAATATTAAGTACAGAATTAAACACATTTTTATAAAGCTGACTTGCCTCTCCCTAGAGTGCTAGGCTCACATTTCCAATAGCCCAGTGAACCAAACTTGAATCTCCCATTTATTACTGTTTCACTCCATCTGTGGTATCTTTAAAGAGCACTGTTCTAAATATTTTACTTTAATTCACTTCATCACATAAGGTAGGTGGCACTGTTAGTCCCATTTTACAGGTAAGGAAACAACGGCTCAGAAAGCTGAATTAAGGCTGCTCCAAGTCACACCTGACTAAATGTGGAGTCAGGATTCAAACCCAAACAAACTGACCCCAAAGCCACTACTCTCAGGCACCAAATTCAACTGAATTTATAATCTCCTCACCCTTTGCCACAACTCAAAATGAAAGGAGAGAAAGACCAGGGAGACCAGGAAAAAAAAAAATTCACTTCCCACTCTTGGTTAAGGTTAAACTCTTGGTTTCACCATTAGCACAATTTCCCAAACTGAAACCCTAATCATCTAGAACTCTTTCCTCTTCCTTATCCCACATGCAATCCACAAATTCTTAAGGTGGATTTCACCTCAGAAATGTTTCAGACTGGCCTCATCTCTCCTCTTTCTTAGTTAAGGTCCTCCTCATTCTATTTGGACTCCCTGCTGAATCAAGTTTTCACCCATGCCAGACCATTTTCCATCAGAACTACATGCCTTAAAAGCATATCCAATCACCACTGTGTGAAATTATATTGTTCAGAAGCTAGAATTTAATAATGATAGTCTTTTCTTCGTTCGAAATTTAAAAATCCAAGTTTTTCTCCCATTGTTTCTATCTGAAATAAACAGGCTTAGACCGTTATCTGATTATAAAGTATCACATGATCATTATTAGAAAAAAATTAAGTGTAAAGAACGAAAGCTTACAAAAAATTCCACCACCCTAGAATATGTTTTGTTGTGGAAATCTTGCTCTTTTTTGTTTAGGTTTACATCTTTACATCAAGAATTTGTATTTGCATCATCATTTTTAGTAGCTACACAGTATTCCAATGCATAGATGTAAATTTACTTCCAGTAAATGCCTCCTGCAGGATATTTGGCTTGCTTCCAATTTTTCACCACCATAAATTTTGAACCTTGGAGCATGTTTCTAACCATCTACTAATAGGAATTAGGAGCAAAGTTATATGAACAAAATACCAAGGGCCAACAAGATTATTTCAACTGTTTTTTGTTGATGTGCATGCTTACAGATGTGATCTATCAACTACACATAACATACTCAAACTTTCTATTACTCAAATCGATCCTAGATTATAAGAGGAATTAAAAAGCAGTGTCCTGATCATCTCCAGATGCTCTGCAAATCAAAAAAGCTTGAGATTCAGTGCTCAGAGCTATCTATTGCTGTGTTCCCCTTGTTGACCTGAAACTCGGGGGGTAATCTGAGTCATGTACATGCCCCCTCAACACACAGTATCTAGCACACAGAAAGGACTTAAGATGATTAGGTTAAATCAACAGCTGCAAGCCCTTCTCATAAGTTATTTGCAAGAAATGCATTCCAATTTCCAATAATCAGGAAAACCACTGTGTTCCCACCTCTCGGATAGCACCGACTTTTCTAATTAGGATGGTCTAAAGTATAATACATGCATACACACCCATATGCTGAATTGGTTATAGGTACTTTTATGTATAATTATATATAACTTTATAAACCACTACTTTTAATTATCCTTACATTTCAGAAACACAGAAAAATAGCAAGGCCCAGAAATAACCAAATAATGTCATTAACAGCTTAAATTTTCCTCCAACAAGCCTATTACTTTACTAAGAGTAGTAAAATACATTTAGTTTTACTTATTTTCCTTGCTATATTTTGGTGAAACCTACAAAGAAATGATACCTTCTTAAAAATTCTTCAAATTTGGTCTTGTATTTCCAAGTATGGGTTATTCTTCAACTATTCCGTGTTTCTTCCCCTACCTGTCATCCTTCTAGTTCTAACCTCAGGTGTTAGCTCCAGTTCTAGCCCCTGGCCCCTCGACTCATATCTTTACACATTCTCTTTCCCTCAGAAAGAAGTATGTTCAAAGCTTTGTTCTACACTAATAGTTTCAAACTCTGTTCTTTCTCTACTCTAACCTTGCACTCAATATCCAGTCCAACGACCTGCTGGCAGTGTCTGCCCACAGTGCCGCTTGACTACCTCCAGCCGACCCAGTGCCGTCGACCTCAGTCGCTAAATCAACAGCGCATCCTCATCGCCTTCGCTTTGCGACCACCTGTCTAGCTTCCCATCCTGTCCCCTGCACCACCATACTTCAGTGACCTCGGCAGAAGCGGTGGACTTATCTACTCTAAATGGTCTGACCAAGTACTCTCAATTTTCAAAACACCTCATGGTTTCTATTTCTCTCCATGCCAGCTATAATCACCTTGGTCCAGTCTTTATTACACACCTAGATATCACAGATGCCTCCTAAAATTAAGCATCTCTCAGGCCTGATGATATCTCAGAAACAAAAGGAGAGGTTTCTAAAACTGCAGATTCTAGGCCCCACCACCAAAGATCCTGGCTCATCCATCAGGAGGCATGGAGAAGAGCCCAAGGACCTACATTTTTTTTTGAAGCACTTCCAGATGATCCTTGAGCACAGCCAGGTTTTGGGAACTGCTGTGCCTTTTCAAAGGCAGCTTAGCTGACCCCTTTTTCCTATTCATTCTGCATATATTTGCCACATGCATCTTCCTTTCAACCTGGATTTAACCTCTTCAAAACTTAGGGAACCTTTTATTACATCTTATTTCCCTGAGCCAGAGCTCAGTATGGCATTCTATAAAGTGCCATCTAACCCTCTTCTGCACCAATGTTTACATGATTTCCCCCATCTGAAATGTGTCCCTTCTGTATCTAAATCCTACCCATCCTTCAAGACCGCCTCAATTCCCCTTTTGTCCAGGCGAGAGCCACCCTGGATTCACCTCTGTACTTCTAGAATACTCAGAGTAGCTACTACAAAATTTTACACTTAATTATCTACCATTATATTTTATAATTGTTTATGTTAGTTATATTTTCACTCCAATGATATTACCTACTGCTTGGCGAAAAGTATTACTAGGTCTCATATTTCTGTATCATAGTAGATGCTCAATAAACAGATTGACAGAGTAGTAACAACACAGAAAACAGTTTTATGTAGAAAAGCTGGGTTATAAAACAGTGTGCATACATCATAAAATCAGTTTTTTTAAAAATGAGAAAAATAGTTGTGTGTTTAAAAAAAAAAAAAAACCCAGGCAGGATAACTACAAAATTCAGACAGTAATTATCTCTGGAGAGAGGAACTGCAGGAAACTGTTATTCATATCTTCTGTATTTCCTAAATTTTCTAAAATGAACATGTATTTTGGGATAAAAACAAGTGTTTTAAATCTTAAGCTAGAATGTTCTTCATCAGTGGAAATACTGTAAACATGGCTGAAATGAGGTACCACCAGTAAGACTATCACAATTCAAATGTAGATGTCAACATTTCCATATCCCCTGGCCTCATCAGACTGGGGACCTTGCAAACCAATTATATACAGGCATGCCATTCCTTGAGCTGTCTAAAACCAAAAACCAAACCCGCCACCATCGAGTCAATTTTGATTTACAGCAACCCATCTACAGGACAGAATAGAACTGCCCCACAGTTTCCAAGGAGCTGCTGGTGGATTCAAACTGTCGACCTTCTGTTTAGCAGCCGAGCTTTTAACCATGTGGCCGCCAGGGCTCCTCGAGCTGTACAGATGGGAGTTTTGTTTTCTTGTTTTGGTTTGTAATTTCAGTCAAAACTAAAAACCTTAACATAGTATAAATGCTTTCTTATCTCCATATAAGACCAGAAGACATACAATAGGTAAGAAAACTGCAATTAGTATTAAAATAAATCTTAGACATAAAGTTCTGGAATAAACATTTAAGCATTCCCTTTCCTTAAGCAGAACATAATCCTAAATACAGGGAAATCTACCCATTACAAAGAGGGATTCTCATGATCAACTATGCCAAAAACTTTCAATCCTTAGATACTAATTATATCCCAAATTCCTCTAATTAACAACTTAAATTCATGCTGTTTTTTCCTGCATTCTGAAGAAAAAGAAAATAGCTACACATGGCCTACAAAACACTCTGCATACGCACAGACTTATTACTCTGCAGCTTCTTCTCCAACTGAACACCAAGTCTCTCAATCTTTCCTCCCAAATCTTATTAGCCAGTCTCCGTAAATTTTATTGCTCAAATCTCGTGCTCTGTTTCTCAGTTTATGACACCCAAATCTGTACACAATACACTTAAACATGAGCGTTGGCAACAGTAAGTATTGTTCTACAACCTTTTCTTCATTACATTCTTTAAACGTGTTAACTGTAGCACTGATCCACGTTCCAGCTGCAGTCTATTTTGCCTCATAATCAAATCTCTACTTTTAGGTGCCCACTTCAGTGAAATGATAGGAAATATAAAATTTATTTTCAAAAGTTGACAATTAAAAATAATAAGAAATTAGAAACAATAAAAATACTCAACATTACAGAAAAGGTGATATAAATTACAGTAAATCTACTTGATAAAATACTACATAATCATTTAAATTCTTTATATGATAAGTGCACTGCATATAAGAATGCAAAACCTTCCCCAGTCTCAGGAAAGTAAAATAAATGTACAGAAAAAATCTGGAATATATTTAATTATTAAAAACAAATGCCTTTGGTTAATAAAATTCTGGCTGATTTAAAAATTTTCTTCTTTATATCATAAATTTTATGATCGGGGAAAACAGTCCAAGAAATTCAGCTTCCATTTTAACATAAAAGTCACATCATTGTGGAATCTAGCTAAGGGCCACAACTATGAGAACCACCTCTAAGTATGTGTGTGCAATTTTTAAAACTCCAATATAGGTAAAAAGCTCATCATAATAAGATATTAAGGATGTCTGTTTCTTAAAACCAGTTAATATACTGCTAGGTGCCATCATCCAAAAGATCCAAAAAAAGATCCAAAAAACTGGCCACTCAAGGCCCTAAGTGATCCAGCTGGAGTGACCCTGCCCAGTTCAAGTCCTGGCTCTGCCACAGGACTGGGTGGATTCATGCAAAGTTCTTTACCCTTCTGTGACAAAGCTTCCTCATCTACAAGATGGGGGTAATCCCGTAGTTTGTTGTATTATCAGTGAGAAGGCCCAAATAAAAAGCATGCAAGAACATTTCACAGTTTAGTACTCGGTCCATGTTCTCTTCTTTATATAATACTTGATATTTTTATCATTACCTCCACCTTTTCAGTCTTTATCTCCTACTAATCACTGTCCCAGCCACAATGGACACTTTTTTGCTAAGACGAATCCATAAGCCTTCTTCATCTATCTCTCCCTATTAAGAGTGTGCTGAAAGCCCATCGCCAGTGCTTTTTCATGGGAAGCTTCCCACTAGTATTCCTTATAAACATGATTCCCTCCCTAAACCTTGTCATAGTATCGCTTATACCATGAAAGGAGGGAAAAGTCCCTCCATGACTGCATCTAGTCCCTCAAAGCGGGAAAAAAGCCATGTTCATCTCACCCTATAGAAGAGCCAGCTTCCTCAACAACAGCCAATTTTCACAAAGGGAAATAAAGAAGATCGTAATCATCAAACCAATTTGGCACCCACAATATCTCCTAATAGTTGCTCTGTTGAAAGAAGTCAAGTGGGCTGAAAATTTTACATAGATGAGATAATAAACACAGTTAATGGTACCTACAACCCGAGTGAAACTAGTCAGTTGCAAAAGGACAAATATTGTATAAGACCATTATTATAATAACTGGAGAAATAGTTTAAACACAGAAGAAAATATTCTTTGATGGTTATAAGAGGGGAGAAGAAGGGAGAGGGGAGAGGAGTTTTCACTAATTATTTTAGGTGAAGGGAAAGACAACACAATACAGGCAAGGTCAGCACAACTGGACTAAACTAAAAGCAAAGAAGTTTCCTGAAAAAATTGAACGCTTTGAAGGGGTGGGGTTTGGGGACCATGGCTTCAGGGGATATCTAAGTCAATTGGCATAATAAAATCTATTAAGAAAACATTCTGCATCCCACTTTGGAGAGTGGCTTCTGGGGTCTTAAACGCTAGCAAGCGGCCATCTAAGAGGCATCAATGGAGCCTGAAGCAAAGGAGAATGAAGAACACCAAAGACACAAGGTAATTATGAGCCCAAGAGACAGAAAGGGCCACATAAAGCAGAGACTGCATCAGCCTGAGACCAGAAGAACTAGATGGTGCCCGGCTACAACCGATGACTGCCCTGACAGGGAATGCAACAGAGAACCCCTGAGGGAGCAGGAGAGCGGTGGGATGCAGACCTCAGTTTCTCGTAAAAAGACCAGACGTATGTTTTAATGGTCTGAGACTTAAAGGACCCTGGAGGTCATGGTCCCCAGACCTTCGTTAGCCCAAGACAGGAACCATTCCCAAAGCCAACTCTTCAGACAGGGATTGGACTGGACTACAGGATAGAAAATGATACTGGTGAAGAGTGAGCTTCTTGGATCAAGTAGACACGTGAGACTATGAGGGCGTCTCCCGTCTGGAGGGGAGATGAGAGGGCAGAGGGGATCAGAAGCTGGCCGAATGGACACGAAAATAGACAGTGGAGGGAAGGAGCATGCTGTCTCATTAGGGGAAGAGCAATTAGAAGTATATAGCAAGGCGTATATAAATTTTTGTATGAGACTGACTCAATTTGTAAACTTTCACTTAAAGCACAATAAAAATTAAAAAAAAAAAAGAGCACCTACAACCTAATGGTGGAACAAATGGATTTGCTATGGTTTAGGTCTGTGACATAATCTAATGCAAATGGCACAAAATCTAGTATTTTTACTACAGGGGGTAATTTTTATATGAGCTAAAATACAGTTTACACAATTGTCAACTCCAGCCGTAACAAGATAAAGCTTGGGAATAGTCTGGATTTTTTGTTTATTTGTTTGTCTTGGCGGGGGGGGGGGGGGGGTGTTAAAATATCTTAAGAAACTATTTTCCATTAAATGTTGTTTTTAAATAAGTCACTAACAAAGATGTACCTACATAACCTTTTGATTTCTATAAAATTTTTAAAGAGGCATTCATTGTGTTAATAAATGTACAGTTGTGATGTGAAAATTCTAGGAGTTGGGGTGAAATTCCCTTTTAGGATGTCATCAGCTAGCTTTGCTGAATCAATAAAGCTCAAACTTCCTACTGCCAAAGTCCAAAACATAGACAGATCCCAGTACTAACTAGTTTAAGCAGCATTTTCTAGCCAATTTTTTTTTGGTGGGGGGATTACAAATGCTAAGAACTCCCCCCAAAAGCTTCCTTTTGCTGCCCCAAGTCATATTTTATTTTTGTCTTCATATATTCTCATTATAGCATATTCTTCGTCATATCCAATACAGATGAATTATACAATGACACAATTTTTATCAGATCTAGAGGTACAGGGTCTTTCATTTGGTTGAAATCTATCCTTTAATAGATGTGGGAACTGAGGTCTAGAGAGGTTATGGGCCTTACTTAGGATCACCTGAAAGGAACATAAACACTGAAAAAGTTTGATTATCAAACCAATGATAACACCAAAATAATATTCAATTGCCACCTTATACATTAATATAGTATATGTATGTATAACAAGATCATGAACATACTTACATAAAAATGGAAATGCTCAGGACAATATCCAGAAAGATATCAGTAAACCATTAGCAGAGTACCTCTGGTCAGAGTAAAGGGACTGAGAAGGTAGTCAGGTAGAAGTTGGGGGGAAGAACTGACAGAGGGGCAACCATACATTCTTCTGTATACACTTTAGTAACATATCAATGTGAACATACTTATGCCTATTCATACAGCTAAAAAATAATTTTAAATAGCTGCTTATATACAAATAATATTCTAAAAGTCAGATGGTATCATGACATGAATAGAGTTTCCAAAATCCATCATTTATTTCCTCTACAATCATGTGCTGACACTAGGGACATAAAGACACACTATCACTCCGCCTGCCCTCATGGAACTCACAGTTCAATATGGAAAACAGATAAAATCATCCCAACATACAACTACAAGCTGTGCTAAGTATTACAAAGAAAAGTACAGATTGCTGAGCAAGAATATCACGAGAGAAACCAATCTAGATTTGAGGAAGGACATTATCAAAAATAACCTTTCCAAGAATATGACTGGTGACACCTAATCTGTAGTCTGTAATAGTTCTTAAGCTCACAACTTTTTTAATTTCTAGGTCCATATAAAGAGTTGCTGAGAAGTTCAAAACTTCTGGGAAAATAATGGGTAAGTGCAGATCTGGACGTATCAAAGCTATTCAGCCAAGATAATAAAAGACTAAAAGAATGGTGAATGCATGCCTTACAATAATTAACCAAGTCTCAAAACGAAAGAATGAATCCACTTGCTCTCTGTAGTTTGACATGACAAGAACCAAAAGTAGAATGATACAGAAAAGCAAGTAGGGAATGAATAAAAGAACAAAGGCATCCAATGATGCAACAGTCATTTCACAATGTCAGCCCCCAGGCACTACACATTCTGCAGAGTCTGGGACCCAACGGGTCTAGCTTGACCATGATTCCAACACTAGGTGGGAAGCAGTGTTCCATTGCTCTAGAGCTCATCCATCTGGCTTGACTTTTTACCCAAAGGCCCATATCACTAAAACATGACTTAAAAAACGTCTGCCCCCGAATGAAAAACTTTTATGATCAGGGAAAAAGCTAAAATTTCAAAGAAATCATCCCTCCAATGAACCTGTTTTGTTTTTTTTGCCCTCAGATTCTGTACTCTCTGAACACGCTCATACCATGGAAGCTGTATTTTGGAATCTTGAAGTGGGGTATTTTTTACTGAACCCTTCAGAATGTATACATCCCACTTCACCATCCACTCCACCCCTCCTCACCTGCAGAATCCTAACTGGCTCTAAACACCACTGAAATAGGGACCTGATTGTATTACTCTTCATATTCCTCTGTGCATCTACAAAGGAGCTGTCTACCTCACAAGTATTGAAGAGTAATCCTTAAGATCTTGCTTCTGGCTGGAAAAAAAAAAAAAACTGGCACTGATTGGCTCTCCCACTATAAATAACCATAAAATTGCACAGAACATTTAAGCCAACTGTTTTCCGGCAAAAGATAAATGACAACACAAGGCTGTGGTCCCTAAGGGAAAGGGGTTACGATAGACCTGATTCTCTGGAGGCAATTTCTCAACATGGTGGAGGGAGCTAGAATCCAAGCAAAGCATAGTGATCCTACTGAAACGTGGAAGTAAAGATCCATAAGGAGAGGAGCACAAAAAAGGAGGAAGCTGTGCAGAAAAGGTTCTCCAGAAGTCTGTGTACAGTACCCATGAGTCCTTGGGTGAGGACTAGAGTGCACATGGACAGGGTGAGACCATCTGAGACTTAACAGAAAGTGATCGCTAAGAGGCTGGGAGCAGAACAGAGATGAGAGAATGAGCAAGCCTGGAGGATCTGGGAGTTCCTGCCCAGCCAAGGAAGTGAGATCTCATTAACACCTTCTGAAACATTCCCTTTCCATTTTGATGACTAAGGACCACACCCTAGAGTACACTCTACTAGAGACCAGGTTGAACCAGATGTTGGATTTAGCAAAGACTTAAGAAAATATGTACAAAACCTTAAAGGAATATATGGTCTTTAATACCGTGGACAGACAGGGTAGTTCAGCAGAAAAACGGCAACTACAAAAAAAAAAATTTTTTTTTTAATTCTAAAGCTAAAAACTGTAATAACTAAAATGAAAATTATACTGGATGGACTTAACAGCATACTGAAAATGACAGAAAATCAGTAAACTTGAAGACAGATCAATAGAAATTATCCAATCTAAAGAAGAGAGAAAAAAGACTACAGAAAAAAAATTAAGTGACCTTCAGAGACCTGATGGACAATATCAAATGTTCTAACACACATGTAAATAGAATCACAAAAGAGAAAAGTGGCATAAAAATATTTGAAGAAATCATGGGTAAAAATCTTCCAAATTATAACCACACCCAGGCACATCATAGGCAAACAATTTAAAACCAAAGATAACCAGAAAATCTTGAAAGTAGCCAGAGATGAAAAAAAAAGACACCATATACACAGAGAAACAAGGATAGTAATTTCTACTGACATCTCACCAGAAACAAGGGAGGACAAGGGACAGTGGAACAACATCTTTAAAGTGATGAACAAGAGAACTATCAACCCAGAATTCTATATTCACTGAAAATACCCAAGGAAAAACGAAAAAAAAAAGCAGACCTGCACTACAAAAAAGCCAAAATTAACTACTTAAAACAAAATATAACATAAGAAAAAATGCAGTCTAACAATGAACTTTCAAGTTTGATATAACCAATAAAACTTCAGAAAAGTATAATCATAATACTTTTCACTACTCTCCAGCAATCTGTGCCTTTTAACACAGTCACTAAATCCCTATATTGCTAAAATAGAAGTTCTAATAATTTATGTATCATTTCCCTAAACTTGGACTCACCATACCTATTCAACCTGTATGGTGAACAAATAATACAAGAAGCTGGACTATATGAAGAAGAACGGAGCATCAAGATTGGAGGAAGACTCATTGACAACCCGCAACATGCAGATGATACAACCTTGCTTGCTGAAAGTGAAGAGGACTTGAAGCACTTACTAATGAAGATCAAAGACCACAGCCTTCAGTATGGATTGCACCTCAACATAAAGAAAACAAAAATCCTCACAACTGGACCAGTGAGCAACATCGTGATAAACGGAGAAAAGATTGAAGCTGTCAAGGATTTCATTTTACTTGGATCCACAATCAACAGCCATGGAAGCAGCAGTCAAGAAATCAAAAGACGCATTGCATTGGGTAAATCTGCTGCAAAGGACCTCTTTAAAGTGTTGAAGAGCAAAGATGTCACCCTGAAGACTAAGGTGTGCCTGACCCAAGCCACGGTATTTTCAATGGCATCATATGCATATGAAAGCTGGACAATGAATAAGGAAGACCGAAGAAGAATTGACACCTTTGAATTGTGGTGTTGGTGAAGAATATCAAATACACCATGGAATGCAAAAAGAACGAACAAATCTGTCTCAGAAGTACAACCAGAATGCTCCTTAGAGGCAAGGACGGCGAGACTGCGTCTTACATACTTTAGATATGTTGTCAGGAGGGATCAGTCCCTGGAGAAGAACATCATGCTTGGCAGAGTACAGGGTCTGCGGAAAAGAGGAAGACCCCCAACGAGGTGGACTGACACAGTGGCTGCAACAATGAGCTCAAGCATAGCAGCAATTACGAGGATGGCTCAGGACCGGGCAGTGTTTCGTTCTGTTGTGCACAGGGTTGCTACGAGTCGGAACCGACTCAATGGCACCTAACCACAACACCTTTTATGGTACTTTGCAGTACCATAATTTCAACTACAACTCATTTCATGCCCTCTGAACCCTGAGAAGTACGGTAGCCAGGAAAGTATGATTACACACTTTCACATGTGAGCCAAATGAGCAGACTACCAAAGGCTTTGGTCCCCATACCACAGAGAGCAGTACCAGAATCACCCCGAGAGGCTTGTTAAACTCAGATTCAGAGACATAACCACCAGAATCTCCAAGAGGTAGGGCCTGAACCTATATTCTGAACAAGGGCTACAGGCAATTTTGACGCCTGGTCAAATCTGGAAGATTGTCATAAGAATTCAGAGTCCAAGAATACTGATGATAATTAAGAAGGTGCTTCCTTTGATTGGACTAGTTTACCAAAGTGAACTATGGGCTACTCCTCTGGAAAAGAGAGACATCACTTGTTATGAATGTGCACCTAAGTGTTCCTAAGGACACAAGGTAACTCAAAGATAAAATGACTCTTCACCTGGCTTGTACTTTGAGGAGACAAAGGTACAGTCCATTGGGGCTGTTTAATTTTATGTCTTTAAATAACTTCAAAACTTGTCTTTCAATGTATTTACCGTTTTAACCAATCACAAGCCAAAACAATTGACTATCTCTTAGTATTAATTCCACAGCTTTTGGTAAACAAAAATGTCACGCAAAACATTTCCCCTAAAAAGTATACTAAGAAAATTAAATAGCTTCATATATACTATTTGTGGCAGAGATAGCTAGTTATCTCCCCATCTTTAATTGTAAATTAACTCCAGTCAGCCTCCCTTGCAAATGTGTATGGCCCCAGGGTCTAAGTTCTCAGGGACAAAATGTTGTAGGCCTCTTCTCTGCCTTAAGACACTAAGCAAACATCCTCCTCTGTCTCTTTACCTTCCTGTGAGCTGGTGCAAGGAACACACAGATGTGGATGTACCCAGTACTTAGGTAGAACAACATGATGAAAGAAATCTGTGTCTCTGAATAACCAAGTATGAGTCAACCCACCAACCAGGCCATTCACATCAAGACTTATTCTATGTTCTCAAAGCCATTGGAATGCTGGATGTCTGTTACAGCAGCTTAAGTGCTTACCCGGATATACTACTGTTTACAAGATGACTGGAACTAATTCCCTCTTACTAACTGCCATCAGGTGAGGCCATTTCTAATAATGTGCTCACAATATCTGGTAACAGAATTTGCATCCTGAAGGGCTCTTAAAAATCACCTACCAAATCCCTCAAGTTTATAGCCAAGGATACTAAGTAGAGATAGATTAAAAACATGGCAGGTAGAACTTAAATGAGATAGGCTAATGTATAGAGACCAAAGCTCGTTAGTAGTTAACAGGGGTAGGAGGGAGGAGGAAAGAGGCAATCACTGCTTGGGGGGGGCGATGAGTTTCTGCTAATGGTGGCGAAATAATCTGTAAAAGGACAGTGGTGACAGTTGCACAACATGATGAATAATTGTACATGCAAAAACTGTTGAATTGGCAATTGTTTTGTTATATACTCTTATCCCTGCACCCCCCCCCACAAATACACACCAAAAAAAATGGCAGGTAGAAAGAACGCTGTACCCCAAGTCTCTTAACTTCCCAGTTCGTTTTTCCTTCCATATTATGCTACAGACTAGTTTCTAAAATCACCAAAAAGAAAATTACATTTTTTTAGTAATCTTTTAGATTAATTTCACTCATTGATTCAACAAATCATCTACCCCAGCACCTGTCAATTGCCAAGCAATGTGTTGTCAAATGAATGCGGATTTAGAGGCTATTATGAACTGTGTCCCCCCAAAATGTGTATCAACTTGGCTAGGCCATGATTCCCAATATTATGTGAGCATCCACCATTCTGTCATCTGATGTGATTTTCCTATGTGTTGTAAATCCTACCTCTATGATGTTAATGGAGCCCTGGTGGCTCAGTGACCAAGAGCTTGGCTGCTAACCAAAAGGTCAGCAGTTCGAATCCACCAGTCGCTCCTTGGAAAACTTCCGGGGCAGTTCTACTCTGTCCTATTGGGTTGCTATAATCAACTCAACAGCAACTGGTTTGGGTTTTTGGTTTATGATGTTAATGAGACAGGATTATCAAGTTATGTTAATGAGGCAGGACTCAATCTAGAAGATTAGGTTGCATCTTGAGTCAATTTCTTTTGAGATATAAAAGAGGGAAGTGAACAGAGAGACGGGGGGACCTCCTACCACCAAGAATGAAGAACCAGGAGAGGAGCTAGTCCTTTGGACCCAGGGTCCCTGCATTGAGAAGCTCCTAGATCAGGGGGAAGACTGATAACAAGGACCTTCTCCCAGAGTCGACAGAGAGAGAAAGCCTTCCACTGGAGCTGGCACCCTGAATTAGGATTTCTAGCCTCCTAGACTGGAGAGAATAAATTTGTTTGTTAAAGCCATCCACTTGTGGTATTTGTTATAGCAGCACTAGATAACAAAGGCCTTCATTTTCTGGCTATACTAGGCCTTTAACTCTCCTAAGCCTGGGCAAATTACACAGAAAATGAAACAAGTACAAAGAACACTACCTTAAGGTACGTAAAAATATTCAAATCAAAGTTTGAAAGTTTTCTTTACAGAAAGTAATACATTGGAAATCCTCCAAAAAACTGTCCTCCAAAAAACCCTCATCCCCAAAAAGCATTTTTATTTGCACCCAGCCCAAAGCAAAGCAAGCAGCCAGCATGCCCAGACAGCAGTGTGCTCTTTCTACACTCCTTGTCCTTCCTGGAGAACTGAGGCCTGTCTCGCACCATACCCTGCACTGCAGATGACACACAGATACATGGGGACAGGCCTGGCCCAAGATTTGGGTTGGGGAGCCCACAGAACGGGACAGACACTATGTTAGAATAATTCTTATAGGACAATGTTTCTCAACCTTTTTTTAATTATTGCTACTCCCAAGGAAAAAACTTCAATTAAGTTGATTTAAATTTCATTTCTCCTTAACAAGAGTGTTTAAATACTAAGGAATAAGATTTCATTGGGTAAGGCTGAGTTTTGGAGGGCCACAACCATTGTATTGAAGTTTTTCTCAGCCCCTAAGAACAATTTTTTGCCCTCTTAAGGGGTGATATCACCCCTCTGAGAACACATACTGGGCCTAAAAATGTGATTCCCAAACTTTTCATCACCCTAGGCTCCTTCTCAGATACATGAATATGGAAGGTCTAGGGTTAGACCCAAGAATCTGCATTTCTTAATAAGCTTTCCAGAGGACTCTATACGGTCTATGGGCCACAATGTTTCTGCTCAATTTCCATCATCATACCCAAACCTAACAACAAGATGACCATCCCTCAACTTGGAATCAAGATGAAGACCGTTTCAATGAAATGAAACACTGCCAAGTCCAGGGCATTCAGAAAGGATGCGATTTGTTTGAAAGATGAGATCTGTTTGGGGAGGGGGGGATATGTCTGAGCTGCAATTACAGAAGATGTGAGATTCTCTCTCTCTCCCCTGCACAATGGACAATCATAGGATTGTTACCATAGGAGAGTTACTTGAGATATTTTATGGATTGTAACATGTGACCCAAGAGGAGCTTTATGTCACTTATTTTACAAACTACGTATTCAGGGTTTGTATCCAGTACTTTGGTACTTCACAACTTAGAAATGAGTATCCCATAAAGTATTCATTATCCCTTTCCCCCCACCCCAAATCTATATTTATGAACCCTAACAAAAGTACCAAAATACAATTTAATTAAATTTGACAAATTAAGATTATACAGCTACTTAAATGTAGTTATGGCAAAAAGTTAGGCATACAACTATATCACTGCATTATAAAATGAATATGCCAGTGAGATTAGACAATAAAGAAACAAACAGAAAAAAAAGTTACCTCTTTTCCTTTTTCCCCTTCAGACAGATACTTGGTTCATGTGGTAGACTGTCCCTTGGTGGCTTCAAGAAGCCACTCTTCCCAGTATCCACTACAAAACCTGTGCCAGTTCCAGACCTACCTGGCAGCTTCCACTTTGGCACCTCCGGAATCCAGTCACCACATAAGAAATGCTGTGAGAAACCCTGAGCTAGCCAGGTGAAAAAGCCATATGGAGAAAGATGCCAGAGGCACCACCATATAAGGCAGTAAGTCATCCTGGACTTTCCAGTCCTCACAGGTGCCATGTGGAATAGAGACAAGCCCTGCCCAAACTGAAGAATCGTGAGCTAAGAAATAAGTATTGTTATTTCCTGGTTTTGATACTGTACTAAGGCTCTGTAAGACTTCACTTCTGGGGGAAGTTGGGTGAAGGGCACCCAGGACTTTGTACTATTTTTGAAACTTCCTGTGAGTCTACAATTATTTGAAAATTAAAAACTAAAAAAAAAAGAATCAGGGCCTGGCAAAACGGCCAATTCCAAGGCTGGTACACAGGAAGTTCAAGATAAGCCCGAAAGTGCTCAAAAAATGAGGGACACATGCCACAAGGACACAGGAGCCAGCCTGAGGGGCTTCCACTGGCAAAATCTAGAACTAGAGCATCAAAACAAGTAATTATAGTAATGGATTATAACTCACCAACTAAAACAGAAAATTAGGTGTCCACAGTGATATAAAACATGTGAATATATTAAAAGTCTGATTACTAATGATAGATTTACATAGTCTCAAAGTATCTCCACACAAAATATTTATTAATTACAAAGAGGAAAAAAGCAGCTTTAAAATGGAGAAGTCTGGAGGTGCACCATCTTAATCAAATGACCAAAGTGATTACCAGTAATTGGAAAACAGAAATCCTGTGCCACTTGTGGCAGGCAGCATAATGGCCCCCCAATGATATTCACTGTCTTAATCCCTAGAACCTGTGACCATGTTAATTTACATGGCAAACAGGGCTTCCAGCTGGTTCATGCTGGTTCGATCTCCTGTTGACAATTTTCATTTCCGTTCCCAGATATGCTGGATCAGAACTTGCCTTTTCATAAGGTCCTCACGTGATCTTATTATGTATACCTTTTTTTTTTTTTTTAATTAAAAAATAATTACTTGGGATTTTGTTAAAATGTAGATTCTGATTAAGTATATCTGGGGTGGAAACGCAAATTCTCAGCAGGGACTGAATGGGTTTGTCACCCTGATAACAAAAGGGAATTAGGTTACTAATGCTCTAACTTTAAAATAGGGAGATTATCCTGGATTATGCGGGATGACCCAAAGTAATTGCCAGGGTCCTTAAAAGTGAAAGGAGGTAGAAAGAGGGAGGAATAGAGAGATGGCAGTGTGAGAAGGGTTTGGACGAATGTTGCTATCTTTGAAAATGGAGTAAGGAGGCTATGATCCCAGGAATGTGGAAAAGGAACGAAAATGGATTCTCTTCTAGAGTCTCCAGAAAGGAACAAAGCCTGCCAACATCTTTTTTTTTTTTTTTAATTGTGCTTTAAGTGAAAGTTTACAAATCAAGTCAGTCTCTCATACAAAAACTTACATATACCTTGCTATATATTCCTAGTTGCTCTCCCTCTAATGAGACAGCATGCTCCTTCCCTCCACTCTCTATTTTCGTGTCCATTCAGCCAGCTTCTGATCCCCCTGCCCTCTCATCTCCTCTCCAGACAGAAAGAAGCTGCCCACATAGTCTCATGTGTCTACTTGACCAAGAAGCTCACTCTTCACCAGCATCTTTTTCTACCCCATAGTCCAGTCCAATCCCTGTCTGAAGAGTTGGCTTTGGGAATGGTTCCTGTCTTGGGCTAACAGAACGTCTGAGGACCATGACCACCAGGGTCCTTCAAGTCTCAGACCATTAAGTCTGGTCTTTTTAAGAGAATTTGAGGTCTCCATCCCACCGTTCTCCTGCTCCCTCAGGGGTTCTCGGTTCTGTTCTCTGTCAGGGCAGTCATCGGTTGTGGCTGGGCACCATCTAGCTCTTCTGGTCTCAGGCTGATGTAGTCTCTGGCTTATGTGGCCCTTTCTGTCTCTTGGGCTCATAATTACCTTGTGTCTTTGGTGTTCTTCATTCTCCTTTGCTCCAGGTGGGTTGAGACCAATTCATGTCCTGCCAACATCTTGATACTAGCCCAACGAGACCCATTTTGGACTTCTGACCTACAAAACTATAATAAATTTGTGTTGTTTTAAGCCATTAAACTTGTGGTAATTTGTTATAGCAGCAATAGAAAACTAATACACCACCTAAGAGAATGCACCGAGAAAAACACAGCTTCATTTCTGTGATATTCCCGCCAAAGGTGCCTAACCTGCATCTAATATGAGGAAACATCAGACGAAACCTACACTGAGGGTGACTCCATAGAAAAGCTGGCCCATATTCTTCAAAAATATCAACCTCATGACATAAAGGACAGCTGAGGAACTACTCTGTTGCTGTTAACTGCCATCCAGTTGGAGAAATTGTTGTAGATCAAGAGAAATGGGGAAAAAACAAAATGTGAAAAGTGATCCTATCTTCTTTCTATAAAGAACACTACTGAGGTAACTGTCGAAAACTGAATGAAATCTTAAGGATTCGGCGACAGTGAGGTATCAATAAAAAGCCCTGGTGGTACAGTGGTTAAACATTTGGCTGCTAACCAAAAGGTAGGTGGTTTGAACACACTAGCGGCTCCATGGGAGAAAGATGTGGCAGTGTGCTTCCCTAAAGATGAAAGCCTTGGAAACCCTATGAGGCAGTTCTACTCTGTCCCATAGGGTTACTATGAGTCGGAATCAACTCGACGACAACAGGTTTTAAGGTATCAATGATGAATTTCTGATTTTGATGGCTGTATTGCTGGTATGCAAGAGAATGAATTTGTAGGAAACAAACACTAAAGTACTAAAAAATGAAGACACGTAACGTCAGCAACTTTTTTGCACATGGCTCAGAAAAAGTTATTTGCACTATACCTGCAACTTTTGAGTTAGTTTCAATAAAAATAAGTAAAGACAGACAGTAAGACCCCGAACTGCAGCCCTAACAGCCTGTCAACTGCCCTATCCTCAGAGACCAGAGGCATATTCTTCAGGGGAGGGGGAAGAGGGATGAGCACAAAGGCACTGTACTTAGAGCTATTGAGCACAGCAGAGAAATAGTTTTGAGGCTAGAGGCTAAAGGTCAAAAACAGAAGAATTAAGTAACAACCTATATACAGAAGTGTGGACTCTAGCACCCAGTTCTCTCGATGAACACAGGCATGGAATTTACATTCTCAACTGGAGACACTAAAAGGCCAAAGTAAAAGCCTAGGGGTACTCATATTCCTGGGTCCCTCAATCACCTTCCGTGAACAAGCCCTGCCTTCTTCCCAAATAGCTTCCAATCAGATTTATAGTGCTTGACTCTTAAATACAAGCCACCAGCTCAAGGATGGCCAATTATTTGAGGAAAGCCGCCAACGTCAAAGACAGAAACCAAAACAAGCAGAAAAACAGGAATCCAGAAGAACGTGAGACAATGCCATGTAGAGGGAAAAAAAGGTGATTTATAAATATGTTCGGAGAGGTAAGAGAATGTATGTATGCATGAAGTGAAAACAAAATGCTATTAAAAAAAAAAAAGGCAGTAAGAGGAAGGTTAACAGTTGAAAAATGTCTCTCAAAAAGAATAAAAAATAAACAGAGAATAGACAAAATTACACATCACTTGGAAAGACCAGAGAGAAGAAATTATCAAAGAAATTATTCAAGAAAATTTCCCAGAGCTAAATGAGTCTAGAAAGTGAAAGTGTGGGTCCAACACAATGAAAACTCCCATGCCAAAGCCTATCACTACAAAATTTCAAAACACCAGAGCAAAAGAGAAGATACTTTAAAACATCCAAAGGGAAAATGGAGGGGAGCGGGGCAACTACATAAAAAGGATCAAACCTCTTAAGAAATTAAGGCATCTATGCAGTATTTAATGGCATAATGGTTAAGTGCTATGGCTGCTAACCAAAGGGTCAGCAGTTCGAATCCACCAGGCGCTCCTTTGAAACTCTATGGTGCAGTTCTACCCTGTCCTATAGGGTTGCTATGAGTCAGAATTGACTCTACGGCACTGGGTTTGGTTTTTGGTTTTTGTAACATGTCAAACAGATGTTTTGTGCCTACTGTGAAGTATTCTCTCAATTCATGACCCCGTCCCAAAAAAAAAGAGATAAAGAAAAAACAGCATTTTAACAAGGCTCTAGGTCATACTACCAATTAACAGGTAACACAAGGACAGTGACACCATGGGGATTCATTCAATAGCATTCAGGCTTTAGGAAACTACAAGACAGATGATACAGTTCGTTCAACAAATAAACTGCTGGGGGAAAAACACAGTGGGGCAACAAAGAGAAAAGATTTTTTTTAAGTGGCCATGAGTTGATAAATGCTGAAGTTGAGTGGTGGGGTACGTAAATTTGAACTTTTCCATAATTTTTTTTAATGGAATCAGGAATACAAATTACACTGAAGCCTGTGAGAGCTGGAACTCAAGGGGACTGCCTTGTTTCTCCAGGTCTTGCAAGTTTTCACCCTTTGACAAGGTGCAGTCTTACCATTTTCTATTGCTCTCTATTAGTGGAAATATTTTAGTTTTCCTTCTCTGACAAGGTTCCACCTTACACGGGTTCCAGCTTTCGCAGGTTTTATTGTGTATCTGCTATACGAAGCTACAGGACCATGAAGCAATACAGTTCAAGTTTTCAGTAAAAATTACATTCAACCTATAATTCCATACTCAGTCAAAACTCTTAATTATGAGGTAGGTAAGGAATTTTTTTTTTTTTTTAAGAGTAAAGATATCTTCAGGCAGGATCTCAAAAATTAACCTCTGTTGAGGTTAATCTCTAACCCGTGGGAGAGATGCAAATAGAATTCCATTAGGCCTAGAGAGCAAGAGTTAAACAGAGCAGTTTGATGGAGGTACCATTAAGAAAGTTCTTAAAAACAAGAAGGAAAAAAATCTTGATACGTTTGATTGTATACAAGACTACAAGGAGAGGCTACAGAAGGTATGGGAAAACTTAATCACAACTACCTAGAAAACAAAGCAAATGGCAATACAATTAACTCCAAGAAAAACATACCAGAATCATAGTACATACCATTTAGCTCCATGGTGAACAAAATTTACATAGTCATAATTAAACACTGAATATTGATTTAACTAAGAAATCGTTTAATTATAATGGGTATATGGAAGAAGGAAATTGTGAGACAAATGGTTTATCTAAAATCATTCATCTACCTTAATATAAAATCAACAGATAATGTCTTAAATTTTAAGTCAAATGCAAACATAAGGTCAGGGTTACCTAGCCAGCTTCCAATTTCCCCTTCTTCCTTTGAAACACAAGCTAACTTTGTTTAGAACCCATTTACACACCCATCCCATTCAGGCATGTGCTCAGAAAAAGCATGCCCAGTTCAGGAGCAAGCCTAACTGGCCTACACATAACTCCATTTCCCTTTCTAGTGAAGGTTTCAGAAATGGGCCTGTAACTCATGAGATAAGTCAGCCAAAGAGTTTCTAGGCAAGGCTGCTACATTCTTAGATAAAAAAAAAATAAATAGCTACAAGAAAAATAATTTTGTCTTCCTTCTCTGGACACTGTTGTGTCTGGATACAATTTCTAAAACTGTTGTAGCCACCTTATTAATCTGAAGGTGGAGCCAATACAAACGATGCCTAAAGGGAGAGAGAAAAAACCTGGGACCCTGAAGACATTATCCTGCCATGAATCAATTGGCCCTGGAGCCCATCTACCGCTCAACTTCCAACTGTATGAGTTAAGTTAAGCCATTGTGGGTCAGAGTTTCAATATTTGAGTCCAAGAGCATTCTTAGTGATACAATAAGCTTATTTAGAGACAAAGAGATAAATACTAAAAGAAACGGCTAAAAGTGTGGAGGTGAAAGTGATCATCCATGAAGCAGAGTTTGCCATCTGGTCTTCATGGCACACAGGGCCATAAATGTTTCAGGTGTGTCAAGATCCCCTGAAGATCTCAGGAGACCCAATCTCTTCTATTTTTTCCACATAGGCCCTGATGTGAAAAGGTCTGGGAAGCACTGCTCAAGGGAGCAGGCCGGGGACAGGTAAGGAGTGGGGATGGAGACTGCTATTTCTCATTAAAAATCTTTGCACTAGTATTCAATTTTAATTATATGCATGTTAAAAATAAAAATTAATTCTTAAAAGAATTACTGCAGCAAGCAAACAGAGACTAAAGATCTGATCTGACAGAGATGCCATCAACAATAATATAAAGAACAAAACTTCCTTGAATAAATGTCATTTAAATTGAAACCAAAAAGATAAGTAAGACTTAGTAGGGCAAAGTTTGGAGCTCTTGGGTGATGCAAAAGGTTAACAGGCTTAGCTGTTAACCAAAAGGCTGGAGGCCTGACTCCACCCAAAGGCACCCTGGAGGAAAGGCAAAAAAATCAGCCACTGAAAATCCTATGGAACACAGTTCTACTCTACATACATGGGGTCGCCATATGTCATAATTGACTCAGCGTCAACTGGTGGTTTAGGACAAAATAAATCTAAGCACTTTATATTCATTCAATTACACTTCACAACATAAAGTAGGTGCTATTTTCCTCAATAAGCTGAGGCTCAGAGACATTTACACAGCTAAAAAAAAGGCAGAGATAGGATTCAAAGCCAGATACCCAGATTACACTTCACAGAATGCACTCCCTACCACTACACAACGGATGCAACGCTGGAAGCACTCACTCGTCTATGCCAAGAAATTTGGAAGACAGCTACCTGGCCAAGTGACTGAAAGAGATCCACGTCTGTGTCCATCCTAAAGGAAAGGTGATCCAACAGAATGCAGAAATTAGCGAACAATATCGTTAATATCACATGCAACTAAACTTTTGCTGAAGATAATTTAAAAACGACTGCAGCAGTACATCAAGAGGCAACTGCCAGAAATTCAAGCTGGATTCAGAAGAGGACATAGAACGAGGGATATCACTGCTGGTGTCAGGTGGATTATGGCTAAAGGCAGAGAATACCAGAAAGATGTTTACCTGTGTCTACTGATTACACAAAGGCACTGGACTGCATGGAACATAACAAATTATAGATAATATTGTGAAGAATGGGAACTCCAGAACACTTAATTGTGCTCACGCGGAACCTGTACATAGACCTAGTGGCAATCATTTGAACAGGACAATAAGATACCACGTGGTTTAAAATCAGGAAAAGTGGACATCAGGGTTATATCCTTTCATCATACTTAATCTGTGTGCTGAGCAAATAATCCAAGAAACTGGGCTATATATGAAGAAGAACGAGGTATCAGGATCGGAGAAAGACTTATTAACAACCTGCAATATGTACAACCTTGCTTGCTGAAAGCAAAGAAGACTTGAAGCACTTACTGATGAAGATCAAAGACTACAACCTTCAGTACGGATTACACCTCAACATAAAAAAAAGAGAAGATACAAATCCTTACAACTGGACCAATAGGCAGTGTCATGATAAAAGGAGAAAATATTGAAGTTGTCAAGGATTTCATTTTATTTGGATTCACAATCAATGCCCACAGAACCAACAGTCAAAGCAAACAACATACTGTATTGGGCAAATCTGCTGCAAAAGATCTCTTTAAAGTGTTAAAAAGCAAAGATGTCACCTTGAGGACTAAGGTGCACCTGACCCATAATAAATAATTTTTTTTTTTAACCAAGCCATGGTATTTTCAATCTCTTCATATACATGCAAAAGCTAGACAATGAATAAGGAAAACCAAAGGAAAACTGGTGCCTTTGGATTATGATGTGGTAAAGAATACTGACTATACCATGGACTGCCAGAAGAACAAACAAATCTGTCTTGGAAGAAGTACAGTCAGAATGCTCCCTAGAAGCCCAGATGGTGACACATCGTCTCATGCACCCTGGACATGTTATCAGGAGGGACCAGTCCGTTAGAGAAGGACATCATGCTTGGTAAAGTACAGGGTCATAGAAAAAAAGGAAGACCCTCAACAAGATGGACTGACACAGTGGCTGCAACAATGGGCTCAAACAGCAACAAGTCTGAGAATGGTGCAGGACCGGGCAGTGTTTCATTGTTTTACATATGGGCATCATGAGCCGGAACTGACTCAATGGCACCTAACAACAACAACCACTATACAACACTATTTGTGGCAGCAAGTCTCTAAGGCAGCTCCCATGATTCCCACCTCTTGGCGTTCACAGCCATGTGTAGGTCCTCCCCCTTCAAATGCAGACAGGACAAGTGACTTGCTTTTAACCAACAGAATACAACAAGGTGATAAGATGTTACTTCCGCAGTTAGGAAATGTTAAGACTGTACGCCTACCTTGCAAGGAGACTCTCTTACTTGCTGCTTTGAGAAAGTGAGTGGCCATGTTGAAAAAGCCCACATGGCAATGAACTAAAGATAGATTCCAGAGGATAGCCAGGCAAGAAACTGAGGTCCTAAGACCTACAGTCCACAAGGAACTGAATGCTGCCAACAACCACATGATCTTGGAAGAGATCTTACCCCAGTTGAGCCTCAGGTGAGACCAAGCCCCAGCCAAAATCTTGACTTCAGCCTTCTGAGATACTAAGGCAGAGGACCCAGCTAAGTTGTAAGTTGTGTCCAGACTCCTGACCAACAGAAACTCTGAGATAATAAATATTTGTGGTTTTAAGCTGCTAAATTTGTGGTAATATTGTTACATAGATGAGATAACTAATACAATGTTGCACAATAAAGTCCTTTCACATACCCTGAAATACGGATTTTCAACTATCAACTACGTATCAAGCTGACTTCAGGCATTGTTGTTGGCTGCTGTCCAACTGATTCTGAACCATAGCACCCCATGCATGCAGAGTAGCAACAGGATTTTCAAGGCTGTGGCCTTTCAGAAGCAGATCACCAGGCGGGTCTTCTGAGACACCTATGGATGGGTTCCAACGGCCAGCATTTTACTTAGTAGTAGTAGTCAAGTGCTTAACCGTTTCTGCTGCCCAGGGATTCCTAGACTTCAGATAGAATGACAATTATCCATTTTTTTTTAAAGCTAAATTCATGTAGTAAAATGACAACACTAACCACAATCTGATCCTTCATTTTAAAGTAGCCATTTTAACCACCTTATCTGCTAATCTCATTATCTGTCATTTCCGTCTGTTTCTATTGGCTACGTTTTCTCGCTATGTCTTCAAGCTCACTGATGTTTTTTTCTGCAATATCTACTCATTAATGCCATTCAGTGTATGTTTTCACCTCTAAAAGTTTGATGTGGGTCTTTTTTAATACGTTCCATGTCTCTGCCTAACTTTCTGAACATAGGGAATATAGTTAGAATAACTGCTTTAATGCCCTTGTCTACTAATTCAACATCTGTGTCAACTCTCGGTTGTTTTCAATTGACTGATTTCCTAATCATGAATCACATTATCCTGCTTCTTATTAAAAAAAACAGTACTTTTTAATTGGATGCTGGACGTTTTATATTGTTGAGTGTTAGATTTTGTTATATTCCTTTAAAGAGCATAGGACTTTGTAATAACATGCAATTACATTACTTTCAGATTAGTTTGCTCCTTTCAAGGCTTGTTTTTAAGCTTTTTTTCAGACACATCTTTACTTGAAGACTAGTTTATCCCCACCACTAAGGTGTGGCTTTTCTAGGGTCTCAATGAGACCTTGTATTTAATGAGGTCTTTCCACTCTGGCTATAAGGTATTCAAATTAATTCTCAGCCCTGTATGAGCTCTATGAACTATTCTGTTAACATGTTCCCAGGAATTTCTTTACCCAGAAATTCATCCTTTATAAAGTCGCACCCTATATATGTGCAGACTGGTATTCAGTCAAACACTTAAGGAGACCATAACAAAGGTTTATGGAATTCTTCCTCTGCATAAGCTCCTTGGGTGGCGCAAGCAGGTTGTGCTCAACTACAAACGGAAAGGTTGGCAGCTGGAGCCCACCCAGTGGCACCACAAAACAAAGGCCTGGCAAACTGCCTCTGTAAAGACTACAGCCAAGATAATCCACTAAACAGTTCTTTCTACTCTGTAACATATGTGGTTGCCATGAGTCCAAATCCACCTGATGGCAAAAGGTTTGGCTTTCTGTTTTCTCTGTATAGCTCCCTCATCTCCAGAATTCTGCTTCACAAATTAGGACCACCTTGGCCACCCTCAGCTCAATCTTTGTTTCCTCAACCTAGCTCTGTTCAGAATCCTCCTCTTAGCAATGAGGTCTGAAAACTGCTTCTAGGCAGAAAGCTGGGCCATAACAGGACTTATCTCCTTTGTTTCCCATCTGTCAGGGATCAAAGTCCTGCGTTGCTTATTATTATTCAATATCTGAAAACAATTATTCCATGTACTGCTAAATGTTTTCTAAACTAAACGCTTATAAACTAAGCATACATATATTCACCCATCCCCACACACAGATCATTATCACATTATCCTATCTTTATCTTGATGTTTAACACTCTTTGTAATTGTTATTTGCTTTCTTATTTATTCTATATATTACAACAGAATGTAAGCTCCATGAGTGCAGGCGTCTTGTCTGTCTTACCAGCCCCATATCTCTTACATCTAGAACATACCCTGGCCTAGAAACACCCAACCCAGTGCCGTCGAGTCTATTCCGACTCACAGCGACCCTATAGGACAGAACATACCTTGGCCTAGAAGATATGCTCAAATTCAGCAAATTAATTATATCGATATACAAACTTTTACAGGTATTTCACTTAATATACACCACACACTCTTCCCATTAGTAACTTCTAATCTAGATGCAGGTAATGCTGGCCCTACAGAATTCCTGAGAATCTTCTTATTATTTTAATTAGCATCATCCATGAAAAGGTTCTTAGTTGCAAACAAAAGAAACTAACTCTGGCTTTGTTTAAGCTGAGAAGGAAGTTATTAAAGCATATGAGGCAACTCACAGAAAATCCCAGGAGGGCCAGGTTGTAAGGCTATGTAGTCAAGAACACTCAAAAAGCAAACCACAGATCTGGTCCAATGGAGACAACACAGGACTCAGTCGCTGCAATGTGAACTGATACCACTGACACTAGAACTTAATGAATGCTACAAATGGAATCGCTGTCACCGCCACCTCTGGACAACAGAGGTAGCTGCCATCCCCTTCATACTGCAGAACACGGATTCTTCGAAGTGCATGCTTCTGCAAATCTCTGGTTTCTGACTCCGTAAGGCAGCAGCAGGAGAGGCAGGCCTAGATCACATGACTATATTCTAACTGTAAAAGACAAGAGGAAAGTGAGCACCTGGTTTTCACAGAGGAAGGAGCCCTCTCTACCTCCCACCAACACTCCTAGGGTAGAGAATTTCCCATACACAGGAAGGTGTTAGGTTTTCTTGTTTATCATCCAAAAGACTAATGAACCAGTAACACAAGGCTGCAAACTCAGCATATCAGAACTTTCATCTAGTTCAATTAATGGGTTATAAAATCTCCATGTTTCTTTTTCTTTTTTCTCTAAATGTTTAATTTCAGGGGTAGCTATGAGTTGGAAAACCTGGTAGCATAGTGGTTAAGTGCTACGGCTGCTAACCAAAGGGTTGGCAGTTCAAATCTGCCAGGCACTCCTAGGAAACTCTATGGGGCAGTTCTACTCTGTCCTATAGGGTCGCTATAAGTTGGAATCGACCCGACGGCACTGGGTTTGGTTTCTTTGGTTTGTGAGTTGGAATGGAAACCCTGTTGGTGTAGTGGTTAAGAGCTACAGCTGCTAACCAAAAGGCCAGCAGTTTGATCCACCAGGTACTCCTTGGAAACTCTATGGGGCAGTTCTACTCTGTCGTATAGGGTGGCTATGAGTTGGAATCGATTCGACGGCAACGGGTTTGTTTTTTTTGGTATCAGTCAGAATAAACTTGACAGCAACGGGTTTGGATTTGGTTTGGTTTAGGCTTTTCACTAGGCTTTTTTTATCTGAAGGCAGAATATGCAACCTACTACCAATTAACCTGAAGCAAATTTCTTTCCCTGCATCTCAGTTTTCTAACTTATAAAAGAAGGATACCACCAACTACCTTGTATAGTTGCATGAAAGTATTAAAATAACTAATAATGAATGTGTACAGTGCCTGGTCCTTAGCAATCAATAGTAGCTAAATGGCCTGACAATCTACTTCTGAAAAATCAGCCATTAAAAGCCCTATGGAGCACAGTTCTACCCTGACACACATGAGCCGCCATCAGTCAGAAATGAGTGGGCAGCAATGGTTTTTTATTGTTACTGTTATTAAATAGTAGCTTATTTTTTAAGGGGAGAACTCACCAATTTACATGGACATCTCTTTTTTAAAAATATGCCAACAGGCTAAAGATTCAAGTTTTTATTTTACTTGGGTATTATAAATGTTATCCTCCTTATCTCCTGTCTTATAAGAGATAAAACAACAAGAAGCTTAAAATAGTCTAAAATGTTGCCACCAAAACTAAGCTCAAGAAAAAATACAAATACATAAGTAAATAAACTGAAGAGCTCCTCTTGCCATGCTTCCTGCACATTTCTCTCCAGTGAGCTGTGACTCTACTGAAAAGCTTCACGGGGGGGGACCAAGCATGTCCACCTGATTTACTACTATGTCCCAAGGGCCCAGCACAGGGCCTGGCACAGAAGGGAGACCAATAAATTATGTGAATGGTATTTATTTTAGAAAATATTTACTAGATAAACTAGTCACTGAAAGAGGTTACAGAACTATATTGAAAAAAATCCCTTATAAACTTAAAAGGAAAAAGAAAACTTATTTATCTTACGAAATCAATAGCTTCAATAATTTTCTAACTACAAAACTCACTTTTGAAAACTCTTCCATATGATGAACTTTCCTTCAATCACGCTTTTTGTTCTGTCATCCAAACTTGAAGAAGTTAAAGCCAAAATCATCCAAACTACTTTCTTCACATTTCTGTCACATTTAAATCAAAGTCAAAGCTAGGGCTCATTTTAAATGTGAACCTCACAGGTATTACGAATGTCTGATTTACATTCGAGATGTAACTGTTGAAAGAACTTCACTCTGTTGGCTAGGAACAGTGACAACTATCCAAGCTGATTCTTCTCTACAATTTAAAATTGTTCCAAATGACCACTAAGGACTGTATCAATTTCAACAAACTACTAAAATTATATACTCCTTTAACACTGAAAGCACAATCTGTCTGCTCCCTATTCTAGCTCTGTGCCCAGCATATAGTAAGCATCTAGCATGCATTTTTCTAGTTAATCCATGAATAAATAAATTTCTTTCTCCTGACTACAAAGAGCTTTGCAATTCTATTTTTAAAAAGTTTCCCCCTTTTTCTTCTTCCTCAAGGCTCGCATGCTCCCTGTTCAGCTCTTACTGTAAATGCACACCATTCCCCTGCTATAGCCCCTTGGTCCTTGAGACCAACTAGTAGAGATCAAAATATATAGTTCATGGATCCATTCAACACGTTTATTTAGTGCGGAACACCCTACTGACCCCTGAGGTTGCAAGTGTGGGCAAAACACTACCGCCCCTGCTCTCTGGAGGGCATTAATCAAATAAGCACTAAATAAATTACCAAGTATGACAGAACAGGCATTGTGAAGGAAAAGCATGGGGAGACATGAGATTTTTATAGTTAAGGCGAGAGGGGGCAGGGAGGGAGAAGGCTTCCCTGGCAAAGTGATATCCAAGCTCAAACTGAAGAAGAAAAAACAGCGGACTAAAGGTGGGAAGGGATGAAGGCCAATGACGCAGCACATGAAAAACCCTCAACCAGGGTAGCTCTGTGACCCAGAAACCCGTGAGATGAGGCTGCATAAGCAAGCCAGGGCCAGGTCATCTGGGTACGGGGACTTACAGGCCCTGTGACTAGTCCGGTCTCTACCTTAAGAGTCACAATAAACCTTTGAAGAGTTTGTTTTTTAAAGAACAGAAAATTCATCTTCATTTATCTGCTCAAATCACTCATCCATTTCTGCCCACTCAATCCAACTTTCTTTATTCCTCTGACCTTTCCTGTATACTCACACCCTTTACTGAGGTATCTATAACTGTGTCTTATTCAGCAAACAGCCTCCTCCAAACTGTGTCTCCCCTGAATCCTGAGACTCCTGTCTTCAATCTCTTTCCTCTGCAGAGCTTACTGTAATACTGCTGAGTAACTACGGGCCTTCAGGCCAACTCCTAGGTAAATTTACCTACCTTTACTGATGTTTTGGGCTATACTATAGAACTATTACACAAAAATGCAAAAAAATGAAGACTGTAAAATACTCAATGAGATTCTATTAATTTTCTTACCATTCTTGTTTCGAAAAACTGTTACAAAACAAGCTTTTATACTATAAAAGTAATGTCTCTCCATAATGAATATATTTAATGTAAAGATAAGGTAAAAAAAAAAAAAAAAAACACCACTGTGGTGACAACGGTCCTTTCCAAGGAAAAATGATCAAATCAGAACAAATTTTCCAGAAGGCAATATTTGCCTGAAGGACCGGAGTCCTATTTATAACCAATAAACTTTAAACTCAAAATTAACTGAGAGTGTGGAAAGAAGGAGTGTGCTGTCTCATTAGGGGGAGAGCAATTAGGAGTATATAGCAGAGTGTGTATAAATTTTTGTATGAGACTGACTTGATTTGTAAATTTTCACTCACAGCACAATAAAAACTTTCAAAAAAAGGCTCTAAAATGAGACAAAACTCTTTAAACCTTCAAAAGGCAACATCAAAAATTACTCCACTTCATAGACTCTAAGTTCCTTTGATGAAAGTTTAATTTATGTCTATAATAGACTGAGGAATCCCTGGTGGCATAATGGTTAAGTGCTACAGCTGCTAACCAAGAGGTCAGCAGTTCAAATCCACCAGGTGCTCCTTGGAAGCTCTACAGGGCAGTTCTACTCTGTCCTATATAGTGTCGCTATGAGTCGGAATGGACTCAATGGCAGTGGGTTTGGTTTTTTACATTAGACTGAGTCCTTAAGCCTACTTGAGTGACTTTTAAAGTTCCCCCCACCAGACCATAACTTCCACAAAGATTCCCAGACCTCAGTACATGCCTGGACCTAATAAGTGCTCAATAAATAATTCTACCCACCCTACAATATGCAATGCTTTTTAAATGGTCTGTCTCTCAATTAGGGATACATATGAAAATAAACAGAATGTATTTTTTTCAAGAAAATACAAAGACGTTTATAATAAACCGTTTGTTCAGCCACTCAACACTTTTCAAACAGTAAGTTACGATACAACTATTTCCTTTTCAGATTTCATAGCTTCTAACACTGCCTTTTCCCACTTTCCCATTTTTCAGCTCATCGTTACTGGTGCTACAGATTATCTCCACCTGTCCTTAACTGACGGCCTGAACTACATTAATAATTCTCTCTCCTGTTTCTCAACAATTCCTTCAGGTCCTAAGTAGGAAATTTCTCAACTGTCCCATTAAACCAATCAGGTCCACGTTTAGAATCTTATACTATATTATGCCACCAAAGTTTAATCACCTTCTATATCCAAAACTTAGGTAAATTTCTGTATGAATCCAGAAATACTCACTTCGCTCTGTTGAAAATTAAAGAATAGTTAATAATCTTTTTAAGGTATTCCAAACTTGGCTCTCCCACCTGTCTTCTACTTTTTACCTCTTCTTCATCACTCATGCCTGGACACCTAGAATGGCCTTGCCCTCCTGCTTCCAAGCCCTCCTTCTTAGTGTCATCTTTCTTACCCACAGATCTATCACCATTCCCCTGCAGGAAAACCTTCAACCACCCCCAAAATCCAATTCCTCACACTATTTAAGACATAGCACTCTCATTTCCCACTAAAACTGTCCGTATCCCTCCCTTGGCATACCATACACCTGCCACACACTATACTCCAAACACAGGACTCTGCCATTCTCCATTTCCCCCACCACTCCAGGCTGCCCACATGACCTCCTCCTATCAATTCCCCAGGCTCTACTATAAAAATTCTACTGTTTTTTTTACTGACAAAGATCTCATTCCATCCCATCTCCCCCACAAAGCACTGGTGAATCTCCAGAATCGTCTTCCTTCCCTAGGTCTTCACATGTCAATACCTCTTTTAGCAGCCATGGTCTTACCAGTGTTAATCTTGTCTGTTTACAGATATCTATCTCAACACTAAAAGCAGAAATAACCAAATCTTACTCATTTTTGTAGTCAAAAGCCTCTACTACTATGACTCACCTATCTTATACAGAGGACATGCAAATGTTTACTTAATTGAAAAGGTACAAAAATCCCTTTTCCTGTAGACATTTATACTTTACGAACAGTTCTTATCCAAAAGAGAAAAAAAAAATATTTTTTAACTACATATATTCGACAAAAAATTAATATTTTGTTACTTAAAATAGAGTTATACTGCAACTTAGATTTAAGATGTTCAAATTCACCCGTAACTAAAGAAATGCATATCCAGACAATTAAATGTCATTAGTCACCAATCAAATTGACAAAAATTGAGAAAGTTTAGGAGAATGTGGGAAACTGCACTCTCAGACACTGCTTTCACTGCTTGTCCAAGTAGAAATTGGTGTTACTTTCTGGAAGGCAATCTGGCAATATATTCAAATATTTAATGCAACTACCTAGTGAACCAGCAATTCCCTTCTAAACATGTATCCTATGGCTAACGCCACAGAAATACACGTTACATGTACAAGGATGTACCCACCCAGAATCCAAATATTCATATTCACAGGTGCTGGGGATTAAGACACAGACCAAACCAAAAAACCAAACTCACTGCCATCAAGTCGATTCTGAATCATAGCGACCCTATAGGACAGAGTAAAACTGCCCTGTAGGGCTTCCAAAGCTGTAAACCTTTACGGAAGCAAGCTGCCACATCTTCTCCTGTGCAGCAGCTGGTAAGTTCAACCCGCCAACCCACTGGTTAGCAGCTGAACGCTTAATCACTGTACCACCAGGGCTCACTACAAGGATGTACACTGTAGCATTATTTAAAATTTGAAAACAACTTAATGGAGACTAGATAAATAAACTGCAGTACATCCATGAAACAATACTTTCCAACCATCACAAATAATGGAAACCTCTACCAGCTGATATGAAAATATTTCTAAGATAGAACAAGTGAAAAGAATCTTACATTGCAAAACTGTATGTTTAGTATGATGCATTTTTCTTTTATTTTACAAGTATGGGTTTTGTCTGTATACACACACATACATCACAATGCCTATGTGCTTAACAAAAAACAAACTGGCTCATACTAAAAAGAGTTTGGCAACACATGTACATATATATAAAGCAAGATAACATATATAATTGCACATAGAAATACACAGAACGTTTCTGGTAGGAAAGACTGAGCAGCTGTTATTTACGGCGCATGCAAAGAGCTGGTGATCTGCCACCCTTCTATAGGGCTTGAATTTTTTTTTTAAAACCGTAAGTATGTATTACTTGTTTCTTTAAAACTAAAATTCCCTAAAAGATACTCAGCATCACTAGCCAACAGAGAGATGCAAATCAAAACCACAGTGATATACCATTTCACTCCCACGAGGATGGCTAAAATAAAGCACAACAGAAAATAACAAATGTTGGTGAGGATATCGGGAAATTGGAATCCTTTAAACATTGCTAGTGAGGATGGAAAATGGTACAGCCATTGTGGAAAACAGTGAGGCAGTTCCTCAAAAAACTAAAAACTACATAAACCCAACCCAGTGCCGCCGAGTCGATTCCGAGTCATAGCGACCCTACAGGACAGAGCAGAACTGCCCCATAGAGTTTCCAAGGAGCGTCTGGCAGATACGAAATGCCGACCCTTTGGTTAGCAGCAGTAGCACTTAACCACTACACCACCAGGGTTTCCACAAAACTACATATGACCCAGCAATTCCACTTCTAGCTATGCACCCAAAGGACTCGGAAGCAGAGACTCAAAAAGAGACTTGTAACCAACGTTCACGGCAGCACGATTCACAATAGCCAAAAAGTGGAAACAACGGCAGATGAATGGATACATAAAATGTGGCACATCCACACAATGGAATACTACTTACCCAGCAGGAAAAATGTAGCCTTGATATATGCTACAGTACAGATGAACTTGACTTTATGCTGAGCGCAATAAACTAATCACAAAACGGCAAATATTGTATGACCTCACTTATATAAAAAGACAAGAAAAGGCAAATGTACTTTGATAGAAATATTGCATTAATGAAGGGTAGGGCTGCACAGCCAATTATCGTCACTGCTGTCAATAAGTTGTATATTTGTAAAAAGTTGAACTGGCAAAAGCTGTGTGACAGACCTACTTACAACAACAGCAAAAAAAAATAGAGTAGCTGCTTATGCTGCTTGTGTACAACCAAACACCGCATGGGATTTGGTTCCTCGGTTTGGAAGTCATGGATTCATGAGATATTCCAGTTAATGGGCCTAATAACGTGTTTAGTGCTTCTGCTCTACCTCCTAGTTCACTGCATAGTGCCTAGAGTCTTAAACACTCATAAGTGGCCATCCAAGGCACAATAACTGGTCTCTATTCAACTGGAGCAACAGAGGAAGAAGAGTCAGAAAAACAGGAGGAGGATATGGAATGCATGGCTAATTGCCTGCATGAACAACTTCCTCCTCTGCTTCCTTTACCGTGAGACCAGAAGAAATGGATGGTGCCTGGCTACTATTACTGAAAAGATTTTGACCAAAGATTCCCTGGAGGAATTCTAATCAAAAGGTGGGAAATACAGAACAGAATTTCAAATTCTTCTGGACTCTAAACTTTCTGGAACCATGAAGGATGCCCCTGAGATAATCTTTAAAGCTTAAACCAAAAATATCCCCTGAAGTCACCTTAAAATCAAACAATAGTTTAACTAGTAAAAATGGCCTGCCTTCAGCATTATGCCTTTTTAAGAACTATCTATACGGGATCAAATTGACAACAGCAACTCGAGAGATTAGACAGGAAACTTATGGGGCAGTGAGTTTGTGTTAACAGGGGAGGACCAACTCAGAAAAGGAGGGTGAGAACAGCTGCACAACTCGAAGAATGTAATCAATGTCACTAAATTGTACGTGTAGAAACCACTGAATTGATATATGTTCTGCTGTGTGTGTTCTTAACAACAAAATAAATAAAACTTAGGGGAAAAAAATTCCCTATGTGACTAGAATTGTATCCTTATTTACTGGGTATGTTGTAAGGCTAGTCAAATAGAAGCCCTAAACACGTAATGGAGTCCCAGAGTG
The DNA here is from genome assembly GCF_024166365.1 of Elephas maximus indicus. Classification (NCBI taxonomy): domain Eukaryota; kingdom Metazoa; phylum Chordata; class Mammalia; order Proboscidea; family Elephantidae; genus Elephas; species Elephas maximus. Next base: position 219,115,961 of record NC_064820.1, on the reverse strand, counting down.
GTACAAACAGGTAACACACTCACCTGCTAACCAAAAGGTTAGAGGTTCAAGGCCACTCAGAGGCACCCTGGAAGAGCAACCATTGAAAACCCTATGGAGTGCGGTTCTACTCTGACGCACATGAGGTCACCATTAGTCAGAGCAGACTTCACAACAACTAGTAAACAGATGATAAAGAACTAAGAAAAAAGGAACAAACTCTCTAGTCCCATAGCTACCTTCAGGTCAGGAGGTACGTAATCAAGCCCAGTCAGTCTCAGGCAAAATTACAGAGTCCCTGTACAATATTCTCAGTCACCAGAGAGCCTCGCCAGCACCGTATCACAAGCTGACAGCTCTGAAACACACCCTTCCTTTCATCAGGTTTGGGCACTTGTGCCCTTATGCTTCTCTTTCCCTTCCCAAAAGTTCTCTCTGCTTAATGCAGGTGCTAATCTCTGATTTTTAGAATGACAGCCAGCTAACTGACAAGAATTAAACTGTTAACCTGACAACAGATTAAAAAAGTATTGTTTCAGGAATATTTCCATTTTATATTAGAGTCTACATCTTCCCTTAATCTAAAGGAATGAATTACAAGAGTGAGAACTGCAAGCAACGAGATGAGAAATAATAATTCTGGGATAAGACTCTCCTCCGCTCTGTCTAATCATGCCACGTGAGCATCTACCCATCCATCTACCTTAATGATATCCATGCGCCGCCCACTCCAGTCCTGATACAAACCAACTTCTCACCTTTAAACATTTATTTGACTAATTTGGACTATTTTTTCTCTTAAAACTAAATGGACAATTAAGCGAGCCAACCATTCACTAAAAATGACCTTGCACATAAAAGCAACATATTTTAGAATGACAGTTATTCCTATACAATCCCAATGCACCTTCTACTCCTCATCCTCCACCCCTCTTCGTAGAAAGCAGCAGCAGGAGCCAGGAAAACCAGTAGTAGTCCCAGGTCAGCTTGTTCCCAGGTCACGTGGCTTCTCTGTATTTCCTTCTTTAAAATGAGAAAGAGGAACTATATCAGTGTTGCCCAAAACATTTTTACTTCATCAGGATTACCTGCAGATTCCAAGGCACCACCCCAAACGTACAGAAAGAAAAGCGCCTGCGCTTGGGAATGGCACAATTTTGACAAGTTCTCCAAAGTCTATTTGAGAACCACTCATTTCTCAAGTCCCTACCCGATTTAATAATATTCTATACTTCAAAGGAATCCTAGATTTTCCCTTTTTTCCAGTCCACAGAAATTAAAGAACAGTAAATGTATTTTTAAACACCCCTGCTATCATCCTTCTTGCAACATTCAGTGACTCAAACATTTGCTGAAATCCTGACAAGATACAAGCAATATTCTAGTACTGTTTGCTGAGAACATGAGGAGGAATACAAACAGTGTGGTCCAGGAGACTATTAAGACTAAATTCAAAAACTCAAGATTCCAAACATTGTTTATATACAATATAACCAAAGCTATCAAGAATCATGTTTCTATCATAAAATAAGGTGTCAGAAAACTAATGTGCAAGTAGACCAAAAATCCCTTCACCACTAAAAAAAGAGCTACATTTTCCCCTAAACTGACTACTTATTTATATATTGCACAACTGATGATTATTAGAATTTGAATATCATAGTTCAAAAGATTAATGAATAAATGTAGAAAATAAAACTATTAATTAGCACAATAAATTGTCTTTTGAAAGTTTGTGTAATAGTTTCTTCCAAAACATCTGAAAGTGTGGTAGGCAATGCTTCATTGTCCCCCATTCTCCCTGTCTTCAGTAGAAACAGATTTTCAGCCAAATACAGCCACCCCACCAAAGACCACGGAAACCCTGGTGGCATAGTGGTTAAGTGCTACAGCGGCTAACCAATGGGTTGGCAGTTCCAATCTGCCAGGCGCTGCTTGGAAACTCTATGGGGCAGTTCTACCCTGTCCTGTAGGGTCGCTATAAGTCGGAATCAACTCGACGGCACTGGGTTTGGTTTTTTGTTTTTACCAAAGACCACATATTCCAGCCTCCTTGTAGCTATGCGTGATCACATGACTAAGTTCTGACCAATACAGTGTGAGCAGAAGTCATGTATGCAAACTGGGAGAAAACACGCCTTCCTCACCTTCAACTCTACATCCTGTTTCTGGACTGTAGTGGGGAACTGTCTTGTACTACACAGAAGATAGTACAGGAAAGCAATAAGACAGAAAGAACCAAGGTCCCCCATACCATGGAGCCACCATAGCAGCCTTCAACTATTTATCCTTATCCTGTTGTTAAATGAGAAATAAATTTCTCATTCAAGCCACTGCGCATTGAGTCAGAACACAGGCTCAACCTGTGTTCTAACTAATACAGGAAGTTTACGATAAATAATTTAATAGCTACCTTACCACCTCCATAAACCTGAGACTTTAATTATAAATTCTCACTTCAAATCACATCAAAGCTTCCTATTGGGTAACCCCACTGCTGATATTATTGCTACTACACTATCTTACATTTATATGGCATTTTACACTTTTACAAATCACCTCATTATAGTATCTCATTTCAAATGCTCACAATCCTGGACAAGGCCACTGGTGCACAGGACACAGGCTCAGAGAAGCTGCTCTGCCTAAGACTGCACCACTTAAGGGGTGGCACTCAGGCTTCAGCAGGTAGGTTTCTCATCCCCTCACTCCACATACATGTGTCTACACATGCTATGTACCAGGCACTGGAGGTACAACCACGATCAACAAAGAGATTGTTTCTGTCCTGATGCACCTTACGTACGACATAATGGAGAGGGAAAGACAGATCTTAATTACATAGTTTTTGCAATAAGGAGTGTGAAAGAAAAAGACAGGGTCCCATAAGAATGCATCATCAAGGGACCTACCTATTCTGATGGTTTGGGGAAGGCCTCTCTGAAGTCATGTTCATCGGGCAACCAAAAGAGTGAGTACAAATGAAAAAGAGGAGCGGAGGGAGAAGAGAGAGAAAAAAGGGTGCTAAGAAATGTACATGCATTATTATTTCAATCTTCACAAGAACCCTAGGTAAGTACTATTAACCCCCCTTAGAAGATGAGGAAATGGATCTAAAAATCACTGCGACTGAAGTCACACTGCCAGTGAGTGACAAGATATTCCAGATGTGCCTAACTCTGGAGTCTCTGCTCTCTACCATCTATCTCACAGGTCAGTACTCTCCAAAGTATAATGCTTCTTCAATATCTATAACTAGATATCAAGCAGATTTTGTTGAGATGTGAATTGAAGCATCTTTTTACCAAAACGCACGTGCCAACATGCCAACCTTCACCACAAACGTCCATAAAATTTAAAAAACAATCCTTGCCATTGTAAATTCTATATACTTAGAAAAATCAAGGGGCTATTTAATAAACACAGATGTTACTTAAAGACGATGCTGAAAACCACTATCATTCCATATCAAGCCAGTTTACTAACCTCCCCCCCCCCCCGCCAAAATCTATTTAAACAGGCATTTTCATTATGGGAGCTCAAAACAATTCATCACTAAGACTGAAAACACATTTAAAACTACTATTTCAAACAAAAAAAAGTATCTACTTCATCAAAACACTTACTTTTAACAGAATACAAACTTGAAAATCACCTTCTAGAAGAAGGATGCATAACTCTGATAGAAAAACCAACTGCCAAGAAGCCAAATTAGCAAAGAGTACAACTATAAGGAATCACAGCATTTGAGATGTTCAACATACTGTAAGTTATCTTTCTGATAAACCACTTTAACTAGTTATGGAACTCTGAAAGCAGATTTTCAAAGTAAAAGCAAAAACTTTTTTAAAAACATTTAGCTAATTTATACAATCCAATATTTCTAAATCATTTTGTTTTCATATACCCAAAAAGAAAACTAAGGTCCCTCGTAAACACTAGATTAGGAAACAAAACTTCTCTTCAATTACCAGTATGAACCTTAAATTATCTTAGTCATGTGCAGTCAATATTTCACGTTTACATACCCAAGGCTAAACTTTACAACTCTAGCTTAAAACTATAGCATTGACATAAGACAAGATTTCAAAAGAAGAATCCTTTATTTGGGGGCACCTGAGGAGAAGTTTCAGGTAATTTAAATTACTTTGATGGTTTTTCCAAGTATTTAAATGCCAATTTTCACTCCAAAATAATTTTAATCCAAAATTATTCAAGTCTTGTGTTAAGAATTACTATAATTTCTCTAGCCACCACAAAACTGCCCCCAACAGCCATGATAAACCAAAAAAAACACACCCAGTGCCGTGGAGTCGATTCTGACTCATTGTGACCCTAGAGGACAGAGCAGAACTGCCCCACAGAGTTTCGAAGGAGCACCTGGCGGATTCAAACTGCTGACCCTTGGGTTAGCAGCCATAGCACTTAACCACTACGCCACCAGGGTTTCCACAGTCATGATAACACATGGGAAAAAAAATAAAGAGCATAACTACTATGTACACATAAGGTGCTATTACACAAACCATGCCATTCATTTTGATAGGGCAAGCTGTTAGTATTAAGTTTCAAGTGACCATGTTTCATAGTTTCAAGTAATACCATTACTTCTACATACAAAATTTACAAGTGTGTATGGAGATAAAACCACTAAAGCACTCCTCAACAGGAAAGAACCTTAGATCACAGTTTAAATTACTGATAAGGCATACAACAAAATTACAAGACAGGTAAAATTTCTGGAGTGAGGAGCAAAGTTCCTTATGAAGACTGTTTCTGGAAGAGTTTGGGTTCTGCTGGGTTTGGATGGTTAGGGCTTCTCTTGGGGTGAGGGAATTGGGCTGAGTGTATATGCAGGAGATGGGGAAAGCTCTTTTAAGAGAAAAGCTAAGGGCAAAGCAAAGAAAAAGTGATACACATCGTATCACAAATACCAAGGGAGTCACAAATTACCAAGCCCTCAGGCACTGGGTTATCTTCTACCAGTCTTATTTTTAAAGTCATAAAAGAGGCATGGAAACCCTGGTGGCATAGTGGTTAAGAGCTATGTCTGCTAACCAAAAAAAAGGTCAGCAGTTCGAATGCCCCAGCCGCTTCTTGGAAACCATATGGGGCAGTTCTACTCTGTCCTATAGGACCGCTAGGAGTTGGAACTGAATCGACAGCAGTGGGATTTTTTTTTTTTTTTTTTGGTTTTTATACAAAAGCAATTCCTTTCTCACCCACAGTAAATTTACTTCTATCCAAATTTTCTTCCCACAACTAGATACTTGCCAAACATAAGCATGCATGTGAAAACACCTATAGGCAGTCTCAATTTCTAAACTATTTCTTAAAAAAAAAAAAAAAAAATGGTTTTCAATTACTACCCAAGATTCAATGCAAATGAGCATTTTTCTTTCTTGGTGTGGTTACTAAACAAAATGAGTGCCAATAGTCATTTTAGACATGTTCATAACAAGTTATTCCAATTTCACTTTTCCAGATATTCATAGAACTATAAAAATCCATGGAAATTCTTCAAATACAATTTGTTCTACTTACCACTCCCCAGTTTACCCCATATCTATAAGTCATAAATACAATGAACTCACAATAAAACCAAGGAACAGGCTTCAGGCAGTATTATCGAGACTAAAAAAATTCTAACCAAGGGTCTTTTTTACTATCCACACTTCCAAACAAGACACTGCACTAAAATGGAATATTTCCACTTATTTTGAACGACAGTGCACCTAAAAGACTGGATTACTTGTTAATTTTTAAATGCACAGTACAATAACTTTATTAAATTTCTAACAGGTCCCATCGAAATGTCTTCAAAATACCTTAAGAAACCATCTTATTCCTAAATTTCAAAATCCTAAACAATTTAACAATAACAGAGATCTCACCAGATCACTTAGCCCACCCCCACCCCTACCATTCAAGTCTATTCCTTCAAATCTAAAATCTTTTTTAAACACCACCAGAAATAAGAGTATGCCTTCGCCTTACAGACACAAGGGAAGACCCTTCTAGAATAATTTTTGAGCTCATGCCTCCCTGAGGTAAACAGGAACTTTTTTATGCCCAGGTTTACAACAGAACACAGTGTAGACACTGACAAGAGTCCTAAGCTCTCCAGCTAGGTTTGAAGTCTAAATAATTTGGACAGCTACCGTAAACACTACTGTTACTTCAAGGCAGATCCTTCAAAAGTACTGGGATACATTAAAAAGCTTAACTATAATCAAGCAAATGTTTTTCTTAACTGCTGTTTCTTTAAAACTATCTTCAATTTAAAACCCTAGTACATGAAACATTAATCCTAGTCTCACATTTAGTCTATCTGAAAATATTCTTTTAAAGTAATGGAATAACCAAATGAGAAATTTAAGAAAACAAAACTTAAAAATAATTTTACTTATTAAAGTACCCAAAATCAAAGTACTAATTATATTCATTTTTAGACACTTTAGATGTGTAAAATGTCACAGAAAAAATCCAAAATATTTATTTAAATATAAAATATCACCAAAAATAACTTCACACAAAACTTTATGACTCATCAATACTTAAATGATGCCTATAATTATCAAGAACACCACACACCTAAGAATACTTTTTAATTCCTTCCATTCTAAAACTAATTTTCTTGAAAAAAAAACTGACAAGTTTCATCAAGAGGACCTCATGTCAACCTTTCCCTTCCACTTCCACAAACCACAAAATCAATCCCATTCTAAACACTATAAAGAGAGACAATCTCTACGTTAGAATCCTGAGTCATTACACACAAATGGTTCCAAAATTTGCCAGTATTCATAATGATTTACAATAACACGGCGGTTAAGAGCACAGGCTCGCTACAGACTCCATGCTCCCGCTGTTTGACCTTGGACGTGTCACTGCCCTTCTGTCGGCTCAGTTTCCTCATCTGTAAAATGGGCAGCAGTTCCTCCTGGCCGGATCAGCGAGGTAATAACATGTAAAGCCCAGAGAGAGGCACCTGGCACTACTCGTCCTCATCTTCAACTCCGTGTAAGAATAACGTTATAACGTATCTTTCCTGACAACTCGGGCAAAACTCAATAATCAAGTCGTGCTGGCACTCAAGCGCTATACGGACATCACAGGGTTCCTATAACCTCCGGGTGGATGAAAACCACAGCCAAGAAGTCAGAGGCACTCACTCGCTAATTTTTCTATTTTTTAACTATTTCAGAATATGGAGGAGCCTTTTGCTAAGTGTGGAGATAAATATTCAGCAGAAATGTGAGTTAGAGTCTATAAATAGCTAAGTGAAGTTATGTCGTAAAACACAGGTATCAATTATAATTCACGTCTTCCCAGTCACCAACTCCTCCAGCTGCTGAATAGGGCATTACTGCATCTCGAGTGGCCGGATTACTTGCAGTCACTGCACAACTTCAGAACACGCCGAGTCCCACTCCCTCCAGCACCGACCCCAACGGGTTGTGAGGGATCGGGCTCCCGACGTTCCCGGCGCCCAACCTCGGCTCCGCCGTCCTCGCCTCGCCCAGCACCAGCCCCATTTTCTTAACCCAGGCATTGTCCTTGCTAAGAACCCCGGCGGTTCCCACACTGGTGGGGACCAAGAGGAGGGACGAGGGAGGAGCTGGGGGAAGAGGATGAGGAGGAAGAGGAGGAGGAGGAAGACAACCTCCTCCCCTCGGCTCGGGCGACCAGTAAAGGTCTGGCGCTTTCTCCGGCCCCTAAGGCCCCGGCTCCCGAGAGGCCGCGGCCCCCTCCTCCCGCCCTCCGCAACTTTCCCTGCACTCGCACCCGCCTCTCCTCCAAAACCCGGCCTTGCAGCCTCCCTCCCCGGCGGCCGGGCCTGGGCCCGCGGCGCCTCCTCCTAAAATGGCAGGTCCCTCCCTCCGCCCGGCCGGCCTCGGCGCGAGCCCGGCTACAGGCCGCGGGGGGAGCCGAGCGCCGGACCGGGCGGGGCCGCGGCCGGGCCGGACACTCACCGGGACGATGGCGGGGTGCTCGCGCCGCTCCCTCCGGTGAGTCTCAGCCTCGGGCTCCCGCCGCTGCGCTCCCGCCGCGGCCTCCGCAGCCAGCGCCACCCCGGCCGCCTCTCTCCGCCCCCGGCTCCTCGCCCGCGCCGCAGTCTGCTCAGTCTCTCGCCGGCTCTCGGTTCCAGCGGCGCCCGGGGCCGGGGAGGCGACAGCCCCCTCCCCGGCAAATACCGCAGTCCCCGGACCCCGACTCCCGGCGGCGGGGCCGCACGGCCCGGCCCGGCGAGGAGGGCGGCGGCGGCGGCGAGGCCGGGCACCTAGTCGCGGCCGCTCCCGGCTGCTTCTTCCCGAAGAGGATTTTGTAAATCTCACAAAATGGCGCGCGCTCCAAACCTGCGCAGCGAGAAGCGCCGGGGCCCGAGCGGCGGCGGCGGCAGCGGCGGCTTCTCCGCCAGGAGCGCCCGAACCGCCCGCCCCCGAGTGCCCGCACAGACAGACACTCACACACACACTCGCACACACACGCACGAACACTCGTCCTCACACACGCTCACTCACACACTCTCACACTCACACCGGTCCCGCCCGCTCGCCGGCGGCGGCAGCGGCACCAACAGCAGCAGCAGGAACAGCAGCAGCAGAAGCGGCGGCGGCGGCGGCGGCGGCACCCTCACCCCCCGCTCGGGGTGTCCGCTCCCCGCGCCCGACTTGGGCCACGATCGGCAGCAGCAACGGCAGCAGTGTCCCCGGATCCCCCCGCCGCTGTTGCCGCCGCCACCCCCGCCTCACTCCAATGGGGCTTTTTATTATTATTCGGGCGGGAAGCGAAAGGGTTTAAAAAAAAACCAACCAACAAAATGGCGGCGGACCGATCCGGTCGCTATAGCAACTGTCAATCAAAACGCAAAACCCCGGCTGACGTGCTGACGTCCTCCTCCCGCCCCCCGTCCCCGAGCCGGCGGGCGGGGCTTGTTGCTCGGGTAACGGCAGATTCCGTTCCCTCCTTTCCCTCTCCCTCTCCGGCCCCAACCAACCACCCAGCCCCCTCAGGTCACGTGAAGGATAAATTCGGAGCTCGGGCCCGCTACGAGTGTCAGAGGAGGGCGCGTGATTCGCTCGGGGGAGGGAGGAAGAAGAGGGGGGACGGACGGGCTGAGGGAGGAAAGGGGGGCGAGGCGGCGGCCAGCCTGTGCGCGAGCGCCCGCCGCCTCCCGACCCCCGCGCCCGCCGCGCCCGCGCCGACTGCGGCCCTGAGAGCGCGCGCCCTCCCGCTCCGCGCCACCGCCCCCGGAGCCCCGCGCTTCCGCGTCGTGCGCCCGCGGCCCCGCCCGCGCCGGGGGGAGGGGCGCCGATGGGGGAGGGGACCCAGAAAGCCCCCCCGCGGGCGCCCGTCCACGGGGCTCTCACCGCGGTCCGGACGAGGTGTTCGCCTTTATTCCCGGGGCGCGCGGCGGCCGCGTGGGAGCAGCCCGGCGCACACGTCCATGGGTTTAAAGTGTTCTTTGAAGGGCTCGCGTCCCCCCCTCGCCGGAAAATGCCCACGGAGGCCGCGGTGGGGGCGGGGTGGAGGCCGCCTCCGCACTTCAGACATCTCAGGAATTCCGACGCTTCCCCGGAATCAGGGATGTCCCTGCGGCTGACACCTTGATTAAATCATGCCGCTCAGATTTTTAAGGAACCAATACCAACGTTCAAGAATTATGGACGTAGCTGTCATAAAAACTTTTCTAGGCAGTGCACGCTCCGCCCATGCTTCCCCATCTATTTCGAGCCTTCTTTTTTACCCCTCCCCGCTTCTGTGGGTACAGCCTGGCTTCTCCATGGAAATGCCCCTCAGATTAATCCTTTTGTGCTATTACTATGTCCTTGTCGTTCGACTCCTTTTTTTTTTTTTTTTTAATGTACCTTCTCAATTTCCAGATACTTAATTTGCCCACTTACCTTGACAATCAGAACAGTTATTACTATTTTGGCTTGCATTCAGGTTTTGTTTTGCCTGACTAAATATTTCTAGGTGTGCTCCCCAGGCATTAAAACCCAAGCTATGTCATGCTGGCTACTTTGTAATTAGGAGACAGCCACTGGCTAAAAATTGTATTTTGTACCAACCGTAATATAAGGGCCTTTAATGTTCAGCTGAGAAGAGTTTATATATTATTTTGTACCAAAAGTCGCTAATATACTGATTTATTTCTAAGTTCGGTTTTGCCATCTTATGATGGTGATCATATTCGTTTTTTCTTATAGGAGCCTTCAGCTGTTCACAAGTACGGTAGCAACATATAAACAGTATTAGGTGTAAAAAAAAGTATTGTAATAAATACTGATAGCTATCTTATGTATGTGACTCAAGGAAAGATGTTTGCTTAAAAAGATTTGCAACAAATGTTCTGTTTCTACAGTTAGTAGAACATTGACAAAACCAAAAAAAAAAACAAACAAACCAATTGATGCGCTAAGGTAATCATTGAAGTTAGTACAGGCCCTGAAAGAAATCAAATTAAACGTAAAAGAAATTAGGCAAAAAGTATTCAGGCATGTGTATGTTAAGGGTGGTGGGATAATTAGGAAGAAAATGGGCACAGAGGAGTGCAACCTAAAGAGTGTAATCAATGTCGTTGAGTTGTACAGGTAGAAACTTGAATTGGTGAATGTTTTATTGTGTATATTTTCACCACATTAAATAGTGTGTATATTCAGGCAAAAATAGCTTACTTCAGTTTGATTCTTCAGGGTATCAAAAAACTACAAAAGTTCTTCTGGATTGCTGAGTTTTTTCAAAGTTACCCTGGTACTGTAATTAACATCCACATTGTACTTAGTTGTTTTGAAGGAAGAGGTAGTGGCCAAGAGTGTCCTTATACAGATGAGCAATCACTACCTTGGTTTTACCCAAGATCAAATTTCCACTTATACAGCCAACTTCCTCCTCCTTTTCTTGTCCCTGCTCCGTCCCCTTTACATGGTTATGCTTCTGTCTAATCACTTAGGCATTTGTAACCCTTAACACTAAAAAAAAAAAAATTGGCAACAAGTGAATTCCGATTCACAGAGATTCTATGGGACACAACAGAACTGCCCCCACAGTGTTTCCAAAACTGTAAATCTTTACAGAAACAGACTGCCACATCTTTCTCCTGTAGAGCAGCTGGTGAGTTCAAACCACCAACCTTTCAGTTAGGATCTGAGTACTTAACCACTATATTAAATGAGCCAAAATTAATTGCTATGTCAAAGAGTAAAATCTGAGAGTTTGTGAAGTAAAAGCAAGGAGTTTATTGAGGCAAGATACAATTTGCAAATTGGGCAGCACTTCGTTCAGAGAACAAGGCGCTCCATCTTTCTGGGGACAAAATTGAGCTTTTATACACAAAGTTAAAACCAAAAACCAAACCCATTGTCATCAAGTCGTTGTCCCTATAATCCCATAAACATTTCAAAAACAGCTCTTCATATCAGTTAATCTAATCTCAGCCTAAGAGACAATTTTCGAAAAGCATTCTTTCCAAGGACATTGAATTTGTGTCACATGTTTCCTGTAACATTCTAAGCACATTTATTACTTTCCTTTCTGTCTCCCTCCCCTGTTTACTCAGAGTAATCTGGATAAACCCTTTGTTGAGATCCAAGTCCTCAGCCATTTTGGCCTGGCTGAGAGCCTCTGTTTGATTTTAGAAGCTACTTATCATCCCCCTCTTTAGTAATCTGGACAAACCTTTTATTGAGATCTGAGTCCTCAGCCATTTTGGCCTAGCTGAGAGCCTCTGTTTGATTTTAGAAGCTACTTATCATTCCCCCCTTTTGATCAAGAATTTATAGAATTTCTTAAATCACAAAGACCATTATGACAGCCCTTTCTTGTGCATGGTCTTTAAATTGTGCTGTAATATAGATGGCTGCTTTCAAGATTTTAAGGCCCCAGATGCTGCTATGCTTTTACTGAGTAGCCAGGCACCATCTAGTATCTGCACTATGCCATTGCTTAGTCACTCTCCTCCTGAACTGATGGTAAGGGGAGCTTGGAGTAGAAAGGCCAAATTTTTTAGAGGAATATCTCAGCATTACGCAAGCTGACAAACTGCGAAGGCACAAGCTCAAAGTTCCAGAAACTTGAACCTCCTCAATATATATATACTTTGCATAACTTTGGGTCTGGCGGTGTGACTGCAAAAGTTAGATATATAATTCATGATGCATTTAACCAGTCTTATAATTAACATAATGATCAGAAGAATTAGTCAAGTTTCTAATGATGAGCATAACGAAGAACCAATGCCATTGGGTAACCAACTAAAGATATCAAAAAAGGAGAAGAAATTACTACAAAGAGAAATATAAAACTTAAGTGGACTTTCATGTTGAATAAAATTACTAAGGAATAAGGCCACAAGTATGGAGTAATGCTAGCAGCATAAGGATAGCTACAATTATAAAACAAAGGCCACAAAGTTGAGCAAGATGCATGGAATCTTGTTCTGTGATCTTAGGATTAGCTGCCTACCTTGGATGTCCTCTACTTCTGGCCTCCAGAGTGTCTCAAGGTGATTTTTAGCTTTAGAGGGCTAGCTGGTCTACAGAGGCAGCATGGACTTTTTTCAGTTGTGATAGATGGATTCAGGGTTTGACTCCTAGTTTTGGGGGCACACGAGTTGGTGAGGAAGTCTAGGTATGGTCCCTTTCAATGGGGTTCTAATGGGTCCTTGATTAGTACCTTTTCTAATAAATGTGTGTATGTATATATATATATATGTATGTATATGCATATATACATATATATAGTCTCCCAGAGTGTTACGGATTGAATTATGTACCCCCCAAAAAATGTGTGTAAACTTGGCTACACCATGATTCCCAGTATTGTGTGGTTGTCCTTCATTTTGTGACCTTATCCAATTGTCCTATGTGTCAAAAATCCTAACTTCTATCATGTTAATGAGGCAGGATTAGAGGATGTTGTGTTAATGAGGCAGGACACAATCTACAGGATTAGGTTGTATCTTGAGTCAATCTCTTTTGAGATATAAAAGAGAGAAGCAGAGAGGAGATGAACCTCATTATTACCAATCAAGAAGAGCCAAGAGTGGAGCACATCCTTTGGACATGAGGTCACTACACTGAGAAGCTCCTAGACCCAGGACTAGATTAATGACAAAGACCTTCCCCCAGAGCTGACAAAGGCAGAAAGCCTTCCTCTGGAGCTGGCACACTGAATTCAGACTTCTAGCCTCTGAAACTATGAGAGAATAAATTTCTGTTTGTTGAAGCCATCAGTATTTCTGTTATAGCAGCATTAGATAACTAAGACATGGGGTAAAGCTAGGTGGATTTTGAGTGTCTGACTTCTGGTCATCAAAGACTTCTTTAACCTGTAATAGTATTTTAATAGTTGAGGTTGAACAATGTGGAGTCAGTATGGGCAACATAAGGGAGGACTATAGGCTTTCAAGTAATTATTCTAGAAAGTAAAACATTAAATGTCAGCAATATTCACATATAAACCTTATAATAATTTTTTGAGTTTACTCGGTCATATGTAGTTAAATTTGGTTCTATGTAATTCTGGATAAGTAGCAGTCTGAAAATCTTGTCACCTTCTATATAAGAGTTCTGGAAATCTTGATTTAGTCTATTTTTGTTGAAATATTTTGGTCAAGTGTTTTCAGTGAGTCAGCACTAGTTTTTTTTTTTTTTTTTTAGCAAAGTAAAACTTATCTGCAGATGACAACTTAAAAATGTCCGCAATTAACTTATTACAATAATAATTCTTAAAGGTGAAAGACCTGATGGGAATTAACTATAAAAGTAATGCAAAGCTAAAAAAAGTCAATTAAAAAAAAAAACTTTAGACAAAAAATATCTCTAAACATGATGATTAACCTTATATTCAAAAAGCTTCAGCTATAATAATCTTGAGACATAATACTAAATAGTCGGGCTATACTAAGAATATACTAATTCTCTAAACTTTGGAATAAAATAAAAACTCAATGGTTAAATGATGTAAATTCCTCAGTTAAAACCACTGGCCTGGATGATGCTATTTTTTAAATTAAAGAAATAAAGTAGTGGCCAAGTTAACACTTAAAAAAAACACTAAAATTATAACTGATAATACTATACTTTTATTGTGTAATATCAGGCAATGTATCACCAGATCATATCAAGGAGAGAGAGAACATTGACAAATTTCTAGGAACTTACACAATTTCTGAAATATGTTATTAATAACAACCAAAATTTAACCTAAAATTGAGCACATCTCCTGATCTGTTAACATTTCTCATGCAAATCATAACATAGTAAATAAACAATTTAGCATTTTTCTCTTTATAAAACAAGCAAGTCTTTTTGTGGTTTTCATGACATTTCAAAATTGTCAGGAGTTTATCACAGGTCACTGAGGAATAATACTTGGCATATTTAACTAAAGATCTTAAAAGTAAAATCTTAGCTTTTTCTAGAGCCATGTGGCTTTGTTTTTGACTCAGGAGTTTATTCTGTTGTCTTTGAGGCAGATTGGACAAAGATTAAAATTAACTCTTCAATGCATTAATCAAAGAAAATCCCATCATCCACACAACAAGAAACCCAATTCTTTATTATTTGACATTAAAGCTCCTAAAAATTCTCATAAACTAACCCATGAAATCCTAAAATGCAACACACAAAAAATTTGACCACATCAAACTCCACTTTAATAAACCTCTCAAATTTCCCATCTTCTTCACTTATCTCTTATAATGCAATCCTACGAGTGTCAAAAACATCCATTACCATACCTAAAAACACATATTCATTCTCTGTGACATAAAAAGCAAGAGCCTATACAATTTAATTGTAAAAAAATCCACCAACCTAACTCAACATTAGCAAGCCACCCAGAAATCTTGGAAATAAACCTATCAAATCTTAGATAACCTTCTGGTTTAACTTTCTTATAACCTTCTACAACTTTTTCTATCTGTCCAGGTTTGTGTGCGTGTGTGTGTGTTGTTTGGTTGGTTCTGTTTTATTCTGCAGCAACCAGTCTTTTTATTTTAAGACAAAATTACTCTTTTCCTTTAACAAAATAAATCTTGTATACTTAGTCTAGCCTAGTTACGAAAAAGATCTTGGAAACTGTGTTTAAGTTGGCTTGCTACAAAACAAAAAAACTTTTGTCAGAACAAATTAATTTTCAGTAATTTCTGGGAATAGTAGGAGTATTGAATTTATATAAGCATTTATTTATTTTTGAACCAATCACAATAAAACTCTATGAAAGATATTATAATCTAATTTAGTAATACCATCTGTAGTTTAGGAAATTATTATATTTTCATAACCCTGTCTTTCGCATGCTTTATAGGATCCTTTAGAGAAGTAATTTAGAATAATTTTTCCCTTTTTAAGGCTTTTTTATACCAAACAAAATAAACAATTTACCCTTTTCAGCATACTTTTAAAATTGATTTATATCAAAGTTTCTCAGAGTAACTACTAAAAAGCCCAGGCACTAGAGGAGTTTTTCTTGGAAGAGAAAACTGAGATTTTAGATAGCCCCACGAAAAACACCAGCCATGGCCTTTAATCTGATACAAAAACTCAGACAAAATGCTCTAGACTAGAGGCAAACCCTCAGAACAAAATGAAACAGAAAAACTACATAAACTCACATGTGTGAGGCCAGCTCAAAACCAGTCTTACACAGTATCATACAACACAAACAACCTTGTTCCTTAAAACGTATACAGTAATTCTTGGATGAGACTGATTTAGAAAAACAGGTCCTAGATAAACTCATGAATTTTCCAGAGTCTCACATGGAATGATTTTATTCAGACCCTTCAAGTAAAACTTGAGTATCAAACAAAAGTTCCCCAGAGAAAAGAAAAGACAACACAAATGGGAACTCGTTTTCCTAACATGCAAGGAAAAAGAGCAGATGGAAACGTATTTTCTCAAAGTGATCACTGAAATTATAAATTACTTCAGGTATATTCAGCTTATAGTATTTTTGAACATGAACCCCAAACCAGTATCCCGGTAGTGGAGAAATACAGGCTCATTTATCAAGGATGCTTTAAAAGTCTTTCTAAAGTTAACTCATGAAAATTAGAGTCATCAATAAGCAAATCTGGGAAATCTCTTTCCTTACTCACTGTAAGGGCCAGAATAATTTGAGAAGCAGCTTGTTTAACTACCTAGTCTACCAGGTTATTTCCCTTAATTTCCTCAGTATTAATTATTTCTAAGAGTCAAAAGACTTGACCAATATTGGCAGGGCCCTAAGTCATTTATGGAGCCACACCACCACCATTTCAAGTGCAACCAGCATGAGTCCAGCCCAATCGCCTGGTAATATGGTGGTGGTTCCTACCAATTTTAGTTTTTCAATTTCTTCTTAATATTGCAGCTGTGACTATGTTACTACTTGGTTGTCTTAATAGGGACAATTATCAGCACATTCTAGAGGGAGCCTCTAAGGTCTCTTCAAAGCCGCTCAACATAAGGCTCTCTTGAAGGGTTTTTTACTTTGTTCCTCTTGCTTTGCATTGAGTATTCTCGCTGCTGGGAAATCAGAAAGCTGTTACATTGTTGTTAGGTGTCATGGAGTTGGCTTCAACTCATGGCAACCCTATGTAAAACATAATGAAACACTGCCTGTTCCTGTGCCAGTTGCACAATTGTTGCTATGCTGGAGCCCATTGTTGCAGCCACTGTGTCAGTCCATCTCATTGAAAGTCTTCCTCATTTTCACTGACCCTCCACTTCACCAAGCATGATGTCCTTCTCCAGCGACTGGTCCCTCCTGATAACATGTCCAAAGTATGTGAGATGAAGTCTTGCCATCCTTGCTTATATGAAGCATTCTGGCTGTACTTTTCCCACGACAGATTTGTTTGTTATTCTGGCAGCCCATGCAATATTCAATATTCTTCGCTAACACCATAATTCAACGGCATCAGTTTTTCTTTGGTCATCCTTATTCCTTTGTCTAAAGCTTTTACATACATATGAGGCAATTGAAAACACCATGGCTTGGATCAGGTACAGTTTAGTCCTTAAAGTGACATCTTTGCTTTTTAACACTCTAAAGAGGTCTTTTGCAGCAGATTTGCCCAATACAATGTGTTGTTTGATTTCTTAACTGCTGCTTCTATGGGTGTTGATTGTGGAATGAAGTAAAATGAAATCCTTGAAAACTTCAATACTTTATTTGTTTATCATGATGTTGCTTATTGGTACAGTTTTGAGGATTTTTGTTTTCTTTGTGTTGAGGTGTAATCCATACTGAGGGCTGTGGTCTTTGATATCCATCAGTAAGTGCTTCAAGTCCTCTTCAATTTCAGCAAGCAAGGTTGTGTCATCTGCATATCAGAGGTTGTTTTAGTTTTGATTTATTTTTGTGATTTCTCTATCTGGGTTGATAACTGGTTGCTCTGTCCTGTGCTCTAGTCTTGGGTTGTTACTTGATGGTATTGATTTTCTAGCTGGAGGACTTCCTTTAGTATTTTTTATAATTTAGGTTTGGTTTTTGCAAATTCCCTAATCTTCTGTTTATCTGGAAATGTCCTATTTTGCCATCATATTTGAGACACGGTTTTGCTGGATATATAATTCTTGGCTGCCAATTTTTTCCTTCAAGGCTTTATATATGTCATCCCATTACCTTCTTGCCTGCATGGTTTCTGCCGAGTAGTCTGAGTTTAGTCTTATTGACTCTCCTTTGTAGGTGATTTTTCATGTATCCCTAGCATTTTTTATTTTCAGCTCTTAAAATTCTCTCTTTATCTTTGGTTTTCCCAAGATTGATTATAATATGTCTTGGTGACTTTCTTTTGGGCTCTACCTTGTGTGGGGTTCAATGAGCATCTTGGGTAGATATCTCATCTTTCACGATATCAGGGAAGTTTTCTGCCAACAAGTCTTTGACAATTCTCTCTGTATTTTCTGTTATCTCCCCCTGTAGTGGTACTCCAATCACGTGTAGGTTATTCCTCTTAATAGAGTCTTACAAAATTCTTAGGGTTTCTTCATTTTTTAAAAATTCTTTTATCTGATCTTTCCTCAAATATATTGGTGTCAAGTTCTTTATCTTCAATCTCACTAATTCTCACTTCTATTGCCTCAATTCTGCTCCTATGACTTTCTATCGAGTTGTCAAATTCTGAAATTTTACTGTTAATCTTCTGGATTTCTGTTTGTTGTCTCTTTATGGACTCTTGCAGCCTATTAAATTTGTCATTATGCTCTTCTCTAATCTGCTTAAGTTCCTCTATTCCTTTGTCCATGTGTTCCTTGGCTTGTTCTGCATTTTGCCTAATCTCCTTCCTGATCTCTTGAAAAGTTCTGTACATTAATCTTTTGTATTCTAACTCTGGTAATTCCAAGAAGTTCCCTTCATCTGGAAGATTTCTTGATTCTTTGTTTTGGGAGCTTGCTGAAGCCATCATGGTCCGCCTCTTTATGTGATTTGATATTGACTATTGTCTCCAAGCCATCAATAAGTTATTATATTTATTTATTTTATGTTTCCTTACTGTGTCCTGCCTTCTTGTTTTGTTTTGATATGCCCAAATAGGCTGCTCAAGTGATCTAGTTTGATTATTGGTGCCAGGTAGACTTCTTACTAGGTATGTGGGCCCAGGAGTCCATTTACTTTTCTTGTATGGATTCAGCTCAGGTGTCCAGGTAGTCAGTCACCAAGTGTGTAGTACAGGCTCTCACCTACAGTCCTAGACGAGCAGGGGTGATTGGTGTAGGCACAGGTATCTGGCTGCAGTAGGGGGTCACACACTGATCAAGGCAGAGGGCTGACAACCACCCTGACTGTCTATGAGGGAAGCATGTCTGTTCCCTAGAGCACATAGGTGGGTGGGTTTTGCAACCAGACTATGGGCACCTAATGCTGTTGGCTGTAAGGACTGGGAGGCACCACTTATTCTTGGATCCCTGTTGCAAGTGTCTAGGTGGTGTGGGTGGAGCCACCGGTCCTCAGGACCCTGGTGTGGGTAGGTGAGAACCTGTCTCTCCACCATACAGCTGAAACTGTTGAAGTTAGACTTTAGGTATATACCCTATTGTACTGTGCTAATGAGGGCCTACACTTTTGAAAAGGGCCCATACAGGCCTATGCAGGGGTGAAAGGCATTCACAGTTCATGGACCCCTTATGCCTGTGCCTAGGCAAAGGAGCTGTTTCTACTCTGAGTTCCTGGCTTTGGGGAGCCAGCAGATTATTTTTTCCCTGTTTGGTAATTTTTTCCCTGTCCAAGGCCAGGAGAATTGCTCAGGGCGTGTGATGAGTCCAACATCCGATCCAGGGGATGCAGCAATCTCTGAAGCTGGTTCTGACCCAGTGCAGAGTGGGAAGGGGACAGGAAGTGGGAGAGAGGTTTTTCCCAAAGGGGTGTTTTTTGATCTGCATGGTAGATTAGACACACGTACTTATCTTGCGCTGATGTGTGCTGGTTTTGGCTGATTCTAGACGCGTGAGTAGACTCTTCACCTCTGAGTCTCTCCCTTTGTGGAAAATGCATCCCAAATGCCACTGCTTGCCTCACCGCTGGCGCCAGCTGGTCCCAGTCTGCAGGGTCCTGGTTCCCACCAGGTCAGGTCTGGCAACTCTTCGCTGTTTCTCAACTGCCTCTCCCTCCTCCTGCTGCTCCGTCCGATTCCTCAACTTTGTCTTTGATGTTAAGGGCTCCTAGGTTGTCACATACAATCAATTCACTTGTTTTTTCAGGTCTTTGTTGTAAGAGGGACCACAGGAAGCATCTAACTACTCCACCATCTTGGCCCTGCCTCCTGCAGGTTGTTAATGAGTCTTCCTCCAATCCTGTGCCATGTTCTTCTTCATATAGTCCAACTTCTCAGATTATTTGCTCAGCATATGGATTGAATAGGTATGGTGAAAGGATACAACCTTGATGCACACCTTTCTTGACTTCAAACCACGCAGTATCCCCTTGTTCTGTTGGAACAACTGCCTATTGGTCTAAGTACAGGTTCTGCATGAGCACAATTATGTGTTCTGGAATTCCCATTCTTCACAACATTGTCCATAATTTGTTATGACCCACACAGTTGAATGCCTTTGCATAGTCAATGAAATACAGGTAAACATCTTTCTGGTATTCTCTGCTTTCAGCCAGGATCTACCTGACATCAGCAATGATATCGTATTCCACATCCCTTTCTGAATCCAGCTTGAATTTCTGCTGCTACTGCTTTTGAATGATCTTCAGCAAAATTTTACTTTGTATGATATTAATGATACTGCTCAATAATTTCCACATTCTGTTGGATCACCTTTCTTTAGAATGGTACAAATATGGGTCTTTTCTAGTCATTTAGCCAGATAGCTGTCTTTCAAATTTCTTAGCATAGATAAGTGAGTACTTCCAGCACTGCATCTGTTTGTTGAAACATCTTTATTGGTATTCCATCAATTCCTGGAGCCTTTTTTTTTTTCCTGCCAATGTCTTCAGTGCAGCTTGGATTTCTTCCTTCAGTACCATTGGTTCTTTTTATTTATTTACTTTTTTATTGTACTTTAGATGAAGGTTTACAGAGTAAACTAGCTTCTCATTGAACAACTGATATACATATTGTTTTGTGACACTGGTTGTCATCCCCATGACATGTCAACACTCTCCCCTTCTTGACCTTAGGTTCCCCGTTACCAGCTTTCCTGTCCCGTCCTGCCTTCTCATCTCTGGCCCTGGGCTGGCATGCCCATTTCGTCTCATTTTGTTTTATAGACCTATCTAATCTTTGGTTGAAGGGTGAACCTCAGGAGTGACTTCATTACTGAGCTAAAAGGGTGTCCAGGAGCCATACTCTTGTACTGTCAGACCAGTAAGTCTGGTCTTATTTTATTTATTTATTGTGCTTTAGGTGAAAGTTTACACCTCAAGTTAATTTCTCATACAAAAATTTATACACATATTGTGATGTGACAGTAGTTGCAATCTCTATAATGTGACAGCACACTCTCCCTTTCCACCTTGGGTTTCCTGTGTCCACCCAACCAGCTCCTGTGCCTTCCTGCTTTCTCATCCTGCCTCCAGACAGAAGCCACCCATTTGGTCCCATGTATCTGCTTGAACTAAGAAGCACACTCTTCACAACTATTATTTTATGTTGTATACTCCAGTCTAATCTTTGTCTGAGGAGTGGGCTTTGGGGATGATTTTAGTTCCGGGTTAACAGATCATCCAGGCGCCATGGTTTCGGGGGTTTCTCCAGTTTCCATTAAACCGTTAAGTCTGGTCTTTTTACATGAATTTGAGTTCTGCTCCACGCTTTTCTCCTGCTCCTTGAGGGACTCTATGTTGTGTTCTCTGTCAGGGTGGTCATTGGTGGTAGCATGGCACCATATACTTCTTCTGGTCTCAGGCTGATGGAGTCTCTGGTTTATGTGGCCCTTTTGTCTCCTGGGCTAATATTTTCCTTGTGTCTTTGGTGTTCTTCATTCTCCTTTGCTCTAAATGGGTTGGGACCAATTGGTGCATCTTAGATATCCACTCACAAGCTTTTAAGACCCCATATGCCACTCACCAAAGTGGGATGCAGAACATTTTCTTAATAAACTTTGTTATGCAAATTGACCTATATGTCCCCCAAAACCATGGTCTCCAGACTGCAACTCCAGCATTTTTTTTTTTAAGTTAGAATTTTGTTCTACGTTTTTCTCCAGCTCACCATCAGTTCTTCACCATATGCTGACTTCTGAAATGTTTGAACGTCTACCAATTCTTTTTGGCAGAGTGACTCTCTGTATTCCTTTCATCTTCTTTTGATGCTTCCTGCGTTGTTTAACATTTTCCCCATAGAATCCTTCAATATTGCAACACGAGGCTTGAATTTTTTCTTCAGTTCTTTCAGCTTGAGAAATGCCAAGGGTATTCTTCCCTTTTGGTTTTCTATCTCCAGGTCTTTGCACATTTCATTATAATACTTTACTTTGTCTTCTTAGCTGCCCTTTGAAATCTTCTGTTCAGTTATTTTACTTCATCATTTCTTCCTTTCACTTTAGCTACTCTATGTTCAAGAGCAACTTCCAGAGTCTCTTCTGACATCCATTTTGGTCTTTTCTTTCTCTCCTGTGTTTTTAATGACCTCTTGCTTTCTTCATGTATGATATCCTTGATGTCATTCCACAACTTGTCTGGTCTTTGGTCATTAGTGTTCAATGCATCAAATCTATTCTTGAGATGGTCTCTAATTTCAGGTGGGATATACTCAAGGTCATTCTTTGGCTCTCCTGGACTTGTTTTAATTTTCTTCAACTTCAACTTCCGTATGAGCAATTGATGGTCTGTCCTGCAGTCAGCCCCTGGCTTGTTCTGACTGATAATGTTGAGCTTTTCCATCGTCTTTTTCACAGATGTAGTCAATTTGATTCCTGTGTATTCCATCTGGTGAGATCGACATGTATAGTCACCGATCATGTTGTTGAAAACAAGTATTTGCAGTGAAGAAGTTCTTGGTCTTGCAAAATACTTATGCTATCTGTGGCATCGCTTCTATCACCAAGGCCATATTTTTTATTTACTGAGCCTTCTTCGTTTCCAACTTTCATATTCCAATTGCCAATAACTATCAATGCATCTTGGTTGTAGGCTTGATCAATTTCAGAGCACAGAAGTTAGTAAAAATCTTCAAATTCTTTTTGTTTGTTTCTTTATACCTCAAATCAGTTCTTTCATTCTCAAATTAGAGGGACCTCCCTCTCTTGGATTACCATATGGACTAGTTGATATAATCAGGGAGTCCAGGCTGGTAAACCTCAACAAGGATATTAAATTCTTTAGTAAATTTATCGGGGTCCTCGTGTAGTTTTGGAAAACCTTTTACAACACTACACAGTTTGGACAGTGTCTAAGGAGTGAAAGTGATACAGGTGGTATCTTCATTTGTACTGAGGTGGATTTTAAAAGACTTTCCAGGTAGAGGTTTACCAGCTGCTTACTTTGGAAAGAAGAGGTGTTCAGACATAACATTATCTTGAGTATAGGAGAGGAGAAAAGGATAAAGAGAAGGAGTCACTGGCACAGTAGCAGAAGGTTGAGTGGCAAGATTTTGACACTGTAATTCCTTGTTGAATTTGATCGATTTAGAGACAGTTTCCTGCAAGAAGGCAATTTTGTTATCCTCTTATCTTTTAGAAACCTCCATACCCCAATCAAAATAAGCATCCCACTGAGTTTAATTCAGGCACCTCTGTTCTCTAATTTACTGCACAGGAAATTTAGCCTAGAAAGTTCAAAATTTCCTCACAATGTTGTTGTTGTTAGGTGCCGTCGAGTTTGTTCCGACTCATAGCGATCCTATGCACAACAGAACGAAACACTGCCCTGTCCTGAGCCATCCTTACAATCATCATTATGCTTGAGCTCATTGTTGCAGCCACTGTGTCAATCCACCTTGTTGAGGGTCTTCCTCTTTTCTGCTGACCCTGTACTCTGCCAAGCATGATGTCCTTTTCCAGGGACTGATCCCTCCTGACAACATGCCCAAAGTATGTAAGCTGCAGTCTCACCATCCTTGCTTCTAAGGAGCATTCTGATTGTACTTCTTCTAAGACAGATTTGTTCATTCTTTTGGCAGTCCGTGGTATATTCAATATTCTTCACTAACAGCACAATTCAAAGGTGTCAATTCTTCTTCAGTTTTCCTTGTTCTTTGTCCAGCTTTCACATGCATATGATGCAATTGAAAATACCATGTCTTGGGTCAGGTGCACCTTAGTCTTCAAGGTGACATCTTTGCTCTTCAACACTTTAAAGAGGTCCTTTGCAGCAGATTTACCCAATGCCATGCGTCTTTTGATTTCTTGACTGCTGCTTCCATGGCTGTTGATTGTGGATCCAAGTAAAATGAAATCCTTGACTACTTCAATCCTTTCTCCATTTACCATGATGTTGCTCGTTGGTCCAGTTGTGAGGATTTTTGTTTTCTTTATGTTGAGGTGCAATCCATACTGAAGGCTGTGGTCTTTGATCTTCATTAGTAAGTGCTTCAAGTCCTCTTCACTTTCAGCAAGCAGGGTTTTGTCATCTGCATAACACAGGTTGTTAATGAGTCTTCCTCCAATCCTGATGCCCCGTTCTTCTTTACATAGTCCAGCTTCTCGTATTATTTGCTCAGCATACAGTTTGAACAGGTATGGTGAAAGAATACAACTCTGAGGCACACCTTTCCTGTCTTTAAACCAATCAGTATCCCCTTGTTCTGTCTGAAAAATTGCCTCTTGATCTATGTAAAGGTTCCTCATGAGCACAATTAAGTGTTCCAGAATTCCCATTCTTTGCAATGTTATCCATAATTTGTTATGATCCACAGAGTCGAATGCCTTTGCATAGTCAATAAAACACAGGTAAACATCCTGCGGGTATTGTCTGCTTTCAGCCAGGATCCATCTGACATCACCAATGATATCCCTGGTTCCATGTCCTCTTCTGAAACCAGCCTGAATTTCTGGCAGCTCCCTGTCAATATACTGTTGCAGCCATTTTTGAATGATCTTCAGCAAAATTTTGCTTGCTTGTGATATTAATGATATTGTTCTATAATTCCCACATTTGGTTGGATCACCTTTCTTGGGAATAGGCATAAATATGGATCTCTTCCAGTCAGGTTTGGCAGGGAAGCTGTCTTCCGTATTTCTTGGCATAGACGAGTGAGCACCTCCAGTGCTGCATCTGTTTGTTGAAACATCTCAATTGATATTCCATCAATTCCTGGAGGCTTGTTTTTCGCCAATGCCTTCAGAGCAGCTTGGACTTCTTCATTCGGTACCATCGGTTCCTGATCTTATGCCACCTCTGCTAATTCTTTTTAGTATAATGACCCTGTGTATTCCTTCCATCTTCTTTTGATGCTTCCTGCGTCGTTTAATATTTTCCCCATAGAATCCTTCACTATTGCACTTTGAGGCTTGAATTTTTTCTTCAGTTCTTTCAGCTTGAGAAACGCCGAGCATGTTCTTCCCTTTTGGTTTCCCGTCTCCAGAAGAAGGACCTGGCAGTCTACTTCTGAAAAGCATTAGGCAGTGAAAACCTTATGAACAGCAGCAGAACATTTCTCCACAATAGCGACTGATTTCCCAAACTGTTCCTAGACAGGTGCTGCCAACTATTCAAGAACAAGCATGTCATGAGACCAAAGTGCTTGTTCATATAGTGAATAGGGGCCCCAAATGGGAACTCTGGGCCACTTTTGGATTTGGCAGTACCCATTATCTCCTTGAGATTCCTGGGGATAAGGAAATTGAATTATCCCCTTCAGGGTGTTTAACGTGTTCACAGAAATAAAGGAGTTATAGATGAAGCATTACTTTTGGTTCTCAGAGTCCAGGCGAATTCCTAACAGGGAAGTACCACGGGATGGGGGCAGTGTTCTGTTTTTACAGGGTGCCTGCAGCTTCATGGCTTATGGGACTCTGAAAAACTTCACAAGGATCAAAATGAAAATAAAAAACAAACTCTCAATAAAAACCCAGATTTTTTCTGTGCAAGGAAGCGGAAGCTGGGATCCGAGAGGTTATATACCTTAGGTGTCTCCTGAGAGCTCAGTGGAGACAGAGAATGCAACCCAACCAGCTGGTACTTGAAGCCCTGTCCTTGCCTCTTCAGTGGCTACTAAAGATAATGCACCTTTTGATTCCACGTATCTGACACCAAGAAATGTCAAAGAGTAAAGTCTCTGAGTCTGTGAAGTAAAATCAAAGAGTTTTATTGAGGCAAGATGCAATTCACACATTGGGTAGCACTTAATTCAGAGAACAAGGTGTTCCATCTTTCTGGAGATCAAGTTTGCTTTTATACAAAAAGTTAGGCATGACTAATCCCACAATCATTTCAAAAACAACTCTTTCTTCATATCAGTTAACCTTCTCTCTTCCAGAAGACCAACTGCACAAATCATTCTATTTGAGGACATCGCATTTGTATCACATGCTTCCTGGAACATTCTAAGCACATATGTTACTTTTCTATTTCCCTCCCCCACTTACTCAGAGTGATCTGGATTAACCCTTTATCAATAGCCTAGTTGTCGGCCATCTTGGCCTTGCTGAGAGCCTCAGTTTGATTTTAGAAGCTCCTTATCTCTCTGGTAATAGACGAAACTTGCGTAATTAATTTAGGTAACCTGGACAGAACATGACAATGTCTCAAGAAATGTGTCTTTGTCTTCAGTTAAGACAATCTAAAAGATTATCAGAGTGAGGCAGAATCTTGAATTTATAGACCATCAGTAATTGAAGGCATTGCTGGTCTTCTTCTCTAGAAGGTTGCACCTTCCTTCCCCTCCCAGCCCCTGTTGTGACAGCCTTATACCACATTGATCAATGAACTGTCATATGGAGGTTGGAATGCTTTAAAATGGTTTTATATAAACAAAACTCTCTGCCATTGAGTTGATTCCAACTCATAGTTACCCAGTCAGACTGAGTAGAATTGCCCAATAGGTTTCCAAAGGCTGTAAATGTTTATGGAAGCAGACTGCCATATCTTTCTTCCACGGAGTAGCTGATGGGTTTGAACCACTGACCTCTTGGTTAGCAGCCAAGGGCTTAACCACTGCACCACCAGGACTCCTTATGGTTTTACATAGACTTCACCTAAACAGTAACCTGTAAATTACAGCTGGCTCTAAAGAAGTAAACACAGTAGGCAGGAAGGACTCTGGTACAGATATCAGTTTAGTGTTAATCAGGTTCAGTGCTAAATCCTTGCTGTCATCTGAGAATATCCTACTTTTGGTTCCCCACATCAGATCCACTTATGGATGTATCCATCCATTGAAGTTAACCTACGAAAGCAAAGACCACAGGTAATAACAGCCTCCACTTACTGGGCACATTCTACAGTATCTCAAATGCTCACACCAATTTACATCTCCATTTTATGGATGAGAAAACAAGTCCTGAGCAATTAAATAACTTTCCCAAGGTCACATCACCAGTAAGCGGTGAAGCCAAATTCAAACCCAGATGAAATTACAATGCCATGTTCTTTCCACCACAACAAGCTGACTCCAATTAAAATTTTACTGCCTATAAACGAAAAAATGCAGACCTTTTTCGCTACATATTTTTCATGATGTAAAGATCTTCGGTTAGTTTTTTCCTCAAAGATATATTACAACCTAGCTTCAGATAAAAATATTAAATGGAAGCGATATGTGCTCCTATATGATAACTTATAACAGTGATAACTATCTTAGTTATCTAGTGCTGCTATAACAGAAATATCACAAGTGGATGACTTTAACCAGCAGAAATTTTTTCTCTCACAGTCTAGGAAGCTAGAAGTCTGAATTCAGGGTGCCAGCTCCAGGGAAAGCCTTTCTCTCTCTGTCGGCTCTGGGGAGAGGTCCTTGTCATCAATCATTCCCCAGTCAAGGAGCTCCTCAGAGCAGTGATCCCAGGTCCAAAGGACACTTGCTTCTGGTTCTTGGTTGGTGGTATGAGGTCCCCCCGTCTCTCTGCTTGCTTCTCTCTTTTATATCTCAGAAGAGATTGATTTAAGATACAATCTAATTTTATAGATTGAGTCCTGCTTCATTAACATAACTGCCTCTAATACTGCCTCGTTAACATCACAGAGGTAGTATTTACAACACGTAGGAAAATCACATCAGATGACAAAATGGTAGATAATCACACAATACTGGGAATCATGGCCTAGCCAAGTTGACAGAGATTTTTGTCACCCTTCAATCCATTACAATAACCTTATTAGAAATGATAATAAAAAAAGCTTCACATCCATTTGTTGTTTATTCAACTCTTCTGATCCCAAATTTAAACTGCTAGTTAAGAATAATTCAGATACTCCACTGGTCTCACCCCATCTGGAGCACTGGAAAATGAAGAAAATCAAAGACACAAGGGCAAGATTAGTCCCAAGGACTAATGGGCCACAACTACCACAATCTCCGCCAGACTGAGTCCAGCACAACTACTAGATGGTGTCCAGCGGTAGCTCTGACAGGAGTCATAATACAGCATCCTGGACAGAGCTAGAGAAAAATGTAGAACACAATTCTAATTCACACACACAAAAAAAGGCCAGACTTACTGGTCTAACAGAGACTGGACAAACCCCGACAGTATGGCCCCCCTACAAACTTTTAGCTCAGTAATAATCACCCTTCAGCCGAAGATGAGACAGGCCCATAAAACAAAATGAGACTAAATGGACACACCAACCCAGGGGCAAGGACGAGAAGGCAGGAGGGGACAGGAAAGCTGGTAATGGGGAACCTAAAGTCAAGAAAAGGATAGTGTTGAAATGTCGTGGGGATGGCAACCAATGTTACAAAACAATATGTGTATTAATTGTTTAATGAGAAGGCAGTTTCCTTTGTAAATCTTCATCTAAAGTACAACAAAAAAAAAAAAAGAATAATTCACAGCTAACCACACAAATGAATTTATTCTTAAGTTAATATGGTATATTCATTCACTCACTCAACAGTCATTTAATCGTTTATTGAGTGACTGACCAGTGCCTGGAGTCCCAGGGTGGTGAAAACAATTAAAGCATCTTAGCCACTAACCAAAATGTTGGAAGATCAAGTCCACACAATGGTTCCTCTGAATATAGATCTGGAGATCTACTTCCAAAAAATCAGCCATTGAAAACCCTTTGGAGCTCATTTCTACTGTGTCACACATGAGGTCACCATAAGTCAGAATCGACTCTATGGCAGCTGGTTTTGACCATTGCCTAGCATGGACTGCTGAGGCACACACATTCCCCGCGCTGGGCACTGTGCTGAGGAATGGGTCAACAGATTCAAGCCAAGATGTCAGGTTTTTTTTTTTTTTTTTTTGGTTGGTCCTCCACATTAGTTGGGGACTACTCATGGTGATACATGATACTAAGCCCAAAGTTTCAGTAGTTGAAACCCCAATAGGAGTTATAACCCAAACCTTCCAAGAACAAACCAGCAAATTTACTATTCCTAGCTCTGCCCCTCACACCAGGTGAGAAATGAACAATTCACAATTCCTCCCTGGACAGTGGCATGGGCCTGAATCTGACACCCCTGCTGTTCTTACAGATTTCTGAGTGAAGGTCCCGCTGCCTTCCCTCTTTCCAAGCTTGACTGTTCTGAATTTAAAACTAATACATGTATATCAGGTTTTTTAAAAAAACAATACATGCAGTGCCCGAGTTATGAACGTCAGTTTTAAGTACAACCCATAGACACAAATCAACCCACTCCCCACCCCCTACCCCCACACACACCCGCAAAAAGGCCTAAATCTTGTACAGACCAATCCCGTAACGCTACCAGGGGAAAACCCACTACAAAAAAGCCAAAAAGGGAGCAGAGGCTCTAGGTCACCTCCTCTCTATGGCCCACCGCTCACTGGCAAGGCCAGACCAGCAAGGCTCCTCACTATTGGATACGCAGCCTCCAATAGGCGGGCCGCTCAGTTCGTAGCGTGCTGATTGGCCAGGCTGGCCATGCGGAGCTGAGCAGCGGTGCTTGGGGAATGCGGACGGTGGGGCTGAGGTTTTCCGAGCTCCGAGAGAGGCTGGTGCCGTGGGCTCTCTATCTAGCTGCGGCGGCGGCTGGGCGCACCATGTGGCAGGGACCCGCCCGCCACAGAGGACGCCCTAGGACCCACTGCAGCACCTGCGCACTGCGGGAGAAGCGCGGCCCGTCGTGGGGGCCTTGGGGCCCAAACATTGTGTACCTGCAGGTGGTGGCGCGGGCTGCCAGGACGCGGGCGCCGTACTCTGCGTGTTCTCTGAGCACAACCAGTCAGTGTGCTGTGCAGGGCACATGGCCAGGCCTCCACGGCGCCCCTTTACCTAGTTCCGCCCCACGCCATTCTGCTGCGCCGTCTGCGCAGGGCACCGAGGGCCGTTGCAGCGCCTCTCTGGGCATCTGCTTCCCCTGCCTTACACATGTGGGATTTCACTGTGGCAGCGGTTTGGGGCCTTTTTGGTAGCTGGGGAGCCGCGGATCTTAGATTCCTGGCTACTGTTATGTCCGTATGGTTTCCAGGGGTCGCGGAGAACTTCGGACTCGGGTTTTCCTAAGCGTCCTGTTCACAACCTTTGGGCCGGGCTTGCTCTTAGCACATCATGAGGGCACTTTCTCCCTTGCATCCCCAGGAGTCTCATAGTTGGTGTGAGGTTGACAGGTCTAGTGAGGAGGTGATAGGAGAATGATCTGTCTGGCCCCTGCACCATCCTACCCACGTTCCCCAACCCTCCTTGCCTTTGCTAAAAAAAAAAAAAGAAGGGTTCAAAACTCAGCAGAAATGAGGCCCGGTGGCACAACTTAGATTTTTTAGTTCAGCGTTTCTAATAAAGTATCTAATTGGGCTCAAAGATTTTACAGAACAGAATCTGCTGGTTAGTTTGGCTAATGTTTGCCCTGTAGGTATCTCTCCAACTGTGGAGAAGGTACGTAAGATGGTTCCTAATAACAAATGGGCGCTACTTTGCAACAGGCATCAAAACATTATTACTGCATTATTACGTTAAACAGTTTTAGTGTACCTGTGTTTCTTTAATGTTGTTCATGCGTAGAAAGGCACACAAGCATTTCATTAACCAACATTAGATATGAACCGTACATAACTTCGGACTTAAGTACAAATTCGACTTAAAGACAGATTCAGGAATGGAACTCGTTGGTTATCCGGGCACTGCCTGTAAAGTAAAATAAGAGAGGAGCCTTCTGTAAACTAACAATTGTTGGTAGCCTATCAGCCAAGAAATTAACAATTTTCTACACCTGGAGTTCAAAAATAAAAAAGTGAAAGTAATACATGGTCATTACAGAAAGTTTTACAATACCCGAAACAATAAAGAGGTAAAGATCACTCATAATCCCCACCCAGAGAGAAACCTTGTTAATATCTTCATATTGGCATATATCCTTCCAGATTTTAAGGCGACACTTGTGCACACACGCAAATATAACACATACATGCATATTTTATGACTTTTTACTTAGTATTATGAATACATGTTCATGTTAATCAGTTGAGATTTAGAAAATTATTTTGACAGCTATGTACTATCCCATCAGTTGAATGGACTGTAATTCATTTAACCGCTCTTCTGTTTTTTAAGAAAATTGTATTCTTTTTTTATTTTGTTATTACAAGTAATACTGCATGAATGTTATATATGTACGTTTGGCCTGCCTGTCCAGGTTTTGCCTTCGGATAAGGGCATGCATCCTTAAAACACTTTTGATTCATATTGCCAGCATATCCCCCAGAAATGATTTCACCAATTTGCACTCCTAAAAGTAGTATGTGAGAATGACTTTTCTCTACACCATACCACACTGTCTTGTTTTAATCTGTATGCCATGTTCTCTTGTTTTAATTTGTATTTCTTCAGCCACCTTGTGTCTTTATCTAGTGCATGTATTGGCTATTTGTGCACTGCCTGTGTATATCCTATGCCCATTGAGGGTGTCATCTTACTATTGATTTCTTTTTTGAAATTTAGCTGCAAATTATAATAAGGAACGGAAACTGAAAGAAGGTAGAAAGAAGGAAGGGAAGAAGAGAGGAAAGAGAACATTAGAGAATAGAAGAAAATGGAAGGCCATAAACTGCTGTCCACCACCCATCTGTAGGTTTGTTGTCCTGTGATGGCTTGCATGTTGTTATGATGCTGGAAGCTATGCCACTGGTATTTCAAACCAGCAGGGTCACCCACAGTGTACAGGATTCAAAGGAGCTTCCAAACTAAGACAGACTAGGAAGAAAGGCCTGGCTATCTACTCCTGAAATTCAGCCAATGAAAACCCAATGGATTACAACAAAATATTGTCCAATATAGTGCTGAAAAATGAGCCCCCTGGGTTGGAAAGCACTACACAATAGCCACGCAATGGACTCTAACATACTAATGACCATGAAGATGGCACATGACCAGGCAAAGTTTTTTTCTGTTCTACACAAGCTTGCTAGGAGTCAGAGCCCACTCAATGGGCAACTAACACCACCACCACCACCAACATGCTGGTGTTAGTTTAATATATGGCTATCGATACCATACATCCTTCACCCCAGTCAACTCATCCGTTCCTTGCTATTTCCCAGGTGGATCTAGCTTAGACATCCTATCTGCTCTCAGCCTTACCTGCCCCACCTTCCCTACCACTTTCTAATGTGGCACCTGGATCCTCCACTGTCCTCCTTCAGGTAGCTTACAAGGTTGTTTTATGCCAAAATGTGGTTCTAATGGTGCCATTTTTGTGTGTGTGCGTGCTTTAGGTGAAAGTTTACAATTCAAGTCAGTTTCATGCACAAAAACTTATACACACATTGTTATATGACTCTAGTTGCCCTTCCTACAGTGTGACAGCACACTCCTCCTCTCCACCCTGTATTTCCCGTGTCCATTCAACCAGCTCCTGTCCCCCTCTGCCTTCTCATCTCACCCCCAGACAGAAGCTGCCCACATAGTCTCATGTGTCTACTTGAGCTAAGAAGCACACTCCTCACCAGTATCATTTTATGTCTTCTAGTCCAGTCCAGTCCAGTCCAGTCTAGTCTAGTCTAGTCTAGTTGATGGCAGTAGGTAGTGGGTTAGTCCAGTCTAATCTTTGTCTGAAGAGTTGGCTTCGGGAATGGTTTTAGTTTTGGGCCATGACCTCTGGGGTCCTTCCAGTCTCAGTCAGACCATTAAGTCTGGTCTTTTTACTAGAATTTGAGGTCTGCATCTCCCTTTTCTCCTTAATGGTGCCATTTTTAAAGAACAGGGCAATATTCATTACGTTTTTACTGTATAAGAATGTTTACCCATATCATTTCATGAGTTATCATTAACATTTCCTGTGACATTAAATACAAAAGGTAAATGTTAAATACAAAATATGAAAGTGTCAGACTAAAATGTCTATTTTGCAGTGTTTTGGCATATCTTATAGTACGGAAACCCTGGTGGCGTAGTGGTTAACTGCTACAGCTGCTAACCAAAGGGTATGGGGGCAGTTCTACTCTGTCCTACAGGGTCACCATGAGTTGGAATCGACTCGACGGCACTGGGTTTTTTCCCTGGGTTTTGAAGTAGTATATTGTAACATTTTGGCAAGACTTGAAAAGACGTAATCTTTTATGTATTGATTCATGCATATACACAATAGCGTCCTCAGAATTAACAGGTTGAGGAAAATGCCCTCATCAAACAGTGAAAAATGGTTAAGTTCATGAAATAAAAAATTAGGTAAGTGGCATTGAAGTCTACAAAGGTCACTTCATTCAATGGTTCATTAGCTCAATAGTTCTTGAGAGTTTCAACTTATTTTCTAGGCTTTTTAATCTAGATGTATAGTGGACATCATTTAATATTCCTACAATGTTTATTGGTATGCACTTTTACCGCTACTCTCTTCAACATTTTTTCTATTTTTGTTTCAATTCAAAAGATATTTTTGCCATTAAAAAAAATCCATTGCCATAGAGTCAATTCCGACTCATGGTGGCCCCATGTGTTAGAGTGGAGTTGTTCCATTGGAGTTTCTTCGCTGTAATCTTTACAGAAGCAAATCACCAGGGTTTTCATCTGCAGTGACACTGGGTGGGTTCAAACCACCAACCTTAAGGTTAGTGGTCAAATGCAAACTGTTAGTGCCACCCCGGTACCTTTTTATTTTTTGGTTATAGCAGTGGTATTATTTTACTATATTGCATTTGCTTGTTCTTTTCTAAAGTATAAGTACTTTTAGGGCAAGGATTCTATATGTCCATTTCTGTGTCACTAGTACCATTTCTGGAGCCTTGGTGGTACAGTGGTGAAGAGTCCAGCTGCTAACCAAAAGGTCAACAGTTCAAATTCACAAGTCACTCCTTGGAGGCCCTATGGGGCAGCTCTACTCTGTCCTATAGGGTCGGTATGAGTTGGTGTCACCTTGAGAGCAGCAGGGTTTTTTTGGGGGGAGGAGCACCTTTTCTGGTATACTATAAACATTGTTTTGTTTTGCATTTTTAAGTGAATGATAAGCTCCTGATATTTTCTTCCTATTTTCCTCCATTCTACACAAAGTTTGGACAATTGTAAAGCTTTAGGTGAAATTCCCCGGTGATTTGAATGGGATTTCTCTAGTGTCAGAGGAAAAACTGTTTGCAAACAGCAAAGCTAGGAAGTAGATTCCACTGAAGAGATACGGTAATGTCTGTGATTATCATGTAGCTAGTTAGTGTCAGTGGTGTCCCTGGGTGGTGCAAACGATTGACACACTCAGCTGCTAACCGAAATGTTGGCAGTTCCAGTCCACCCAGAGGTACATTGGAAGAAAGACTTGGTGATATACTTCTGAAAAATCAGCCATTTTAAACTGTATATGTCCAGCTACCACTGCCGACCATTCTGTCCAGGGACACCATAGATGGTCCCGGATAGAATGGGGAAAGAGTTTAGAACAAAACTCAAATTCCTAAAAAAGGGCAGACTTACTGGACCTGTAGAGACTAGGGAAACCCCTCAGACTATCACCCTGGGATACCATTTAAACTTGGAACTCAAACCACTTCAAGGAGGTCACCCATCGGCCAAAAGACAGAGTGGCTCATAAAATAAATAATATCACCTGTGAGTACTGTGCTTCTCTAAACAATCATCTAAAAGAGACCTAACGGTCTACATTTGCCTTAGGCCAAAGATGAGACGGTAAGGAGGGACAAGGAAGCTAAATTAATGGAAACAGAGCAACCAGAACGGAAATAATGAGAATATAGACACACTGTGAAATTATAATCAAGGTCACTGAATAACATGTATAGAAATTGTTAAATGAGAACCTAATTTGCTATGCAAATTTTCTCCAAAACACAATAAATTAAAAAAAAAAAAAAAACCTATAGAGCTCAGTTGTACTCTGACACGTACGGAGTCGCCATGGGTCAGAATCAACTCCATGGCAACTGTTTTATTTATTTTGGTTTAGTTACTGCCATTACAGCACTGTTTCTCAAAAAAAAAAAGTGTTCTTGCACAGTCCACATCTCCCTCCAGGTACATCCAATTTGAGACATTACAGATTTGGGCCTTCTCTCATTGGACAGATGTCTAAGCAGGATCTCTGTGTGTCAAGTCTGTCAATGCCTCTCCAGTGTATTAGTCTCATGTTATAGAGTCTTTGGGTGATGGAAACAGTTAGCATGCTTGGCTGCTAACTGAAAGGTTGGAGGTTCAAGTCCACCCAGAGGCGCTTCAAAAGAAAGGCCTGACGATCTACTTCTGAAAGGTGACAGCCACTGAAAACCCTATGGAATAGTTCTTTTCTGACACACATGGGGTTGCCATGAATTGGAATCGACTGGACAGCAACTGGGAAATATCCCAAACACAAAAATAATAGCCTTCTACTGTCAGACTAAGGGCAGGCTCACGTAGCAAAACATTCATTAATGAAGGACAGCAAATGTATCTGTCCATTCCCACATCTGGATTTACTTCTGGAAGTGTAAACACAAATGCTGGTTGTAATATTTACACACATAGTATACATAATATATATCATAAGGAGTCTAAAGGATAAAACAATAGGAGCCACTAAGCACATGGTGTTGCCATGAGTTAAGATCAACTCCACAGCAACTAACGACGATCTCATTGCCCAGATAATGACGGCTTATTTTTAAAATTAAAAACAATTCAAGCACATGGTTTAAAAATCCCAACAGAACAGGAAAAAATAAAGAGGACAAGCCTCCCTTCAGCCTCCCTGACTCCTTTGCCTTCTTCACCAGCACAGGAGGTGGCTCCCTCTCAAATTCAACATCATTTTACCGCCTGCAGAAC
Organism: Elephas maximus indicus; assembly: GCF_024166365.1. Taxonomy (NCBI): domain Eukaryota; kingdom Metazoa; phylum Chordata; class Mammalia; order Proboscidea; family Elephantidae; genus Elephas; species Elephas maximus. The sequence continues at coordinate 219,080,228 of NC_064820.1, read as the reverse complement.
ATCTTGCAAGGACTCCTGGTTGCTTTCTGGATAACATTCGCACTTGTTAATTTGGTGGCGCATTCCTTCATGATCTGACCTCACAGGCTTTCTCTGCTGAGGGGGCCTTCCCATGTCCCGCCCACCCCTGCCCTCTCCAGTTTAGGCTCACAGAATAGAACTGAGTCTTTCCTGTCTGCTATTCTCCCCCTGGAAGACTTCAATCCTTCTCAAAGCTCTTACTTATCTTCTTGTATTTTCACCGTGTTGTCAGCGCTGTTGAGGCGGCCCCCAGTTCGTGGCTACAGCCATGCACAACCAAACAAAATGCTGCGCCGTCCTGCGCCATCACCATTATATGTTGTGGATTGAATTGTGCGATCCAGAGGGCTTTCATGGGCTGATTTTCAGAAGCAGACTAGCATGCCTTTCTTCCTAGTCCATCTTAGTTTGAAAGCTCCACTGGAACCCGTGTAGCATCACAGCCACACACAAGCCTCCACTGACAGACGGGTGGTGGCTGGACGCAAGGTACGTTAGCAGGAATTGAATGCAGGTTTCCTACAGGAAAGGTGAGAATTCTACCACTGAACCACCACTGCCCTGATGTTTCCATTGTAGGTTTCCTTTTCCGTTTGCCATGAGAAAAGAAAGCTTCTCGATGACAGACATCTAGCTTACTTGGGTTTTTTTATCCTCAGTGCTTAGCCCAGTGTCTGGCATATAGGGGCAGTAGAATGTTTTTGAAAGGCTGGAGCTGCCACAGAATTGCAAGACAGCAAGAGCTGGATCCAATACACAAGCAGCTAAAACAAGGAAATGGTTGAAAACAAGAGGAACACACTCACTTCAGGTTGAAAGAGGGTGACCATCTGCTTCTGGCCCTCTTCTCCCCCAACAGTGGGTACAGGCTTCCTGCAGATAGGGAGGAGCTTAGCAGGAAGGCTGCGCACCCAAGGGAGGCTGCAGTCCAGGAACATTAGATGAGGGAGCCTTTCAGGTGGGGGTGGGTTGTCGTCACAAGGATTTTTTGATTTGCTTTGGCTATTAAGACTGGTGTATGGAGGGGCATCTCAGGAAAGGCAGCAGGGAGCTGGTTACCTGAGGTTAGTGCCTTGTTGTTGTCGAGTCGGCTCTGACTCATGGTGACCTTATCTTTAACAGAACAAAATATTGCTTGGTCTTGTGACGCCTTCATGATTGTTGGCATGTTTGAGTCCATCGTTGTGGCCATTGTGCCAAACCGTTTCATTGAAGATTTCCCTCACCTTTTCCCACCCTCCGCTTTACCAAAAATGATGTCCTTCTCCAGCACTTGGTCGTATCTGATGACGCATCCAAAGTAAATGGGTTGAAGACTTAGACAATACTCCCTGATCCATAGTGTTTTCACCAGCTAAATTTCCAAAGTAGGTTTCTAGTCTGTCTTAGTCTAGAAGCTCTGCTGACACCTGTGCACCATGGGTGACCCTGTTGGTATCTGATATACTGGTGACAGAGCTTCCAGCGTCATAGCCACACGCAAGCCACCACAGTATCACAAGCTATCAGATGGGTTCTGGGAAGTTGGGGTTATGTACCTCCTAATTTTTTTTTATAGACAAAAGGAGATCTTGATATTTCCTTCTAGGTTATCTAGCCCAAAAGGACTGGGGCAGAGACAAGTATTCAGGTGGACCCTGGAAACAGGAATAAAAGGTTTGCATTGCGTTGAAGTACTTTCTGGGCTGTGTGCTTTACAGCAAGACAGAAAGAAGGGAAGGATGAATCCTGCATTCCAGGGTTCTGAGTTGGCAAGGTCAGAAGCAAATATGAGACAGAGGGCTAACCTGGAAAGTAAATTAATTCAAGGTTCTCAGATCACCAAGGAAGGGGACCCTGTCCTGAACAGGAGGCATCTCAGACATCATAGAATCACAGGATATTAGAGTTGGAAGGAGCCCAACCCCATCTGCCAAAAACGCTAATCATCAAGACCCTGTGGGTAGAACGGATACGGAATTTCCAGTCAGAAGACTCTCCCCATTAACTGGACAGTGACATTTTGTTCATATTAGTCATTGGAGACATTTTCATTTTCTTGCAATAAATCAGGGCATACACAATGCCCTGTGAATATGTATTTTCTAGAAGGGTCTAGTGACCTTGATAATAATAATAAAAAACAATTGGAAAAGAGCAGACATAGGGACAGCTGCCTTCTACCCGTTTGAAGTTCGGTGATTTATTTAACCTCCCTGAATCTCAGCTTCCTCATTTATTTATTTGTGGTGTGTGTTTTATTGTACTTTATTTTTTTTATATTGTTATTTATTTATTTATTTATTGTACTATAGATGAAGGTTTACAGAGCAAACTAGTTTCTCATTAAACAGTTAGTACACATATCGTTTTATAAGATTGGTTAACAACCCCACGACATATCAACACTCTCCTTTCTCGACCTTGGGTTCCCTATTACCAGTTTTCCCACCCCTTCCTGCCTTATAGTCCTTGCCACTGGGCTGGCGTGCCCCTTTAGTCTTATTTTGTCTTATCGGCCTGTCTAATCTCTGGCTGAAGGGTGAACCTCAGGAGTGACTTCATTGCTGAGCTGAAAGGGTGTCCAGGGGCCCATACTCTCAGGGCTTCTACAGTCTCTGTCAGGCCAGTAAGTCTGGTCTTTTTTTGTGAGTTAGAATTTTGTTCTACATTTCTCTCCAGCTCTTTCCAGGATCCTCTGTTGTGATCCCTGTCAGAGCAGTTGGTAATGGTAGTCGGGCACCATGTAGTTGTGCTGGACTCAGTCTGGTGGAGGGTGTGGTAGTTATGGTCCACTAGTCCTTTGGTCTAATATTTACCTTGTATCTTTAGTTTTCTTCGTTCTCCCTTGCTTCGGAAGGGGTAAGACCAGAGGAGTATCTTAGATGGCCACTCACAGGCTTTTAAGACCCAGATGTTACTCACCAAAGTAGAATGTAGAACATTTTCTTTATCAACTATGTTATGCCAATTGAGCCAGGTGTTTCCCGAGACCATGGTCCCCACAGCCCTCAGCCCAGGAAATCGGTCCCTCAGGGAGTTTGGATTTGTCTATGGAGCTTCCATGACCTTGCCTTATACAAGTTGTGCTGGCTTCCCCAGTGTTGTACTGCCTTACCCTTCACCAAAGTTACCACTTATCTGTAGTCTATTTAGTGTTTTTCCCTCCACATTCCTCCCTCCCTCATAACCATCAGAGATCGTTTCTTTTTGTGTGTAAACCCTTTTTTTTCTTTTTTTTCCCTACCCCTCCCCTCCCTCATACCCATCAAAGATTGTTTCTTTTTTGTGTGTAAAACTTTTCATGAGTTTTTATGGTAATGGTCTCATACAATATTTGTCCTTTTGTGATTGACTTATTTTCTTATTTATCTGGGTTGTTTCCATCTTTTTGCTATTGTGAACAATGCTACAGCAAACATGGGTGTGCATATGTCTATTTGTGTGATGACTCTTATTTCTCTAGGATGTATTCCTAGAAGTGGGTTTGCCAGATGATATAGTGTTTCTTTCTTTCTTTCTTTTTTTTATTGTGCTTTAAGTGAAAGTTTACAATTCAGGTTAGTCTCTCATACAAAAACTTATACACACACTGTTATGTGACCCTAGTAGCTTTCCCTACAATATGACAGCAACTCCTCCTCTTGACGCTGTATTTCCCGTGTCCATTCAACACGCTCCTGTCCCCCTCTGCCTTCTCATCTCACCTTCAGACAGGAGCTACCCACATAGTATCACGTGTCTGCTTGAGCTAAGAAGCACACTCCTCACCAGTATCATTTTATGTCTGCTAGTCCAGTCTAATCTTTGTCTGAAGAGTTGACTTTGGGAATGGTTTTAGTTTTGGGCTAACAGGGAGTCCGGGGGCCATGGCCTCTGAGGTCTGTCCAGTCTCAGTCAGACCATTAAGTTTGGTCTTTTTACAAGAATTTGAGGACTGCAACCCACTTTTCTTCTGCACCATCAGGGATTCTCTGTTGTGTTCCCTGTCAGGGCAGTCATTGGTTGTAGCCAGGCACCATCTAGTTCTTCTAGGGTCAGTCTGATGGAGTCTCTAGTATAAACCAGCCCTTTCTGTCTCTTGGGCTCATATTTACCTTGTGTCTTCGGTGTTCTTCATTCTCCTTTGCTCCAGGTGGGTTGATATCAGTTGATGCATCTTAGATGGCTGCTTGCTAGCTTTTAAGACCCCAGACACTACTCACCAAAGTGGGGTGCAGAACATTTTCTTAATAAACTTTGTTATGCCAATTGACCTAGACATCCCCTGAAACCATGGTCCCCTGACCCCCTTCCCTCAAAGTACTTGGTTGTATTCAGGAAACATCTTAGGTTTTGGATTAGTCCAGTTATGCTGACTTCGCCTGTATTGTGTGTTGTCCTTCCCTTCACCTAAGACAATTCTTGTCTACTGTCTAATCAGTGAATACCCCTCTCCCTCCCTTTCTACCCTTATAACCATCAAAGAATGTTTTCTCCTGTGTTTAAACCTTTTCTTGAGTTCTTATAATAGTGGTCTCATACAATATTTGTCCCTTTGCAACTGGCTAATCTTACTCAGCATAATGCCTTCCAGATTCCTTCATGTTATGAGATGTTTCACGGATTCATCATTGTTCTTTATTGTTGCTTAGTACTCCGTTGTGTGAGTATACTATAATTTGCTTATCCATTCGTGCATTGATGGGCACCTTGGTTGTTTCCATCTTTTTGCTATTGTAAACAGTGCTGCAATGAACATGGGTGTGCATATATCTTTTTGTGTAAAGGCTCTTATTTCTCTAGGATATATTCCAAGGAGTGGGATTGCTGGATCGTATGGTACTTCTATTTCTAGCTTTTTAAGAAAGTGCCAAATCGATTTCCAAAGTGGTTGTGCCATTTTACATTCCCACTAGCAGTGTATAAGTGTTCCAGTCTCTCCACAACCTCTCCAACATTCATTATTTTGTGTTTTTTGGATTAACGCCAGCCTTGTTGGGGTGAAATGGTATCTCGTCGTAGTTTCGATTTGAATTTCTCTGATTCCTTTGCCCATTTTTTAATTGGATTTTTTGTCTTTTTTTTTTTTGTAGAGGTGTTGAATTTTCCTGTAGATTTCAGAGATTAGACCTTTGTCAGATTCATAATAGCCAAAATTCTTTTCCCAGTCTGTAGGTTCTCTTTTTACTCTTTTGGTGAAGTCTTTTGAGGAGCAAAAGTGTTTAATTTCTAGAAGATCCCAGTTATATAGCTTATCTTTTGGAGTTTGTGTGATGTTAGCTATGGTTTGTATCCTGTTAATGCCATGTATTAGGACCTCTAATGTTGATCCTATTTTTTCTTTGATGATCTTCATAGTTTTTGTCTTTATATTTAGGTCTTTGATCCATTTTGAATTAGTTTTTATGTATGGTGTGAGGTATGAGTCCTGTTTCATTCAGCTTCCCCATTTAAATGAGGATTTGTTACAATGCTTTGTGAACTAGAGATCATCATATAACTAAATAAACCAAAAAAACCAAACCAGTTGTCACAGAGTAGATTCTGACTCCTGATGGCCCCACGTATGTCAGGATAGAAATGTGCTCCATAGGATTTTCAAGGCTGTGATCATTCAGAAGCAGATCACCAGGCCTTTATTCCGAGGTGCTACTGGATGTGTTCAAACTGCCAACCTCTCTGTTCATAAGCCAAGCATTTAACCGTTTGTGCCACCTAGGGACTCCCTATAAATAATAATAACCAAACCAAACCCATTGCTGCTGAGTCGATTCCAACCCATAGTGACCCTGTAGGACAAAGTAGAACTGCCCCATAGGGTTTCCAAAGCTGTCACCTTTACAGAAGCAGACTGCCACGGCCTTCTTCTGAAGAGCAGCTGATGGGTTCAAACCTCTGGCTTTTCAGTTAGCAGCTGAGTGCTTAACCACTGCATCACCAAGAGCACTGAATTCAAAATTTTAACGCCTGAAACCTCTCCCAAGACCTCGTCTCCTTCCAAAAATTTAGTTACTTCTTTCTCCATGTCCTCAAAACACCTAGGTCTTTCAGCCATAAGTGTATTTAACATATTACACACAAGTAAGTGACTTTTAGCCTATGCCTAAACATCTCCACTGGAAACTCACTATCTCTAGAAACAGCTCAGACCTTTAACTCAGGGGTGGATTAACCAGTCAGCCAGGTATGCATAGATCTACAGTAAGCAAGGTACCCACGAGCTGACAGTAAGCAAGGTACAGTCAGGCTTAATTATGTTTCCTTACTATCTGTAGTGCACAATTTCACATGGGATGCGGTGAAAAATAGATGAAATTATGCACTACAGATTACTAATAAGCACAAGTAAGCTTGTGTGTACCTTGCTTATTGGGTAATCCATCCCTGCTTTGTTGATAAAAAATTCCTCTTTACACACCGTGAATTAATTTTCCTGCAGCTTCCACCCACCGTTTCTAATTCTTCCCATTTGAGACCACAGAGAACAAGTCTCACTCCTCTGCCAAATGACAGCCCTTCAAATATTTCATGAAAGCTGTGAATTTTCCCGCCTGAGCCTTGTCTTTCCCATGCTAAACATCTCCTTTTCTTTCAACACTTGCTCATATGCTTCCTCAGGCCAACCTCCACTGCGCTGCGTGACTCCCTTCAAGGACACCCTTAAGTGATGGCTGGTTGAAACGTGGGAGAGACCTACACGTCCATGAGTGGAAGCACGGTTAAAAATGTGGTATATCCACCTGGTGAAATAGAACAAATACTGAAAGAATATTTCATGACATGAGAAAAATGACCATCATTTACTAGGTGATAAAAGGAAGTTGTAAAATAGGACATTTCGTATGACCTCAATTTTATAAATAAAAAGTGTATATGTTAAAAGAAATTTTTGTTATACTTATCTCTGGGGGGTGGAATTACAGGTGATATTTATTTTTTTTCTTTGTGCTTTTTTTGGCTTTTCAAATTATCTACAATGAATCATTGGTAATCAGGGGAAAATAGACCCTACAGTTTTTATCTCATTGCCTGGGTTTTTAAGCTTTGGGACAACATAAAACAGGCTTATTTCCACTTCTTGCTTCAGAAATAAACATCTGTAGCAGTGAGTCTCAGAGTACCAGGGGCCTAGTGGGCACCCAACAAATATTTGTTTCCTTCTCTATTCCCCTAGTTGTCCCTGGGTGTGGCAAACAGTTAAGTGCTTGACTACTAACTAAAAGGTTGGCAGTTCAGGTCCACCCAGAGGTGCCTCAGAAGAAGGACCTGGTGATCTACTTCCCAAAAATCAGCCATTGAAAATCCTGTGGAGCGCATTTCTACTCTGATACACACGAAGTTGTCATGAGTGGTTCGGTTTGCTTTTGGTTACTCCCCTGAGTACTTGAAAACCACTCTCATGGCCTCCTTTCTGCTTCGTATGACTTGATTTCTATTCCATGTTACAAAGGACACTTCCTGTACCTCCATTTTCTCCAGGCTATTGTATTTGCACACGATTTGAAGTCCCTAATAATCAGTGGCTCCATCAGCAAGGCGTACACACATTAAGACAGAAAATTAAAGAAGGAAGCCCAAGTGTTATTAAAAAAAAATTTAAGTTTAGGCCAGTAAAATCCTAGGATATATTAAAGAATGGCCAGAAATTAATCCTTCCACCATACCCATAAACCCATTGCCGTCCAGTTGATTCCAACTCATAGCGACCCTATAGGACAGAGTAGAGATGGCCCATAGAGTTTCCAAGGCTGTAATCTTTTTTTTTTTTTAAACAAAATTTATATATCTAATATATAGATATATTTTATTTATTTTGTTGTTGTTGTTGAGAACATGCCCAGTAAAACACAGCGAAAAAGAGGAAGACCCTTGATGAGATGGATTGACAGTGGCTACAACAATGGGCTCAAGCATAACAACGATTGTGAGGATGGGGCAGGACTGGGCAGTGTTTCGTTCTGTTGTACATGGGTTCACTATGCATAGGAAACGACTTGAGGATACCCAACAACAACAACAACAGGGCAGTTCTATTTTCAGTTTTTTTGAGGAACTGCCACACTGTTGTCCACAACTTCTGTACCATTTTGCATTTCCACCAGCAATGTTTTAAGGGTTCCAATTTCCCCACATCCTCGCCAACATTTGTTGATTCCTGTTTTTTTTGTTTTGTTTTTTAATCATAGACATCCTAGTGGGAGTGAAATTGTCTCTCATTGCAGTTTCGATTTGCATCTCTCTGATGGCTAATGATATTCAGTATCTTTTTGTGTGTTTGACGGTTATTTGAATATCTTCTTTGGTGAAATGTCGATTCAAGTCCTTTGCCCATTTTATAATTGGGTTGTTTGTCTTTTATTAGGTTGTCAAAGTTTTATATATATATATATATTTTTTTTTTTAATTAAGTTCTTGTTAGGTATATGGCTTCTGAAGATATTCTTCCAGTCAGTAGCTTGTCTTTTCACTTTTTTGGTGAAGTCTTTTGATGAACAAAATTTAATTTTTGTGAGATCCCGCTTATTTATTTTTTGTCTTTTGCTGTTTGTGCTTTTGTTATTATATTAGGCAATCCGTTGTTAAAAGCTGGGCCTGACCGCATTCCCCTTGCTTTGTCTTCTAAGAATTTTGTTGTTTTAGTTTGCACATTTAGGTCCTTAATCCATTCTGAATTTTTTTTTTTTTTAAATACTATTTTATTGTGTTTTCGGTGAAAGTTTACACACCAAATTAGGTTCCCATTTGACAATTTCTACTCAAATTGTTCGGTGACATTAGCTACATTTTTCACAATATGTCAATGTTGAATTTGTTTTTATGTATGGATTTTTCTGCATGTGGAAATCCAATTTTCCCAACACCATTTATTGAAGAGACTCTTCTTTTCCCATTGAATGGACTTAGTGTCCTTGTCAAAAATCAGTTGACCATAGATATATAGGTTTATTTCTAGACTCTAAATTCTATTCCATTGGTCTATGTGTGTATTCTTATATCAGTACCAGGCTGCTTTGATTACTGTAGCTGTATAGTATGTTTTAAAATCAGGAAATGTGAGTCCTCCTAATTTGTTCTTGTCTTTCAAGACAAGCTTTAGCTATTTGGGGCCTTTTGCCATTCCTTATAAAGTTGAGGATTGGTTTTTCTATTTCTGTAAAGAAGGCCGTTAAAATTTTGATCAGAGTTGCATTGAATCTATAGATTGCTTTGAGTAATATCGACATCTTACCAATATTAAGTCTTCTAGTCCACGAACGTGGAGCATCTTTCCATTCATTTAAGTCTTCTTTAATCTCTTTCAGCAGTGTTTTATAGTTTTAAGTGTATAAGTCCTTCACTTCCTTGGTGTTGTGGATTGAATTGTGTCCCCCAAAATATGTGTCGACTTGGCTAGTCCATGATTCCCAGTATTGTGTGATTGTCCACCATTTTGTCATCTGAAGTGATTATCCTATGTGTTGTAAATCCTACCTCTATAATGCTAATGACACAGGACTCAATCTACAAGATTAGGTTGTATTTTAAGCTAGTCTCTTCTAAGACATAAAAGAGAGAAGTAGGCAGAGAAACATGGGGACCACCAAGAAACAAGAGCCAGGAAAATAGCACATCCTTTGAACCTGGGGTCCCTGCGCTGAGAATCTCCTCCACCAGGGGAGATTGATGGCAAGGACCTTCCTCCGGAGCCGACAGAGAGAAAGCCTTCCTCTGGAGCTGGCACCCTGAATTCAGACTTCTAACCTCCTAGACTGTGAAAGAATAAATTTCTGTTTATTAAAGTGATCCACTTGTGGTATTTCTGTTATAGCAGCAATAGATGACTAAGATACCTGGTTAGATTTATTCCTACATATTTTATTCTCTTAGATGCTACTGTAAATGGAATTCTCTCCCTAATTTTCCTTTCAGGTTTTTCGTTGCTGGTGTATAGAAACACAGCTTTTTTTTTTTTTTTTTAAATAGAATTTAACTTTAATTTTCTCCTTGTTTTCCCTTAGGGCTTAGGCTTTTCTTTGGCCCTTTCTTGGGGTTAACAGCTTCTGGCTCATACGTAGTACCTTTTAAGTTTTTACTGCCAATGGTTTTCTCACCCCCTTCCTTGTTTAGTTTTTTTTTTTTTTTTTAATTGTGCTTTAGGTGAAAGTTCACAGCTCAAGTTAATTTCTCATGCAAAAATTTATACATATATTGTTTTGTGACATTATTTGCAATCCCCTCAATGTGACAGCACACTCCCCCTTTTCACCCTGGGTTCCCCGTTTCCATTTAACCAGTCCCTTCCTGCCTTCTCAACTTGCCTCTGGACAGGAGTCACCCATTTTGTCTCATGTATACGAATGAACTAAGAAGCACGTTCATCAAGTGTATTATTTTTTGTTTTATAATTCTGTCTAATCTTTGTCTGAGGAGTGGGCTTTGGGAATGGCTTTAGTTGTGGGTTAACAGAGAGTCTGGGGGGCATAGTTTTGGGGTTTTCTTCATCTCTGTCAGACCATTAAGTCTGGTTTTTTAATGTGAATTTTATTTCTGCTCCCCACTTTTCTCCTGCTTTGCCTGGGACTCTCTGTTGTGTTCCCTGTCAGGGTGGTCACTGGTGGTAGCCAGGCACCATCTAGCTCTTCTGGTCTCGGGCTGGGGGAGCCTCTAATTTATGTGGACCTTTAGCCTCTTGGGCTAATATTTTCCTCATGTCTTTGGTGTTCTTCATTCTCCTTTGTTCCAGGTGGGGGAAAGCCAACTGATTTTTGTTTGTTGACCTTGTACCCTGCAGCTTTGCTAAATTCCTCTATTAGCTCTAGTAGTTTTCTTGTGGACTCTTTAGGCAAGGCTGTAATCTTTATGGAAGCAGACCGCCACACCTTTTCCTGTGAAGCAGCTGGTGGGTTCAAACTGCTGACCTTTCTGTTAGCAGCTGAGCACCTTAATCATTGTGCTACCATGGCTCCGTCTACCATATCCATGAAATCCTTATTAGAGTATAGCCTATTTTTTGATCACTAGATATCCAAGGGGACTCAATTATTTGCAGAAAGGCAAAGACGGTGCACCATTCAAAATTTTGTGTGTTAAAGGTTTTCTTCAAGAGCACAAACTGTTAACACACCCACTGCTAACCAAAATGTTGGCAATTCGAGTCCATCCAGAGGCACCTTGGAAGAAAGGCCTGGTGATACACTTCTGAAAAATCCTCCATTGAAAACCCTATGGAGCACAGCTGTACATACATGCGGTTGCCATGAGTTGGAATAGAGTCAACGGCAACTGGTTTGGTTTTTTGGTTTTCGAGAACAATGTCTAGACAGTGAGTATCCAAATATAAATAAATGGAATGAAAAACCAGGAGCCTCAACTTATCAAACCATAATGCATTTTCTCCTTAAACTTGCTCTTCTAGATGATACTTTTATGAATGCAGCCACCATTCTTCCAGACCCCAGACTCTGTAAAGCCTTTTTACTAATTGATACATAAGTTACCTACAGGAAAGTGCACAGCTATTAATTTACTCCACAAGCATTCATTGAGAGTCTGCACTGTGTCAAATACTCCGATTGTGCTGGGGATAAAAGATGAATTAGATTGATCCTGCTCCTGAAGGAGGCTAAGACCAGTGGAGAAAACCAACATGGAAACAAACTCTAATGTAAGTTTTGGAGTAGGAAGGAAGGAGCAGCTGAGCCCTGTCAGAGGAAACCCCAGGTCAGTGGCCTGAGGCTCTTCTCTCTGTATACTATTTTTGGCTCAAACACTCTCCCAGCTTTAAAAGTGAGATAGATCTGGGATCTATCACCCGTCTGTCAGTTTGTCGTACTGTGGTAGTTTGTGTGTTGCTATGATGCTGGAAGCTATGCCACTGGTATTTCAAATATCAGCAGGGTCACCCATGGTAGACAGGTTTCAGCAGAGCCTTCAGACTAAGACAGACTAGGAGAAAGGCCTGAAGATCTATTTGTGAAAATTTGTCAATGAAAACTCTATGGATTTGCAGGATAATAGGTTTCTCTTTTGATATGGCCTTTCTGGCCACAGTCTTGTAAATCCCAAAATGATTGAATGGGACTATGCAAATAAGGTATGTAAAACTCTTGCCAGGATTGGCTGGGACTATGCAAATAAGATGCCTATGTCCTACCAAGGGGATTAGTCAGTCTTGCCATCTTTTTAGGCTTATAAGGGGTGATCCCACAGAGGTTGAGAGGAACCTCAATACCATCAAAAAGAAGAGCCAGATGAAAGTCTTTTGGATCCAGAGTCCCTGTGTTGAGAATCTCCTAGACCCAGGAGACAGAGAGCTGTAACACTGGAGGTGGCAGCGGCAGGAGACAGCAGTGGCACAAGACTGGCAGACAACTTCAGTGGGTTCACCAACCCACAGAGCCAGAGAGCTGAGCACCTTCAGGCAGGAGGCTTCCTGGCAGATTACTGATTGGAGGCCCTGGTGGTGTAGTGGTTAAGAGCTACGGCTGCTAACCAAAAGGTTGGCAGTTCGAATCCACCAGGTGCTCCTTGGAAATAGTATGGGGCAGTTCTACTCTGTCCTATAGGGCCACTATGAGTCCAAACAGACTCCATAGCAACAGATTTGTTTGTTTTGTTTTTTATTGATGGGCGAGCTAAGGAATACTTGCCTGGGCAGGGCCTGGCGGCAGAGGCCTGCCTGTGGGCACAGACAACAAGAAGCTGTCCTCATTAATGAACTGCATCTCTTATCCTGAGTTTTTCTTATTATTTCCAAGTCGATCCTGATCCTGAGTTGTAACTTGTTACTTTACTAATAAATCCCATAATGACGAATGTGATCCGCGAGTTCTCTGTGGCTATTGAAACAAATCATCAAAGCCAGCAGTGAAGTAGAGCATGCTGTGCCGGGGAGTGGGGGAGGAGGGTGAAGGCTGGTGTCAGAATTGGTAAAAAAAAAAAACTGGAGAGTGAAGTTATGTCTGATCTACACCTCATAGGAATCAGCTTTGGGATGATGGTGATGGTGACTCTTGTTCCCCCGCGGAATTTAGACGAGGTCTGATGCTACCCCGTTTCAGATCATGACAGAATATTGTCCAATAAAGTGCTGGAAGATGAGCCCCCTAAGTTGGAAGACACTCAAAACACACAGTGGCCACAACAATAGACTTGAGCATATGATCATGATGATGGTGCAGGACTGGGCAACATTTCATTCTGTTGAAAAGGGGGCTGTCATGAGTCGGAACTGACTAGACAGCAACCAACACCACCACCACATCTTTAATGCCTGCGAGAGGGGGGATGAGAATTCCAGGAGGAGGAAATAATTTCTTTAAACATCAACTCTCATAACAACCAATTTTGTAGATGTTGAACCTAAAGCTTACCAAGATTGGGGTGATTCGTTCAAGGCTACAGAGCTAATACATAGCAAAGGCAGATCCAAATCCACTCGCTCACTGATATATGAACAATTTTTTTTTTTTAATCCCTTAATATGTGCAGGCACAAGGCTAGGTTCTTTGACTGTAGTGGTGAACAAGAGTCATCTTTGTACTCATGCTGACTAATAGTCTAGCAGAGGAGAAAGAATTACTCAGATAATTATGTAATTGTGTCACTGGCATTGCAATGAGTGTCATGCAAAGAAAAGTATATGGCCTCATCTGGGACAGGAGGACCACTAGAGACATGGCCTGGAGTCTCTGAGTGGTGCCGAATTTTACATTTTATATTTTGAAGATATATTGTTAGATACATGCACATTTATAATTCTCATATCTTTGTCTTCCTGTTGAATTCCATTTTAGTACCATGAAATGTCCCTCTTTATCACTAGTAGTACTTCTTGCCTTCCAGTCTATTTTTTGTGGTATTAATTTGCCAAGCCAACCTTCTTTACCTAGTGTTTACATGGCTTGTCATTTTCCACTCTTATACTTTCTACCTCTGCCTTTCTATTTAAAGCGTGACTCTGTGAAGTAGTATATAGTTGGATCTTTTCTTAATGAGTCTGATAATCTTTGCCTTTAAGTCAGAGGATTTAGTCCACTTTTATTTAATTTAATATCTGATAAAAGTGAGTTCATGCCCTCATCTTGCTATTTGTTTTCCACTTATGCCATCTGCTCTTTCTTCCTTTGTTTTGTCCTTTACTATTTTCTTTCAGATAAGTCAAATAAATTTATAATCCCATTGTATTTTCTCTATTCTGTTTTCAGTACCATCCTTTTGTACTTTTAGCAGTTAGGATGGACACAAATTCTTGACAAGCAAGGAGTGTGGCACTGAATAAGGACTCACATAGGGAACCCAAATTTGTAGGAGGCAGCCCGTTGGTGTGGGATGGTGGAGAAGAGACACCCTGCATTGTGAATAGCCATGCAGACCTTGTCTTTGATGACTGGGGAGATGTGAAGGCTGAAAGAGCTCACCTGTGCACATAACACTTTGTTTAACAGTTCTGGGTCATAACTATGGCCCCTTCTCCAACTGAATCTTTTGAAATTTGCTTGCCCATAAAAACCTGTCTGTTAGTTTATTTAAGCATAAATCATCGTTAAAAAAAAAAGAATCAAAATAGAAACTATATAATTATAGTTCCAGAAATAAACAATAAGAAGAAAAAATACAAATAATGAACATATAATAGAAAAACATTGCCATGGAGCACATGCAAATTGTGACAGAGAAGATGAAAGTTGGTTCTGAACAGGCAGCATTGAATTTTAAAAATCTAATAAGGTAATTTCTCTGTAATACAAAAGCACAAACAGAGATATTAGAGCTCAGGAAGGACCCCCAGGTGGCACAAAGAAATCAAATCTTGGAAGAGAAACTGAAAAAAAAAAAAACAAAAAACCCTAGAAATGAAGTCCAAATTGGAAGAAGCTCAAAGGAGAATGGACACTGTAGAAAACATAGTAAAGGATATGAAGGACAGGAAAGAAAAAAGCAAGGAAAAAAACTAAAAGCAAGTATCTTTAAGGAATTGGAGACAATATGTTTTATATATGAAAGACAAAAAAGATTCAACATGAATAACCTTCATCCCTTTAGAAGAAAACAAAACAAACAACAACAGCACCAACAAAACCAAGGGGGAGAAGTGGCAGGAAAAACTATTTTAAGATATAATTCAAGAAAATGTTACAGAAATAAAAGAGAACTTCAACCTACAGATGATAAGGAAATGTCTTGTTCCAGAAACAAAGATATAATTTCTAACCAAGATAATTAAAAAAAAAAAAAAAATCTCTAAAAATGATTAACAAAGAATCCTTTAGGCAACCTATAAAAATATCAAATTATGTACAGGAAAGTGACCATATAATTCATTGTACAAATTGGACACTTGTGAATGTGAAAGTGGGTGCTATTATCATTGTTTTGGTACAACATCATACAATAGATTTTTTTCTAGGAAACCAAATATATCATCATTCTACTTATAAGGCGATAAAAGTCAGGCTAGCCTCAGACTTCACAACAGCATTCAATAGTGGAAGAAAGTGGAGAAATGTCTATAGAGTCCTCATGGAAAGTCCATGTATACTAAGAATTTTACACCACCCTGGTGGCGTAGTGGTTAAGTACTATGGCTGCTAACCAAAAGGTTGGCAGTTCAAATCCCCAGGCGCTCCTTGGAAACTCTATGGGGCAGTTCTACTCTGTCCTATCAGGTCGCTATGAGTCGGAATCGACTCGTCGGCAGTGGGTGGTTGTTTTAAGCACTTCTTAAAGAAATTACTACATAATGAATTTTACCCAACTGAGAGATAGTAGGACCACATATAAGCATTCATAAACAATAAATCCATTTAACTGTATGACAAATTGAGGGTTATGTTTACCATATACAATATTAACACCAAATATTTTATGAAATGACTAAGAAAAACTAGGGGCAAAGAGGAGAGAAGGTGGGAAATACATTTATTCCCACCTTTATTTTTTTATAACCATAGATAGATATCATTTAAATGAGGAATAAAAAACAAACAAGCAAACAAAAAACCATTGCCATCGAGTTGATTCCCACTCATAGCAACCCTATAGGACAGTGTAGAACTGCCCCATAGAGTTTCCAAGGGGCACCTGGCAGATTCCAACTGTTGAACCTTTGGTTAGCAGCCGCAGCACTTAACGACTACGCCACCAGGGTTTCCAAATGAGGAATAAGTATATTTAAATGTAAAAAGATAAAAGTAAAAATAATTATAATCAAATAGGATCATATGGTGGAGTGGAAGAGCTATGAAGTGGAAGTATACTAATTCCAACGTTACTGATAGTAACCAAAAACCAAACCCAACCCGGTGCCTTCCAGTGGATTCCGACTCACAGCGACCCTACAGCACAGAGTAGAACTGCCCCATAGAGTTTCCGAGGAGCGCCCGGCAGATTTGAACTGCCGACCCTTTGGTTAGCAGCCCTAGCACTTAACCACTACACCACTAGGGTTTCCATTACTGATAGTAGGGAGCCAAAATGTGCTATCAAAAAGAAAAAATCATAGTCTGGATTACAAAGAAAACTCTACAAGAGACACATCTAAAGCACAGTGGCACTGAAAAGTTTATTTGTTCATTAATAAATACTTACAAACTGTAGATGCAGTTGCAGACCAAACAAAGCCCCTGCCCTCAAGAAACTTTAATTTGAAAGAGGGAGACAGAAAACAAAGCAAGAAACAATTAAACGTCTGGTGTGTCAGATGATAACAATTCCTACAGAGAACAATAAGGAAGGAGAAAGGAGTTCCGGAAGGCAGGTAGAAAATGCGGGGGTTACAATTATATGCTTGGTGGTCAGGGAAAGCCAGCCACATAGAACTTGTAGGACTTTGCTTTCTCCTGGGTGAGCTGTAAAACTCTGGAGGGTTTTACATAGAGATTGTTAATTTAAAAAATCAGTAAAGGAATATGTGATGGTTAATGGTATGTGTCCACTTGGCTAGGCTATGATTTTCAGTGGTTTGGCAGACACTGGACTAGGTGCTCCTCCATACCTGACCTTCCCTGATGTGATCAGACGTGATCAGCCAATCAGCTGAAAGGGGCATTTCCTTGGGGGTGTGGCCTGCCTCCAGTATATAAATGGATGCACTGACGAAGCTCTTGGTCTCTGTCTACCCTGTACTCTACTCCTCTGCTGACCTCCAGATCATGGGACATAAGCCTGCAGAAGTCTCTGGCCTGTTGCCTGACCTGTGGATTTTGGATTCACCAGACCCTGCGAACCCATGAGCCTGCAAAGGTCTCCACTCTGCCGCCTAACCCATGGATTTGGGACTTGCCAGCCTCCACAATTGTGCAAGTCATTTCCTTGAAGCTTATCTCCCTCTATATTTACATATATATTTCACTGGTTTTGCTCCCCCAGAGAACCCAGACTAAGACAGAATATCAGGTAAAAACAGACAAAAGATACCAGTTGTCATGATCTTAATATCACACAATGTTCATTATAAGGCAAAAAAAGACAAAGAATACTTTTTAATCAAAATTCATAAAACAAAAATTACCAAAAACATAAAGAATGAAATCAAAGACTTAATCAATAGCAGGTTAAATTAATACAGATATAGAAGATACAGCCACCCTATAGGACAGGGTAGAGCTGCCCCATAGGGTTTCCAAGGAGCAGCTGGTGGATTCAAACTGCAGACCTTTTCGTTAGCAGATGAGCTCTTAGCCACTATGCCACTAGGGCTCTATAGAAGATATGTTGTCGTTGTTGTTGTTGGGTGCTGTTGAGTTGGTTCCGACCCACAGAGACTCTATGTACCACAGAACGAAACACTGCCCCGTCCTGTGCCATGTTCACCATCATTGCTATGCTTGAGCCCATTGTCGCAGCCACTGTGTCAATCCATCTCATTGAGGGACTTCCTCCTTTCTGCAGATCCTGTACTTTACCAAGCATGATGTCCGTCTCCAGAGATTGATCCCTCCTGACAACATGTCCAAAGTATGTAAGACACAGTCTCGCCATCCTTGCTTCTAAAGAGCATTTTGGTTGTACTTCTTCCAAGACAATAGAAGATATAGAAGACCTAAACAACATAATTATTGAAGTAAATGAAAATGCTATATATAGTGTATTCTCAAAATATGCTTCTTTTTAAAGTGCTTACAGAACATTCACAAAAACTGATAATCTATTAGGTCATAAATAAAATCTATGCTATTTCCTCAAATTACCAATAATCCCCCCAAATAGAAGTAGTATGAAAAATATTCCCTGTTGACAATGCAATATAGCTAAAAATTAGTAATATACTAAAAAACAAAGAGCTTCTACCTCCTGGAAGTTGAACAATTATTTCTTAAACAACACTTGGGTTACAGAAGATATAAACAATCTAAATTGCATAACACCTAGAGAAAGAATCATAATAAAAAAAATCAGAACTCCTGAGCTGCAATGAAATCATCAGAGTAAAAACTGAACTTTAGATAGTCTTCTTGACTCTGTGCACATACATGGAGCCCTAGTCGTGCAGTGGTAAAGAGCTTGGCTGCTAACCAAAAAACAAAAGGTCGGCAGCTCGAATCTACCAGCCGCTCCTTGGAAACCCAAAGGGGCAGTTCTACTCTGTTCGATACGGTTGCTATGAGCCGGAATCAACATCATGGCAACTTTTTTTTTTTTTTTTTTTTTAATGCACAGACGTATAAGAACCAGGACGAAAGTAACGATTTTCTTGGAAAATGCAAATTACTAAAGTTGACCCAAGAAGAGACAGAAAACCAAAACAGACAAATTCCTTCACAAAAAAAATGCAACAACCAGATGGTTTAATGAAAGAATTCTACCAAACCCTTAAAGGACAGATAACTCCAATGCTATTTAAATTGCTCTAGATTATAGTGACAGAAATCTCCCAAGTCTTTATACGAAGTTAGCTTAATGTTAAAATAAAAGCTCAGTTATGATAGCATAACAAAAGAAAACTACAGAGTAATATCATTTAAGATTGACATGGCAAAAATTCTAAATAAAGTATTAAGTGAACATTGTTTAGTCACTCATTACATGACTTTACAACATGACCAGTGGGATATATTCAAGGAATTACAGGGTGTGTCAATATTAGAAATTCTATTAAAACAATTCATAATATTAAAATATCAAAAGAGAAACTACTATGGTTATTTCCATAGATTCTGAAAAAGCATTTGATAGCAACCATTTTTAGTTAAAAATATACCCATTGCTGTTGAGCTGATTAGGACTCAGAGAACAGAGTAGAGCTGCCCCATAAGGTTTCCAAAGATCAGCTGGTAGATTTGAACTGCCAGCCTTCTGGTTAGCAGCCGAACTGTTAACCACTGTGCCACCAGGGCTCCAGTTGAAAATATACTCTTAACAAAAGATGCATACTTTCTCAACATGATATAATAAAATCTCAACTTAAATATAACATCATGCTTACTGGCAAAGGCTTGAAGCACTTTTAAGCAGGAGGAAGATAAAAATGTCCTGTAGTGTAACTATTATTTGAGAGTTTTCAGAGGGTGCTTGTTAATGCATTTTTTTTTTTTTTGCAGATGGTATGATTGCTTACTTAGAAAACCCAAAAGAATCTATTGAAAAATTATTACAAAGACTAAAAGAGAATTATGTGAGGTAGCTGGGTAAAAATTAATATAAAGAAATCAGTAGGCTTCCAGTGTACAAAAAGCTAACTTAGAAGAAAAAACCCGTTTCACAAGTGAAATAAACGAAGATAAAATTAAACTTGACCAGGAAACATGCAAAATCTATATAGAGAAAAAAGTTTCAAAGCTACTGAAAACGTTATATTTTGTTTGAGGATGTTGTTGTGTGCTGTTGAGTTGACTCCAACTCATAATGACCCTGTAGGGCAGAGTAGAACTGTCCTATAGGGTTTTTTAGGCCGTAATCTTTACAGGAGCAGATTGCCAGGCCTTTCTCCTGAAAGCTGCTGGATGAGTTCAAACTGCCAACCTTTCAGTTAGCATGCAAGCACTTAACAATTGTTTGGAGCCAGGAAGGCTTAATAACATTAAGATATAAATCCTCTCCGAAGTGTGTGTTTGTGTATATATGTATATACATGGTGTTTGGTGTCATTGAGTTGGTTTCGACTCATCGTGACCCCGTGTACAATAGAACAAATCACTGCTGGGTCCTGCGCCATTCTCACCATCGTTGTCATACTCAAGCCCACTGTTGCAGCCACTGTGCCAATCCATCGCGTTGAGGGCCTTCTTCTTTTTTGCTGACCTTCTACTTTACTGAACATGATGCCTTTCTCCAGGGACTCGTTCCTCCTGATAACATGTCCAAAGTATGTTTGCTTCAAAGGAGCACTCTCACTGTACTTCTTCCAAGACAAATTTGTTCGTTCTTCTGGCAGTCCATGATATATTCTTCGCTAACACCATAATTCAAAGGCATCAATTCTTCTTTCATTGTCCAGCTTTTGTATGCATATGAAACTATTGAAAATACCATGGCTTGAATCAGATACACCTTAGTCCTCAAAGTGATATCTTTGCTTTTTAACACTTTTAAAGAGGTCTTTTGCAGCAGATTTGCCCAATGCAACATGTTGTTTGATTTCCTGACTCTGCTGCTTCCATGGGCTTTGATATATATATATATATCAACATCTATTAACTGAAAGATTGGCAATTCAAACCTACCCAGCAGAGCTGTGGAAGAAAGTCCTGGCTATCTGCTTCTATAAAGATCATAGCCAAGAAAACCCAACAAAGCTAAGTTCTACTCTGTAAGAGCTGGGGTCGGAATCGACTTGACAGCGATGGGTTTGGTTTTTTTATTTTAGTGTATCGCATACAAAACATTTTAGAAAGCTACAATAATTAAGAGTTTGATATTAGTGTGTGAAAAGACCAATGTAATATAATAAACTTTTGGTTAATGAATGTGAAAGCAGGTTACCTTCATTATTTTTAATTAAGGAATAATTTATGTGCAATATGTGCACAAATCTTGATTGACCAGCCTGATGAATTTTTACATGTGTATACGCCTGCTTAACCACCGCCTAGATCACATACGGAGCATTTCCAGCACCCCAGGAGGCTTCCTTGCCCTCTCCCAGTCAGCATCATCCCCAAGGATAACCACACTGTTCAGTTTTTATCACAGTAGATTTTGCCTGCTTTGAGCTTCCTGTGAAAGGAGTCATACAGTCTGTCCTCCTTTGTGTCTGACTTTTTTCACTCTGTGTCTATGTTTTGTCTATCAATGGTTTGTTCTTTTTTTATTGCTGCAAGTCACATTCCCTTTGTGACTGTGTTCTTTTGGCTGCAACTGCTTAAAGATGATAAAGTGTCTCTCTCTCTCTCTCTCTGTGTGTGTGTGTGTGTGTGTGTGTGTGTGTGTAACATGTGGGTGAGAATTTCCTTTGCATTCCAAACACTTACCTAATGTATTGTACTCATGGACTTAAAATTTCTCAACTTACCCTCAAATAATAACTGGTAAAATAACTCACCCATATCAATTGTGAAAAAAGAAAAATTGGGGGATATTTAACCAAAAAAAATCCGGTGTTGTCGAGTCAGTTCTGACTCATAGTGACCCTATAGGACAGAGTAGAACTGCCCCATAGAGTTTCCAAGGAGTGCCTGGTGGATTCAAACTGCCGACCTCTTGGTCAGCAGCAATAGCACTTAACCGCTACACCACCAGGGTGTCCAGGGGATATTTAGGAATAACATTATCAATGGTTTTTAACTCAATGGCCTGAGAAGAGATTTAAGAATATTATTAATCTGGTCTTTCATGTTTATTTCAGGACATGTTGGAAATTTTTTTAGGATAGTACCTTAATTTCCTAGGGGTGCCATAACAAAATACCATAAAGTGAGTTGCTTTAAAGAGCAGAAATATATTATCTCATGATTCTAGAGGCTAGAAGTCTGAGTCAGGGTCTTGGCCGCATTGATGCCTTCTGAGGGCTTTGAGGGAGGCACTATTCAATGCCTCTCTCCCAGTTTCTGGTGGCTACCAGCAATCCTTGCTGTTCCTTTGCTGATTATAGATGCATCTGCCGCTGTCTTCATATGGCATCTTCCCTCTGTCACTGTTTCCCTGTCCTCGTTCATAAGATGCCACTCAGAAGCGATCACAATTAGAACCCACTCAACTCCATTATGACTTTGTTAGCTTAACTGATAACATCTGCAAAGAAAAACCCTATTGCCAAAAACAAGGTCACAGTTCCCAGTGCAGGAGTTCAACATATCTTGTGGAGGGACACAATTCAACCCAAAACAGATAGATAGTCTCTAGATCTCATCCTAACTATTAATTGATTAGGTAACAATCCCACCAGACCCAAACCACGTTAAAATATACAACTCACCTTCTCTCCATGTTGCTTATTTTTAGTCAGAGAGTGTAACGTCTCTAGTGTTCTGAGTACCACAGAAAAAAATCACCAAAAATCTAAGTTATCATTATTACATCAGTCAGCTTTCATTAAGCTATGCTTCTATAACAAACCATTCTCAAATCTCAGTGGCTTATCACTGTGAAGTTTTATCTCTCCCTCCTATACACATGTGTCACAGGTCAGATCTGGCTCCATACCATATGTTCGTTATTCTAGAGCCTAGGTCGAAAGAGAAGTACCTAGTTGAGATGTGGAAACCCTGGTGGCACAGTGGTTAAGAGTTTGGCTGCTAACCAAAAGGTTGGCAGTTCAAACCAACCAGGCGCTCCTTGGAAATCTTATGGAACAGTTCTACTCTGCCCTATAGGGTCACTATGAGTTGGAATTGACTCAACAGCAATGGTTTTGGTTTATTTGAGACATGCCAGTCTCTCAGTAGAGGCAAACAGCTTGTGGTAGTTCTTAAAGTTTCTACTTGTATATGGCACACATTCCTTTGGGTGAAGCAAGTCATATGCCCAAGTCTGAAATCAAGAAAGAGGGAAAGAATCCTTCTGTAGGGAGTGGTTTCATAGGACTAGCTCCATAAAGACAGGCGATGAATATTTTGACTGATACCTTTATCTACTTCAGGCATCATCATGATTACCCCCACTACCACCGATGACTCCTAGAGCCTATGTCATATAGGAGTTTGCCTCTTCACCTATCCTGAAGTCTGCAGGACTGCTTCATTCAGGATGCCATCTCCCACCCACTCCCTGCAAGACTGGATCATTTAAAAAGAAAATGTGGACAGCAAAGTCTCCTGTGTGTAAAAACAGCAACACATTTTCTTAACATTCTCATTTCCATGGTGGTATGAAAATTTGGGCTAAGTAGCCAATCTATATCCAAGCCCACAACCAGCACCAGCAATTGACCTTTACAGGAGGGGAAACAGCACATTTGAACTAGCATACCTCCTGCTGCTTTGGTGTTATCTGGCTACGGTTCCAGAATGAATGAACTGGGTGATTACATTAAAAAAAAAAAAACTTGCCTTCTCCCAACATTGCTTGTTTTTGGTCATTGGAGCTTAATATCTCTAGTGCTCTGAGTACCACAAACAAATCACTAAAAATCCAAGTTATCATTATTTTATTAGTCAGCTTTCATGAAGTTATGCTTCAGTAACAAACCACCCCCATGTTTCAATGGCTTACCACTACAAAGTGGTCACACAAATATTGGAATCAGCAAATGAAAACTTTAAAGTAACTATGAATGCTATGTAAAAGAAAATGTAGGATATGATGGTCAAAATGGATGAAAAAATGATAAATTTAGAAACATAGAACTAAAATCTATTAAAGAAACATATGTACATTCCTGCACCAAAAAAATACAATGACAGAAATTAAGAATTTATGGAAAGAATTCACCAGAAGACTGAACATAGCAAAAACACAGAATTAATAAACTTGAGGAAAGTTCAAGAGAAAAATATCCAAACTGAAATTTAGTGGGGGGTGGGGGGGGTGGTGGGGGGAGATGGGGAACCATAAATTGACAAAAAAGACTTGTGGGAAACAGTCAAAATGTCTCACAAGTGTGTAATTGGAGTCCTAAATGGAAAGAAGAAAGAGAATGTGGCAGAAGATACCAGAAATAGTGTCTGACATAAAGTCATTAAATTACAGATTTAAGAAGGTTGGCAAACCACAGCAGAGTAGACACATGGAAGATCACATTCAATGACATCATATTCAGATTGTTGATATCAAAGACAAAGAAAAAATTTAAAGTAATTGGGGGAAAAAGATCTTCATGAAGCTACAATTAAACTGACAGCTGATTTTCAACAGAAACTATGGAAGCCACCTGAAAAAAAAAAAAAAGGAACAACAGCTTTAAAGTTCTGAAAGGAAATAAAAACAAAGACCTGCCAATCCAGAGGTCTATACCCAGTGAAAGTATCCTTCAGAAATGAAGGCAAAATAAAATCATTTTTGGACAAACAAAAACTGGGAGAATTTGTTGCTATCAGACCTGTACTCAAAGAAATACCGTAGAAAATTCTTGAAATTGAAGGAAAATGATCATTTAAAGAAACCTAGAAATTCCAGCAGGGTAAATAATAATACAGAATCTATTATATATTTAACATATGCATTATTATATTTGTAATAAGTTTAACTTACTATATATAACTATATAATTAAATATAATTATAAGCAAATACATGGCATAAATGGATATACAATAAATATTATTTAATATATAAGTATAATAACATATATATAAAAATAATAAAATATGTAATGTATATAGTGTATGTTTTTATATAAATTAATTGAGTTGTACTCTTAAGGTTTGCATATTTTGCTATAAGTAAATTAAACTTCAATAAAAACAAACAAAAAAAATCACCAGAAAAATAAGAGGAGATAATGTATCCTTGAAACAAAAACAGGATGCTTAAAATGGAACAAATTGGAGAAAAAGCAAGAGCCCCTGAAAACTAAAAAGACGATAAACATAAATAAATAATAATAATAATAATATAATAGAAATCTAAAAAATAGTAAAAGGGCTGAAAGAATAAATGTAAGGTATCTCTCTGAAAGTAGAACAAAAAGACAATAATATGCCTCATCAGAAGAAAAATAAAGTAATAAATTAGGAGCCCAATATGGACGCCTAATACCTCGTTAAGAGTAGTTTCAGAAAGACAGAACAGAGAAAGTGGAAAGAAGGAAATTATGAAAGAAATCATTGGATAAATTTTCCCACAACTGAAGAACATCAGTCCCCGAAAGAAAATTTCAACATAGTGTCCAGTGCGGACACTGAATGAAAAAGACCAAGATCAAAGCGCCTCATGGTGCAATTTCAGGACATCAGATAGAAAAAAATATCCCAAGAATGTTTGGAGAGAATAAGTAGCTCACACACAAAGATCAGGAGCTAGAATGAAATCCAACTTCTCAATAAAACCCTGATAGCTGTTAAGATAAGGAAGCAAAGACCAGGGATCCAGAAGTCAGAGATCCAACATAGGAGGGAGGCATTGGGAATTCCCAGGGCAGTTGTGAAGGGAAATCCCAGTTAATAATTGTGCAGCAAACCGGGTAAGCAGGCCAGACCAAAGCAGGAGGTCAGAGAGCTCCACACAAGGAGTCCTCCGAAAAAAAATGGAGCTGATGGATTATCTGGAGGAAACTGCATTGAGTGGGGGTTTCTGCTATTGTTGGGTAAGGAAACACTAAACAATAGCTCATAAAAAGCAAAGCAAATTAAAGAATAAAGCATTTATTAAGTCCGGAAAAAAAAAAAACTACACATATACACAGTAGGTTTTACAATAAAGACAATATAATCATTGTACTGTTAATCAGTATATGGCCTTATATCATTTAGCTACAATAGTGAAAATGTTGAATGTTGGCCTCAATAAAAACTTTGATATAATAATACTGGGAGGATGGAGTGGAAGGAAACGGAGTATAAAAGAGCTAAGAAAGTTATGGTGTATGTCTAAAATTGTAGGCTTCAGAAATAGTAGTATAGATATTAATTTTAAAATTTGGAGTTAAATACCAGAACAAATAACTAAATTAATTGAAAGCAGATACCTGGCGTGGGGAGGGGGAGGGGGCGGGAGCGACAGGGGAGCACTTTTTTTTGTTATGAGCCTTTTTGCACTAGATTTTTCCTCCTTACTTTTATTTTGAAAAATTTCAAAAGTATGTGAAAGTTAAAAGAATAGTACAATGATCACCCGTACACCCTTCACTAGATTCCGCATTAGAAGCCTGGTAACACAATGGTTAAGCTGTTGGCCGCTGACCGAAAGAAAGGTCGGTGGTTTGAACCCCCCAGTGACGACTCTGGAGAAATATGTGACAGTCGGCTTCTGTAAAGGTAAGTCTTGTAAACCTTATGGGGCAGGTCCACTCTGTCCTATAGGGTTGCTGGAGTCAGAATCAACTTGATGGCACACAGCAACAATTCCGTATTAGCTCTGCCTCTCTCTCCCTTTTTTTTTTTTTCTCTAATCATTTGAAGTGAATTGAAAACATCACACTTCATTCATAAATACTCCAGCCAGCGTCTCTTGGGAACAAGGGCGTTCTCCTCCATACCCAGAATATAATTGTGGCCAAAACCCATTGCCCTGGAGTCAATACTGATTCAAAGGATCCTACTGGACAGAGTAGAACTGCCCCATAGGGTTTCCAAGGAGCACCTGGTGGATTCGGACTGCTCATATTTTGGTTAGCAGCTGTAGCTTTTAACCACTACACCACCAGGGTTTCCATAATCATGGCATCTAAGAAAATTAACAATAATCCCCTATGATCATCTGACATACAATCTACAGTCAAATTTCTCAATAGTCCCCAAAATGTTTTTTATGTATCTTCATTTTTTCTTCATCCAAGATTTAATCAAGTTTTACACATTGCATTTGGTCGTTGTACCTCCTTGGGCTTTTAAACATAGAAGAGTCCCCGCTACACTAGGCTTTGTTGTTGTTTTTTATGACATTGACTTTTTTGAAGATAAGATGCTAGTTGTCTTGTAGAATGGTTCACAGTCTAGACATTTCCTCACTATTAGATTCAGGTTCCTATTGGACTCGGTCCTATGTGTACGAATTACTTTAATAAAATAAAATAAAATGGAAGAAACGAAGACCCAAACCAATAAAGGTGGTATTTATTTGCATTTATTAAGAAGGAGGATCTCTTTCCCTGTCAGGCTGCCTTCTGCTGAAGTTTGTTGCCTTCCCTGAATAAGTTGTGTCAGCTTGTGCTTATTAACACACCCCTTAAAAAAAAAAAAAACTTTTTTTTTTTTTAACACAAGTCACTCCAGGAAGCAAGTTAAACACCTTTCTCAGAGAGGCATATATTTTCACAGCTTTTCATTTGAAATTTATTCCCAGTGAAGATTTTTTTCTGTCATCTACCCAAGGAATTCTATTACTGAAAATTCTTGTGTCAGTTATCTCAACCACAAATGCAAGTTGTTTCTGACAGACCCCTACGTAGTGGAAAATGTTTGATTCTTCTTCCAGATAAAGCAAGAGCTGAAGACAGAGCAGAGCAAAGACCTGGGGTCTGTGCCTAGATCTGCTATTGGCCCTTTGGGGTACCTTGAGGAAGTCTTTGACCTTTCTGGGCATTGGAGGGAGTCTGTTTTGGATTGAATTGTGTCCTTCCTCCCAAAATATGTATTGAAATGCTGGCATATGCTATTAAGATTTAATCATGTGATTAAATCAGTTGGCCTTGAGCAGAGCAAATCACAGTCTATAATGCGATCAATCAATCAGTCTCGGTCGTGCCAGTGTAGGATGGATCCTAAACCTAACGACTTTTGAGTTATAAAAAGAGCCAATTAGACACAGAGACTCGCACCCATGGTGGAAGACAGATGCCATGTGAGGATCACCCAGGAACAAAGGAACTCCTGGGGCTACTCACAAGGAAGAACCGACACGGCCGAGACCCTGATTTGGACTGTCAGCCTACAGAACTGGGAGGAAATAAACATCTGTTCTTTAGAGCCACCTCCTTGTGGTAATTCTGTTACAGCAGCACTAGGTAACTAAGATAGAGTAGAAGTACTTGATAATGAAAGGTCCCTTTCAAACTAGGATTCTGAAGAGAGTAGAAAAGAAAGAGTTCAAGGACAGATGGCAGCAGGCACACCCAGAGGATGTCCCCCTTTGCCTTCCTATCACACTCTGTACAAAACAAGTCAATTCTTGACTGGGGTGGGGAGACAAAGACAGGGGGATGGCAGGGAAAAGACGGAATAAAAGTCAACAGAGTGAACACTAGAGGTAGTGCTAATGACAGAAAACTCCACCTTAACAATAACACATGCAGTATGGCATGGAAATAGTCCAAGAAACAGACCTAATATTAAAAATAAACCTCAAACTATCCTTGAGACATAATAGTACTCAACAAACATTTGAAGAATTTAATTGAGTCTCCAGATTCATGACTGTTGGTGATAGCAGCTTCCATTTATTGCTGGTATATTCCCTTAAAATTACTGCGAACACCTTATACATTCTCTCTCAAAACCTGAAGAAAGGAAGGGAGAAGAGGTGAAAAGAATCCTAGAATAGGTATCGGGGACCTAGGAAGAAAGGCCTGGCCACCTGCTTCTGAAAATTAGCAATGAAAACTCTACGGATCACAGAATGTTGTCTGAGACCTACATTGGATGCATCATCAGGAAGGACCGATCACTAGAGAAGGACATCGTGTTTGGTAAAGTAGAGGGTCAGCAGAGGCAAGGGAAATCCTCAATGAGATGGATTGACACAATGGCTGCAACAGTGGACTCAAACACACCAACCATCACAAAGATGATGCAGGACCAGGTAATATTTTGCTCTTCTATACACGGGGTCAGAGCGAGTCAGAGGTAACTCGATGGCAACTAACGACAACATGTCTATCCAACAACTCTGCAGTTAAGTTGTCCTTCAGCCTTGGGCAATCACATAACCAATCTGGGCCTCCATGTTCTCATCTGTGAAAAGGATGGGGGTGGATTAAGTTATTTCTGAAATTCTTTATAGCTCATAAAATTGAAAATCCTTCACATCTTCCACATTCTTGTCTGGATGAGCCATTTCCTGCAACTTTGGGGAAAGCGCAAGATGCTTTCATCTTATTGAATAACTCCTTGGATACTTACTTAATGGTGTTTCCCCATCTTCCTTTATTTAAACGATCAACTCCCTAATTGCTTTTCCTCTTTTAAATGGGTATTAAGAAAACATCCAGCTTTTTCTTCCTTGGCTTACAGCCATGGCTTCTTGTCCCAGAGTTTTCAGAGCCTAAGAATAATTATCTGCCTTAGTTTATGGTTACCCTGAAGGTAATAACATAAATTCAGCTCTGCTTGTACTTCCCCTTGCGAAGTTCCCCCTTCTAAAACATTATTGAGTGATAATATTAACAATACTATTTTAAAGTTACATAGAAATTTCCACTAGAGAGTCTTTTATATTTCTTGTACTAGCGATCGACACAGGCCTTATTAACGAGTAAGGAAAAGTAAATGTCCTCAGTAATGTTTGAAGGATCCTCAGGCTTGTTAGATAATAATAATAAACTAGTTGGCACAGAAATGGAAAAACCAATCCTCAACTTTATATAGAATGGCAAGAGGCCATGATTAGTTAAACAATTTTGAAACAGAAGAACAAGGGGGGAGGACTCACACTTCTCGATTTTAAAATATACAGCTGGACTCCTGGAGGCACAGTGGTTAAGAGCTATGGCTGCTAACGAAAAAGGTGGCCATTGGAATCCACCAGGTGCTCCTTGGAAACCCTCTGGGGGCAGTTCAACTCTGTCCTATAGGGTCACTGTGAGTTGGAATCAACTCAACGGCGGGGGGTTTGGGTTTGGTATTACACAGCTACAGTAATCAAAACAGCCTAGTACGGCCTAGTACAATAAATACATTAAAAAAAAAAACCCAAACCTGTTGCCATCGAGTTGATTCTGACTCATAGCGACCCTATGGGACAGAGTAGAACTGCCCCATACAGTTTTTAAGGAGTGCTTAGTGGATTTGAACCGCTGACTTCCTGGTTAGCAGCCATAGCTCGTCACCACTATGCCACTAGGGTTTCCAGTAAATACATAGGCCAATGGAATAGAATTGAAAGTCCCAAAATAAACCTACGCATCTATGTTCAACTGATTTTTGACAAGAGTTAAGTCCATTCTATGGGGAAAGAAGAGTCTTTTCAATAAATGGTGTTGGGAAAATTGGGTTTCCACATGCAGAAAAATGAAACAGCACCCATGACTCACACCATATACCAAAAAATTAAAAATGGACTAAGAACCTAAATGTGCAAGCTAAAACCATAAAATTCTTAGAATAAAATGCAGAAGCAACACTGTTGGACCTAGCTTTTAACAATGGGTTATCTAATTTAATAACAAAATCACAAATAGCAAAAGACAAAATAAATAAATGGGGCTACATAAAAATTAAAAACCTTTGTTCACCAGAAGACTTTGCCAAAAAAGTAAAAAGACAAGCTACAGACTGGGAGCATATCTTCAGAAACTATATATCCCATAAGAATCTAATGACCAAAATATACATGAAACTTTGACAACTTAACAACAAAAAGACAACCCAATCATAAAATGGGCAAAGGACTTGAATAGACATTTCACCAAAAACGATATTCAAATGGCCACCAAACACATGAAAAAAAGCTCAATGTTATTAGCCATCAGAGAGATGCAAATCAAAACCACAATGAGATACCATTTCTCTCTCATTTGGATGGCTAAGATTATTCAAACAAACAAAACACACAGAAAAATACAGATGTTGGCAAGTATGTGGAGAAATCGGAACCCTTATTCATTGCTGGTGGTGGGTGGAAAACAACATGGCGGTTCCTCAAAAAACTAAAAATAGAACTACCCTATGACCCAGCAATTCCACTCCTAGGCACATACCTAAAAGACCTGATAGCAGAGACTTGTACACCAATGTTCATTACAGCAATATTCACAATGGCCAAAGGTGGAAACAACCTAAATGCCTATCAACAGATGAATGGATAAACAAAATGCGTTACATACTTAAAATGGAATACTGGTCAGCCAGTAGGAGAAATGATACAGTATAAATGGATCTTGAAGACATGTTGAGTGAAATAAGCCAATCACAAAAGGACAAATATCTTATGAACTCACTTATATAAAAAGACAATAAAAGGCAAATTATAGACACTAAAGTTTGTTAGTAGTTACCAGGCACTGGAGGAAGGGGGGAAATGAAGGGTTTTTGCTTATGGAATACTGAGTTTCAGTTTGCAGTGATGAAAAATCACTCTGATTAAGGGTAGGGTTGCACAGCCTATTGTTCTAAGTGCAGTCAAGAAGTTGTACACCTGTAAATAGTTGAATTGACAAAAGTTGTGTGATAGATATATTTATAACAATGACTAAAAAAAAAAAGAGTAGCTGCTGAGGCTGCTTATGTACAGCCAAAAACCTCAGGGGATTTGGTTTGGAGGTTTAGGATCATGGTTTCACGGGATATCCCAGTTAATTGGCCTAATAACATGTTTAATGCTCCTCTTGTACCTCCTAGTTTGCTGAGTAGTGCCTGGGGTCTTTGAAGCTTGCAAGTGGTCATCCCAGTTACAACTATTGGTCTCAATTCACCTGGAGCAATAGAGGAAGAAGGCGAGTCAGGAAGAGGAGGAGGATATAGAATGTGTGGCTAATTGCCTCCATGAATCACAGCCTCCTTTGCCCTAAGACCAGAACTGGAGAGTGGCCAGCTACCATTACTGAACATTTTGGTCAAAGATTCTATAGAAGAATCCTGATCAAAACGGGGAACATGCAGTACAGAATTCCAAATTTGTCATGAAATCCAGCCTTTTTGGAGTCATGGAGGCTGGACGAACCCCTGAAACTATTACCCTGAGGTGATCTTTAAACCTCAAACCAAAAATATCCCCTGAAGTCTTCTTAAAATCACACAGTAGTTTAACCAGTAAAGAATATCTGCCTTGAGGGTTATGCTCTTTTAAGATCTAACTATATGGGATCAAATTGACAAGAGCAGCTTGAAAGATTAGATAGGAACTTTAGGAAGCACTGAGTGTATGTTAATGGGGGAGGAACAGCTCAGGGAAGGAGGGTGAGACTGGTTGCACAACTCAAAGAATGTAATCGATGTCACTGATTTGTACATGTAGGAACTGCTGGACTGGTGTATGTTGTGCTGTGTATATTCTCAACAATGACAACAAAAAATAATGATAAATTATGAAAACAAAAAACAACCAGTTGCCATAAAGTTGACTCTGACTCGTGGGGACCCCATCTGCGTCAGAGACCTGTGTTCCATAGGGTTTCCAATGGCTGATTTTTCGGAAGTTGATCTCCATGTCTTTCTTCCCAGTGCCTCTGGCTGGACTCACACTTCAGCCTTCCAGTTAGCAGCCTAGTTTGTTAACCATTTGTACCCCCCCCCCAGGGACTAGATAGAAATAAAAGTTTGTATTTTAAGGTAAGAAGTCATTGGTAATGCACACAGTTAACTCGTTAGCGAAAAAGTTGGTGGTTCAAATGTACCCAGAGGCACCTCAAAAGAAAGGTCTGGCAATCTCGTTTCGAAAAACCAGACATTGAAAACCCTAGGTTGCACAGCTCTATTCCGACATACGTGGGGTTGCCAGGAGTCGGAGTCAACTCAATGGCAATTTTTTTTTTTTTAAGGTAAATGGAAGGAATGGGAAATGGAAGAAGGGAAAAAAGAGCCCTGATGCTTTTTATTCTTTCTGAGGAGTGGCTGGTGGGTTCAAATTACCGACCTTTTGGTTAGCGACCATATCTCTTAACCACTGCTCCAACAGGGCTCCAATCTCACCACACATAGGAATAATGTTAGACAGTTGCCGAAACACTTCGTAGTTCAATCGATCTCGGAAAAAGCGTGATACATTTGTTGTCCTGTATGACATCTGATAACATGACCTGATTGTGTTGGTTTTACATTTATTTTTTAAAACAATGTACTTTAAGCCTTTGGAAATATTCTTATTATTTTCTTGGTCTCTTAGTTGATGCTTAAGGATTTATTTCCTGTTCTAGATTTACATGGGAAATTCAGTCAGAATGTCTATTTACAATATTAGAATTCTTAAATGTTCCCCTATCACGATTTGGAGGAATTTTATTTTTCCCCTCTTCATTTCTATTTGGGGGCGTTTAGGGGAGAGAAAAAGACCTTTTTTATTTCCTTTGAGTCCACCCAGCTGTTTTATTTTGCATTTGCTTATTTCCCAGGTTCCCAGTCAAAGTGTGAAGCCACCAGAAGCATTCTGCTTCTTTTAGTACTTTATCAGCATTTCTTTTATTAGCCACATTATCCTTTATCTCTTTCCTGTGAAAGCTTTTAAAGTACAAATTGATGAAGCCATGTCTTTGGTATTTAAATATTTTTCCATCAACGTTTACAAGAACGTTATAGGAAGATTTAAGCACAATATCCTACCCTCATGATCACAAACTCTCAAAAAACAACTTGATTTTTTTTGTGTGCGTGTGCCACAGGATCCAGGATTCCATCTTCTGAGCACAGGAAACTACCAGAGGCCCTGGTGTTAAAAATACCAAACTGGTCAGAGACCTTTAACAAGGTCAAGAGCAGTAAACACCTTACCTCTATAAGGACAGCACTCTCTTAAGTTAATACGAAAGACATGGATGTGTTTTGCCAGCATTGATCTTTATGGAATCACAAAACCACCATTCAAGGGTGCAAGGAATTACATATGCAGCACCAAGACCATCCTATAAGGGTCTCTAAACAGCACAGATGGTGGAGAAGGGAGTCACCCCTCCGGGAAGGTATCCCTGGGTTCTGACAGGGTTTACTCTATGACACTGCAAATATTAAATATAGCTCATGAATCACATGACAAAATTCCAGTCCTGAAATCTGGTGTCAGGCATAACAATTTGTTCTCTCTCCCTTGCTCTTGAATAACAAAGGATCAATTAAAGAGATCTTGGTCTGTCTAAAGGATACTTGGATGCTTTTTTTCTTCCCCTGGAAGACACATTCTGCATTCGACTTAACATATGCTTCTCAAGTGTTATTTTTTGTTTATTAATCTTTGAACTAAATTGTCAGTCCTTGTAACTAGAAAGATGTTTCCCCAGAACCTTCCTGACTCGTGCTAAGGGTACACAACAGCTGATAAACTCTGGTGACCTCTGAGGAGACAGCTGGGTGGCGTGGCTTCTGCACACCCACATGGCTTTCTGGACTACAGATGACAGCTTGACCCAGGTTAAAATGACTGGCAACAGTGCTCAGGCCTTTTCCACTTTTACCAAGCTGATAACAGTGGTTGTGTCACCTATTCTGCTGTTCTGTCAAGTCTCCTTGCTTGTTATTACCTTCCTTGTCACTATTCTTCCTCACTTGCCTACATGTGTGTCTTAGTTATCTAGTGCTTCTATAACAGAAATACCACAAGTGGATGGCTTTGACAAGAAGAAATTTATTCTCTCACAGTCTAGGAGGCTAGAAGTCCAGCTTCAGGAGAAGGGTTTCTCTCTCTGTTGGCTCTGGGGGAAGGTCCTTGTCATCAATCTTCCCCTGGACTAGGAGCTTCTCAGCACAGGGACCCCTGGTCCAAAGGACGCACTCCACCCCTGGCTCTTCTTGCTTGGTGGTAATGAGGTCCTTCTCCTCTGCTCGATTCTCTCTTTTATATCTCAAAATACCACCTAATATACCCACCCAAGATACCACCTAATACTGTAGACTGAGTTCTGCCTCATTAACATAACTTCTTCTAATCCTGCTTCATTAACATCACAGAGGTTAGGAATTACAACACATAGGATAATCACATCATATCATAAGTGCTAGTCTACCACTCAATGCTGAGAATCATGGCCTAGTGAAGTTGACACACATTTTTTTGGGTGGGGGCACAATTCAATCCATAATATTCCACTGTTTGGCCACCCAAAATTCATGTCCTTGCCACATGTCAAATACATTCACCGCATCATATCATTCCCAAAGTCTTAAATCAATTCCAACTACAAATTCCATCTTCTAAAAAATTCCTCTTCATCTGTGAAATCTAGGATATAAATTATCTGCTTTCAAAGTACAATGGTGGAATAGGCGCAAGGTAGACATTTCCTTTACAAATGGAAGAAATTGGAGGGAAAGAGGAGGTAACAGAAATCAAGCAAGTTCAAAACCCAGCAGAACAATTTACATTAGAGCTACAGGCTTGAAAATAATCCTCTATTCTCTGAGACCATTTAGGCAATAGCCCTCCTCTCCAGACTCCTGGTGTCATCTGGCCAGTCTCCAGATTCTAGGTGGAAGCTCCTCAGTGTTGGGCTTCAGCTCCACCTTCCAGGTTCACTGGGATGGCAACTCTGCTCCCTTGGATTTGAGCAACCCCATTCTTCTCGTCCATCTGAGTGGTGACACTACTTCCTCAGCCCTGGCAGGACCTGTTCTTCTGCCACTTGGGCATGATAGCCTGGTCCCTTCAGCTTTTGGACAGTGGATCTTGCCCCCATTCCGCTGGCACTTGTGAATGGCAGCCCCACACTCTAGGACTGTGTTGGCAAAGATCTCACTCTTTGAAACCTAGGAGGCCACGGCCTCACCCTTTGACACCCCAGAGGTCATGTCACCACCCTTTGAGACTGAGGCAGCTTTGCTTCCCGTGCTTCTTGTCTCTTTGGCCTCTGTTTCCTGTTTCCTTGGCCTCTCAGCCTCTCCCTCTCTTGGATTTCTTGGTCCTCTTGGGCCAGCCTGGCCTTTGCCTTGCTAAGGCAAGTGTTCCAGATCTCTTTAGTTCTACCGATAAGTTCCCGGGAGCACCCTACTCCACCAGCAAACCTTGACATGAAGGCACTCAACTCTCTAGCTCCATGGGTTGGCAAGCCTAGCTCTACCGATAAGTGTCTGAAGGCACCCCACTCTGCCAGGAAGCCTCTTGCCTAAAGGCACTCAACTCTCTCCATCCGTGGTTCAGCTCCTGCACCATCTCCTGGTTCTGCTACTGCCGTTTCTCTGAAGCTCCTTCTCATTGTCTGAGCCAACTCTGGTGTTACAGTTCTCACTTCCTTCTGAACTCTCCCCAGAATAGTCTTTGATGTTCATAATTCCACCAACAGTCTGTTCAAGGCAATCTAGGCTTTTACTATTAAAAAAAAAAAAACAAAAAACTATTAGGCACTTTAAAACTCTTCCAGCCTTTACCCATTACTCAATTCCAAAGCTGTTTTCACACTAAAGGTATGTGTTAGAGCAGCTCCCCAAATCCGGTACCAAATTCCATCTTAGTTATCTAATGCTACTATAACAGAGGAGCCCTGGTGGCGTAGTGGTTAAGAGCTATGGCTGCTAACCAAAAGGTAGGCAGTTCAAGTCCACCAGCCTTAAAAACCCTGTGGGGTAGTTCTACCCTTCTCTATAGTGTCACTATGAGTCAGAATCAACTCGACAGCAGTGGGTTACTATAACAGAAATACCACGAGTGGATGGCTTTAACAAACAGAAATTTATTTTCTCACAGTCTAGGAGACCAGAAGTCCAAATTCAGGGCACCAGCTCCAGGGGAAGGGTTTCTGTCTCTGTTGCCTCTGGGGAAACGTCCTTGTCATCAATCTTCCCGTGGACTAGGAGCTTCTTGATGCAGGAATCTGGACCAAAAGACGTGCTCTGCTCCTGTCTCTTCTTGCTTGGTGGTAATGAGGTTCCTCTCCTTTGCTCAATTCTCTTATATCTCAAAAGAGATTGACTCAAGATATAACCTAATCCTGTAGATTGAATCCTGCCTTGTTAACATAACTGCTTCTAATCCTGCCTCATTAACATCATAGAGGTTAGGATTTACAATACATAGGGTTTTTGGGTTAGGGTAATTACATCAGATTACAAAATGGTGGACAACCACACAACACTGGGAATCATGGCTTAGCCAAATTGAGTCACATTTTTGAGGAACACAGTTCAATCCATAACAATGTGTGTGTGTTTTCTTTATTTTAGTGGCAAGCTAATCTATGCTCATTGTAACTGTAACAAGAGTTAACATTTGCCGTGGTTGTTAGTTGCCATTGAGTCAGCTCCTACTCATGGTGACCTTGTGCATAACGGAAGAACACATTGCACAGGCCTGCCGCATCTTCGTGATCATTGACATGTTTGAATTCATTGTTTCAGATATAGCTAACATTTATTGATTGCTTATAAGGCACCAGGTCCTCTGCTAAAAGATTAAAAATATTGTCTCATTTAATCTTCAGCAATTCTATGGGGTAGGTATTATTATCTTCCCTGTGCAGGTAAAAATACGAACATGGCCATGAAGATAAGACAATTTTTGCAGGTAAGAAAATTATGGACATGAAGGACTCAGAAAGTTTATCACCTCCCCATCCTTTCTGAAAAAAATTTTTTTTTTCTTCAGGAAAAAACATAAAAATTCAAGAAAGAGAATGAAACTCAATACAGGAAAGACTGGTAAGAAAAGTAAGTTAGTAAAATTTTTACTTAAATTTTAAGCTTAAGTCATTTAAGAAAAATATTTGTAAAAAGAAAAATGTAAAAAAAATTAATGGTATACTGGAACTACAATTTCAGATGATTTAAACAAAACCTGAAATGCTTAAGATCTTACCTTTTTCTAGAGGGAAAAGTTATAGATACCGATTAATTCTAAATGCTTATAGAAATGTATGTTTAAACATGTTTATTAAAATTAAGGGAGGCGGGGCCAAGATGGCGGACTAGGTAGATGCTACCTCGGATCCCTCTTGCAACAAAGACTCGGAAAAACAAGTGAATCGATCACATACATAACAATCTACGAACCCTGAACAACAAACACAGATTTAGAGACGGAAAACGAACAAATACGGGGAAGCAGCGACTGTTTTCAGAGCCTGCAGCCAGCGTCCCAGTCAGGTAACCTTGGCGCCGGGCTTCTGGGCCCAGGGGAGCTGAACTCATAAATCTTGTGACAGCGCAAACAAGGGGCGCAGCCCTAACCCCCTGAACTGAACCTGGGAGAGGGCCCAGCCGGTCCGTGTGGGCGGCGTGGCGACGTGGCTGGTGGGAGAAATCCCTGGGAGGCAGTGACTGGTTTTGGAGCCAGGAGTGCAGCGTCCCAGCTGGGGAACCTTGGCGCCGAGTTTTTGACTGGGCGCTGTCACGGCGCAAGCACGGGGCGCAGCTCTACTACCCTGAACTAACCCCGGGAGGGGGCAGAGCCAGTCCGCGGAGGCGGCATGGCGACGCGGCTGGTGGGACGAGAAGTCCCCGGGAGGCAGTGACTCATTTTGGAGTCGGAAGTGCAGCGTCCCAGCAGGGGAACCTTGACGCTGTGCTTTGGACTGGCAGTGGAGGATCTGACCGTGGCTTCAGCGGGCCAGACTCCTGGGGGTAATCTCCACACAGCCAGCACACATAGGCAACACGCCCCTTGGGAATCTCAGATAAAATAGTCATTCCAAGCAAGACAAGCAACTCTGGCTATATTCCGAGGTGCTACTCTCCTATCTCTCTGATCCCTCCCCCACCCTTCCCAGGCGGCTTCATTAACATTGGAATTTCCTGAGCCAGAGGGAGAACGGCTCCGGCTCCGCGGCGGCTTTGCTTCCCCCCCCCCTTTTTTTTTGGTCTTTTCCTAGCCCATTCTTCCGGCCTGAGAGAAGGAACCACAAAAAACCCAGGGACCAAAAATCCATCCCTAATTGGACTAAAAACACAGAACCAGCTACAGCCAAGCATATATGACCCAAATCTTGGACTTTCATCCTTACAGGGAACAAGGCGGTGGTTATAATCCAAAGGCAGTTCTGATAGGGATCTGACT
Source organism: Elephas maximus indicus (assembly GCF_024166365.1). Classification (NCBI taxonomy): domain Eukaryota; kingdom Metazoa; phylum Chordata; class Mammalia; order Proboscidea; family Elephantidae; genus Elephas; species Elephas maximus. Next base: position 219,041,451 of record NC_064820.1, on the reverse strand, counting down.
GCATTTTTTTTTTTAGCGGATTTTCTCGAAAAACTAGTTTCCCAGTGATGGCTCGGAGAACGCAGTCAATACCAAACCACATAAAGAAGCAGACCATGACAGCTTCTCCAACCCCCCAAACAAAAGAATCAAAATCTTTCCCAAACGTAGATACAATCCTGAAATTATCAGATACAGAATATAAAAAACTAATTTACAGAATGCTTCAAGACATCACAAACGAAATTAGGATAACTGCAGAAAAAGCCAAGGAACACGCTGATAAAACAGTTGAAGAACTCAAAAAGATTATTCAAGAACATAGTGGAAAAATTAATAAGTTGCAAGAATCCATAGAGAGACAGCATGTAGAAATCCAAAAGATTAACAATAAAATCACAGAATTAGACAATGCAATAGGAAGTCAGAGGAGCAGACTCGAGCAATTAGAATGCAGACTGGGAAATCTGGAGGACCAGGGAATTAACACCAACATAGCTGAAAAAAAAATCAGATAAAAGAATTTTAAAAAATGAAGAAACCCTAAGAATCATGTGGGACTCTATCAAGAAGGATAACTTGCGAGTGACTGGAGTCCCAGATCAGGGAGGGGGGACAGAAAACACAGAGAAAATAGTTGAAGAACTCCTGACAGAAAACTTCCCTGACATCATGAAAGATGAAAGGATATCTATCCAAGATGCTCATCGAACCCCATTTAAGATTGATCCAAAAAGAAAAACACCAAGACATATTATCATCAAACTTGCCAAAACCAAAGATAAACAGAAAATTTTAAAAGCAGCCAGGGAGAAAAGAAAGGTCTCCTTCAAGGGAGAATCAATAAGAATAAGTTCAGACCACTCAGAAACCATGCAGGCAAGAAGGGAATGGGACGACATATACAGAGCACTGAAGGAGAAAAACTGCCGCCAAGGATCATATATCCAGCAAAACTCTCTCTGAAATGTGAAGGCGAAATTAAGATATTTACAGATAAACACAAGTTTAGAGAATTTGCAAAAACCAAACCAAAGCTACAAGAAATACTAAAGGATATTGTTTGGTCAGAAAACCAATAATATCAGATACCAGCACAACACAAGGTCACAAAACAGAACATCCTGATATCAACTCAAATAGGGAAATCACAAAAACAAATCAAGATTAATTAAAAAAAAAATGCTCATAACAGGGAATCACTGAACTGAATATGTAAAAGATGACAATAATCAAAAAGAGGGACTAAATACAGGTGGCATAGAACTGCCATATGGAGGCAATATAGGACAATACTAGTTAGGTTTTTACTTAGAAAAATAGGGGTAAGTATTAAGGTAACCACAAAGAGGTATAACAACTCCATAACTCAAGATAAAAGCCAAGAAAAACGTAACAACTCCACAAACATAAAGTCAAACAATACAAAAATGAGGACCTCAAAATTTACTAAGAAAAATGTCTCAGCACAAAAAAGTATGTGGAAAAATGAAATTGTCAACAACATACATAAAAAGGCTTCAAAATGACAACACTAAACACTTAAAAAACACTTATTTATCTATAATTACGCTGCATGTGAATGGACTAAATGCACCAATAAAGAGACAGAGAGTCTTGGACTGGATAAAGAAACACGATCCGTCTATATGCTGCCTACAAGAGACACACCTTAGACTTAGAGACACAAACAAACTAAAACTCAAAGGATGGAAAAAAATATATCAAGCAAACAATAAGCAAAAAAGAAGAGGAGTAGCAATATTAATTTCTGACAAAATAGACATTAGACTTAAATCCACCACAAAGGATGAAGAAGGACACTACATAATGATAAAAGGGACAATTGATCAGGAAGACATAACCATATTAAATATTTATGCACCCAATGACAGGGCTGCAAGATACATAAATCAAATTTTAACAGAATTGAAAAGTGAGATAGACACCTCCACAATTATAGTAGAAGACTAAAAAAAAAAAAAAAAAAAAATTTTTTTTTTTTTTTTTCAACACATCACTTTCGGAGAAGGACAGGACATCCAGTAAGAAGCTCAATAGAAACACGGAAGACCTAATTACAACAATCAACCAACTTGACCTCATTGACTTACACAGAACTCTCCACCCAACTGCTGCAAAGTATACTTTTTTTTCTAGCGCACATGGAACATTCTCTAGACTAGACCACATATTAGGTCATAAAACAAACCTTTGCAGAATCCAAAACATCGAAATATTACAAAGCATCTTCTCAGACCATAAGGCAATAAAACTAGAACTCAATAACAGAAAAACTAGGGAAAAGAAATCAGATACTTGGAAACTGAACACTACCCTCCTGAAAAAAGACTGTGTTGTAGAAGACATCAAGGAGGGAATAAGGAAGTTCATAGAATGCAACGAGAATGAAAATACTTCCTATCAAAACCTCTGGGACACAGCAAAAGCAGTGCTCAGAGGCCAATTTATATCGATAAATGCACACACACAAAAAGAAGAAAGAGCCAAAATCAGAGAACTGTCCCGACAACTTGAACAAATAGAAAGTGAGCAACAAGAGAATCCATCAGGCACCAGAAGAAAACAAATAATAAAAATTAGAGCTGAACTAAATGAATTAGAGAACAGAAAAACAATTGAAAGGATTAACAAAGCCAAAAGCTGGTTCTTTGAAAAAATTAACAAAATTGATAAACCATTGGCTAGACTGACTAAGGAAATACAGGAAAGGAAACAAATAACCCGAATAAGAAACGAGATGGGCCACATCACAACAGACCCAACTGAAATTAAAAGAATCATATCAGATTATTATGAAAAATTGTACTCTAACAAATTTGCAAACCTAGAAGAAATGGATGAATTCCTAGAAAAACACTACCTACCTAAACTAACACATTCAGAAGTTGAACAACTAAATAGACCCTTAACAAAAAAAGAGATTGAAACGGTAATCAAAAAACTCCCAACAAAAAAAAAAGCCCTGGCCCGGACGGCTTCACTGCAGAGTTCTACCAAACTTTCAGAGAAGAGTTAACACCACTACTACTGAAGGTATTTCAAAGCACAGAAAATGACGGAATACTACCCAACTCATTCTGTGAAGCCACCATTTCCCTGATACCAAAACCAGGTAAAGACATCCCACAAAAAAAGAAAATTACAGACCTATATCCCTCATGAACATAAATGCAAAAATCCTCAATAAAATTCTAGCCAATAGAATTCAACAACATATCAAAAAAATAATTCACCACGATCAAGTGGGATTTATACCAGGTGTGCAAGGCTGGTTTAATATCAGAAAAAACATTAATGTAATCCACCACGTAAATAAAACAAAAGACAAAAACCACATGATCTTATCAATTGATGCAGAAAAGGCATTTGACAAAGTCCAACACCCTTTTATGATAAAAACTCTCAGCAAAATAGGAATTGAAGGAAAATTCCTCCACATTATAAAGGGCATCTATGCAAAGCCAACAGCCAACATCACTCTAAATGGAGAGAACCTGAAAGCATTTCCCTTGAGAACGGGAACCAGACAAGGATGCCCTTTATCACCGCTCTTATTCAACATCTTAGTTGAAGTCCTAGCCAGGGCAATTAGGCTAGACAAAGAAATAAAAGGCATCCGGATTGGCAAGGAGGAAGTAAAATTATCTCTATTTGCAGATGACATGATCTTATACGCAGAAAACCCTAAGGAATCCTCCAGAAAACTACTGAAACTAATAGAAGAGTTTGACAGAGTCTCAGGTTATAAGATAAACATACAAAAATCACTTGGATTCCTCTACATCAACAAAAAGAACATCGAAGAGGAAATAACCAAATCAATACCATTCACAATAGCCCCCAAGAAGATAAAATACTTAGGAATAAATCTTACCAAGGATGTAAAAGACCTATACAAAGAAAACTACAAAGCTCTACTACAAGAAATTCAAAAGGACATACTTAAGTGGAAAAACATACCTTGCTCATGGATAGGAAGACTTAACACAGTAAAAATGTCTATTCTACCAAAAGCCATCTATACATACAATGCACTTCCGATCCAAATTCCAATGTCATTTTTTAATGTGATGGGGAAACAAATCACCAACTTCATATGGAAGGGAAAGAAGCCCCGGATAAGCAAAGCATTACTGAAAAAGAAGAAGAAAGTGGGAGGCCTCACTCTACCTGATTTCAGAAGCTATTATACAGCCACAGTAGTCAAAACAGCCTGGTATTGGTACAACAACAGGCACATAGACCAGTGGAACAGAATTGAGAACCCAGATATAAATCCATCCACATATGAGCAGCTGATATTTGACAAAGGCCCAGTGTCAGTTAATTGGGGAAAAGATAGTCTTTTTAACAAATGGTGCTGGCATGACTGGATATCCATTTGCAAAAAAATGAAACAGGACCCATACCTCACACCAAGCACAAAAACTAACTCCAAGTGGATCAAAGACCTAAACATAAAGACTAAAGCAATAAAGATCATGGAAGAAAAAATAGGGACAACCCTAGAAGCCTTAATACAAGGCATAAACAGAATACAAAACATTACCAAAAATGATGAAGAGAAACCAGATAACTGGGAGCTCCTAAAAATCAAACACCTATGCTCATCTAAAGACTTCACCAAAAGAGTAAAAAGACCACCTACAGACTGGGAAAGAATTTTCAGCTATGACATCTCCGACCAGCGCCTGATCTCTAAAATCTACATGATTCTGTCAAAACTCAACCACAAAAAGACAAACAACCCAATCAAGAAGTGGGCAAAGGATATGAACACACACTTCACTAAAGAAGATATTCAGGCAGCTAACAGATACATGAGAAAATGCTCTCGATCATTAGCCATTAGAGAAATGAAAATTAAAACTATGATGAGATTCCATCTCACTCCAACAAGGCTGGCATTAATCCAAAAAACACAAAATAATGTTGGAGAGGCTGCAGAGAGATTGGAACTCTTATACACTGCTGGTGGGAATGTAAAATGGTACAACCACTTTGGAAATCTATCTGGCGTTATCTTAAACAGTTAGAAATAGAACTACCATACAACCCAGAAATCCCACTCCTCGGAATATACCCTAGAGAAACAAGAGCCTTCACACAAACAGACATATGCGCACCCATGTTTATTTCAGCTCTGTTTACAATAGCAAAAAGCTGGAAGCAACCAAAGTGTCCATCAATGGATGAATGGTTAAATAAATTGTGGTATATTCACACAATGGAATACTACGCATCGACAAAGAACAGTGACGAATCTGTGAAACATTTCATAACATGGAGGAACCTGGAAGGCATTATGCTGAGTGAAATCGGTCAGAGGCATAAGGACAAATATAATAAGACCACTATTATAAGATCTTGAGAAATAGTATAAACTGAGAAGAACACATACTTTTGTGGTTACGAGGGGGGCAGGGAGGGAGGGAGGGAGAGGGTTTTTTACTGATTAATTAGTAGATAAGAACTGCTTTAGGTGAAGGGAAGGACAATACTCAATACATGGAAGGTCAGCTCAATTGGACTGGACCAAAAGCAAAGAAGTTTCCAGGATAAAATGAATGCTTCAAAGGTCAGCGGAGCAAGGGCGGGTGTTTGGGAACCATGGTTTATGGGGACTTCTAAGTCAATTGGCAAAATAATTCTCTTATGGAAACATTCTGCATGCCACTTTGAAATGTGGCGTCTGGGGTCTTAAATGCTAACAAGCGGCCATCTAAGATGCATCAATTGGTCTCAACCCACCTGGAGCAAAGGAGAATGAAGAACACCAAGGTCACACGACAACTAAGAGCCCAAGAGACAGAAAGGGCCACATGAACCAGAGACCTACATCATCCTGAGACCAGAAGAACTAGTTGGTGCCCGGCCACAATCAATGACTGCCCTGACAGGGAGCACAATAGAGAAACCCTGAGGGAGCAGGAGATCAGTGGGATGCAGACCCCAAATTCTCACAAAAAGACCATACTTAATGGTCTGACTGAGACTAGAGGAATCCCAGTGGTCATGGTCCCCAAACCTTCCGTTGGCGCAAGACAGGAACCATCCCCAAAGACAACTCATCAGACATGAAAGGGACTGGACAGTGGGTAGGAGAGAGATGCTGATGAAGAGTGAGCTAATTATATCAGGTGGACACTTGAGACTGTGTTGGCATCTCCTGTCTGGAGGGGGGATGGGAGGATAGAGAGAGTTGGAAGCTGGCAAAATTGTCAGGAAAGGAGAGACTGGAAGGGCTGACTCATTAGGGGGAGAGCAAGTGGGAGTATGGAGTAAGATGTATATAAACTTATACGTGACAGTCTGACTTGATTTGTAAACGTTCACTTGAAGCTCAATAAAAGTTAATAAAAAAATAATTAAGGTTTGTCTCTTCAAAGCTGTCAAGTTATCAAAAAGAAGGAAAGACTAAGAAACTGTCCCAACTAAGAGGAACCTAAGTTATCCTCAAACCGGAAAAAGGACATTTGTTAAAAGCTAAGAAAATTTTGAGTAAAGTATTGCTGTTGTTGTGTGCCCTTGAGTCAACGCTGACTCAGAGTGACCCACAGGACAGAGTAGAGCTGCCCGATAGGGTTCCCAAGGCTGTAGTCTTTACAGGAGCAGGTTGTCAGATCTTTTCTCCCGCAGTGTGGCTGGTAGGTTGGAAGCGCTGACCTTTCAGTTAGCAGCTGAGCACTTAAAAATTGCATCACCAGGGCTTCTTGAATAAAGTATAGCTTTTGGTTAATAATAATATACCATTGGTTCATTAATTTTGACAAATGTATCATATTAATGTAAGATATTAATAATTGGTGAAACTGGGTGTGGAGTATATGAGAACTCTGTACGGTCTTTGAAATTTTTCTGTAAAACTAAAGCTATTCTAAAATAAAACATTTATTCTAAAAATAGAACCAAGCTTAAATAGTTGTAAGTGCTAAACAAGATAATCAATATAAAGAGACGTATACAAAAAAAAAAAATTTTTTTTTTATGTAGTGACTGGAAAATAGTAAGTATTCAATAAATACTAGCTTTTGGTAATGTTAAAAATAATTGTGACTGTCAAAAGAATAGAAATCATATGTACTACTTTCTAAATCACCAGAGGGGGTTTAAAAAAGAAAATACAATTTATCCAATAGAAAAAAAGGAAATAAGAAAAGTAAAAGAAACAACAAAGAAAGCACTTTGAATAAAAGAAAAAAAAGTTTTTTGGGGGGGGAGGGAAACATAAAATATCAAGAATCAGTAACAACAGTAAATGTGAATGAGTTAAACTCACTATTAAAGACAAAGACTCTCAGACTAGGTGAAAACAAAAATCCAGCAAGATGATGTCTGTGAGACAGATAATGATCAAAAAGGATTTTGAAAATAAGAGATGAACAAAGGCAAACACAAACTAAAAGAAATATAGGTAGCAATATTAATCTCAGACAAAATGGAATTTAATGAAAAAGCACATTAAGAAGGATAAAAAGAATACTGTTTATTGATAAAAGATTCAATCCACTGAAAACTATGCTGTGAATCTTTCTGCACAAAACAATAATATACATATGTGTGTATATATATATGCATATACATAAACATTTTTGGGATGAGGCCAGAGAGAGAGAGAAAAAAAGTGTACTTTCTATTTTCACCCCGTTTATCAGTATTGGATTCGTATTTATGGTCAGTATAGCATCCTAAAGAACCCTGGTGGCACAGTGGTTAAGAGTTCGGCGGCTAACCAAAAGGTCAGCTGTGGAATCCACCAGCTGCTCTTTGGAAACCCTACGGGGCAGTTCTACTCTGTCCTGTAGGGTTGCCATAAGTCAGAATCAACTCAATGGCAACGGGTTGTTTTTTTTTTTTTAAAATAACACTCTAAATGTGTGCTCATTGGAAAAAGAGAGTGATTGTTAAAATTTGTATATGTCAGAAAGATCTCCAAAAAATGCTGCACCAATTAACATTCCCACCAACAGTGAGAGTTTTTCTCCGTTTGCACACTAATACTAGATATTTGTCATTGAAAAAAAAAATGCTAATCTTAGAGGAAGAAAATTGTATCTTGCTTTTCTTTCTTTTTATTGCGCATTAGGTGAAAGTTAACAGAGCAAATTAGATTCGCACTGGATAGTTTGAACATAAAGTGTTTCATGGCCTTGGCTTCATTCCCCACAATGTGTCAGCACTATCCCTATTTCCACCCTGGGCTCGCCATTTCCTTTCTTCCTGATTTTCTACCCCTTCCTGCCTTCTCATGTTTGCTTTTGGGTAACTATTGCCCTTTTGATCTCATATAATTGATTTTTCTAAGAAGCACGTTCCTCTTGGATGCTATTGTTTTTTTTATGAGCTTGTCTATTGTTTGGCTGGAAGGTGGTCTCCAGGATTGGCTTCAGTTCCAGGTCAGAAGGGTGTCCTGGGATAGTCTCGGGGTTCCTCTAGTCTGTCAGACCAGTAAGTCTGATCTTTTTTGTGAATTTGATTTTTTGCTCTACAATTTTATCCTACTCTGTCCGGGACCCTCTACTGTCATCCCAATCCCAGTCAGAGTAGTTGGTAGCGGTATCCAGGCACCACCTAGTTCTTCTGGTCATGAAGGCTATGGTTCACGTGGTACCTTAGTCTTTGGACTCATTGCTCCCTTGAATCTTTGGTTTTTTTTTTTTTACTCTCCTTTACTTCAGACTGGAAGAGACCAGTAGTTGTACCTTAGATGGTGTCTTAGTTATCTAGTGCTGCTATAACAGAAATATCACAAGTGGATTACTGTAAAAAACAGAAACTTATTCTCTCACAGTCTAGGAGGCTAGAAGTCCACGTTCCAGGTGCCAGCTCCAGGGGAAGGCTTTCTCTGTCAGCACTGAGGGAAGGTCCTTGTCATCAATCTTCCCTGATCTAGGAGCTTCTCAGTGCAAGGACCCTGGGTCCAAAGATGCACTCCACTCCCAGCACTTGTTTTTTGGTGGTATGAGGTCTCTCTCCTCTCTTCTCGGTTCTCTCTTTTATATCTCAAAAGAGATTGACTCAAGATACAACCTAATTGTATAGATTGAGTCTTGCCTCATTAACATAACTGCCTCTAATCCTGCCTCATTAACATCACAGAGGTTAGGATTTACAACACACAGGATAATCACATCAGCTCATAAAATGTTGGACAACTACACAATACTGGAAATCATGGCCTAGTCAAGTTGATACACATTTTAGGGGGACACAATTCAATCTATAACAGGTGGCAGCTCGTAAGCTTTTAAGGCCCCAGATACTACTCACCAAAGTAGGATGCAGAATATTGTCTTTATGAACTATGTTGTGCCAATTGACATAGAAGTCCCCCAAGTCTATGGTCCTTTACCTTCGAGCCTAGGAACTTCATCCGGCAAGGTGTTTGGTTATATCTAAGAGGTTTCTCTGGCCGTGCAACTTGTATGCTCTCTTATCTGTATTAACATACAAGGAGCACCTACAGTCGTGTATTTAGAAATTGCTACCACCAAACCTGTATCTGCCAGTAGATGTGTTCCCTTACACCTTCCCACACCTCTTGGTATATCTATCTATGTCTACATTTGTAAATGACTGTTTGTTAATACAATTATTGCAGAGTTGTCTATGTTGTAGTACATAGACATAAACCAAAAAAAAAAAACCAAACCCAGTGCCGTTGAGTACTGACCATAAAAGTTACTCTTTATTCCTGCATTTCTCTTAGTGTCCTCCCATGCCTTGGTCATGTTGTGCACAATGTTGTGGGAAACATTGTGTAATGCCTTCCCCTTCACCAATAGTAACACATGTCTGCTATTTGGTAACTTTCTCTCTCTCCCCCTCCCATTACTGGTAAACATCAAAGAATTTTTTTTTCAATATCTTTTTTTTTTTTTAGTTTTTCTCTTCAAGAGTGAGGTTAGCCTGTTTTTCATATGTATATTAGCCATAACTTTAAATATTTCTTGTAGTCCAATAAGTCATTTTGTTGTTGTTGTTGTTGGGTTTGCTATCTTACTTAGAAAGACTATCCCTATGCCCCTTCTCCTATATGTGGTTGGTACTTTTATTGGTTCATCCAGAACTTTAATTTGTTATGATTTTCTTTTTCTTTTTGGTGTGAAGTGGCTATCTACACTAAACAGTTTCCAATGGGATAGCCAGTTTCTCCAAAACCATTTACTGAATGTACTTTAACCCAAAGTAGAAATACCAACAATATCAAATGTATACATGAGTTTGTTTCTGTACTCCTACTACACTCTTTTATTTGCCTTACTTGGATAACCTATTTTGATATAGAACTGATGCATTTGAGTTAAGGTGTTGATGAAGAATATTGAATATACCACAGACTGACAGAATGAACAAATCAGCCTTAGAAGAAATACAACTGGATGTTCCTTAGAAGAGAGGGTGGTGAAACTCCACCTTGCTCTACTTTGTGTACATCATTAGGTAGGATGAATGACTAGAAAAGGACATCATGTTTGGCGAAATAGAGGGTCAGTGAAAACAAGGGAAATACTCCGCGAGATGGACTGACACAATAGCTTCAACCATGGACTCAAACATACCAAGGATCATGAAGATAATGCAGGACTGGCCACCATTTTGTTCTGTTATATATATAAGGTCATCATGAGTCAGAGCTGAGTGAACGGCAACTAACAACAACAACAGAGCACTTTCTGCCTCGTTATTCTTATTTCCAAATACATCTTGGAAGTTCTTGAGTATTTATTCATATAGACGAACTTTTAAGTTGGAAAAAAAAGTCCCTGTTTAGGTTTTTATTGGAGCTGCATTGAATCTATAGCCTTTTGGGGAGAAATGACGAAGACAGTATTTTGTAGCAATGGTTAAACTGACGGGCACTAGATCTCAGCTTTTTGCTTTGGCAAGTTAGTTAATCTCAGGAATCATCAGTTTCTTTATATTTAAATTGGAAGTTATAATAGTACTCATGTCATAGAGTTTCTATGAGAATTAGATAAGATAATGAATGTAAAGTAACATACTGCCTGGCACATAGTTGCTCAATGAGCCTTGGTCATATATTCAGAATGTCCTACAGTGATACTCACAATTTTCTTCATATAGGTCTCAAACGTTTGTTGTTGAACTTTTATGATTTTTTAGTATTTTGTTGCTATTGAAAATGGTTTTATTCCTCTAGAGAATATTTTCTAATTGGTTACTGCCAGTATACAGAACCACCACCCATCTGTCAGTTTGTCGTACTGTGGTGGCTTGCATGTTGCCATGATGCTGCAAGCTATGCCTCTGGTATTTTAAGCTACAGCAGAGTCACCCATGGTGAGCAGGTTTCAGCAGAACCTCTAGACACAGACAGGCTAAGAAGGAAGGCCTGATGATCTACTTCTGAAAAGTAGCCAAGGAAAACCCTGTGGATCACAACAACAGAATATTTTCCGATATAGTACTGGAAGATGCGCCTCCTAGACTGGAAGGTACTCAAAATACACAGTAACCACAACAATGGACTCCAGCGTACCAACAGTCATGAAAATGGAGTGGGACTGGGCAGCATTTCATTCTGTTGTACCTGGAGTGACCATGAGTCGGAGTCGACTTGACAGCAGCTAATAACAACAGTATACAGGAACACTATGCTGACCTCTGCTACTAGTTCCAATAAGTTTTCAGTTTATTCTATTAGATTTTCTGAGTGTAGACAATACTGTTACACACAAGTAATCATTTGTTTCTTCTTTTATGTATTTTCCGTTCTTACAGTGGTTATAACATTTGAAATAATTTTAAACAGTGGCAGTAGTAGAGAGCATACTTATCTTTTTATGACTTTTTCAGGAAAGCTTTACATTACTCTCAAAAAACCAACATATCCTACATTTAGAAGATAGGCAAATGGGAAATCAATAAACATTACAAAGGATTTGGTTTCAACAAATATTCTGAAACACTCTGTATCATAATAGATTTAGTCCACTCACATATCTTTATATTTATTAAGCAAATAATAAAACCATGAGAGCACACGATAAGTATTCAACAAATAAAGATTAAATTATACTTGGTAGTGTTAACCAAGGTAAGAACTTATAACCACACGTTATTATATTTCTTAAAATTTTTAAATTCATTTTTTATATAAGTTCATTCTCATTGGAAAAAAATTCCAAAAAATACAGAAATGTATAAAGAAAAAAAATTACCCTTCTTATGTTCTTAATCCCATTTCTTAAAGGCACCTACTGTTTATACTTCGGTGTCTATCTTCCCAGAAATTTTTTATGCATATACATATATAAAAAATGAATAACATAATGTATAAGCATTTACTATGTAGCTAGAGGCTACCATACTGGACAGTGCAGCTGTAGTAAATAAGACCATTAACTGTGACCAGACATCTTGGACTGAATACTGCTTCCACCAGTTGCTGGCTGTGTGACCTTGTTGTGGTAGATTGTGATATTGGCCACAAATTCTTCCCCTCCATGTATGTATACCTATAGGTAGTCCCTTTCATATAGACCTTGGGTGTGGTTTGCTTTGTTCAAGAGGATCACAGCAAACATGATGCAAATAGAGACTTGAATTGCTTGTGCACTGTGGCTTTTCCTCTCTGCTTTGGGAACTATGAGACCACCAAGTGAATGAGACTGAGCTTCCCTACTATTTTGGTTATCTTTAAGTGTCTTGGATACTTTTTCTGCTTCATGTTTCAGTTAAAATCTAAAAATCAGCATGTCAAGTTACACATACACACAAAAAGGGTTGGGAATTCAGTTGGCATTGCTTTGACTCTATAAACCAATTTAGGAAGAAACGACAACTTTTCAAAATTAAATCTTCCAATAGAACTTTCAAATGGAAGGGAAATCAAGATGATATCAAGTAATGAAAGACAGGGTCAAATTAGGAAGATAAGGGTAAATTTCAAGGTAACCACAAAGAAAGTTAACAAACCTACTCATCAGAGTAAAAAGAAAAAGAACATGAAGACTCAGTAAACACAAAACCTAGAATAACAAAAGGAAAGAAAAGAAAATCCATAAACAAAAGGAACTCAGCACAGGAAAGTAAGAGGAACAAAGAAAACATCGACAACACACGCACACACAAAAAGCACAATATGACAGCAATAAACTCATACCTATTTATAATCACATTGAATGTAAATGGCTTAAATGCATCCGTACAGAGACAGAGAGTGGCAGAATGGAAAAAAAAAAAAAGACCCATCAATATGTTGTCTACAAGAGACACACCTTAGACACAAAGGCATAAAGATATTAGAAATCCAAGGATAGAAAAAATACGTTAATCAAACAGTAACAAAAAAAGAGCAGGAGCGGCAATGCTAATCTCAGATAAAAAAGACTTTAAGGCAAAATCCATCATGAAAGACAAGGAAAGACATTACATAATGATTATAAGAATAATCCACCAAAATGACATAACCTTAATAAATGTCTATACACCCAATGACAGGGCTCCAAAATATATTAAAAAACTGTAACAGCACTGAAAAGAGAAATGGACAGTTTCACAATAATAGTAGGGGACTTCAACACACCACTCTAGGTAAAGGACAGAACATCTAGAAAAAACTCAACAGACATACAGAAAACCTAAAGGCCACAATCAATCAACTTCATTTCATACCCAGGTAGACATATATATATATAGAACACTCTAGCCAACAGCAGCAAGGTATACATTCTTTTTCCAAAGCACATGGAACATTCTCCAGAATAGACCACATTTTAGGCCACAAAGCAACCCTCAATAAAATCCAAAATATTGAAATAATACAAAGCATTCTGTCTGATCACAATGCTATAAAAGCAGAACTCAATGACAGGAAGAGCAAGGGAAAAAAAAAACAAAATATATGGAAATGGAATAACACTTTGCTTAAAAACAATTGGGTAATAGAAGAAATCAAAGAAGGAATAAAAAAATTCCTAGAGTCAAATGAGAATGAAAACACATCATACCAAAACCTTTGAGACTCAGTGAAGACAATGCTCACAGGTCAACTTATAGCAATAAATGCATACATCAAAAAAGAAATACAGGACAAAATCAAAACGTTAGCCCTACAACTCAAACAAATAGAAAGACAATAGAAGTCCATGGGCACCAGAAGAAAGGAAATAATAAAGATCAGAGCAGAAATAAATGAAATAAAGAACAGAAAAACAGTAGAAAGAATCAACAAGATCAAAAGTTGGTTTTTTGAAAAGATCAACAAAATTTACAAATCATTGGCCAGTGTTTTGCTCTGTTGTAAACAGGGTCACTATGAGTCAGGACCGACTCAGTGGCACCCAACAACAACAAGTAAATAATGTTTGCCTTGAGCATCATGCTTTTTTACGATCTATCTATATGGGGGAAACCCTGATGGCGTAGTGGTTAAGTGCTATGGCTGCTAACCAAAGGGTTGGCAGTTGAAATTCGCCAGGCGCTCCTTGGAAACTCTATGGGGCAGTTCTACTCTGTCCTGTAGGGTCACTATGAGTCGGAATCAACTCGACGGCACTGGGTTTGGTTTGGTTTGGTATCCATATGGGATCAAATTGACAACAGCAATCCAAAAGATTAGATCGGAACCATAGGGGGCAGTGAGCTTATGTCAGTGGGGCAGGAATAATTTAGAAAAAGATGGTGAGAATGGTTGCACAACTCAAAGAACGTAATCCATGTCAACAAAATATACATGTAGAAACTTGATGTATGTTTTTCTGTGTATATTCTCAACAACAAAAAATAAAATAAAAAAGAATTAATATCAATCCTCCTCAAACTCTTTCAAAATAGTAGAAGAGGAGAAAACACTTCCCAACTCATCTCATGAGGCAGCATTACCCAGACACCAATCCAGACAAAGATGTCACAGAAAAGAAAGCTGCAGACCAATATTCCTTATGAACATACATTAAAAAATCCTTAACAAAATAGCAGCAAACTAAATCCTAAAACTTTAAAAAAAAGGATTACACACCATGACCAAGTGGAGTTTAACCTAATAATACAAGATAAAAATCAATTGATGTAAATTTATAGAATAAAGATAAAACCACATGATCATCTCAATAGATGTAGAAAAAGCATTTGACAAAACCCAACACTTTATGATAAAAACACTCCACAACCTAGGGATAGAATGGAACTTCCTCAACCTGAGAAGAGTACCCATGAAAAACCCACAACTAATGTGGCTTCTGTAAAGACTGACAGACTTGGAAACTCTGTAGGGCAGTTCTACTCCATCCTATAGGGTCTCTATGAGTCAGAATTGACTTGATGGCAATGAGTTAACATCATATTTAAAGGCGAAAGACTGAAAGTTTTCCTTCCAAACAGGAACGAGGCAAAGATGTCTCTCCTGTCACTTCTGTTCAACATCGTAGTAGAGTTTCTAGCTAGAGCAATTAGTCAAGAAAAATAAATGACATCCAGCTTGGAAAGGAAAAAATATAACTATATTTGTAGGTGACATAATTTTGGCATAACAGTACAGAGGTGCCCAACAGCATGGACTCTCCCAATTACCAAGGTCCATCTAGCTACTGCCACTTACCAATGTACCACTGTTACCAATTGCGAATCTGACACAAAGGATCCTTGTCTTTTCCTGAGTAAGAGTACACAGGAAAGACAAACTTTATCCTCAGCAAGCTTTATTTTGCTTGAGTCAAGCAAAAAGAGCCAGGGAGGATCTAAGCCTCTCCAAAAGGCTGACTCGAAAAGGGAAGCAAGTCTAGGGCTTATATGGGTTCAGCGGAGATAATAGAGTAATGAAGATTCAGTGTGCTTCTTTCAAGGGGCAGGTACTTCTCAGAATGGTGGTGCCTGTTAATTAGGTTGCACTTAGGTTGCTCACGCATCTGGAATCCAAGATGGAACCCGCTGATGTTCAAGATGGAGTCCTCTCAGCAGCCCGTGGCATCACTTATTATGGGATATAGTGCAAGCACACTGATCTTTGGCACTACATCACCATCTTCACAGGGCTAAGGAAGGTTAAACAGCGGTCACACTTTGTTCTTCTGCACATGCGGGAGCCTGTAAAGAGGGAAGGGACTAGAAAAATGTGAAGAAGGAGATAGTAAATGCTTCAGTCTTATCTCATGTTGACAGGGTGTGGTTCCTGTTTACCCACCTCCTAGGTGGTAATCTTTTAACAGCTCTTTTGTTCCGCCAGCACAGTTAACCCTATCTGTCTTACCACTGCCAGCAAGAGGGAGAGACCAAAGCTGAGTCACTGATACATCATTAGTCTTCAAGGGGACTGTCTTGATTATCTAGTGCTGTCATAACAGAAATACCACAAGAGGATAGTTTAACAAAGAGAAATTTATTTTCTCACAGTCTTGTAGGCTACAAGTCCAAATTCAGGGCATCGGCTCCAGGGGAAGGCTTTCTCTCTCTGTCGGCTCTGGAGGAAGGCTTCCCCTGGTTGAGGACACGCTCTGCTCCTCGTGTTGCTCTCTTGGTGGTAAGAGGTCCCCATCTCTGCTTGCTTCCCTTTCCTTGAGAGATAAAAGAGGGTGCGGACTACATCCCAGGGAAAATCCTTTTATGTTCGATCAGGTATGTGGCCTGAGCAAGGGTATTACATCCCACCCTAATCCTCTTTAACCACAGACAGAGATTATGATTTATAATACATAGAAAAATCACAAAATGGAGGACAACTATACATGGCCTAACCAAGTTGACACATATTTTTGAGGACACAATTCAATCCATTACAGAGACCAACCAATTTCTCAGCGGCAAATTGTCTACACTGGGCCCATTCCATCCTGAATGACTCATCCTACGCCAACACGGATCCTATTCTGGATATGAGTTTGCCTTTCCTGCCTGTAGAGCCTCAGCTCACCCCACTGCCTGAGAATTTATAGAATGCTTAATCCACAGACAGAGAATCCCATACAACATAGATCTGACCTGGCACCCACTTCAGAGCAAAGAAGATATAGGAGCAGATCCATGATTATGGGATCCAACGATCAAATCACATGCCACGTCATCCAGAAGCAGTTGGCCTAATAGAAAATGGTACTGGCCTGTTGGAGGCACAGCTGATGCACCAGTTCAGAGACAACTTTCTGCAAGATTTTTGAGGGTGAAGAGAAGTGGCAGCCCTCATACACAACTAGTAACTAGTAGGAGCATATGTCATTTATATGGTAATAGTTGGTAACACTTATCATCTAGCATTTTGACTTCTGTGTATATATCATAAAAAATTTTAGCATATGTACAGAAACAGACATGTGGAGGAATGTTTTGCAACACTGTAATAATAAAATATTGTAAACAATTTAAAGAGTCATTAACAGGAGAGTGGAAAATAAATCCTGGAATATTTACACAGTGGAATAATATACAGCAGTTAAAATGAATGAACTAGAGCAATATATAAACATCAATGTACCTTAAAAACATCAAATTAAGGAAGGAAATAAGTTTCGAAATAATATGACAGCATTTGTTTAACAATTGTAAACATGAAAAACAATGGTATATATAGTCTATGGACTCATACGTTTGTAGTAATTCTATAAAAACAGGTGTTGAAAATATCATCAAATTTAGAATTGTTTTTGCCTCTGAGAGAGAGCAAGGAGAATCAGACCTGAAAGGGGTACCCAGGAGCCTTCAATTCTAGCTGCAACATTTTAATTAAAAAAAACTTTAAAGCAATCCCACTTTGAAACGTGGCATCTGGGGTCTTAAATGCTAACAAGCGGCCATCTAAGATGCATCAATTGGTCTCAACCCACCTGGAGCAAAGGAGAAAGAAGAACACCAAGGTCACACAATAACTATGAGCCCAAGAGACAGAAAGGGCCACATGAACCAGTGACTTACATCATCCTGAGACCAGAAGAACTAGTTGATGCCCGGCCACAACCGATGACTGCCCTGACAGGGAGCACAACAGAGAACCCCTGAGGGAGCAGGAGATCGGTGGGATGCAGACCCCAAATTCTCACAAAAAGACCATACTTAATGGTCTGACTGAGACCAGAGGAATCCTGCCGGTCATGGTCCCCAAACCTTCTGTTGGCACAGGCCAGGAACCATTCCCGAAGACAACTCATCAGACATGAAAGGGACTGGACAGTGGGTAGGAGAGAGATGCTGATGAAGAGTGAGCTAATTATATCAGGTGGACACTTGAGACTGTGTTGGCATCTCCTGTCTGGAGGGGGGATGGGAGGATAGAGAGAGTTGGAAGCTGGCAAAATTGTCACGAAAGGAGAGACTGGAAGGGCTGGCTCATTAGGGGGAGAGCAAGTGGGAGTATGGAGTAAGGTGTACATAAACTTATATGTGACAGTCTGACTTGATTTGTAAACGTTCACTTGAAGCTCAATAAATGTTAAAAAAAAAAAAAAAAACAACTTTAAAGCAAACATGGCAAAATGTTGGCATTTTCAAAGCTGAGTGGTGACTACATGGCCATTTGTTATCAGTAAATATTCTGTTTACTATGCATCTATCAGTTTGTTGTACTGTGGTGGCTTGCATCTTGCTGTGGTACTGGAAGCTATGCCACTGGTATTTGAATACCAGCAGGGTCACCCGTGGTAGACAGTTTCAGCTGAACTTCCAGACTAAGACAGACTAGAAAGAAGGACCTGGCAGTCTACTTCCCCCCCCCCAAAAAAAAAAAAAAATTAGCCAGTGAAAACCTTATGAATAGTAGCAGAACATTGTCTAATATAGTGCTGGAAGACGAGCCCTTCTGGTTGGAAAGCACTCAAAATACAACTGGGGAACAGCTTCCTCCTCAAAGTAAAGCTGACTTTAATGATGTGGATGGAGTCAAGCTTTCGAAACCTTCATTTGCTGATGTGGCATGACTCAAAATGAGAAGAAACAGCTACAAATATCCATTAATAATCAGAACTTGGAATGTACGAAATATGAATCCAGGAAAATTGAAAATTGTCAAAAAAAGAAAAAGATCAATATCCTGGCCATTAATGAGCTCAAATGGACTGGTATTGGCCATTCTGAATCAGAGAATCATATGGTCTACTATGCTGGGAATGACAAATTGAAGAGGAATGGCATTGCATTCATCATCAAAAACAACGTTTCAAGATCTGTCCTGAAGTACAACACTGTCAGTGATAGGATAATATCCATACATCCACAAGGAAGACCGGTTAATAAGGCTATTATTCAAATTTACGCACCAACTACTAAGGCCAAAGATGAAGAATTTGAAGATTTTTACCAACTTCTGCAGTCTGAAATTGAACAAGCATGCCATCAAGATGCATGTGAAAACTGGAAATGGAGAAGGATTTGTAGTTGGAAAATATGGCCTTGGTGACAGAAATGAGATCACACAACAGAATATTGCAAAACTAATGACTTCTTTATTGAAATACATGTTTTCAACATCATAAATGGTGGCTACGCACGTGGACCTTGACAGATGGCATACAGGGGAATCAAATCGACTACTTCTGTGGAAAGAGATCATGGAGAAGCTTCATATCATCAGTCAGAACAAGACCAGGGGCCGACTGTGGAACAGACCATCAATTACTCATATGCAAGTTCAAGTCAAAGCTGAAGAAAATTAGAACAAGTCCATGAGAGCCAAAGCACGACTTTGAGTACCTGAATTTAGAGACCATCTCAAGAATAGATTTAACATACTGAACACTAATGACCAAAGATCAGATGAGTTGTAGAATGACATCAAGGACATCACACATGAAGAAAGCAAGAGGTCATTAAAAAGATAGGAAAGAAAGAAAAGACCAAAATGGATGTCAGGAGAGACTCTTAAACATGCTCTTAAACATTGGGTAGCTAAAGCGAACAGAAGAAATAATGAAGTAAAAGGCCTGAACAGAAGATTTCAAAGAGTGGCTCGAGAAGACAAAGTAAAGTAGTATAAAAGCATGTGCAAAGATCTAGAGGTAGAAAACCAAAAGGGAAGAACAGGCTTGGCATTTCTCAAGCTGAAAGAGCTGAAGAAAAAATTCAAGCCTCCAGTTGCAATCGTGAAGAATTCTATGGGAAAAACATTGAACAATGCAGGAAGTATCAAAAAAAGATGGAAGGAATACACAGAGTCACTATACCAAAAAGAATTGGTCGATGTTTAATCATTACAGGAGGTAGCATATGATCAAGAACCGATGGTATTTAAGGAAGAAGTCCAAGTTGCACTGAAGACATTGTGAAAAACGAGGCTCCCAGAAATGATGGAATACCAATTGACATGTTTCAACAAAATGATGCAGCTCTGGAAGTGCTCACTCGTCTATGCAAGAAATTTTGAACACAGTTCAAAATTTCCAAAGAAAGGTTATCCAAAAGAATGCAGAAATTATCAAACAATATCATTAATATGACACACAAGTAAAATCTTGCTGAAGATCATTCAAAAACAACTCTAGCAGTATATTGACAGAGAACTTCCAGGAATTAAGAGGGACTTAGAAGGTGACGTGGAATGAAGAATATCATTGCTGATATCAGGTGGATCCTGGCTGAAAGCAGAGAGTACCAGAAAGATGTTTACCTGTGTTTTATTGACTATGCAAAGTCATTTGACTGCGTGGATCATAACAAATCATGGATAACATTGCGAAGAGTGGGAGTTCCAGAACACTTAACTGTGCTCATGAGGAACCTGTACATAGACCAAAAGGCGGTCATTTGAACAGAACAAAGGGATACTATGTGGTTTAAAGTCAGGAAAGGTGTGCAGCAGGGTTGTATCCTTTCACCGTACCTATTCAGTCTGTTTGCTGAGCAAATAATCCGGGAAGCTGGACTATATGAAGAAGAATGGGGCATCAGGATTGGAGGAAGACTCATTAACCTGCAACATGCAGATGACACAACCTTCCTTGCTGAAATCAAAGAGGACTTGAGGGACTTACTGATGAAAATAAAAGATTACAGCCTTGAGTATGGATTATACTCCAACAAAAAGAAAACAAAAAGCCTCACAACTGAACCAATGAGCAACATCACGATAAACAGAAAAGACTGAATCTGTCAAGGATTTCATTTTACTTGGATCCACAGTCAACACCTATGGAAGCAGCAGGCAAGAAATCAAAAGACGGGTTTTATTGGGCAAATCTGCTCCAAAAGACCTCTTTAAAGTGTTAAAAAGCAAAGATGTCACTTTAAGGACTAAGGTGAGCCTGACCCAAACCATGGTATTTTCAACAGGTTCATATGTGTGCAAAAGCTGGACAATGAATAAGCAAGACCTGAGAAGAATTGATACCTTTGAATCGTGGTATTGGCGAAGAATATTGAATATACCATGGACTGCTAGAAGAACAAACAAATCTGTCTTGGAAGAAGTATAGCCAGAATGCTCCTTAGAAGTAAAATGATGAGACTTTGTCTCACATAATTTGGACATGTTGTCAGGAGGGACCAGTCCCTGCAGAAGGATATCATGTTTGGTCAATAGAGGGTCAGCAAAAAAGAGGAAGACCCTCAATGAGGTGGATTGACACAGTGGCTACAACAATAGGTCCAGACATAGTAACCATCATGAGGCTGGCAGAGGACCTGGCAACATTTTGTTCTGCTGTACATAGAGTCACTCTGAAGTGGAGCTGACTCAAGGGCACCTAACAACAACGACATAGAGATACAAAGTGTGGTTTGAAAGGCTGTGTCTTTTTCTTCAAAATATTTAAATAAATATTATTTTAAGGTCTGAAACGTGCAATTTAACTAACTTTTAGCTGAATTTGGGAATGCAGTGATGGGAAGCCTGATATAGATTTTACTCCTTATTATCATTATTCCCTTGGTAGAGGAAATAAATAAAAAAATGATGCTGACTATTAAGTGGTCCATTGACTCAGACATATTATTTGCTTTATTTTTTCTTTGTGATGTATGTATTTCATTAAAAAAAATTTTTTTTAAACACTATCCTTGTAATTCTAAACCTTTATCTCATTCAATGAATGCATGAACTCCTGGAGATGCAATGGGATGGAGGGGAGGTGGCGGTCATCAGGCCCCTGAATGGAGAAATGAAGTTGTTTTTGGTCTCAATGCATCTTGATGAAAAGTGTCTGTATTAGTGTCCTGTGGCTGCTGTAACAAAATATCACCACTGAGTGGCTTAAAACAGCAACAGTTTATTCTCTCACAGATCTGGAGGCCTGAAGTCTGAAATGAAGGTGTTGGCAGGACCATGCTCTCTCTGAAGGGTCCAGAGGAAGATTCTTCCCTGTCTCTTCCTAACTGTGGTGGTTCTCGGCAATCCTTGGCATTCCCTGACTTACAGATGCATCACTCCAATCTCATGCCTTTGTGTTCTGCCCTCTGTGTGTCTCTACTCTTGTACAAGGACTCCGCTCAGACTGGATTAGGACCCACACTATTCCAGGATGACCTGATGTTAACTTAATTGATAACATCTTCAAAGATCCTATTTCCAAACAAGGTCACTTCGCAGGTACAGGGGATTAGGACTTCAACATATATTTTCTGGGGAACACAATTCAATCCATAGCAGTCTCCTTACAATAAACTGCCATTTCTATCAGATAGTCCTTGGAACCACTGAGCCATAATTTAGGCAGTAGGATGCACTGCTTTGAATACACAGCATTATAAGAGTAAAAGGCTGTGGTAGGAAGACCAGTCAAGAGAAAAACACTGCGAAGTCCAATCAAAGAAATCAAGAGCCTCAACCTGAGAAACTGTGATGTGAATGGGAAAAGGAGGGCAGATGTGGCCAGTGGAGCAAAGGCACACACTAAAATGAAAAGGATGGAGATTCAGACATTACAGGAGTGATTCCTGCTCTCCGAGGTCATAGGGAGAGTAGATGGCTCCCTTGGGTCCTCCTACGGCATGGGGGTGAAACAGCTAATTTCGACTTAAAGGGAAAACTTACAATACTTGGCCCCAAATCCACACCCAAAGCAAAGGGCACCAGGTCACTCTTGACTGCAATGAATATATAAGAAATGAATCCAGATGCTCCTGAAAATTCAACAGACATCCACCACCTCCTACCTCCTACTCATTCCTCTAAATAAGAAGGTATGCACGCATGCATCGAGCTGTTTATAGCTTTTGGAGAAGTCCCAAGATGCTTGATTTTTCTGACACAGATGCTTCCAACCTATTAGGAAATGTTCTACTTTGAGGCAAGTTTCTTACTCTTAAATCTACCAAATAATTTTTAATAAAATAAAAACTACAAAGTATAGAGTTAAGTGTTGCTCGTTTTTAAAATTTATTTAAAGGAAAGCTATAAATCTTAGAATATTTTATTTTGGATTCCATTATCAGAGATGGAATGAACAGAAACCCCAAATTACTATTGTTATTCAAGAGAGGGGATGACACAAACCTATATTTTTATTCACACATTAGTCACAGACAGTGCAAATTTCAATCCCAGTAGGGGCAACCACCCTTGGACTCACCCCTGGCTGGTGCAAATGGTTATTGCACTTGGCCGCTAATTGAAAGGTTGGAGGTTTGAGTCCACCTAGAGGTGCCTCAGAACAAAAGTCCTGGCGATCTACTTCTGAACAATCGGCCACTGAAGGCCCTAGGTAGCACAGTTCTGCCCTGACACACATGGTGTTGCCTCGAGTCAGAGTCAGAGTCAATGCCAAGATGGCTTTTTTTTTTGCGGGGTTGGGGGAGACTTGGACTCACACTTTTAGATCTCTAAAATTAAAGAAGTTTTTCTTACTTTTGAATGATGGTTGTTTCCTATTACTTCATAATCAGTATTTTTAAAACTTACTATGGCAATTGTTTAACATATATAAAAGTCAACAGAGTCGTATCATGAACCCCAACCATGCAGATGCAACAATGATCAGCTCCGGATCAGTCTTGTTTTATCCACACCTCCACCCACTTTCTGTCCTCCGGCATTGATCTGAAGCAAACCCCAGACATCATATCATTTCGGGTGTGAATATGTCAATACGTAAATCTAAAAGCTAGGACTCTTTAAAAATCCTGTTTATGGAAACCCTGGTAGCATAGTGGTTAAGAGCTACGGCTGCTAACCAAATGCTGGTGGTTCAAATCCACCAGGCACTCCTTGGAAACCGTATGGGGCAGTTCTACTCTGTCCTATAGGGTTGCTATGAGTCAGAATTGACTCAACGGCAATTTTTTTTTTGGTTTATTTCCATTTTTGTAACTAAAAATTAATAATAACTTCTTAATATTAGAAAATCTAGTCAGTATTCCGAATGAAAACCGTTTCTGAAGACAGGTTTTCGTTTTGCAGAATAAGGAAGACGACGTGGTCTACCATTCTGTCTGCAGAAAGAAGGGGTGGGAGTTAAAATAAGAGCATAAATGGGCAATGGGAAATGTGATCATACCTGTATTAGTGAGGACTGCGATGGCAAGTCAGAACGGGGTGAAACAACAACGAAAGGACCCCTGATGACAATAATACTGGAGTGCCTCGTGGAACGGCAGCTCAGGAGCTCAGCTGGGCCTCAGAAGGGACTGAACTGAGAAATGCAGTCACCCTAGGAGGACCCTCGCCATTGCTCATCTCTGCTTCTCTCTCTCAGCTACAGTCCTGCGCTACTTGTTCCTCAAAGTAGGAAACAGTCATGCTGTAGCCCCTGATTGTTTCCTACTTCTCTGTAGAGGACACCAGCCCACACTGAGATGGGAATATCTCAGCTGAGATGGCAATATCTCAGCTGAGATGGCAAGCCTCCAGGAAAAGGGGCTCAGATTTGGACCAGTTTGGCTGAAGTGTCCACAACTGATCCAGCTGAAGGTTGGGATCACAGTCTTCATATACAGCTATCGAGAGCTTATCCATGTGGGCTGGTTGGGTGGGTAAAATCTCCCAGAGAAAGCAAAGGACCACTGTGCAGGGACAGGGCTGTCACCAAGGAGGGCTGAAAGCAGAGGCATGTCGAGCACGAAGAAGTCAACCCACCACCACCACTAGCTACTGTTGAGTCGTCTTTAACTCATGGTGACCCCCACATGTGTCGGAGTAGAATGGTCCTCCAGAGGGTGTTTTTGGCTGTGATCTTTTGGAAGTAAATCGCCAGGCCTTTCTTCTGGGGCATTTCTACCGGTCTTGAACCTCCAACCTTTTTTGGTTAATGCAGCCAAGTACAGTAACCATTTGCACTATCCAGAGACTCCGAAAGTCAGTTGTTGTCAGTGGCTGTTGGGTCAACTCCAACTTATAGCGACCCTATGTACAATAGAATGAAACACTGCCCGACCCTGCACAGTCCTCACAATCCTTGTTGCGCTTAAGCTCGTTGTTGCAGCCACTGTCTCAATCCACCTCATTGAGGGTCTTCTTCGTTTTCACTGACCCTCTACTTTACCAAGCACGATGTCCTTCTTCAGGAATTGATCCCTCCTGACAACATGTCCAAAGTATGTGAGACATACTCTCACCATCTTTGCTTCCACGGAGCAGTCTGGCTGTACCTCTTCCAAGACAGATTTGTTCGTTCTTTTGGCAGTCCATGGTGTATTCAATACTCTTTGTCAGCACCACAATTCAAAGGCATCAGTTCTTCTTTGGTGTTCCTTATTCATCATCTAGCTTTGACATGCATATTAGTCTTCAAGGTGACATCTTTGCTTTTCAACACTTTAAAGAGGTCTTTTGCAGCAGATTTGCCCAATGTAATGAGTCTTTTGATTTCTTGACTGCTGCTTCCATGGGTGTTGATTGTGGATCCAACTAAAATGAAATCCTTGAAAACATCAATCTTTTCTCCGTTTATCATGATGTTGCTTATTGGTCCAATTGTGAGGATTTTTGTTTTCTTTATGTTGAGGTGTAATCCATACTGAAGGCTGTGTGGTCTTTGATCTTCATTAGTGATTTTTTTTTTCAAGTCCTCTTCACTTTCAGCAAGCGAGGTTGTGTCATCTGCGTAACGCAGGTTGTTAATGAGTCTTCCTCCAATCCTGATGCCCCGTTCTTCTTCATATAGTCCAGCTTCTCAGATTCCTTGCTCAGCATACAGACTGAATAGGTATGGTGAAAGGATACAACCCTGATGCACACCTTTTATGACTTTAAACCACACAGTATCCCCTTGTTCTGTTCAAACAACTGCCTCTTGGTCTATATGTACAAGTTCCTCGTGGGCACAATTAAGTGCTCTGGAATTTCCGTTCTTTTCAGTGTTATCCATGATTTGTTATGATCCACACAGTCGAATGCCTTTGCATAGTCAATAAAACACAGGTAGACATCCTTCAAGTAGTCTCCGCTTTTAGTCAGAACCCATCTGACATCAGCAGTGATATCCCTGGTTCCACCGCCTCTTCGGAATCCGGCTTGAATTTCTGGCAGTTCCCTGTTGATATACTGCTGCAGCTGTTTTTGAACGATCTTCAGCAAAATTTTACTTGCGTGTGATATTAGTAATATCATTTGACATTTTCCTCATTTGGTTGGATCACCTTTCTTGGGAATAGGCATAAATATGGATCTCTTCCAGTCATTTGGCCAAGTAGCTGTCTTCCAAATTTCTTGGCCTACAAGAGTGAGCACTTCCAGTGCTGCATCTGTTTGGCAAACATCTCAATAATCATTAGTGGGTCGCTACCTGTGAAAAGGTCTCACAGGGAGGAGGGCATTCCTCTCCTCACAAGGCAGAATTTTGAGCTGGGTTTTCAAACTTAACCAACTCTGTGCTATCTGTCCCTCCCCTCACCCCAAGCAAAGTTTAGGAGTAAGACTTCCCCTCAGGTCCCTTTCCTGCCATCCCAAAGTGAAAACCACCCTACGGATCAGGGGGCAAAGGCTTAACCTGCCTTTAGTGCAGTCTTGTCCCCAGATGGCCCAAAAACTATTTGTCTCTAGTCCACCACAGGTGTGACTCCCCTACTGAAAGCAAGCATATGTGGCAGGTAAAGGTGAAGGCACCGTGTGAGGTGTGGATTTGAGGCACAGTTAGAGATCTGGAAGGAATGAAATCTACATTCAGTGGCAGTGTGTAAGCAGCAAAGTCCAGTAAGCTGCCCTCATTTCCCCTTGAGCGTGCGCCCCATGTTCCTGGAGGCCAGTGTTCCTTAAATTGTGTTTTGAGGGTAGTCAGCATAAGAATTACTTCAGGCGCTTGTTAAAGGTTCAGACAGTGTCTCCTGTTCTGAGATTCTGATTCCAAGGCATTGGGACATGGCCTGGGGAGCTACCTTTTTCACAAGTCAGGTGATGTGATGCACACTCAAGTCTGCGAACCACTTGCTGTGGACAGACATAAGAAACAAGTTGACCCCAGAATATTATATTTATTCTTTTACCCTTGAACAAGATGACTTTTCCCAACATAATTTCCCCACATTTCTGTGTGATAGAGATGTGTGGAGCCAGCATACCGCAGTTGCTAGCAAAAGCATTTAAATCTACACCCTAAATACCTTTCCTCCTCCTTGGGAGCTGTCCCAAACAGCTGTCTGGTTCAAGAAAAGCTTGCGAAGATCTCCCAGTCACACCGCCTCTCCACAAGTTGGGGGAAGGGTTTGTTTCCCTCAATTTAATGTATTGTACTAATATTCTTGGGCTACACGTTGGTACTGTGAATTGACTAACACCTTACATAATCATATAATTGCTATGTTTAGAAATGGTTAAGTACTAACTCTTGAAACTTCGCCAAGCCTGGTTTGATATAACAGTCTCCAGATTTGTACCTCAGCAGCATACCGCTCAGAGGAGTGTCCCCCATTTGGGAAGTATAATGGCACCCATGAATATTACAGATGAGGCAACCCATTCGTGCAAAGCAGCCTTGGGTGGTCCTGAAAGAATAATTTCATTTCTTTAAAAAAAAAAAAAAAAACAGCATTATTGAGATACAATTACATACCATACATTTTACTCATTGTAATGGTACAATTTAATAAGTTTTAGTAAATTTATGCAGTTGTGAATCATTGGCAGGAGTCCCTGTGGTACAAACGGTTAACGTGATCAGCTGCTAAGTGAAAAGTTGAAGGTTCAAGTCCACCCAGAGGTACCTCAGAAGAAAGGCCTCGTGATTTATTTCCAAAAATCAGCCATTGAAAACTCTATGGCGCACAGTTCTACTCTGACACACATGGGGTTGCCATGAATCAAAATCAGCTTGATGGCAACTGGAACAGGACTCATTGCCACAATCCAATTTTAGAACACGTCCATCAGCCAAAGACCCCTGGTGTTCATTTGCAGTCACTCCCGTTCACACTCACAGCCCCAGGCAATCACTGTTCTGCTTTCCAACCCTGTAATTTTGTCTTTTCTAGAAATTTCCTGTAGATGGAATCATACAACATGTACTCTTTGGTGTCTGACTTCTTTCATTTAGTGCAATGTTTCTGAGTTTCATGCTGCAGCGTAGATACATAGTTCATTCCTTTTTACTGCTGCATAGTGTGGAAACCCTGGTGGCGTAGTGGTCAAGTGCTACGGCTGCTAACCAAAAGGTCAGCAGTTCAAATTCGCCAGGTGCTTCTTGGAAACTCTATGGGGCGGTTCTCCTCTGTCCTATAGGGTCCTTATGAGTAGGAATTGCCTGGACAGCTGTGGGTTTGGCTTTGTTTTTTGGAGTATTTCATTATGTGAAACCTTTAGATTTTTTGATTTCCTCTCTTGAAATGAAACACAATGTTTTCATGTTGGTATGGTTGGAGCCCTTTCTCTGATTTGAAATTCCAAAACTAAGCAAGTTTCTATGTTGCCAATTGAGAGGAGAGCAGGACATTATTTTGACCGTGGAGATTGGCAGAGAAGATGAAAAGATAGTTTTCCTGATATAACTATTTTGTTCAAACACTCAGCTTGAGCTTCTAGATTTTAATTAATGATACCTATTTTTCGGTGACAAATTATTACACATTTTTTAAAGATACGATTGATTATATAATTTTTTTTCTGAAACATACTGGTGCCATTTAATCAGTTAATAATTCTAACAGGCCCATGAGTTTAATCCCACCATTTGTCTGTCAGTTTGTCATACTGTAGTGGCTTGCATGCTGCTATTATGCTGGAAACTATGTCACTGGTACTTCAAATATCAGCAGGGTCACCCTTGGCAGACAGGTTTCAGTGGAGCTTCCAGGCTAAGACAGACTAGGAAGAAAGGCCTGGCAATCTACCTCTGAACATCAGCCAATGAAAACCTTACAGATCACAACAGAACATTACCCAACTCACTTGCTTTGGACACATCAGCAGGAGGGATCAAACTCTGAAGGAGGATATCATAGTTGGTGAAGTAGAGGGCCAGCAAAGGTAAGGAAGACCCTAGGTGAGATGGATTGGTACAATAGCCACAACAATGGACTCAAACATGCCAGCAGTCATAAGGATGACACAGGACTGGGCAAAGTTTTGGTCTGTTGTACATAAAGTAGTCATGAGTTGGAGTCTACTTGATGGCAACTCTCTCTGAGTTCCCTCAGAATTTTATATGTATTTTACTGTAAGAAGATGCATGTAAAACTAAGCCATCTATTCCAAACATAACCAACTGTGGTGCATGTTTTACGGTTACCTTAATTCTTGGATTCAGAGTCCTGGGCTGGCTGCTTCTCCTAAATCTGGTGAAAGTTTGCTATTCTGTGAATGTGTGCCATGTATCTATTTTAGAGCTCATATGCTCTAGTTCAAATATCTTTGTGTGTCTATTGCATTGGAAATACTTTCCTCAGCTTCTGAGGCATTCTCCAAACACTTTCCAACATAACACACATTCCAGGGGTATTTGCAGAAGGGCTGTAGCAATGCTCAGTGTGATCCATTTCCGGCTGCACAGCTGAGTGGCCCCAAAGAGGCAAAAGCATCTAGTGGTCTGGAGGATTTAGGTCAATGGGCCCTGGAGTTCTTTATTTTTATCAGTGGGATTAAATAAAGTCTCTGACGGTACAGAAAAGTGGACATATGCTTGTTAAGTGCTCCTTTTGAAAGGGGTACAGTGCCAGGGGATAAAACAATGGCTCGTATGCTTCATTCATTAAAAAGAGAGAGAGAAATTCGGCACCAACTATGTGCTAGGTGCTGAATAAGATCATAATTTTCATTTTCAAGGAATTTGCAACCTAGAAGAGAAGATATGATGTTGGTGTTATTCCTTTGATGTGTTTATTGCTCATGAACTTTGAAAACCCAAACGTTCTTTAGTTGGTTGGTCAAGCTTGGTATTGTCTGGCAGAAAATGCTTTCTGCGTTATTCTAGAGATACACATCTTTTGCTTATCGGGATATGTTTCTTTCCAGTCAGAAGAAAGTGACTTAGCTAGATCCAATTGTTTCCTGAGTGTGCGTCTAAGCGCTTGTGCAGCTGATGCAAAGATCCTTCATCTTTACATCGGCGACCTGAAACTTGTGTAACCACCACGGGGAGGACATGGGGTGTTCAGAAAGAACCTTGACCCAGGAACCAGAGCAGCCTGGGCGCTGCATCTGGCTTTCCGCTCGTGAGCTGAGTGACCTTTAGTAACTTCTTTAACCTCCCTGGGCTGAAGTTGTTTCATCTGGAAAAGGAGGACACATGTGTCAGTAAGTCCTTAGGTTCCTTTCAGCTAGAAAGTTCCATGGTGCCCTTTCACAAAGGACACAAATCCCTGGCAAGAGCTTCTTGACGAATAAGTACTGTTAGGTAACCCTTCTAGGTCCATGGAAGCATCAGTAAAGAAATCAAATGACGTATGGCATTGGACGAATCTGCTGCCAAAGACTACTTTAAAGTTTTTAAAAGCCCCCAGACACCCTTATAGCTCAGTAATGAAGTCATTCCTGAGGTTTATCCTTCAGCCAAAGATCAGACAGACCCATAATACAAAATGAGACTAAATGGGCACACCAGCCCAGGGGCAAGGACAAGAAGCCAGGAGAGGACAGGAAACCTGGTAATGGGGAACCCAAGGTCAAGATGGGGAGAGTGTTGACATGTCACCGGGGTGGCAACCAATGTCGCAAAAAAATACGTGTATTAACTAGTGAGAAATTAATTTGATGTGTAAACCTTCATCTAAAGTATAATTATATATACCCAGTTATGTGTATATATATATATATATGTATTTTATATATATATATACATATATATATAATATTTTTTTCCGAATGTTCCTACCAATTATATATATATATATATATAATTGGTAGGAACATTTGGAAAAAAAGTTTTAAAAAGCAAAGATGTCACTTTGATGACTAAGGTATGCCAGACCCAAGCCATGGTATTTGTCTTGGGTTGGGTTCTCTAGAGAAGCAAAACCAGTGAAGTGTCTATATAAAGAGAGAGAGAGGGAGAGATTTATATCAAGGAAATGGCTCAGGCTGGAGCTGATGTAGAGGCTGGAAAGTCCCAGGTCCATGGGTCAGGCTGGAGGCTTCTCCTGAATCACATAGCTGCAGGGGCTGATGAATCCAAGATAGGCAGGTCGGACAATAGGCCTCTGGCTCACAGGCTGCGGAGGCCAACAAATCGCATGATCAGCAGGTAAACTACTAGCTCAAGTCCCAACAACCAGAGGTCAGATGAACAAGAGCCAGCTGCAGGATCCAGAATGAGGAAAAGCCTGAGAGCCTTGCTAAAAAGTCCACCTATATTGCATGCAGGCCATGCTCCCAAGGAAAATTCCTTTCAACTGGTTGGCTACTCGCAGCAGATTCATTATGGAGGTGATCGCTTTATATCAGATCTCATCATGGAAGTGATTACATCATTATACAACTGCCAGACTACATCATAACTGCCAAACCACTGAGAATCACGGTCCAGCCAAGTTGATGCACAATCTTAACTGTCACAGTGTTTTTAATCGCCTCATATGCATGCAAAAGCTGGACAATGAAAAAGAAAGACAAAGAAGAATCGATGCATTTAAATTGTGGTGTTGGCAAAGAATACTGGATATACCATGGACTGCCAGAAGAAGGAACAAATCAGGCTTAGAAGATATACAACCAGAATGTTCCTTAGAAGCAAAGATGGTGAAACTTCATTTTACTTCCTTTGGACACATCATCAGGAAAGACCAGTTGCTAGAAAAGGACATCATATTTGGTAAAGCAGAGGATCAGCGAAAACAAAGGAAACCCTAATGAGATGGATTGACACAGTAGCCGCAGCAATGAACTCAAACATACCAATGATCTTGAAGATGACACAGGGCCAGGCACTGTTTTATTCTGTTGTGTGTAAGTTCACCATGAGTCATAGCCAACTTGACAGCAACTAACAACAACAACAACAACTACCCTTCTAAGGCTTTATGACTTTTCTGTTCTTCAGGTGATATAAATGTTTTTTTCCTTGGGTTCGTAATGAAGAAACGAACGAGTTTGAAGTTTTTACACATTGAATTTTTAAATGTAGATTTTCTTTAACTACATGTAATGAGAATATTAACTTTCATGCTTCTTCAGTTTGTGTGTATGTGTATCACTTTCTGCCACGAAAGTAAGAAAAGCAAGTCGTTGTTGTTAGTTGCTATTGAGTAAGCTCTGACTCATGGTGGCTTCATGTATAACAGAAAAAATATGTTGCCTGGTTCTGTGCCATCTTCATGATCATTGATATGTTTGAGGCCACTGTTGTGGTCACTTTATCAATCCATCTCACTGAGGGTTTCCCTTGCTTTCTCTGGCTCTCGACTTTATGAAACATGGTGTCCTCCTCTAGTGACGCATCCAAAGTAAGCAAGTCTCTGACAATACTCTGTGACTCACAGGGTTTTCATTTGCTAATTTTTGGAAGTAGGTAGTCAGGCCTTTATTCTACCACTGTCTGTCAGTTTGCTGGACTGTGGTGGCTTGCTTGTTGCCATGATATGCCACCAGTATTTCAAATACCGGTGAGTCACCCATGGTAGACAGGTTTAAGACAAAGACTAGGAAGAAAGGCCTGGCAATCCAGTCACTAAGGTCAGCAAATTGGAAATGAGGTTTTTGGTTTCTGTTATCATTTCATCCACACTTTTCCAAATTCCAATTCCAAGACTGTTAAACCGTGAAGAAGGTGACAGAGATGACATATTGTCAATGTCCCAAAGTCTTGCTGTTCTTAACCAAAGGAAGGAAATCCCTGTCTTTAGTAGTGTTGGTTCATTCCTAATGTTTTAATGATTACTTTCTTAGGGACATTTGGAAAAGCTGCAATAAGGTGTTTATGAAGAAGGATGACAAAACACTGAAAACATAAATATAAAAGGCCAAGGTTCCATATTTACCCTGCTTTCTGTGTACATGATGGCAAACTGGATGGGAAACCACCAGTATATTTTGGTTAATTGTGGATAAAATTCAAATATCAGTTCTTGGTAAAGTCTGGAAATACCATTCTGATTGAAAAACTATTCTTCAATTTATAAAAGGTATATAAAGAAAACTGACCTGTATTTTGGAAAAGGATAATGATGATGGTTTCATAACATGATGAAATTCATGTTATGAAATTCAATGTCACTGAATTGTACATATAAAAACTGTTGAATTGGGAAACACTGTGTTATATATATATTTTTACCACAATGGAAGGAAGGAAGGAAGGGAGGGAAGAAAAAGTGAACTGAAAGTTTGGATATGAAGTTGATAAAGTTTAAATATCAAGCACAGTCAACTCTTTAGTTGGTTAGCCTTGGGAGGTGTGATGACTATTTAATCAGAAAACAGTCCCTTCCTGTCCTCATGCCTCTGCTGTAAATGGAAAATGACATGTCTGGATGTGATAAAGAGCTTGGGAATAAAGGTCACTGTTCCTGAGAGGAAACAGTTATTTCAGAGTGGTAATCACCAGGACGAATCTGATAGCATGAGGGCGAGTTGGATTAAAGATAGAGTCTATGCCCGGCTACCACCACTGATTGCTCTGATACGGATCAAAATAGAGGGTCCCGGAAAGAGCTAGAGAAAAATGTAGAACAAAATTCTAACTCAAAAAGAAAGACCAGGCTTACTGGCCTGACAGAGACTGGGGAAACCCTGAGAATATCGCCCCAGGACAGACTTTCAGCTCAGTAATGAAGTCACTCCTGAGGTTCACCCTTCAGCCAAAGGTTAGACAGGCCCATTAAAAAAAAAAAAAGACTAAAGTGGTACACCAATCCAGGGGCAAGGACTAGAAGGCATGAGGGGACAGAAAAGCTGGTAACAGGAAACCCAAGGTTGAGAAGGGAGAGTGTGGACATGTCGTGGGGTTGTTGACCAGTGTCATAAAACAATATGTGTACCGTTTAATGAGAAGCTAGTTTGTTCTGTAAACCTTCATCTAATGTCCAAAAAAAAAAAAAGATAGAATCTAGTGAACTATGAGCAAAGAGTCTTGCAAATCTAGATGTAAGCAATAGAAATTAAATTTCAAGCAAATGTTGAAATAAGGTTTGGCTGCAAATGACAGAAAAAAGTAACAGTGGCTTCAACATGATACAAGTGTTTTCTCTAAACAACCTAGTGCTGGTATGAAGGGCACCTCAAGCTTCAGGAGCCCAGACTCCTACCTTCTTGCTTCACCATTCTCAACATGAAGCTTCACCTTATGAGCCAATAAGGCTGCTCAAGTCCAATCTAAGGAGCAAGAACGAAGAAGAGGGAGGAAAACAAGCCCCTACGTTTAAGGACGCTTCCCAGAAGTGGTAAGTACAACTCTACTTACATCCTATTGACCAGAATTTGGTCAGATGGTCATGGCTAGATACATGCAGAAGTATAGTCTTGATTCTGGGTGTTATGCGCTCAGTTAAAAATTAGGGTTCTATTCGTGGAGGCTTGTGTGTTGCTATGATGCTGAACAGGTTTCAGCAGAGCTTCCAGACTAAAACAGATGATGAAGAAAGGCCTGGCGATCTACTTCTGAAAATCAGTGAATGAAAACCCTATGGATCACAAACATCTGATGTACAACTGATCATAGGATGGTGCAGGATCAGGCAGCAGTTCATTCCATTGTTCATGGAGTCACCATGAGTCAGGAGCCTACTCGACAGCAGCTAACAACAACTGTAAAAAGGGTGGTGTCAGACCTCCTATAACTTCAGGGGGGTGAGGGTAATCAAGGCTGGCATCAGCCCAAAGCTGATCCTTATGAGGTAGAGGTCAAACATACCTCCACTCCTCAAACTTTTTACTAATTTTGACACCAGCCATCCTCTACCCGCCCTTTCTACCCCACCGTGAGGCACTCTCTACCTCTCTGCTGGCTTCGATAATTCGTTGCAATGGCCACACGGAACTCACAGACCACACTCATGATTATGGGGCTTATTAAGGAAGCAATGGGTTACAATACAAAATCATGATCAACTCAGAAGTACCAGGAACAACTCAGGGTATAGTCTTTTGACCAGGACAGCTTCTTCTCAGCTGTGCCTGCTGCCAGGCCTCTGCTGCCAGGCCTTGGTCATGCTGTTGCTATCTCCAGTGTTACAGGTCTCTGTCTCCTGCATCTAGGAGGTTCTCAGTGCACCTCCGGGATTGGCTCTTTTTAAGCCTAGCAGGATGGCAAAATCGACCAATCCTCTTAGTGGACTGCAGGCATTTATTTGCACATCCCAGCCAGTCCTGCCAAGTGTTTTACACACCTTATCTGCATAGTCCCATTTTGTGGGAGTTACAAGGTGATGGCCAGAAAGGCCATATAAAAAAAAAAGAAATCCATTGCCCTGCCACAGCAACATTATCCCAATCACCCTTTTAACAGAAGACTGGAGTAAATGGACAGGGCTGCTTATGGCCAGAGACTCTGTGCTGCTCTAGGACTTAGCTGGCTGCTCTAAAAATGAGGCTATGACTATCTGAATACACTTGGAGCTCATTCATGACACACCGCCATGCTGCCACAAGAGATCCTGCTACATAAGAGACAGTCATAAGAAGAGCTCGAGGGGATACTGCGTAGCTTAAAATTGGAAAAGATATATCCTTTCTCCTTACTTAATCAACCTTTATGCTGAGCAAATAATCTGAGAAGCTGGGCTATATGAAAAAGAACGCAGCATCGGAATTGGAGGAAGACTCATTAACAACCTGTGATATGCAGAGGACACAACCTCGCTTGCCAAAAATGAAGACAACTCGAAGCATTTATTGATGAAGGTTAAAGACTATAGCCTTCAGTATGGATCGCACCTGAACATACGAAATCAAGATCTTTGCAATTGGGCTGATAAACAACATCATAATAAATGGTGAAGAAATTGAAGTTGTCAAGGATTTCATTCTATTTCAATCCTCAATCAATACCCATGGGAACATTTGTCAAGAAATCAGACGACATATTGCGTTGGGCAAATTCGTTGCAAAAGACCTCTTCAAAGTGTTTAAAAGGAAAGATGTCACTTTAAGGACTAAGGTGTGCCTGACCCAAGCCACGGTGTTTTTAATTGCCTCATATGCCCGCGAAAGCTGGACAATGGAAAAGGAAGACTGAAGAATTGACCCATTTGAATTTGGCGTTGGCGAGGCATGTTAAATATACTATGCACTCCCAGAAGAACAAACAAATCAGTCTTAGAGGAAGTAGAGAATGGAGAGACTTAGTCTCACTTACTTTGGACATGGCATTGTGAAGACCAACACTTGAAAAGGGCATTATGTCTGCTATGTAGAGAGTCAGCGAAAAAGAGGGAAACCCTCGATGTAATGGACTGACACAATAGCTGCAAAGATGGGCTCAAAAATACCATGATTGTGAAGATGGTGTGGGACTGGGGAACATCTCATTCTGTTGTACAAATCACTATGAGTCAGAGCCAACACGACAGCAACTAACAACAGCATGTGTGTATATAAATAAATATACGTGTGTATGTTTGTGTGTGTGTGTGTATGTATATATATTTATCACTGGTTCTGTTTCTCTAGAGAATCCTAAGATAGGTATAAGGGGAAATACCCGTTAGTCCCTGGCCCAGAGCAATTTTCAAATCCTGCGGAAATAGGAATGAGACAAATCCTACAGGAACAGAGAGGGTTCCCTCCCCTGGCAGTAGACTAAATTCCTGGGTCAGCCCATTTGACTACCTTTGGTTCTGGGACAAAGTCTCTTGTCCATTATTCCCTGGCTCTGCCCTCGGGAAGGATCTTCCTTGTCTTCTATCTTCGTGAAAACGGTGGGCAGTGGTGTCGGACTTCCTTGTCTAACTCCCTGTGAGGTGGAGATCAGACCTACCTCCCCTGTCCTCCTTTTTTTAATCAATCCTGACACCAGCCACCCCTCCCATGGCACTCTCTACTTCTTTGCTGGGTTTGATAATTCATTGCAGCGGTCACACAGAAGTCACAGACCATACTCACATACTGCTTATTAGGAAAGAAACAGGTTTCAGTGCAGGATCAGGCATGACTCAGGATACAGTTAGTTCTTCAGTTTGGACAGTTTCTTCTCAGCTGTGCCTACAGGTAGACTTCTCACTGGCCCTTGACCTCTTGGCCCTTGGCCCTTGGCTTGGCCTCTGCCTTGCTTGGGCAAGTGTCAACAAAGCTCTTTAGCTCCACCAATAAGTGCCAGAGATACCCCACTCTGCTAGGAAGCTTCCTGCCTAAAGGCTCTCAGCTCTCTCACTCTGTGGGTCAGCAAGCCCAACATAGCTGCCTTGCCGTATGGGCTGGGAAGCCTATTGAGCCATCTCACCCTGGTTTCCTGGTTTTGGTCCCACTGTTTCTCTGTTACTGCTTCTCGCCATCTCCTGCTGTCTCCTGTATTACAGCTCTCTCTCTCCTGGGTCTAGGAGGTTCTCAACATAGGGACCCCAGCTCCAAAGGACGCGCTCCACTCCCAGCTTTTCTTTCTTAATGGTAATGAGGTCCCCTCTTTGCTCTGGGACTAGCTGTCTTTTTAAGCCTAGTGGGATGGCAAAACTAACCAATCTCCTGGTTAGGGCTTCATATACCTTAATTGCATGGTCCCACCTCCCCCACAGGGGTCCTGGTGGCACAGTGGTTAAGTGACATAGTTGTTAACCAAAAGGTCAGCAGTTCAAATCCACCAGTTGCTCCTTGGAAACCCTATGGGGCAATTCTACTCTGTCCTCTAGGGTCACTATATGGGCCGGAATCGACTCGACAGCAATGCGTTTGAGTTTTTTTTTTAGTTTAACCCCATTCAAAGGGCCCCATGTACCTTATTTGCATTTTTTGCAAGCTATTCAATCCCCTTTGTGGGCCATGAGCACCTTATTTTCACAGTCTAACCCAATTGTTATATGATAGCTGTAAGACCATACATGGCTAAAAGGGCCATATTAAGTAATTCACTGCAGCACAGTCTTCCAAAGCCCCATCAGAAGTGAGCATTAAAGGATATGCCCTCCTCGGGGGCTGAGCAGAGCTGAGGTTGTGGGAGTTGCTTTAGGTATTATTCATCTACCTTTATTTGCAGGCCAGTTTGTGGTTTCTTTAACAACATGATGTCCTCAAAAACTTTGTAGTCTTTTGATATATTTGTTTCTGGTCTGTTCCATTTTAGAGTTGCTTAATTTAGTAAATGAAAATATAGGACACCCAGTTAAATTTGAATTTCAGATGAACAATGAATACTTTCTTAGTATAAGTATGTCCCAAATATTTTAATACTAAAAAAGTATTCATCATTGATCTGAAATTCAAATGTAACTGGGTGTCTGTGTTTTGTCTGGTAACCCTATTCCATTTACAAGTAACCAGAGACAAAGTCCTAGCCTAGACGTTGTTTTTAGGTCTAAAGACTCTGGTCTTTTAGTTACTGGACTCTACACTCCCCCATCTCCTCCTCTTCAGTTTAATGATCTCTTCACTACCTTGAGGCCATGTGAAATGATGGGCTTGGTTGGGCAGATAATGCCCTTAAACTGACGTTTGCCACTGGACTGTCTCCCATTGTCTGGCAGATAATTTGAAATATAAAGACCTTTATAAACCTTTGGGATACAGTAAACCTCCTACCTAAATTGTCTTTGTAGCTCCACCACTTACAATTGCTTGGGGGTATAGAAGCAGTTGGGTTTTTCAATCCAGCAAAGCCCCAAATTATTAGTTTATCTGTAAACTGCAGGCCAACAGGGCCTCCTTGGCAGAGCCCTATTCACAGACCGGCTGGCTTTCCCTGGGTTCACCTCTCTCTTGGACTTTGCAAGAAGTGGCAGGAAACAGCTGAATATGCCCTGAGTCCTTGCCATCCTCAATGCCAGAAGTTAATTTCTGCCACATATATATCCCCGCTTCCAGATACCAAACTCTGTGTTTGTCGGGACTGGGCTCAGCTGCAAGTGTCAGAAACCACAAAATAGCAGTAACTTAAGGAAGACTATTGGGGGCAGTGGTAGTTCAGTGGTAAAATTCTCATCTTCCATGTGGGAGACTGGAGTTCCGTTCCCGCCCAGTGCATCTCATTCCTAGCTACCACCCACCAGTCAGTGGAGATCTGTATGTTGCTACGATGCTAAGCAGCTTACAATAGGCTAGGAAAAAAGGCCTGGTGATTTATTTCTGAGAATTAGCCAATGAAAATTCTATGGATCACAATGGTCTGATCCACTACCAATCACGGGGCCGCACAGGATCAGGTAGCATTTTGTTTTGTTGTGCATGGCGTCACCATGAGACAGGGGCCTACTCAGTAGCAGCTGACAACAACAACAAGCCAGTATGTTAGTTTCCTATTGCTGCAGTGACACATTACCACAAACTGAGTGGCTTAAACAACACAAATTTATTCTCTTACAGTTCTGGAGGCCAGAAGTCTGAAATGAGTCTTACAGGGCTAAAACGAAGTCATTGATAGGGCCAAGTTCCTTCTAGAGACGCCAGCGGAGAATCTGTCTTTTCCATCTTCTAAAGGCTGCCTGTGTTCTTTGGCTTCCTCCAAATTCAAAATCTATCACTCCAGCCTCTGCTTTGTCACCACATCTCCTTCTTCTGTCTGTAACTCTTCTGCCTCCCTCTTATAAGGACCTTTGTGATGACACTGGGCCCACCTGGGTAATGCAGGATACTCTCTCCATCTCAAGATCCTTAACTTAATGTCTGCAAATTCCTCTTGCCATGTAAAGTAACATCGTCATAGGTTCCAGGGATTACAATGTGGACCTTATATTCTGTCTACCACAGCAAGATAGAAGTTGACTTCTGTCTTGAATGAAGTTGACTTCTGTCTCGAATAAATGTAGGCAGAGCTTACAGAATGAGCTATTGATTATCAGTGAATGGATCATTCAAACTCTTTCCAGACAGGGGTGTGGTGGCTGGAGGGGGGTATCTCAGAGTGAAAGCAAGGCTCCAGGGCCCGGAGAACTAGAAAGTGGGGACTCTTTCCTGTGTTGACCATACATGGTGGATGTAATTAATGCCACTGAATCATACACTTACCATGGTTAAAATGGCAAAACTTATGTCATATGTATTTTGCCACAATTTTTTAAAAACTGGGATTTGTATTACTACAGAGGAAGGGGAGAACATATACTGGGGGACATCTAGTAGACCCGCCAGAATTCCTGACTTGCATTCCTAAGATTATATGTACATTTCAGGTGGCGAATAAAGTTAACTCACATAGAAGACTGCTGAGTTCTAGAAGGCAGACCGTTTTATCTAATTGCTACTAGTCTCGTGTCAATCATTGGGATAATGCAACGTGCATCCTTTGTACAGCACCCAGACCAAAGTTGTTTCCTTTAAAAAAAAAAGGAAATAAAACATTAGAGACATTTGCATAAATACCGTCCAGGGAAGAACACGCAATGGAAGTTTGATGGCTCCAGAAGTAAACAGAGGGATTTTTTCATCATAAGGCCAGAGCTACTGATGACCAGAGAATGGATAACTGCAGCCTTTACTTAGGGGTGTGGCGGCTGGAGGGGGTATCTCAGAATGAAAGCAAGGCTCCAGAGCCTGGAGAACCAGAAAGTGGGGTCTCTTTCCTGAGCTGACCATACATTTCATGAAGGCCACATGCACACACTCAATAGGGATGGAGATTTGGGTGAGGCATGGGACTCCGATCCCTGACTTAGAGTTAGAACTCCTCTCACTTGCACCCAAAGGGAGCGAGTCTAAGTCTCAAACAATGTTCTGTGACCCATCTGGGTTTCGTTGGCTAATTTTTGGAAGTAAATCACCAGGCCTCTCTTTCTAGTCTGTTTTAGTCTAGAAGCTCCGCTGAAACCTATCCACTATGGGTGACCCTACTGGTATTTGAAATACCAGTGGCATAGTTTCCAGTGTCATAGCAACACGTAAGCCCCCACAGCATGACGAACTGACCTATGATATAGGTGGTAGCCAAGGTCTTGTAGGTACCCAGTAACCTGACCAAATGAATAAGCAAAAAAAAAATCCTGTAAATTATATAACAAATGCCCCATCACAATGTTTTTAAAATTGTGCTTTAGGTAAAAGTTTACAGAGCAAATTAGTTTCTCATTAAACCATTAATACACATATTATTTTGTGACATTGGTTGCCTACCCGCAAAGTGCTATCATAATTTCTGAGACTCAGTTCTGATTACCAGCCAATGCACCTCATGTGTAGCCATTTCCCACCTGTCAATGGAAGCTTGCCTGCTGCTCTGATGCTGAGCAGGTTTCAACAAAGCTTCCAAACTAAGACAGACTAGGAAGAAAGGCCTGGTAATCAACTTCTGAAAAACCAGCCAATGAAAACCCTATGGATCATAGTAAACATGCCTGTTGGGTTTAACAGATA
Organism: Elephas maximus indicus; assembly: GCF_024166365.1. Lineage (NCBI taxonomy): Eukaryota > Metazoa > Chordata > Mammalia > Proboscidea > Elephantidae > Elephas > Elephas maximus. The sequence goes on along the minus strand of NC_064820.1, from coordinate 218,999,783 downwards.
TTCCTAGACCTGCAGACCAAGAATATTCCTAAAAGTAACACCCTTGGCCCTTTGTGCTACTGCTATGATAATATGTATTGATAACTTTAAAACTGGAATTTTAAAAGTGGAGCTATGTAGAGTTATCTAGCGTTTCCTTTATTTCAGACCTTTACTTTTTTTCAATTTAAATATATATTTACCAGAGACTATCTGTGGTGCAGTGAGTTACTTAATAATGGCCCTTTTACAAGGTCATGGAAGCTCCATAGACACATCCAAACTCCCTGAGGGACCGGATTACTGGGCTGAGGGCTGTGGGGACCACGGTCTCGTGGAACATCTAGCCCAATTGCTGTAACACAGTTTGTAAAGAAAATGCTTTACGTTCTACTTTGGTGAGTAGCTCCTGGGGTCTTAAAAGCTTGTGAGCAGCCATCTAAGATATTCAAGTGGTCTCACCTCATCTGGAACAAGGGAGAAAGAAGAAGAAGGAAAAAAAAAACACAAGGGAAAGATTAGTCCAAAGGACTAATGGACTGCAACTACCACAGCCTCCACCAGACTGAGTCCAGCACACAGCTAGATGGTGCCTGGCTACCACTGACAGGGATCACAATAGGGGGCCCTGGACAGAGCTGGAGAAAAATGTAGAATAAAATTCTAATTCACAAAAAAAGATCAGACTTGCTGGCCTGACAGAGATTGGAGAAACCCCGAGAGTACGGAACACGGACATACTTTTAGATGAGTGATGAAGTCACTCCTGAGGTTCACCCTTCAGCCAAAGATTAGACAGGCCCATAAAACAAAATGAGACTAAAGGGGTACACCAGCCTAGTGGCAAGGACTAGAAGGCAGGAGGGGACAGGAAAGCTGGTAATAGGAAACCCAAGGTTGAGAAGGGAAAGTGTTGACGTGTCTGTCGTGAGGTTGGTAACCAATGTCACAAAACAATATGTCTACTAATTGTTAAGGAAAAGCTAGTTTGTTCTGTAAACCTTCATCTAAAGTACATTTAAAAAAATAATAATAATGGCTCTTTTAGCTATGTATAGTCTTGTAACTCTCACAAAATGATTGCATGGGGCTATGCAAATAAGGTTCTCGTGGCCCACCAAGGGGACTGGACAGCGTGCTAATAATGCAAATAAGGTTCATGGCACACTTGTGGGGGTGGGACCATACAAAGAAGATGTATGGAGCCCAAACAAAGGAATTGGTCAGTTTTGCCATCCCACTAGGCTTAAAATGAGCCATCCCAGAGGTGGAAAGATGGGGCCTTGTTACTATCAAGAAGGAATGAGCCATGAGCGGAGCAGGTCTTTTGGACCCAGGATCCCTGTGCTGAGAACTTCCTAGACCCAGGAAACAGACAGCTGTAACACCAGAGATGTCGAAAAGCAGTGGCAAGAGTGGAAGAGAAATGGCTGTAGCAGAACCAGGAGACCTGCTCAAGGTGGCTACAGAGGGCATGTCAACCAATGGAGTGAGAGAGCTGAGTGCCTTCGGGCAGGAGGCTTCCTGATGGACTGTGGTGCCTCTAGACACTTACCTTCGGAGCTAAAGAGCCTTGTAACACTTTCCCAAGTAGGGCAGGGGCCAAGGGCCAAGGGCCAAGAGAGAACCCCTGCATGGCCACGAGATGCTGAGAGAGCTGTCCTGCACTGAGGAAGGGAAACTTTGCCTACATGCTTCCTGATCTTGGTCCCGAGTTGTAACCTATTACTTCCCTTCTAAACCTCATAACTGTGATTATGGTCTAAGAGCTCTGTGTGGCCTTTGCAAAAAATTACCAAACTCAAAAATTAGAGGGAAAGTGCTGAGGGGAGGGGAGGAGCTGATGTTAGAGATGATGGAGTGGGACAGCAGTTTGGAAAAGTTGGGACATCTCCACCTCATAGGTGCCACTTTGTGCTTATCCTTATGATTTCTTTTTTAACTAATAAAATATTTTACTCTGAGTTTAGCGTTAATAAGAAACTACCCAGGTAAACCAAGAACAGCTCCATGATGATGTAGAAAATCAACTCATGGGACCATGTTGTTGATGTTAGCTGCCGTTCAGTCAGCCCCCAACTCATGGTGACAACAGGACAAAACACTGTCCAGACCCACACCATCCCCATCACTGACTGTGGATTGGACCATTGTGATCCATAGGGCTCAAAGGGTTTTCACTGGCTGATTTTTGAAAGCAGATTGCCAGGCCTTTTTCCCTAGTCCACCTTAGTCTGGATAGTTCACTGAAATCAGTTGAGTATCAAAGCAAAACATAAGCCTCCACTGACAGGTGGGTGGTGGCTCTGCACATGTGGGGCATTGGTCAGGGATGGAACCTGCATCTCTGGCATGGAAGGCAAAATTCTATGCTGACAGAATTGAACTAAATGACACAGAGTTTGGACAACCGGCCTCTAAGAGGCAGCACCTTGGCCCACTGAGTCAGGGTCAGGGAGGGTGAGCCAGGGTAGATATGAACCAAGATGTGGAACTTCCTTATGGGGGCTGTGGTAGCACCTGTCACCTCCTTGCTAACTGACCTCCCCAGAATTCCAGGAAAATCCAGTAGTCTCTGAAAGAAAAGAGAAGACCAGGCTAGCGAGCAATTGGGAGTGATCAAAAAAATAGATTGGTGCAACCAAAACAGATGAGCTCAGGCAGCCGGCCAAGAGAGGCTGATAAGGAGATGAAGGCTGTTCTCCGCACAAGTTCCTTGGGCAACCCAGTGGGAATCCACCTCTTCTTCCTACATGACCCATGTGGTCCAGATGCTCTGCTGTCGCTCCAGGTGACCTGGAGCCAGAGCAGGGATCTGGCAGCCATCAGGTTTCAGTCATGGGTAGCTTCACCCTCTGACATGTACTTAGTCATTCAAGAGCAATGGGAGGAAATCAAGTTAATTGTACTGATTTCCCCCATGAGGATTTAAAACAACAAAAAAGAGTTGTCCTATTCTTTTCAGCCACCACTTGTCTGTCAGTTTGTTATACTGTGGTGGCTTATGTGTTGCTATGATGCTGGAAGCTATGCCACCGGTATTTCAAATACCAGCAGGGTCACCCAGGGTAGACAGGTTTCAGCAGAGCTTCCAGGCTAAGAGAAACTAAGAAGAAAGACCTGGCAATCTACTTCTGAAAATTAGCCAATGAAAACTTTATGGATCACACAAATACTGACAACATTCTTTAAAGAGATGGAAAAACTTATCCTTAACTTTATATGGAAAGGGAAGAAGCCTCAGATAAGTAAAGTACTATTGAAGAAGAAGAATAAAGTAGGAGGACTCACATTACCTGACTTCAGAACCTACTGTACAGCTACAGTTGTCCAAACAGCCTGATTCTGGTACAATGATAGATAAATTGACCTATGGAACAGAATGGAGAACCCAGATGTAAATCCATCCACCTATGGTCACCTGGTCTTCAACAAGGGCCCAAAGTCCATCAAATGGGGAAAAGACAGTCTTTTTAACAAACGGTGCTGGCAAAACTGGATGTCCATCTGCAAAAAAATGAAACAGGACCCATTCCTCATGCCATATACAAAAACTAACTCAAACTGAATCAGACTTAAATATAAAGCCAAAAACGATGAAGTTCATAAAAGAAAAAAATAAGAACAATCCTAGAGGCCCTAATACATGGCATTAACAGGATACAAACCACAACCAACAATATGCAAGCTCTAGAGGATAAGCTAGATAACTGGGATCTTCTAAAAATTTAGCACTTATGCTCATCAAAAGACTTCACCAAAAGAGTAACAAGAGAACCTACAGACTTGGAAAAAATTTTTGGTTATTACAGATCAGACAAAGGTCTAATCTCTAAAATCTACAAGAAAATCCAACAGCTCTACAACAAAAAGACAAATAATCCAATTAAAAAATGGGCAAAGGAAATGAACAGACACTTCACCAAAGAAGACATTCAAGCAGCCAACAGACACACGAGGAAATGCTCATGATCTCTAGCCATTAGAGAAATGCAAATCAAAACCACAGTGAGATACCTTCTCACCCCAGCATTACTGGCATGAATCAATAAGACAGGAAATAACAAATGTTGGAGAGGCTGCGGGGAGGTCAGAACTCTTACGCACTGCTGGTGGGACTGCAGAATGATACGACCATTTTGGAAAATGATATGGTGCTTCCCTAGAAAGCTAGAAATAGAAATACATACGACCCAGCAATCCCACTCCCAGGAATATATCCTAGAGAAATAAGAGTTGTCACACAAATAGACATATGGACGCCCATGTTCACTGCAGCATTGTTCACAAAAGCAAAAAGATGGAAACAACCTAGGTGCCCATCAACAGAAGAATGGATAAACAAACTATGGTACATACACACAATGGAGTACTACGCAAACATAAAGAACAATGATGAATCTGTGAAGTGCGTCATAACGTGGATGAATCTGGAGGGCATTACGCTGAGTGAAGTAAGTCAATCGGTGGTGTGAGACCACTACTATAAAAACTCATGAAAAGGTTTATATACAAAAAGAAACAAACTTTGATGGTCACAAGGGAGGGGAGGGGTGGGGATGGAAAAACACTTAATAGGCAATAGGTAAGCGGTAACTTTGGTGAAGGGTAAGACAGTACACAACACGGGGAAAGCCTGCACAATCTGTACAAGGCAAGGTCTTGGTAGCTCTATAGACACATCCAAACTCCCTGAGGGCCCAATTGCTGAGCTGAGGGCTGTGGGAACCATGGTCTCGGGGAACATCTAGCTCAATTGGCATAAAACAGTTTATAAAGAAAATGTTCTACATTCTACTTTGTTGAGTAGTGTCTGGGGTCTTAAAAGCCTGTGAGCGGCCATCTAGGATACTCCACTGGTCTCACCCTTCAGGAGCAAGGAAGAATGAAGAAAACTAAAGATATGAGGGAAAGATTAGTCCAAAGGACTAATGGACTACATCTACCAAGACCTCCAACAGACTGAGTCTAGTACAATTAGATGGTGCCCAGCTACCACCACTGACTGCTCTGACAGGGATCACAATACAGGGTCCCAGACAGAGCTGGAGAAAAATGGAGAACAAAATTCTAACTCAAAAGAAAGCTCAGACTTGCTCGCCTGACAGAGACTGGAGAAACCCTGAGAGTATGGCCCCTGGACACCCTTTTAGTTGAGTAATGAGGTCACTCCTGAGGTTCACCCTTCAAACAAAGATTGAACGGGCCCATGGAGCAAAACAAGACTAAAGGGGCACATCAGCCCCGGGGCAAGGACTGGAAAGCAGGAGGGAATAGGAAAGCTGGTAATAGGGAACCCAAGGTTGAGAAGGGAGAGTGTTGACATTTTGTGGGGTTGTTAACCAATGTCCTACAACATTGTGTGTAGTAACTGTTTGATGAGAAACTAGTTTGTTCTATAAACCTTCTGCTAGAGACTTCCATTGTATGCTTTTGTTGCTGTTGTTTGTCTGTTTTTCACAGTTGTAACCATTTTATAAAGGTACAACGGTTAAGAGCTCAGCTGCTAACTGAAAGGTTGCTGGTTCAAACTCCCCAGCGGCTCTCCAAGAGAAAGACTTGGCAATTTGCTCCCATAAAGATTACAGCCAAGAAAATCCTATGGGGGCAGTTCTACTCTGTCACATAGAATCAGTAGGAGTGGAAAATCGACTTGATGGCACCTAATAGCAACTGCAACCATATTACAGATATAATGCTGTATTCTATCCTTTTTTAAATTAGTTTTTAAAATTACTATTTTCTAATTAGAATATGGTCTTCATAACCATAGTATTTAGCTTTTTAAGTCAACGCATTGAGGTACAATTTACATAAAATGAAACATGCCTGCTTTGCATGTACATTTTGATGAGTTTTAAGATATGGACATATCTGTGTAGCTACCAGTCCAATCAAGACATAGACTATTTCTATCACCCTGTAAGGTACCCTCCTGAACCTTTGCAATCAGCTCCCCAACCACCCTTTAGGCATCCGTGGATCCTTTCTATATAGCGATTGATTAGTTTTGCCTGCTCAGAGTTTTCTATAAATGGAATATTTTCTATAAATGGAATACTCTTTTAAGCCTGGCTTCTTTTCCTCAGCACAATGTTTTGAGATTCATCCATGTTGTTGAGTGTATCAGTAGCTCATTCCTTTTTATTGAAAAGTAATTTTCCATTGTACAGAAGACAATGATTTGTTTATCTATTCACCAGCTGATGAACATTTGAGTTGTTCATAGTTCCATTTTGAATAATGCTGCTATGAACATTCAAGTACAAGCCTTTGTATGGACATGTATTTTTCATTTTCTTGGTTAAATACCTAGGAGTTACGTGGCTAAATTGTATGGTAAGTGTATATTTAATATTATAAGAAACTGCCAAACTATTTTCCAAAATGGCTCTTGCATTTTACATTACCACCAGCAATAGGGTTGTTATGAGTCGGAATCGACTTGACGGCACTGGGTTTTGTTTTTTGGGTTACCAGCAATGTATGAGAGTCCCAATTGTTCCATATCCTTACCTATACTTAAGATCGTCAGACTTTTTAATTTTAGCCATCCTAGTGGATGTATAATATCTCATTGCGATTTTAATTTGCATTTCCCTAATGTGTGTGGCAGGGTTGTATTCTTTCACCTTACTTTTTCAGCCTGTATGCTGAACAAATAATCTGTGAAACTGGGAAAATAATGTGGCATCAAGATTGAAGGAAGACTCTTTAACAACCTGCAATATGCTTACAACACAAACTTGCTTGCTAAAAATGAAGATGACTTGAAGCACTTACTGATGAAGGTCCAAGACTACAGCCTTCAGTATGGATTACACTTGAAAGTTAAAAAAAAAAAAAGGAAAATCCTTACAACTCGACTGATATACAACATGTTAAATGGAGAAAAAATTGAAGTTGTCAGTGATTTTATTCTACTTCGATCAACAATTGATGTCCATGGAAGCATCAGTCAAGAAATCAAACAATGTATTGCATTGGACAAATCTGCTGCAAAAGACTTCTCTGAAGTTTTAAAATGCAAATATGTCGCTTTGATGACTAAGGTGTACTTGAAACCCAAGCCAAGATCTTTTCAATTGTCTCATATGCATATGAAAGGCGAATAATGAAAAAGGAAGACAGAGAAAAAGAATTGATGCATTTGAATTGTGGCATTGCTGAAAAGTACTGAATTTACTGTGGACTGCCAGAAGGATGAATAAATCAGTTTTAAAAGAAATACAACCAGAATATTCCTTAGAAGTAGAGATGGTGAGTCTTTGACTCGCTCACTTTTTCATCAGAAAAAAAACAGTCAACTAGAAAAAGACATGATGGTTGGTAAAAAGGGTCTGCAAAAATGGTGGAAACCCTCAATGCAATGGATTGACACAACAGCCACAACAATGGACTTGAACATACCAACAATCATAAAGTGGCATGTGACTGGTCCACATTTCCTTCTGTTGTACATGGGGTTGCCATGAGTTGGCAACCCTAAGCAGTCCTAGACAGCTGACTGACAGGACTGTTAGCTAGTAAGTGGGTATAGTTTTAAGTTGCTTAGTTTGTGATAATAGGAAACTAACACATCCCCTATAATCAAGATATTAAGATTATTAACTGTTACATTTGTCACATGTTTCCCATTATGTTCTTTCCTTTTTGTTATGATTTTCCCTTTTTCATATAGTAAAAAATTATATGCATTAAAATCTAGCACACCATACCAAAACTTAGGCAATGAAGGAGGTGCTTAGGGGGAATTTTATTGCTCTAAATACCTATATTAAAACAGAAGAAAGATCTCGAATCCATAACCTGACTTTATGCTTTGGGGAACTAGAAAAAGAGCAAGCTAACCCTAAAGTTAACAAAAGGAAGGAAATAATAAGTATTAGAGCAGAGGTAAATGAAATAGAGAATAGTAAAACAATAGAGAGAAACAGCAAAATCAAAAGTTGGTTCTTTGACGAGATCAATAAAATTGACAAACTTTAAGCTAGACTGACAAAGAAAAATGAGAAGATAAAAATAACTAATACCAGAAATGAATGTAGAGACATTACTACCAACTATACAGAAATTGGCACTGGGTGGGTTATACAGAAATAAAAAGGTTATAAGTGAGTATTATGAAAACTGTATGGCAACAAATTAGATAATGTTGATGAAATGGACAAATTTCTAGAAGTACAAATTCAAAAAAGAAATAGAAAATCTCAGTAGATTTATAATAAATGAAGAGACTGAGTCAGTAATTTAAAATCTCCCAACAAAGAAAAGTCCATGGACTGAATGGCTTTATTGCTGAATTCTACCAAACATTTAAATAAGAATTAACACCAACCTTTCTCAAACTCTTCCAAAAAAAATGGAGGAAAGGCTTTCTAACTTATTCAATGCGGTAAGTATTTCCCTGATATCTAAGCCAGATAAAGACACGACAAGAAAACTACAGACCAATATCCTTCATGAATATAGATGAAAAAGTTCCTCAACAAAATACTAGCAAACTGAAACCAACAACATACTAAAAGGATTATACAGGATAACTAAGTGAGATTTATCCCAAGAATGCAAGGGAGGTTTAGCAAACAAAATAAATCAATGTACCATATTTTATGCAAATAATGTGTGCCTTCTATGCCTGTTTGCCAACTATGCCCTCCCCTCCTCACCCCCACAAGATATTTTTGTAGGCTCATTATGCTAATTTTTTTTACAGCAACATGTAAAATAAATTTGGCATAGCTTCACTTACGAAAATACCTCGCAGGGGGAGGGCACAGTCAGCAAACAAAAAGGTGTGCATTATTTGCGTAAAAATACAGTAGTACACTGCATAATACAACAAAGAAAAAGAACCACATGATTATCTCAATTGATGCAAAAAAGACATTTGACAAAATCCAACACCCTTTCATGACAAAAACATTCATCCAACTAAGAGGGAAATTCCTCAGCATGATAAAGGGCATTTATAAATATTCACAGCTAACATCATAGTCAATGATGAAAGACTGAAAGTTTTCTGCCTAATATCAGGAACAAGACAAGGATGCTTGTTTTCATCATTGCTATTCAATATTGTACCGAAAATTCTAGCCAGGCAAGAAAAAGAAAGAAAAAACATCCAAACTGGAAAGGAAGATATAAAGATATCTCTATTTGCTGATGGCATGATTCTATACATAGAAAACCTCAAAGAATCGACAAGAAAGCTACTAGAGCTAATAAATGAATTGAGTAAAGTTGCAAGGTACAAGATCAACATGCAAAAATCAGTACACCAGCAATGAAGAGGCTTAAAGGGAAGTTAAGAAAATAATTCCATTTACAATAGCATCCGTAAGAATAGAAGACCTAGGAATAAATTTAACCAGGGAGATGAAAGACTTGTATACTGAAAACTATAAAGCATTGCTGAAAGAAATTAAAGGAGACCTAAAAAAATGGAAAGACATCTTGTGTTCATCAAATGGAATATTTAAAATTGTTAACATGTAAACACTATCCAAAATGACCTATAGATTCAATGCAATCCATGTCAAAATTCGTTTTTTGCCTAAATGGAAAAGCCAATCCTCAAATTCATATGGAATTGAAAGGGGCCCTGAATAGAAACAACAATGTTGGAAAAGAAGAACAAAGTAGGAGGACTCACATTTCCCAATTTCAAAACTTACTACAAAGCTACAGTAACCAAAACAGTGTGGTACTGATTTCAGAATAGACGTAAATAATGGAACAAAATGAAGAGTTCAGAAATAAACCCATGTATTTTTGGTCAATTGATTTTCAGGAATGGTGCCAAGTTCTTTCAATGGGAAGAGAATAGAGTTTTTGACAAACGCTGCTGTGACAACCAGATAGCCACATGCAGAAGAGTGATACTGGACCCATACCTCACACCATACATGAAAATTAACTTGGAATGGATCACCAGCCCATATAAGAGCTAAAACTATAAAATTCTTAGAAGAAAACATAAGGGTAAAGGTTCAGGACGTTATTTTTGGCAAGGGAGTCTTAGATATGACACCAAAAGCATGAGCAACAAAAGACAAAATAGATAAAAGTTACTTCATCAAAATTAAAAACTTTTGTTTATCAAAGGACACTATCAAGATAGATAAAAGATAAACTACAGAATGGGAGAAATATTTGGAAAGCATACATCTGATAAGAGTTTAAAGAATTCCTATAATTCAAAAGCAATAAGACAAACAACCCAGTTAAAAAATGGGCAAAGGACTTGAATAGGCATTTCTCCAAAGAAGATATACAAATGGTCAATAAGCACATGAAAAGATGCCCAACATCATTTAAAAAAACCAAACCCAGTGCCATCAAGTCGATTACGACTCATAGCGACCCTACAGGACAGAGTAGAACTGCACCATAGAGTTTCCAAGGAGCGGCTGGCAGATTTGAACTGCCGGCCCTTTGGTTAACAGCCATAGCACCTAACCACTACACCACCAGGGTTTCCACCCCAACATCATTAGCCATATGGAAATGCAAACCAAAACCACAGTGAAATACTACTTCATGCCCACCAAGATGGTGATCATTAAAAAAAAAAAAAAACTGGAAAATAACAACTGTTGATGAGCAAGTGAGGAAATTGGAGTCCTCTTCTTCTATTGCTGGTGAGGATGTAAAATGGTACAACTGCTGTGGGAAACAATTTGACGGTTGGATGGTCTTCAAAAAGTTAAACAAAATTAGCATATGACCTAGCAATTCCAATCCTAGGTACACACCCAGAAGAATTGAAAGCAGAAACTCAAACAGAAGCCTGTATGCCAGTGTTCATTGCAGCATAATTCACAGTAGCCAAAAGCTGGAAACAACTTAAACGTCTATCAACAGATAAATGGATAAACTGAATGTGGTGTATACATACAATGGAATATTATTCAGTCATAAAGATAAATGAAGTCCTGACACATGCTACAACGTGGATGAACCTTGAAAACATTATGCTGAATGAAATGTCAGTCACAAAAGGACAAATACTATATGATCCCACTTATATAAAATAGGCAAGTGTATAGAGACCAAAGTTTATTAGTGGTTAGCTGGGGTGGGAGGCAGGGGAAAAAGGGAGTTTTAGCTTAGGGGGTACTGAGTTTCTGTTAATGGTGGTGGAATAATTTGGAAATGGTTAGTGGTGATGGTTCTTCAATGTTATGAATGTAACCAACATCACTGCATTGAACATATATAAAAATGTTGAATTGGCAAATGCCCTGTTGTATCTTATTACCACAATAAGACAATTTTTTTAAAAAAATAGCTAAAATGGCAAATTTTATGTTATATGTATCTTACCACAATAATAATAAAAAAAAAGAGTAAAAAAGATCTACTCTTCTTTTCCTTTGTGATATTTTTCTATCAGTCTCTGGTTAGAAAGTCTTTCCACCTCCATCCCATCCCCACTGAAGTTTTAAAAATTCAATAGTATTTTCCAGTTTTGTTGTGTGGTTTAATTAAAATTGGTTTTTAATTAGCTAAAACTTTTTATGCAGTTCCAAAGTCAAAATTTTATAACATGCTACATTCAGAGAACTCTAACTTCTATCCCTGTCCCACCCAGTTCTGTCTTTTCTCCTTAGGGATGTCACATGGGGTCACTATGAGTCGGAATCAACTTGACGGTACTCAAAAATAACAACTACAATATTCATTTGATTTGGTTATCCACTGCTGCCTCCCAAACCTTTGAAAACTTGGTGTTTTAAGACAATAGTCATTTTATTATTTTTCACAATTCTGCAGGATGACCAAGGCCTAGCTGAGTGGTTCTTCTATTGGTCTCTCTGGTGTCATTCAAGTGGCTGCTGTCAGATAGCAGTGGGGATGCAACATCCAAGGTGGCTTCATTCACGACTTGTGTGCATTGATGAGAGGGCAGCAAGGCTGGCCTCAGCGGGATTGCTAGGATGGCTGGGCCTTTCTTTCTGTTCATCTTGTCCAGGGCCTCTCCCGCTCCTTGTGGCCCCTCAGCAGTCTCTTCACCAGGGCCACTGGACTTCTTACATGGTACTCAGACCTTTCAAAAGGCAAGAGCAAAAGCTGCCAGACCTAGTCCCTGGATTTCCACCACATCCTATTGGCTAAAGCTCGCCCTATTGGTTAAAGCTAACATCTATATGATGGGGCCCATGCTCCTCCCCGACCTACTTGTTCTTCTTTTGTTGGGATTTTTTTTTCCTGGCTATTCTTGGTTATTTATTACTCCAAATAAACTTTAAAATCAGCCTGCTTAGCTCTGGGAATGAAGAAGATGGTACTTTTATTGGTATTGCTTTAAATTTCTAAATTAAGTAGAGAACTGACAGTTTTATGATGTCCAACCTTCCTGTTGGTATTACTTTCACAGTTATGGTATTACTGCCATAACAAAGTACCACAAACTGGCTAGCTCATGAGAACAGAAATTCATTGTTTCATAGTTCTGGAAGCAAGAATTCCACATTCAGGGTACTGACATATTGATTCCTCCTGAGGGTTTTGAGGGAGAATCTGTTCCATGTCCCTGTCCTGGCTTCTAGGGAAAGCCAGTGATCTTTGGTGTTCCTTGGCTTGTAGGTGCATCGCTCCAAACTCAGCCACTGTCTTCACATGGCAGCCTTCCTCTGTGTCTCTTCTGTTCTTTTATAAGGACGGTGTTCATACTGGATTAGGATTCACCCTGCTCCAGCATGGCCTCATGTTAACCGACAACATCTTCAAAGATCCTAGTTTCAAACAAGGTCACACTCATGGGTACCAGGGGTTAGAACTTCAACATATCTTTTTGGGAGGCACAATTCAATTCATAACACTATCCAAGAGCACGGTATATTTTTTCACTAGTTCAAACCTCCTGTTACATCTTTTGTGAGACTCTGGAAGTTTTTCTCATTTAGGTTTTGCCCATTTCATATTAAGTTTTGCCTATTTTTTTTTATTATTTATATTATTATTAACTCTTTAATCCAACTAGTTTTCTCTTTTCTTTCCTGCTTTGGATTTATGGTGTGATACCAAAATCTAAATGAACATTTCTTCTAAATATTAAGCCATGTGTTCTAACATAACTTATTGAATAATCCTTGTTCCTTGTAGATTTGTGATGCCTCTTTTATTGTATATTAAAATCTTATATATTAATATGTTGGGATATGTTCTAAGCTATCTATTCTTCCCAGCTGACCTTATGCCAGAATGATTCTATTTTACCTATTGTGATTTTCCTATATTTTGCACCTATTATGGTTCTTTCCTCTATAATGTTTAACAATGATATATAACTTTTTAAGAGTCCACTATTTTTTCAGATAAGTTCTAAAATATTTTTTATCAAATTTCCTCATTAAAAATTGTATTAGGATATTGAGGGGACTTCATTAAACCTAAAAAATTTTATATCCTAGACATTTAAAAATATTTAAATTTCTTATTCAGAAATAATGCAAACTTCTTTTTTATATATATTTTATATTTCGTAATTCCGCCTTCTAGCTTTATATTTATGTAACTCAAACATATACCATGTTCAAATTACTCCAAGATTTTATATATTTACAGCTATTGAGAATACAATCCCCATTTTCAAACTGGTTATTGCTGTTAAATAGAAATGTCTATTGATTTTTGTATATGGGTCTATTTTAAAATTTACAGGCACAATGCACAAATGGCCAAAAAAGTAACAATCTTTGTTTCTCTATAAATTAACCCAGTTTAGCTCTCAAGCAACCATTTCTGCCAATGGCAGAAAGAAAGAATCAATATTACTATTCATCTGGAACTCAGTTCATAGTGTTTTAGAATTCTCTTTCCACATTCCCATTCTCCTTTTCTCCTTCTGTGATATATTTGGAAACCCTGGTGGTATAGTGGTTAAGTGCTACGGCTGCTAACCAAAGGTCAGCAGTTCAAATCCACCAGGTGCTCCCTGGAAACTCTGTGGGGCAGTTCTATTTTACCCTATAGGGTCCCTGTAAGTCGGACTTGACTCAATGGCTATGGGTTTGGTTTTGGTTTGGTGATGTATTTACCCAGGACTGGGAAAGAGAGAAGCATCTGGTTCAAAAATGCATGTATCTTCAGTGTCTGCCAATGTTCTAGCTGGAGTAATTTGCAGCCCAGCCTCTTTGCACAGGCAACAACATGCTGGATTGCTACAGCGAGCTTGGGCTCTCCCCCGTGTTGACTCAGCCCACAGGTTTTTCTAATCCTTTAGTCCTTCACTCTGTCTCTTTGAGTTTTCTACCATGTTCTCTATAGCCAGGCCCAATATCCCCAGCTGGGATGTTGACTCCAAGTGGGGAAGGTAGCCAGACCCACCCTAAGATCTAAACTCTTTGCTGTAGTCTCTTTTTGTACCTCTCCTCCTAGGCCGGGCAAATTTTATATCTTTGAGAAAAATGCTCTTTGTCCCACATTTTATGATTCACGGTATAAACAGGATGGAAAGTTGGAGAGTACTTACTAGGAATTACAAGGAATAAAAAATACTTTAGCTAATTGTAAAAACGGCCTCCTCCAACTTCACAAAGCAGGAGGAGAATCAAGATCATCAGGCCTCGGCTAATTCCTATGAGGTGGAAGTCACCCTTCAACCTTTTTACCAATTCTGACACTAGCTGTCCTTCCCACGGCACTCTCTCCTTCTCTGCTGGGTTCTATAATTCTTTGCAATGGCCACAAAGAACTCACAGACAATACTCATGATTATGAGGCTTATTAGGGAATTAACAGGTACACCACCACTCGTCTGTCAACGTGTAGTATTGTGGTGCCTTGCGTGTTGTTGTGATGCTGGAAGCTATGACACCGGTATTTCAAATACCATCAGGGGCACCCATGCTGGACACGTTTCAGCTGAGCTTCCAGACTAAGATAGGTTAGGAATGTTGCCTGGTGAAAACCCCAGGTTTTGCTCGGCATGACTCGTTACAGCCAATAAAAAAGAGGCCAAAGTGGGAGATCAGAAAGATGCCTTTATTTCGTTGTACAAGGAAAGGAGCAATCAGGGCGGCTGCCTCCAAGACTGCTCATAGGCAGCTTCGGGAGGTGGGCTTTTACAGAGAGCACACAAGGAAGTGCAAATTAATCAGGAATATTCAGGCTTGACCTTCAAGCACATGCTCAGGGGTTGGGGGTGATTATCCATTTTCTTTAGACAAAGGTCAATTCTCTGGTGGGGTGCTTATATGCATTTTGCACTTAATGAGCTAATAGGTCACTTACAGTGTGGAGATAGCATAGAAAGCCTGCTAAGACAAGTTGGGGCCCACTATGACTGTTCTGTGGTTGTCTTGTCAAGGACAGTTCTTGGTCCATTCTATAGCTGTCTTGTCAAGGACAATTTCAGAAGAATATGTAGCCTATTTTGCTCAGTGTAGAAGGATAAGCCAGAACAGGCGCCTCCTTGAAGTGTTGAACTCTGAGGCTTCCTGTCTCAGGAAGGACCTGGTGGTCTACTTCCAAAAAAGATTGGCCAGTGAAAACCTTATGAATACCAGCAGAACACTGATATATGCTGGAAGGTGAACCCTCAGGTTGGAAGGCACTCAAAATATGACTGGGGAAGAGCTGCCTCCTCAAAGTAGAAAAACCAAAAATCAAACCTGTTGCTGTTGAGTTGATTCCAACTCATAGCAACCCTATAGGACAGAGTAGAACTGCCCAACAGGGTTTTCAAGGGTTGCCTGCTGGATTTGAACTGCCAACTTCTTGGCTGGCTGCTGTAGCTCTTAACCACTATGCCACCAGGGTTTCCCCTCAAAGTAGAGTTAACCTTAATGATGTGGATGGAGTCAAGCTTTCAGGACCTTCATTTGCTGATGTGGCATGACTCAAAATGAGAAGAAATAGCTGCAAACATCCATTAGTAATCGGAACATGGGATGTACAAAGTATGAATTTAGGAAAATTATAAGTCATCAAAAATGAAATGGAACCCATAAAGATCAGTATCATAGGCATTAGTAAGCTGAAGTGGAATGACATTGGCCATTTTGAATCAGACAATCATATGGTCTACTCTGCCAGGAATGACAAATTGAACAGGAACAGCGTAGCATTCATCATCAAAAAAAACATTTCAAGATCTATCCTGAAGTAACACACTGTCAGTGATGGGGTAATATTCAATTTCTACAAGGAAGACCAGTTACTCCATCTATTAGTCAAATTTACACACCAACCACTAATACCAAAGATAAAGAAACTGAAGATTTTTACCAACTTTTGCAGCCTGAAATTGGTCAATCATGCAATAAAGATGCATTGATTAGTGATCGGAATAAGAAAGCTGGAAACAAGGATCAGTGGTTGGAAAATATGGCCTTGATGACAGAAACAATGCTGGAGATCACATGATAGAATTTTGCAAAACCAACAACTTATTCATTGCAAATAACCTTTTTTCAACAACATAATCAAGGACTATACATGTGGACCTGACTGGATGGCATACACAGGAATCAAATCGACTACACCTGTGGAAAAAGACAACTGAGAAGCTCCATATATCAGTCAGAACAAGGACGGGGCCGGCTATAGAACTTAACCATCAGCTGCTCCAATGCAAGTTCAAGTTGAAGCTGAAGACAATTTAAAAAAGTCCATGAGAGTCAAGGTATGACCTTGAGTGTATTCCACCTGAATTAGGGACAATCTCAAGAACAGATTTGATGCGTTGAACACTTATGACCGAAGACCAGATGAGTTGTGGGATGACATCCAGGACATCATTAAAAGGACAGTAAAGAAAGAAAAGACCAAAATGAATGCCAGAAGAGACTCTGAAACTTGCTCTTGAACATCCAGTAGCTAAAACAAAAGGAAGAAATGATGAAGTAAAAAGCTGAACAGAAGATTTCAAAGGGTGGCTCAAAAAAACAAAGTATTATAATGAAATGTGCAAAGACCTGGAGTTAGAAAACCAAAAGGGAAGAACAGGCTCAGCATTTCTCAAGCTTAAAGAATGAAAGAAAAAATTCAAGCCTCGAGTTGCAATATTGAAGGATTCTATGGGCAAACATTGAATAATGCAGGAAGCATCAAAAGAAGATGGAAGGAATACACAGAGTCACTGTACCAAAAGGAATTGGTTGACGTTCAACCATTTCTGGAGGTAGCATACGATCAAGAACCAATGCTGAGGCGGGGCCAAGATGGCTGACTAGGTAGAAGCTACCTCGGATCCCTCTTGCAACAAAGACTCAGAAAAACAAGTGAATCGATCACATACATGACAATCTACAAACCCTGACCGTCAAACACAGATCTAAAGAGTTGACCTGAGTGACAGAGACTGAGAATGAACAACCATATGGAAGCAGCGACTGTTTTCAGAGCCTGGAGCCAGCGTCCCAGTCAGGAAACCTTGGAGCCGGGCTTTGGACTGTGTGCAGGGGAGCTGAGCACGGTTTCCTGAGATGGCGCAAACACGGGACGCAGCCCTAGCTCCCAGAAGTGACCTTGGGGGAAGCCCAGCCAGTGCATGCAGGCAGTGCAGCGACGCGGCTGACAGGAGGAGAAGTCACCGGGAGGCAGTGACTGGTTTTGGAGCCTGGAGTGTGGCGTCCCAGCCGGGGAACGTTGGCACTGGGCTTTGGACTGGGAGCGGAGGACCTGACCAAGGCTTCTGAGACAGCACAAGCACAGGACGTGGGCCTGACCCTCAGGGCCAGTCTCTACCCAGCCAGCGCACACAGTCAACACACCCCTCAGGAATCTCAGATAAAACAGTCATCCCAAGCAAGATAAGTAACTTTGTCTATATTCCGGGGTGCTACTCTCTCCTATTTATCCGAAACCTCCCCTCCTCTCCCCTTCCCAGGTGGCTTCATTAACGTTGGAATTTCCTGAGCCAGAGAGTGAAGTACGCTGTGTTTTTCTTTCTTTCTTTTTTTTTTTTGGTCTTTTCCTAACCCATTCTCCTGGCCTGAGAGAAGCAGATACAAAAAACCGAGGGACCAAAAATCCTTCCCTAACTGGATTAAAAACACAGAACCAGCTCCAGCCAAACATATGTGATCCACAGTCTTGGGCTTTCATCCCTACAGGGAACAAGGTGGCTATTATAATGCAAAGGCAATTCTGTTAGGTATCTGACTGTAGTTGTTTTAGCGGATTACTGGAAAGACAAGTTTCCCAGGTCTGATATCTCTGCATATTCAACAAAGCCCTCACTGACACACAACAGGGAACTGAGGGCTGAAGCTCCCCCCAGACCACCTAGCCTCCTGCCTTAGGGGTCTAAGGAGGGTGACACCTACCAATCTGTAGAGGTACTTGCATTGGGGGCCCAAGGTACAGCTGCAGAGCCCACCCACCAAAGTGCTTTAGGAATAGAGACACATCTACCTCACTGGCACTTGGGGGAAGCCTGTCAGCATCCTGCCCCCACTGGAGTGTGAAACCCTGCTGCTACTAGAATCCGGTGCACACAACTATCACCACTACTTCTCTAGGTGGATAGGTGACAGTCTGCACAACACACTTGATGACCCAAAATCAGATTCTACTCAAGAATAGTGAATGGACTCTTAGGCTTATATATCTGGTAACAGCCCAGACCAGCTGGTAATAGGACATAAGTGATTCAAGGGCTACAACAATCAAGACAGCGCAATCTAGTAGCCCATCTATGTATATTGAAAGAAAACAAAACAAGATAAGACTCAGTGAGCAAATATAGAATAAATCACTGCAATATCTTAGAGATGGCTCGGAGACAGCAGTTGATATCAAACCACATAAAGAAGCAGACCATGATTGCTTCTACAACTCCCCAAACTAAAGAATCAAAATCTTTCCCAAACGAAGATACAATCCTGGAATTGCCAGATGCAGAATATAAAAAACTAATTTACAGAATGCTTCAAGACATCAGGGATGACCTCAAAAATGAAATAAGACAATCTACAGAAAAAGCCAAGGAACACAGTGATAAAGCAGTTGAAGAACTAAAAAAGATTATTTGAGAAAATAGTGCAAAAATTAATAAGTTGCAAGAATCCATAGAGAGACAGCATTCAGAAATCCAAAAGATTAACAGTAAAATTACAGAATTAGAAACTCAATAGGAAGTCAGAGGAGCAGACTCGAGCAATTGGAATGCAGGCTGGGGGATGTGGAGGACAAGGGAATTGACACCAATATAGCTGAAAAAAATCAGATAAAAGAACTAAAAAAAATGAAGAAACCCTAAGAATCATGCGGGACTCTATTAAGAAGAATAACTTGCGTGTGATTGAAGTCCCAGAACAGGGATGGATAACAGAAAATAGAGAGAGAATAGTTGAAGATCTGTTGGCAGAAAGCTTCCCTGACATCATGAAAGACGAAAGGATATCTATCCAAGATGCTCATCGAACCCCATTTAAGATTGATCCAAAAAGAAAATCACCAAGACATATTATTATCAAACTTGCCAAAACCAAAGATAAAGAGAAAATTTTAAAAGCAGCCAGGGGTAAAAGAAAGGTCTCCTACAAAGGAGAATCAATAAGAATAAGTTCAGACTACTCAGCAGAAACCATGCAGTCAAGAAGGCAATGGGATGACATACATAGAGCACTGAAGGAGAAAAACTGCCAGCCAAGGATCATATATCCAGCAAAACTTTCTCTAAAATATTAAGGCGAAATTAAAACACTTACAGATAAACAGAAGCTTAGAGAATTTGCAAAAACCAAACCAAAGCTACAAGAAATACTAAAGGAAATTGTTTGGTCAGAAAACCAATAATATCAGATAGCAGCACAACACAAGGTCACAGAACAGAACATCCTGATATCAACTCAAATAGGGAAATCACAAAAACAAATTAAGATTCATTTAAAAAAAAAAACGCTCAAAACAGGGAATCATTGAAGTCAATATGTAAAAGATCACAATAATCAAAAAGAGGGACTAAATACAGGTGGCATAGAACTGCCATATGGAGAGGGAAACAAGGCGATATAGGACAATACAAGTTAGGTTTTTACTTAGAAAAATAGGGGTAAATATTAAGGTAACCACAAAAAGGTATAACAACTCCATAACTCAAAATAAAAACCAAGAAAAACATAACGACTCAGCAAACATAAAGTCAAATACTATGAAAATGAGGATCTCACAATTTACAAAGAAAAACATCTCAGCACAAAAAAGTAAGTAGAAAAATGAAATTGTCAACAACACACATAAAAAGGCATCAAAATGACAGCACAAAAAAAAAAAAACACATACTTATCTATAATTACGCTGAATGTAAATGGACTAAATGCACCAATAAAGAGACAGAGAGTCTCAGACTGATTAAAGAAACAAGATCTGTCTATATGCTGCCTACAAGAGACACACCTTAGACTTCGAGACACAAACTAAAACTCAAAGGATGGAAAAAAATATATCAAGCAAACAACAATCAAAAAGGATCAGGAGTAGCAGTATTAATTTCTGACAAAATAGACTTCAAAGTTAAATCCACCACAAAGGATAAAGAAGGACACTACATAATGATTAAAGGGACAATTGACCAGGAAGATATAACCATATTAAATATTTATGCACCCAGTGACAGGGCTGCAAGATACATAAAACAAACTTTAACAGAACTGAAAAGTGAGATAGACACCTCCACAATTATAGTAGGAGACTTCAACACACCACTTTCAGAGAAGGACAGGACTTCCAGTAAGAAGCTCAAGAGAGACACGGAAGACCTAATTGCTACAATCAACCAACTTGACCTCATAGACTTATACAGAACACTCCACCCAACAGCTGCAAAGTATACTTTTTTTTCTAGCGCACATGGAACATTCTCTAGAATAGACCACATATTAGGTCATAAAACAAGCCTTTGCAGAATCTAAAACATCGAAATATTACAAAGCATCTTCTCAGACCACAAGGCAATAAAAGTGGAAATCAATAACAGAAAAATCAGGGAAAAGAAATCAAATAATTGGAAACTGAACAATACCCTGCTGAAAAAAGACTGGGTTATAGAAGACATTAAGGAGGGAATAAAGAAATTCATAGAATGCAACGAGAATGAAAACACTTCCTATCAAAACCTCTGGGACACAGCAAAAGCAGTGCTCAGAGGTCAATTTATATCAATAAATGTGCACACACAAAAAGAAGAAAGAGCCAAAATCAGAGAACTGCCCCTACAACTTGAACAAATAGAAAGTGAGCAACAAAAGAATCCATCAGGCACCAGAAGAAAACAAATAATAAAAATTAGAGCTGAACTAAATGAATTAGAGAACAGAAAAACAATTGAAAGAATTAACAAAGCCAAAAGCTGGTTCTTTGAAAAAATTAACAAAATTGATAAACCATTGGCCAGACTGACTAAAGAAAAACAGGAAACAAATAACCTGAATAAGAAACGAGATGGGCCACATCACAACAGACCCAACTGAAATTAAAAGAATCATATCAGATTATTATGAAAAATTGTACTCTAACAAATTTGCAAACCTAGAAGAAATGGATGCATTCCTAGAAAAACACTACCTACCTAAACTAACACAATCAGAAGTAGAACAACTTAATAGACTCATAACAAAAAAAAGAGATTGATATGGAAATCAAAAAACTCCCAACAAAAAAAAAGCCCTGGCCCGGACGGCCTTACTGCAGAGTTCTACCAAACTTTCAGAGAAGAGTTAACACCACTACTACTAAAGCTATTTCAAAGCATAGAAAATGATGAAATACTACCTAACATTCTATGAAGCCACCATATCCCTGATACCAAAACCAGGTAAAGACATCACACAAAAAAAGAAAATTACAGACCTATATCCCTCATGAACATAAATGCAAAAATCCTCAACAAAATTGTAGCCAATAGAATTCAACAACATATCAAGAAAATAATCCACCATGACCAAGTGGGATTTATACCAGGTATGTAAGGTTGGTTTAATATTAGAAAAACCATTAATGTAATCCACCATATAAATACAACAAAAGACAAAAACCACAAGATCTTATCAATTGATGCAGAAAAGGCATTTGACAAAGCCCAACACCCATTCATGATAAAAACTCTCAGCAAAATAGGAATTGAAGGAAAATTCCTCAACATAATAAAGGGCATCTATTTTTTTATACAAAGCCAACAGCCAACATCATTCTAAATGGAGAGAACCTGAAAGCATTTCCTTTGAGAACGGGAACCAGACAAGGATGCCCTTTATCACCGCTCTTATTCAACATCGTGCTAGAGGTCCTAGCCAGAGTAATTAGGCTAGACAAAGAAATAAAGGGCATCCGGATTGGCAAGGAGGAAGTAAAATTATCTGTTTGCAGATGACATGATCTTATACACAGAAAACCCTAAGGAATCCTCCAGAAAACTACTGAAACTAATAGAACAGTTTGACAGAGTCTCAGGTTATAAGATAAACATACAAAAATCACCTGGATTCCTCTACATCAACAAAAAAGAACATCGAAGAGGAAATAACCAAATCAATACCATTCACAGTAGCCGCCAAGAAGATAAAATACCTAGAAATAAATCTTACCAAAGATGTAAAAGACCTATACAAACAAAACTACAAAGTACTAGTGCAAGAAACTAAAAAGGATCTATACAAGTGGAAAAACATACCTTGCTCATGGATAGGAAGACTTAACATGGTGAAAATGTCTATTCTACCAAAAGCCATCTATACATACAATGCACTTCCGATCCAAAATCCAATGACATTTTTTAATGTGATGGAGAAACAAATCACCAACTTCATATGGAAGGGAAAGAAGCCCCGGATAAGTAAAGCATTACTGAAAAAGAAGAAGCAAGTGGGAGGCCTTATTCTACCTGATTTCAGAAGCTATTATACAGCCACAGTAGTCAAAACAGCCTGGTACTGGTACAACAACAGGCACCTAGACCAATGGAACAGAATTGAGAACCCAGATATAAATCCATCCACGTATGAGCAGCTGATATTTGACAAAGGCCCAGTGTCAGTTAATTGGGGAAAAGATAGTCTTTTTAACAAATGGTGCTGGCATAACTGGATACAAAATGCAAAAAAATGAAACAGGACCCATACCTCACACCATGCACAAAAACTAACTCCAGGTGGATCAAAGACCTAAACATAAAGACTAAAATGATAAAGATCATGGAAGAAAAAATAGGGACAATGTTAGAAGCCCTAATACAAGGCATAAACAGAATACAAAACATTACCAAAAATGAAGAAGAGAAACCCGATAACTGGGAGCTCCTAAAAATCAAACACCTATGCTCATCTAAAGACTTCACCAAAAGAGTAAAAAGACCACCTACAGATTGGGAAAGAATTTTCAGCTATGACATCTCTGACCAGCACCTGATCTCTAAGATCTATATGATTCTGTTAAAACTCAACCACAAAAAGACAAACAACCCAATCAAAAGTGGGCAAAGGATATGAACACACACTTCACTAAAGAAGATATTCAGGCAGCTAACAGATACATGAGAAAATGCTCTCGATCATTAGCCATTAGAGAAATGCAAATTAAAACTACAATGAGATTCCATCTCACTCCACCAAGGCTGGCATTAATCCAAAAAACACAAAATAATAAATGTTGGAGAGGCTGCAGAGAGACTGGAGCTCTTATACACTGCTGGTGGGAATGTCAAATGGTACAACCACTTTGGAAATCTATCTGGTGTTTTCTTAAAAAGTTAGAAATAGAACTACCATACAACCCAGGAATCCCACTCCTTGGAATATACCCTAGAGAAATAAGAACCTTCATACGAACAGATATATGCACACCCATGTTTATTGCAGCTCTGTTTACAATAGCAAAAAGCTGGAAGCAACCAAGGTGTCCATCAACGGATGAATGGTTAAATAAATTGTGGTATATTCACACAATGGAATACTACGCATTGATAAAGAACAGTGACAAATCTGTGAAACATTTCATAACATGGAGGAACCTGGAAGGCATTATGCTGAGTGAAATTAGAGGCAAAAGGACAAATACTGTATAAGACCACTATTATAAGATCTTGAGAAATAGTAGAAACTGAGAAGAACACATACTTTTGTGGTTACGAGGAGGGGAGGGAGGGAGGGTGGGAGAAGGTTATTTACTGATTAGTTAGTAGATAAGAACTACTTTAGGTGAACAGAAGGACAATACTCAATACACGGAAGGTCAGCTCAACTGGACCGGACCAAAAGCAAAGAAGTTTCTGGGATAAACTGAATGCTTCAAAGGTCAGTGGAGCAAGGGCGGGGGTTTGGGGACTATGGCTTAAGGGGACTTCTAAAGTCAATTGGCAAAATAATTCTCTTATGAAAACATTCTGCATCCCACTTTGAAATGTGGCGTCTGGGGTCTTAAATGCTAACAAGCGGCCATCTAAGATGCATCAATTGGTCTCAACCCACCTGGAGCAAAGGATAATGAAGAACAAACACCAAGGTCACACGATAACTATGAGCCCAAGAGACAGAAAGGGCCACATGAACCAGAGACTTACATCATCCTGAGACCAGAAGAACTAGATGGTGCCTGGCCCAACCGATGACTGCCCTTACAGGGAGCACAACAGAGAACCCCTGAGGGAGCAGGACATCAGTGGGATGGAGACCCCAAATTCTCATAAAAAGACCAGACTTAATGGTCTGACTGAGACTAGAAGAATCCAGGTGGTCATGGTCCCCAAACCTTCTGTTTGCCCAGGACAGGAACCATTCCAGAAGACAACTCATCAGACATGGAAGGGACTGGACAATGGGTTGGAGAGAGATGCTGACGAAGAGTGAGCTACTTGGATCAGGTGGACACTTGAGACTGTGTTGGCATCTCCTGTCTGAAGAGGAGATACGAGGGTAGAGAGGGTTAGAAACTGGCAAAATTATCACGAAGAGAGACTGGAAGGAGGGTGCGGGCTGACTCATTTGGGGGAGAGTAAGTGGGAGTATGGAGTAAGATGTATATAAGGTTATGCGTGACAGACAGACTTGATTTGTAAACTTTCACTTAAAGCACAATAAAAATTATTCAAAAAAAAAAGAGAGAGAGAGAACCAATGCTATTAAAGGAAGAAGTCCAAGCTGCACTGAAGGCCTTGGTGAAAAACAAGGCTCCAGGAATTGACAGAATGCCAACTGAGATGTTTCAACAAATGCATGCAAAACCTGGAAGCATTCACTCGCCTATGCCAAGAAATGTGGAAGACAGCTACCTGGCCAACTGACTGGAAAAGATCCGTATTTGTGCCTATTCCAAAGAAATGTGATCCAAGAGACTCCAGAAATTAGCAAACAATATTGCTAATATTACATTCAAGTAAAATTTTGCTGAAAATCATTCAAAAATGGTTGCAGCAGTACACCAACTGGGAACTGCCAGAAATTCAAGCTGGATTCAGAAGAGGATGTGGAATGAGGGATATCATTGCTGATGTCAGATGGATCTTGGCTTAAAGCACAGAATACAAGAAAGATGTTTGCCTATGTTTTATTGACTATGCAAAGGCATTCAACTATGTGGATCATAAGAAATTATGAATAACCAAAAGGTTGGCAGTTCAAACCTAGCCAGAGGTGCCTAAGAAGAAAGGCTTGGTGATCTGCTTTTGAAAAAGCAGTCATTGAAAACCCTATGGAGTTCAGTTCTACTATGACACACATGGGGTCACCATGAATTGGAATCGACTCAACGGCAACTGGTACTGGTTGTTGTTAGGTGCCATCGAATTGGTTCCTACTCATAGTAATCCTAAGTACAATAGACTGAAACACTGCCCTGTCCTGCACCATGCTCACAATTGTTGCTATGCTTGAACCCATTGTTGCAGCCACTGTGTCAATCCATTTCACTGAAGGTCTTCCTCTTTTTCAATGACACTCTACTTTACCAAGCATGATGTCCTTCTCCAGATACTGGTCTGTCCTGATAACATGCCCAAAGTACATGAGACATGGTCTCACCATTCTCGCTTCCAAGGAGCATTCTGGCTGTACTTCTTCCAAGACAGATTTTTTCATTCTTTTGGCAGTCCATGGTATATTCAATACTCTTCACAAACACTGTAATTCAAAGGCATCAATTCTTCTTCCATTTTCCAGCTTTCACATGCATATGAGGCAATTGAAAATACCATGGCTTCGATCAGGCACACCTTAGTCCTAAAAGTGACATCTTTGCTTTTTAACACTTTAAAGAGGTCTTTTGCAGCAAATTTCCCCAGTGCAATATGGTGTTCAATTCTTGACTACTGCCTCCATGGGCACTGATTGTAGGTCCAACCAAAATGATAAATGGTACTGCTACTATGTCTTATTTTGTTAATATCCTCTATGTCCTTTTTTAAATATCCATTCAATCTCTGAAAGACTCTGTTGTGTTAAAATCTTCCACTAACTGCATCTGCCCATTTTTCAATAAGTCTGAACGTTTTTTTTTGTATATCTTGTTGCCATATTATTCATATATGGTTTCCATATCATGGCTTCACTATCGGTTGATAAAATTATCCCCTCTTGCTTTCCTTGAAATTTCTTTTCATGAAAACACTGTACCACCGCCGATTTTCACATTTGATAGACAGTCCTTTGTCCAGTCTTTTTTGTTTTTATTTATTTTGATGTTGTTGTTAAGAATATACACAGCAAAACAGACACCAATTCAATAGTTTCTACATGTACAAGTCAGTGACATTGATTATACTCCTCAAGTTGTGCAACCATTCTTACCCTCCTTTTTTCATTTATCCCTGTCTGTATTTCAAGAGGGAACAAGAAAATTGAAGTACAATGGCAGGATAGGAGTGGCCATGGGGCAGCCTCTAGTCCAGCTCTTCTGTGTGGCAAGGATGTATTTCTCATGGATCAAGTGGATGCTGTGGAAGATAAGTGGCTTGCTTTGTCTTGCTAGAACCTCACTTAAGAGGCTGGGTGTACTGCTGGGTGCTGGCAGTGGGGTGATGCAAAACATCAAACTCCAGACAGATCTCCCAAGGAATGTTATGTGTCCTATTTTCATAGGAGTTTCAAACAAAGGCCAGTTATCCCCAAAGAGAAGCAGGGATCAACTACGACAGAACTCCAACAGTGACCAGTTCGGAGACACTTAGCACATTCCTGCTCTTCTTCTTGCCTCAATACACAGGACAAACCAGGCCTAGAGAAAGGACTCGAAGTAAGTGCCTAAGGGCCAGAACCACGACTTGCCATGAAGCTTTACCTACGACCTATCACCAAGAATCTCGGGAGACTGACATTTGGACATGGCCTGATTTTTTTTTATTACTGTGCTTTAGGTGAAAGTTTACAAATCAAGTCAGTCTCATACAAAAAGCCATACACACCACGCCGTGCACTCCCAGCTGCTCTCCCCTTAATGAGATAGCACATTCCTCCTCTCCACCCTGTATTTCCAGAATCCATTCAACTGCTCCTGTCCCCCTCTTCCTTCTCATCTCACCACCAGACAGGAGTCACCTGCATAGTCTCATGTGTCTACTTGAGCCACAACGTTCACTCCTTACCAGCATCATTGTCTATCTCGTAGTCTGGGCCAATCCCTGTCTGTAGAGCTGGTTTCGGAAATGGTTCCAATCTTGGGCTATCAAAGGGTCCGGGGACCATGACCATCAGGGTCCCGCCAGTCTCAGTCAGACCATTAAGCCTGGTCTTTTTATGAGAATTTAAGATCTGCATCTCACTATTCTCCTGCTCCATCAGGGATTCTCTGTTGTGTTTCCTGTCATGGCAGTCATCAGCGGTAGCTGGGCACCATCTAGTTCTTCGGGTCTCAGGCTGATGGAGCCTCTGGTTTATGGGGCCCTTTCTGTCTCTGGGGCTCATATTTACCTCATGTCTTTGGTGTTCTTCATTCTCCTCTGTTCCACCTGGTTGAGAGAACACGGTCTAATTTTTAATAACAGAAATTGACCAACATGCTATGGCATCACATTAAGTGTGGTTAAGGGATGGAAAATACTCAAAAGAGCAGCTAGTGGAGACAGATGGACCTGTTTTATGTTTGAAAGCCATCCCACTGAAAGGGCTCAGTAAGCTGATTACACTGACAATCGCCGGAACCAAAGCTCTTTGCACTACACCAACATTCTCTAGAGACCAAGTACGACTGACAAAGATGAGGAAAATATGGTACACTTGTGCTCGAGGAACAGTGAATGTTCTGTTGTACAGTATAAAGCAGAATTGATGAAGCAAACAAGTCTAGAATGAGGGTATTCTTTCTCTTCCTGTTTCCTTGCATTGTGTATGAGGCTGATTTTTAACCAGTTGAAAATGATGGGTGAGCCTAGTAGAGAGGGATCTACTTCTTGAATTGCAAACAGACTAGACAGTGATGATTAAGTCCCTAACAAATTGTTTCTGAATTGCTGAGTTCGAGTAGCTGCAAACCGCGACCTGAATATTAAGGAAATACCATATTTGTCAACCTTCAAAATAATTGTAGCTATAGCACCATCACTCTTTTTTTTTTTAAAAAAAAAAAAAAAACCAAACAAAAAACGTTTAAATTCTCAAAAGGGAGGTTTTTGTAATACTAATTCATTTCTGTAAAAATCATTTTACAGAAAATTTCTGACATAACCCTAAAAGTAATGCACCATAAAAAATAAGTATCAGAATGTAAGGCTTTAAATAAAAGCGCTTCTTCACTGGATCAGGCAGTTCCTCAAAGAAGCGAATACATATCCTGCATCTACTTATTCAGTTGTTGCGGGGAATAATAGGGAGAGGAAGGTAGGTCCTCTTCAGCTTTGAGTTTATCTTTTCCTTTTCCAACCAGTCTGGAGCGCACAGACATGAATATTTAACACGCGCTCGGTATGCGCGCCTGGGGAATACCCACAACTCCCCGCGGCTCCGCGGAACCTTGCTAGGTCACCCGGCGCTTCCCCAGACCTGGGCCCCCGGCCGACGGGCCGGAGGCGGGACAGCCGAGCCCTCGCCAATCAGTGCATTGTGGGACGGGAGTGCGACGCCGCGTCCGGCGGGAGACCGCAACCGCTCCCGCGAGAAGGGCAGGGAGCGGCGCCGAGGCAGAGCCAGAGGAAATGCCGACGCCTCAGAACCCTAGGGAGAGAGCAGGGGGCGCATTCAGGTGGCCACTCTGCTCACACTGTCCCAGCCTGGGACGCAAGGCTCGGCGTTGTAACCGCCTTAAAGCTAACTCAGTAGCGCGTCTCTTCGCTGCACCGCACAGCCTGACGGGAGCCTCGCTTTTTCTACGCTGGCTGCGCCGGTGAAACGGCCTCGAGGCCTCCCTTCTGCCGTGGGGCATGCCGGGAGAGCCGAGAACTTCCCCCTCCCTCTCCTAAGCCGGGAGGAGACTATTTCCGGCGTGACACTGTCCTTTACGAAAGGGGTGGGGTGGACCTGGTCCCGCCCCCCACCGGATGGGGGCGTGGCGAAGAGTGACTACCCCTCTGTCCGCGCTAAGGCCCGCCCCTGCGCCGGAAGGAGGAAGGCGTAGGGCATCCTGGCCACCTGAAAGGGGGGAGTCGATCCGGCGTAACGTGCGAGGTCACGTGACGTAGTTGCGGGCTGCGGGGTGGGACGGGGGATTCCGCAGGGGGGCGGGCGGCGTTCCTTCCCATCGGGTCACGTGTGACAGGAAGTGGCGCCCACTGCGGAGAATCAGCGATGGGGACCTCCTTGGACATCAAAATTAAAAGAGCAAACAAGGTTTATCACGCCGGGGTAAGTGGGATGGGCGGGCCATCAGGTTGCGTGGTGTCCAACGCCCCGCGCACTTCTGGGTGACCCTGGGCGGGTTTGGCATGCACCTCCAGGTGCGTCCCCCCGCGCGTCCGGCTGCCCTGCGGGGGGCACCCCGGCGGAGGCGCCACCTAGTCTGCAGGGCGTGCAGGGGCGAGCGGGCAGGCGCCGGCAGTGCATCTCTGATCGTCTGGTCCCGTGAACATCCTAAGGCCTCGGGCCCTAGACTGGAGTTTTCAGGGATCCCTGAGGGCTCGATGAACAAGTACCCCTTTCCGTCCTTCCTAAAGTGACTGTAAAGGAGCAGTGAACAAGCGGCAGAATTAACCTTAAAAACAGAAATTTGCGCATCAGGTCGTGGTCACCGCTTACACCATACACAAGTTCCTCATTTTTCTGGTTTTATTCTTTGAATAACATAGAGAAGAAATGGCGTATTAAAATGAAAGTCTAAAAAAATAAAACCTTAACTGTGCTTTTACTAAGTTTTGTGCTAGTTTCAACCTCCTCCGGCCTCAGTTTCCTTATTTGCAAAATGACGATACCCTAAGGTTCCTCTAATTGGGGGGATCTCAACCCTCCCTCTACATGAAATGAATCACCCAGGGAATTTTTAAATATCATTGGACGGGTCCCACACCCAGAGATATTGGTGATTCTAATCTGCAGCCAGGGTTGAAATTACAGCTAGCTCTAACACTTCTTGGAAAAAATTGTTAGCAATGGTTGGTCACATGAATGCAGAGCAGGCTCAAAAGGGATCGAATACCGGGCGGTAGCCATGAACAGATGCTAAAACCTTGGGCTGAAAGACTATTGGAAAAACAGGATATTTACACAGACTCCAGTGGTCACCCCCATGTAAAATTCACCCTTTGAAAGTGTAGAAGTCTGTTTTTTGGTATATTCCAGTGTTGTGTAACCATCACCACTACCTAATTCCAGAACATTTTCATCACAACACGAAGAAACTCCCTACACGTTAGCAGTTACTCCCCGTTCTATACCCCCGCCCCCACTCCCCAGCTCCTGACAACTGCTAAACTACTTTCTGTCTCTGGTTTTGTCTGTTCTGGACATTTCACATACGTGGAATCATACAAAATGTGGCCCTTTGTGTCTGCTGCTTTCACTTAGCGTAATGTTTTCACAGTTCATTCATGTTGGCACACCCATTAGTTCCTCATTGCTTTTTGTAGCTGAATAATATTCTCTCTGGATAGACCAGGTTTTGTTTATCCATTCATCCATTGATGGACATTTGGGTCGTTTCTACTTTTTGGCTATTATGAATGATTCTGCTATAAATGTTGATGTATTAACGGATTTTTGTGTGAGTAAAACACACAGGTACATGGGTATATGCCTAGAAGTGGAGTTGCTGAGTCTTACGGCAACTCTGTTTAACCTTTTGAAGAACTGCTGGACTGTATTCCAAGCTGCTGCATCACTTTACAGTGCCACCAGTAACGTTTCAGTTTCTTCACTGGTTTGTATTCTTAGAACTTTTGCCATTGAGTCGATTCCGACTCTGCGACCACATAGGACAGAGTAGTACTGCCCCATAGAGTTTCTAGGGAGTGCCTGGTGGATTTGAACTGCTGACATTTTGGTTAGTGTCCGTGGCTCTTGACCACTATGTCACCAGGGTTTCTCTCTCTCTCTATAGTATAAAAAAAAAAAGTATAGCTTCTCCCAAATAGATGGTGAAGTGGTGCCTTGCCTGTTGCTATGATGCCAAACAGGTTTCAGCGGCGCTTCCAGACTAAGATGGACTAGAGAGAAAGGGCTGGCAAAGTACTTCTGAAAAATCAGGCAGTGAAAACCATATGAATCACAACACTCTGATCCCCCACCATCTTGGGAATGGCACAGGACCAGGCCATGTTCCATTCCATTGTGCAGGGGAGTCACCATGAGTTGGTGACTGACTTGATGGCAGCTAACAACAACAATGTATAAAACGTAAATCAATTTACAAA
Source organism: Elephas maximus indicus (assembly GCF_024166365.1). NCBI lineage: Eukaryota > Metazoa > Chordata > Mammalia > Proboscidea > Elephantidae > Elephas > Elephas maximus. Next base: position 218,968,090 of record NC_064820.1, on the reverse strand, counting down.
AATGTATAGAGGAACATATGCCTGTGACTCCTGTGTTGGGCTCTGATCTTTGATTCAAGACAGGTTGAGTAGGTGGCCAGTACTAAGTTCTGAGTAGCAAGACCCTCACCATTTGGGGGCTTGAAGAGATCTCACTGCCTGTGGACAGTCTATCTCAAGTCTAATTTACACCATGGCTGTGGGACAATGGGTGGCCTCTTTGCCACCCCCAACTCCAGCTGCACGTAGGAGCTAATGACATAACAAGTTAAAGATTTGACTCACCCATGAACAAAGTAGAGCCCTGGTGGCACAGTTAAGAGCTCGGCTGCTAACCAAAAGGTCAGTAGTTTGAATTCACCAGACACTCCTTGGAAACTATGGGGCCATTCTACTCTGTCATGCAGGATTGCTGAGTTGGAATTGACTAGACAGTGACAGGTTTGGATGGAGAGAGCACAAGGCCTGTAATTGTCATAGATGGCTTGATGTGGCTGCCTTCTACTTTGGCATGATCTCAAGCAATAATATTCCGGACTTGAGGTAGTAAATAATTGTCATTGCAGTAAAGCAATGTTCGTCCACCTAACCACATAAAGCTGTTTTATATTCCATCAGCAGCACACTGGTGTAGGGTTTGACCGCCAGACAGCATGACTTCCGTTTTACTGATGCGGAAACTGAGGCCTGGAGAGGTTCTCGATTACCGCTAATAACAGAGCCTGGATTCCAGGGCAGGTCTGTGATTTCAAAGCTTGTCCACCCAACACTAATATTCTGCCTCCCTAGGAGTGACTGTTTTGTGCAAAATGGAGGAATTTGTAATGTATGTAGAAATGGTGGTTACTAATTTCTTTGGAGTACTGTAAATAACACTGTAATATTTCAATTAAAGACTGATGACTTCTACCCTGAACGTGTGTTCATTCTATTATTGGGCTTTTCGATATTTCAGTTGTGGAGGTACAGTAAAACCTGTGAAACCCAGAACCTATGTAAGGCAGAAACTTGTCAGGGAAGGAACACTCAAATATTTTCCTCTAAAACGAGTGATAGAAGAGTGGTAAGACTACACCCCATCAAAGGCGGACAGCTTGCAAGACCTGGGGAAACCGGGCAGTCAGTCTGCTGAGTTCCAGCTCTCCCAGATTTCACTATATGTGAAAATGACTTCAATTCTGTGGACTCAGAGAAGTTAGAGAACCTAACTAATATGTAGATGTAAAATTGACATTTGGACTTTTTTCCTAGAATAAAATGCTAATTTGGAAAAATGATTTAAAGGGAAAACAATCACAGTTGAATCTTCTTTTTTATTATAAAAGTAATGTATGCCATGTTAGAAATTACTGTGCAGAGGATGCAGAGTAAAAAGCCCAGCTCTTCTTTGATCTTCTTACTCCCTTCCCTGTGCCTGGAGGTATCTACTGGTGCTTTGTGTGCTCTTCAGAGATCTTCTATGAATAATAAGTGCATGCCTCCCCCGCCCCAACACACACACACACACACACACACACACACACACCGCTTACTTTTTTTGTTCAGTAATGTATCTTGGACACCTTTCAGTGCATCTTCATCAATCTCATTCTTTTTTAGGTGGTTATTTAACCCAAACAAATTCATTCAATCAGTGTCTGTCCATCTCTAGAAGTGTACAGGTCAGTAGAGAGAGATGTGGGTAAATAAGTAGCACTAGAGACAGTAAAGTACCCAAATAGGAGTCTGTGGTGTAAGACCTTGGGTGGCACAGTCTGTTAAGTGCTCGACTACTAGCCAACAGGTTGAGGGTTCAAACTCACTCAGAGGTGCCTCCAAAGAAAGGCCTGGCAATCTGCTTCAAAAGATCACACGGCCTTGAGAACCCTATGGAGCAGTTCTACTCTGTAAAACATGGGGTCACCATGATTCAGAATCCAACCAGTGGCAACTGGGATGATGTAAGGGAGCCCAAAGTAGGTCAGTCATTTCATCGGCAAGGGTACAAGGGGCACTTAGGGAGCCTCCCTGAAGTGCCGATGCTTGAATGATCCTTTGTGTGAGACCAGGGCCTCATTCCCCTCTTTGCATTATTTGTTTCAGTCAAGGACTAGGTAACGTGAGCCAAGTGAAGCAAGAGCTTACACACATTTGTGAAACAAGCCAAGTTAAGTAAAAGATTTATTCTTTTTGCCAAACTTTTGGACACTCAGGTTCATCTCGTTTGACAGCCTTTTTTTTTCTTTTAAAGCCACTTAGCTGTATGATCTTTCTAAAATACTTCTTCTGTTTCTCTGGGTTTATTCTGCACACTCTTTTAACTTCATAAGCTGGCTGTTTGGCTCATTAAATTTTAGCCATCTTTTAAAAATGCTGATGTTTTGCACTAAGTGCTACATGCAACCCACAAATTTGTTTTCAAACAACGTTTTTGTTATTTATTATATAATTATAAAGCAGTCACCCTTGTAATCCCACCAGGTCCTGCCGGAGAGGGGTAGGGGCCAGGAAAGTGAGATGAGAATGAGTTGGAGAGGAGATAAAGTTTAGAAAAAGCAAACGCACCCTGCCACAGAAGACACTGCTCAAAAAAAAACAAACCAAAACCATTGCCATCGAGTCGATTCCGACTCATAGCGACCCTGTAGGACAGAACTGCCACATAGGGTTTCCAGGGAGCGCCTGGTGGATTCAAACTGCCGACCTTTTGGTTAGCGGCCATAGCTCTTAACTACCACCCCACCAGGGTTTCCAATGAGGCTTTATAGTGTAGTAATCCCATTCTCTGTGGGGATATGGAAATATCCAAAAATAATGCTCCACTGCCTTGGTGGTGAAGTGGTTAAGAGCTCGGCTGCTAACTAAAAACGTTGTTCTGTAGGGTCACTATGAGTCGGAATCCACTCGAGGACAATAGGTTTGGTTTTCTTTTTGGCCACATCCCAAAATTGTACCCCACATGGTTTGATTTGTAGTATTTTCATTATTGTACCACTTAATCATTTTTTAATTTTCATTATGATTTTTTCCTTTGCCATATGCGTTACTTAGAAGTATGCATTTTAATTTCTGTTACAGTGTCAACTCTTCCACTTTAAAATTTCATTTTATAAGCTTACAATAATTCCTCATTTTAATATTACTTAAATTTTAGAAAATTCCTTTTAAGAAGAACAGTTTTAATAACAAAATGAGGTTCTGATGGGGTAGTGGAATGTTAAGGAGCCCTGGTTGTGCAGTGGTTAAGCGCTCAGCTGCTAACTGAAAGGTTGGCAGTTTGAACCCACCCAGCAGCTCCCCAGGAAAAAGACATGACAATCTGCTGCTTTAAAGATAACAGCAAAGGAAACTCTGAGGCAGTTCTACTGTGTCACATGGGTTCGCTGTGAGTGGGAATCCATTCGATGGCACCGGACAACAACAGAGGAACGTTATCTGGTCAAATGTCAGAAAAAGAACAACTCAGACGAGTTTTCAGTAACTCACAATCACCTGTAGTAAGTTACAAACGCATTTTGGGAATACTTCTGTGATTGCACTGATTACCTTTTGTTGCAGTGATTTTGTTTTATGAGGCCACCTAACTAAAGTGCTTTGTTTTGTCTTGATTTGTATTGCTAGGCCCGCCAGCCCTTGCCTCTTAGAAGATGCTCAAAAACTGTTTATTAAATGACAGTTGAAGCCTTAAAACATTGAAACAAAATTCCATAAGACTAACATAAATGCATTGATCGGAAATGGGAAACTGGCCTTACAGGCCTATTATAGGTTTACTTTGTAATTACAAATGATATTTTAGATATAAATTCTAAGCAGATGTTGTTGGTAAGGTTTATTCTTATTTTGACATAGCCCCAAAGCTACAACACCGAACTCTCCATTACTTGTGTTTGCTGTAGTGCAGTCATTTTAGGAGAATGGTTCAAATAAGCGTGGGAATAGATAATTCAGAATTCCTACAAATATGATTATTTTCTCTTCAGTTCAGGAATAGGAAATAGTCTACTACAGAATTTGCCAGAGTTTGACCCTCCCATTATCTTCATCCCAGTTCACGTGGCTCAAGAGTGAGCATAGACCCTTCCTCAGAGCTTGAAGCATTGCCACCATGCCACCTTCTCTCCATGAGTCCTCAATAAATCTGAAAACTTGACTTGTTTCCAGAGACCCATGTTATGGTATGCGACAATGCAGAAATATGATCAAAATTTCCTAATTCCTTATTTCCAGTGAAAGTTTTAATTTCCCCTGAGAACGCTTGTCTTGGTCATCTAGTGCTGCTATAACAGAAATACCACAGGTGGATGGCTTCAACAAACAGAAGATTATTCTCTCATAGCCTGGTAGGCTAGAAGTCCAAATTCAAGGCATCAGCTCCAGGGAAAGGCTTTCTTTCTCTGTGGACTCTGGAAGAAGGTCCTGGTCATCAATCTTCTCCTGGACTAGGAGCTTCTCCAAGCAGGAACCCCAGGTCTAAAGGTCATGCTCTGCTCCCAGTACTGCTTTCTTGGTGGTATGAGGTCCCCCTGTCTCTCTGTTGCCTACTCTCTTTTATATCTCAAAAGAGATTGGCTTAAGACACTTTCTGGTCTTGTAGATCTCATCAATATAACTGCTGTTAATCTATCTCATTAATGTCATAGTGATAGGATTTACAACACATAGGAAAATCTCATCAGATGACAAAATGGTAGACAATCACACAGTACTGGGAATCATGATCTAGCCAAGTTGACATGTTTTGGGGGGACAAAATTCAATCCATGACAATGCTTAACTAATATTGTTCTATAATAGCGTATATTTGTGTAGCCTTTTCCGGCTCACAGAGTGCTTCAATCCTCATAAATTCTGCAAGGAGGTGGCATTTCCCCCATCATATGGTTGTGAACACAGAGGCTCTGAGAATTCAGTGACATGCTCAGGGCGTCGATGAGAGCAAATGTTTAAATTGAGATCATTCTATTCCCAAGTCCAGTACTCCGTGCCTTTTTAGGGTTCTAATTTTCATCTGTAGAAAGGAGATGATTCCTACTCAAAGGTTTTGCGGGGAGAATTAGATGATGTTTTAAGACATTTTTATGGGCTCTGACCTGTAGTAGGTGCTCAAATGGTGCTTGTGGTTGTTAGCTGCTGTTGAGTCAGCCCTTGACTTGTGGTGACCCCATGCACAACAGAATGAAACACTGCCCTGTCCTACACCACCCTGTGATGGTTTGCAGATCGGGCTGTTGTGCTCCATAGGATTTTCAGGGCTGATTTTTGGAAACAGATCACCAGGTCTTTCTTCCTAGTGTGTCTTAGTCTGGAAGCTCTGCCAAAACCTGTACATGAGGTGGTGGTATCGTTACACTTTCCCCATACTCCATGGTGTCTGTTCATGCTCAGAAGTGCTCCTTCTCTGCCACCGTGTTCACTATGCTTTTAGTGTACTCTACACATTGCATAATCGGCATGTGCCAGACCCTTTACCGATTGTCAGATGCCTCCACTGTTGGCTGGGAGGAGGAGGGTCGGTGATCAAGTGGACCCTAAAGAGATTACAGCATCTTAGTGCTGAAAGCTGAGTGGTTTTAGTATTGCTGAATACTTGTTTGCTTGGTGCAGTAGATGTGTTTTTGATTGAAAAGTTCAAGTCAAATGTGTTATAAATTATGTCTTCTTTACATGAGACAAATTTATTGGTGAAAAGAGCCGTGCAGTAAATCTTTTCGTAATTCATTTGTTTTATAAATCCAGGATGTTTTGCATTCTTTAGTCCTGGCACATGTACTCATGAAAACGGCACTGTTAAATAGTATGGTTGTGAAGAACATAAGATACTTTACCCAGCAAGCCCAGCTTACAATAATATGGAATTTACGCACGGTGGGCTGATTACTGTTACTGCAAGAACCTCTGTATTTGCGTTTTGTCTTATTTCACGTGCAAGTTTAAAAAAAAATTTAAAGAGGAACAATCCTGTACGTAACAGTTTATTATGAAGAAAAACTGCAAAGCTAGAATGGTATGGGGGAAGAAAGCCTAACTATTCTACTTTGTACTACTGAATTCTAGGTAAATGAATGATCCATGATTGCAAATGCTTTTGCTAGTACTCAGAGTATAAAAATATAGATCTTAGAGTTAGGAGGGATCTCGAGATAATTTTGTGGGAGGAATGAACTTTTAGGATACTCAGTCATGTTTACTTTAAGTGGGTCTCCTTTTCTCACTAATAGTCTCCTACTGAAAGGGCTGAGGTCCTTGGTGGCGTAAATGGTTTGCGCTCGACTGCTAATTTAAAGGTTGACAGTTCAAACCCACCCAGCAAGTACCTCGGCAGAAAGACCTAGCGATCTGCTTTAGTAAAAATTTCAACCAAGAAAACCTTATGGAGCAGTTCTATTCTGTAACACATGAGGTCGCCATGAGTTGGAATTGACTCAACAGCAGTGGGTTTTCTGAAGAAGCTTGTCCTAAATCATAGAGTAAACCTTACACGATGCATGAGTGGTATTTTCAAACTTAAAGGAGCCTGTTAAAAACGGGGATACAGCAAACTTACCTGTGCAATTCTTCATTTGATATTTGTTGCAGCAGATGTGCTGACCTCAGCAGTAGTAAAGCCTGTTGGACCACTGTGGGTGTGTCTGCTTCTAGACTCTGCTGGCAGCCCAGTCTCAGTGCCTCATGCACACCTGTGCCCCCTCGCCCCGCCCCAGCAGACCTTACTCAGCCAGTATCCTTGGGTTTCCTCTGCTTTCCTCCTAAAGCCCAGACCCCAATCCAGCCCTCAAGACCTTGCGTCATCCTGGGTTCTGCCCTTGTTGCCAGCCATGCCCTCTCCCAGGCCCTGAGCTTATTAGGCTCCACCTCCCACCCAGTGCCTTTGGTGCTGTTCCAGACAGCAGTCTGCTGCAGCACGGGCAGGTCGGGGAGACGCACCTCTTTTCGTCCTGTGATTCCCACCCCCCCCACCCTTTGACTCCTTCCCCATAAAGGCCCCCATACTGAGTCAGCAGAGCCCACTGGCATTGACCTTCAGCATTCCCTCCTGACTTTACTTACTGATGGCCAAGTCCTCTACTTGTTCCAGGAAGCTAATGGCTGCTGCCTCCCTTACCTACCTGTCATGGATTGGATTGTGGCCCCCAGAAGAATGTGTCATCTTGGTTAGGCCATGATTCCTAGTGTTGTGTGGGTGTCTTCCATTTTGTGATTATAATTTTATGTTAAAAAGGGCTAGGGTGGCATTGTAACACCCTTACCCAGGTATCATCCCTGATCCAGTATAAAGGGAGTTTCCCTGGGGTGTGGCCTGCACCACCTTTTATCTTTCAAGAGATAAGAAGGAACAAAGTGAGAGGCCTCACACTATCTGATTTTAGAAGGTATTATACCGCCACAGTAGTTAGAACCCTGATACTGGTACAACAACAGATATACAGACCGATGGAACAGAATTGAGAATCCAGACAAATCCACCCACGTATGAGCAGCTGATAATTGACAACGCCCAAAGTCAGTTAAATGGGGAAAAGACAGTCTCTTTAACAAATGGTGCTGGCATAACTGGATATCCATCTGCAGAGAAACTGAAACAAGACCCATACCTCACTCCGTGCACAAAAACTAACTCAGATAGATCAAAATCTAAATATATAGTCTAAAACAATAAATATCATGGAAGAAAAAATAGGGATAACACTGGGAGCCCTGGTACAAGGCATAAACAGTATACAAAACATTACTAACAATGCATAAGCACCAGAAGAGGAACTAGGTAACTGGGAGCTTCTAAAAATCAAACACTTATGCTCATCCAAAGACTTCACCGAAAGAGTAAAAAGATTACCTACAGACGGGGAAAAAATTTTGGCTACAAGAAATCCGATCAGTTTCTCATCTCTAAAATCGACATGATACTCCAAACACTCAACAACAAAAAGACAAATAACACAATTAAAAAATGGGGAAAGGATATGAACAGACACTTCACCAAAGAAGACATTCAGGCAGCTAACAGATAATCTGAGGAAATGCTCACGATCATTAGCCATTAGAGAATTGCAAATCAAAACTACAATGAGATACCATCTCACTCCAACAAGTCTGGCATTAATCCAAAAAACACAATAAATGTTCAAGAGGTTGTGGAGAGACTGGAACACTTATACATTGCTGCTGGAAATGTAAAATGGTAAAAACCACTTTGGAAATCTACTTGGCACTTCCTTGAAAAGCTAGAAATAGAACTACAATACAATCCAGCAGTCCCACTCCGTGGAATATATCCTAAAGAAATAAGAGCCTTCATGTGAACAGATATATGCATACCCATGTTCATTGCAGCACTGTTTACAATAGTAAAAAGATAGAAGCAACCAAGGTGCCCATCAATGGATGAATGGTATATTTACACAATGCAATACTACACAGTGATAAAGAACAATGATGAATCTGTGAGACATAACATGGAGGAATCTGGAAAGCGTTATGCTGAGTGAAATTAGTTGCAAAAGGACAAATATAGTATGAGACCACTATTATTATAAGAACTCAAGAAATATTTTAAATACAGAAGAAAATATTCTTTGATGGTTACAAGGGTGGGGAGGGAGGGAGGGGACATTCACTAATTAGGTAGACAAGAGCTATTTTAGGCAAAGGGAAAGACAGCACACAATACAGGAGACGTCAGCACAACTGGAATAAACCAAAAGCAAAGAAGTTTCCTGAATACAACCAAAGGCTTTGAAGGCCAGAGCAGCAGGGCCGGGGGTCTGGGGACCATGGTTTCAGGGGACATCTAGGTCAGTTGGCATAACAAAATATATTAAGAAAACATTCTGCATCCCACTTTGGTGAGCGGCTTCTGGGGTCTTAAAGGCTAGCAAGAGGCCATCTAAAATGCACCAATTGGTCTCAACCCACCTGGAACAAAGGAGAATGAAGAACACCGAAGACACAAGATAAACATGAGCCCAAGAGACAGAAAGGGCCACATGAACCAGAGATTCCATCAGCCTGAGACCAGAAGAGCTATATGGTGCTCAGCTACAACCGATGACTGCCGTGACAGGGAACACAAAAGAGGATCCTTGAGGGAGCAGGAGAACAGTGAGATGCAAACCTCAAATTTTCGTAAAAAGACCGGACAATGTTCTGACTGAGACTAGAAGGACCCTTGAAGGCCATGGGCCCCAGACCTTCTGTTAGCCCAAGACAGGAACCATTCCCGAAGCCAACTCTTCAGACAGGGATTGGACTGGGCTATAAGATAGAAAATGATACTGGTGAGGAGTTAGCTTCTTGGCTCAAGTAGACACATGAGACTATGCAGGCAGCTCCTGTCTGGAGGCAAGGTGAGAAGGCAGAGGGGGTCAGAAGCTGGCTGAATGGACATGAAAATAGAGAGTGGAGAGAAGGAGTGTGCTGTCTCATTACAGGGAGAGCAACTAGGAATACATAGTAAGGTGTATTTAAGTTTTTGTATGAGAGACTGACTTGATTTGTAAACTTTCACTTAAAGCACAATAAAAAAACAAACAAAAAAAAAGAGAAAAAGGAAAGGGAAGCAAGCAGAGAGGTAGGACATCATACCACCAAGAAAGCAGTGCCCGGAGCAGAGCACCCGGGGTCCCTGCATGCAGAAGCTCCTAGTCCTGGGGAAGATTGATGAGAAGGCCCACAGAAAGCCTTCCGCTAGAGCGGACGCCCTGAATTTGGACTTCTAGCCTACTTTACTGTGAAGAAATAAATTTCTCTTGGTTAAAGCCATGCACTTTTGGTATTTCTGTTATAACAGCACTAGATGACTAAGACACTGCCCGTTCTGTCCTCGTGCACCTTCCTAAAACAGGCGCCCTCCAACTCCCACTTTCCTCCACGTCTTTGTATTCCTTCTCTTGGGCTGAGCTGACCCAGGATGCAGCTTTCTCCTCACTGTCCTGTCTGTGGCCTCCCTTGTACTCATGTCACTCACTGCTCCCTCATTCTCCTCCGTTCTTCTCTACTCCTCTGCCTCCTCATTTTCCATTCTGCTCTTCTGTGCTCCTCTGTTCCCTCATTCTCCCCCATTCTTCTCTACTCCTCTGCCCCCCATTCTCCTCCATTCTGCATTCCTCTGCTCCTGTACCTCATTGTCCTCTCCTCTACTCAGCTCTCCTCTCCTCTGCCTCCTCATTCTACTCTTCTCTGCCCCCTCATTCTCCATTCTGCTCTCCTCTACTTATCTGCTTCCTCATTCTCCATTCTGCTCTCCTCTACTCCTCTGCCCCCTCATTCCCCTCTATTCAGCTCTCCTCTGCCCCCTCATTCTCCTCCATTCAACTCTGCTCCTCTGCCTCCTCCTCATTCTCCTCTCCCCCTCATTCTCCTCCATTCAGCTCTCCTGTCCTCTACCTCCTCATTCTCCTCTCCTCTACTCCCCTGCCCCATCATTCCCCTCTCTTCAGCTCTCCTCCCCTCTGCCTCCTCATTCTACTCTTCTCTGCCTCCTCATTCTCCTCCATTCAGCTCTCCTGTCCTCTGCCCCCTCATTCTCCTCTCCTCTACTCCTCTGCCCCCTCATTCTCCTTCATTCTGCTCTCCTCTGCTTCTCTGCCCCCTCATTCCCCTCTATTCAGCTCTCCTCTGCCCCCTCATTCTCCTCCATTCAACTCTGCTCCTCTGCCTCCTCCTCATTCTCCTCTGCCCCCTCATTCTTCTCCATTCAGCTCTCCTGTCCTCTGCCCCCTCATTCTCCTCTCCTCTACTCCTCTGCCCCCTCATTCCCCATTCTGCTCTCCTCTACTCATCTGCTTCCTCATTCTCCTCTCCTCTACTTCTCTGCCCCTCTCATTCTTCTCGCCTCTACTCTGCCTCCTCACTTTGCTCCATTCTGCTGTCCTCTACTCCTCTGCCTCCTTTTTCTCAATTCTGCTTTCCTCTGCTTCTCTGCCCCCACATCCTCCTCCATTCTGTCCTTCTCTATTCCTCTGCCCCCTCATTCTCCCCTCCATTCTGCTCTCCTCTACTCCTCTGCCTCCTTTTTCTCCATTCTGCTTTCCTCTGCTCCTCTGCCCCCACATCCTCATTCCTCTGCCCCCTCATTCTCCTCCATTCTGCTCTCTACTCCTCCGCTCCCTTATTCTCCATTCCTCTGCCCTGCCCTTGCTTGTCAAGATCTTACCTCTTAGCACAGATAGATTGTGGAAAAGTTTTACTTTGAAGCCAGGTTTCCATTTTCATTTCAAATGTACTGGCGCAAACAGTTAAGCACTCAACCACTAGCTGAAAGTTTGGTGGTTCAAACTCACTCACAGGTGCCTTGGAAGACAGGCCTGATGATCTGCTTCCAAAAGGAGTTGACTCCATGGCAACTAACAACAACAACAGGAATTTTTAACCTCCTATCTCTGAGTGGCGCAAGCAGTTTGTGATTGGCTGCTAACCTGAAGGTTGACTGGTCTCCTGGTTCCGCTGTCGCTGGACTCTGCTGTGCTTGTTGCCACCTCTAGCCTTCTCATCGGTTTCCACATGTTACAGCTCTGTCTTCTGGGTCTAGGAGGTTCTCAGCGCTCAACGTGGTCCAGAGGAGTTGCTCAACTCTTGTCTCTTGATGGTAGTGAGGTCCCCACTTGCTCTCTGGGATTGGCTTTTTTTAAACCTACCAGCATGGCAAAACTGACCAGTTCCTTGGTGGGCCACAGGCACCTTATTTGCATAGTCCCACTCAATCATTTTGTGGGTTACAAGACCATGGCTAGAAAAACCATATTAAAAGCAGTTCCGTGCACCACATTTGCAATGCATTCCCCATTGTACTCCTCTAACTTGTAACCTTTGACTCTGTTGATAGGAACCTCTACTTGATTAAGCTATACTGACCCAGGTTACTGGTGCTCGGATAGAACTTGGCCTCTGAGTAACTCTGGAAAGGTTACACCGGCTGTCCTCTGAGCCTTTGGGCCAATCTCTAGTGGTATACAAAGTTGGATCACTTGTCCATTAATCTTCACTGCTCCTCCCCCCATGATAATATTCTTATTTTTACTTTTACTCTCATGTACCAGGAAAGACATCCACCAAAAGTTGGCCCTTCCTTTGTGTGATGGGCCGTGATTCTCAGTGTTTTGGCAGTCGTGAGATGTTGTGGTCACTCCCCTGTTGAGATTTGCTATGTCATCACCCCCATAATGAGATCTGCTGGGAGTAGCCAGTCGGTTGAAGGGGAGTTTCCTTGGGCGTGTGGCCTGCATCAAGTGTGGGTGGATGTTCTGGTGGGGCTTGAGGGCTTTTTTTCGTTCTGGACCCTGTAGCTGGCTCCCGTTTGTCTGACCCCCGGTTCTTGGGACTTGAGGTACCAGCTTACCTAGCCTTGCCTGCCGGTCTTGGGGTTCATCTGTCTTCACAGCCTGTGAGCAAGAGCCCTGCTCTCTAACCTGCCAATCTTGGGTTCACCAGCCCCCGCGACTGTGTGAATCAGGAGAAGCCTCTCTTCTGACTGTGGACTTGGGACGTTGCAGCCTCTACAACTGTGCAAGCCATTTCCTTGGTATAAATCTCTCTCCCTATGTGTATTTATAAGGTTTACTTGTTTTTCTTCTCTAGAGAACCCAGCCTAAGACACTTTGTATTGTCAGGATTGTAAGATAATTACTGTAAAACCCAAATCAGTTGCAACCAATGTCACAAAACAATTTGTGTAAAAATTTTGATTGAGAAGCTAATTTGCACTGTAAACTTTCACCTAAAGCACACACACATGTACAAAACCCAGATCATCATCTTTGATGCGTATTCCCCAACAGTTGTTGACTTAAATCCAAACATTCAGTTTCGCTGATTAAATCATTCAGTTGCTTAAGAGTACAGTTTACAACTACATTTTCTTGGAGGCTTTATCAGGAAGCTTCATTGCTTAAAAGTAGAAGTTGTATGAGTTTTCAGCTTCCATTCATTCTTGTGCTAGAGTAGACTCAAAACTTTGCAGCCAGAGGTTTGGGTCTATCATAGGCAACCACTTGGTCCACCTCTGTGTAGGTGATGGGGCAGTCTCCTCAGTTAGAGCTCTTAATTTTGTTATGAGAACTATGGGAGTTTAGTGGTAGAATTCTTGCCTTCCAAGTAGGCTACCTGGGTTCAATTCTCGGTCAGTGCACCTCACATGTGGTTACCACCAATCTGTAAGTGGAGATTTGCATGTTGCTATTTTTTTATGATGCGTGGCATAGTGGTTAAGAAGTATGGCTGCTAACCAAAAGGTTAGCAGTTTGAATCCACCAAGCTACTCCTTGGAAACTGGGCAGTTCTACCTTGTCCGGTACAGTCACTATGAGGTGGAATTGACTCGAGGGCCATGGGTTTGGTTCTTTTTATTGATGATGCTGAAGGAGCCCTAGTGACCCAGTGGTTAAGAGCTTGGCGCTAATCAAAAGGTCGGTAGTTCGAATCCACCAGCCGCTCCTTGGAAACCCTGTAGGGCAGTCTACTCTGTCCTGCAGGATCACTGTGAGTTGGAATCGACTACAGCAATGGAATTTTTGGTTTTTGGTTATGGCGCTGAACAGGTTTCAGTAGAGCTTCTAGACTAAGAGTAGGAAGAAAGGGCTAGCGATTTACTTCTGCAAATCAGCCAGTGAAAACCCTGTGAGTCACAACAGTCCAATCCACAACTTAATCATGGGGATGGCACAGGATCAGGCAGTGTATTGTTCACTTGTGACATGGGGTCACCGTGAGTTGGGAGCCAACTCCGTGGCAGCTAACAGCGACAATTTTGATAAAGCATTAGGTTTGTTCCTCATCATAGAACATCTGGACTTCAGGTTCCTGTTAGAGAATATCGCCACTGAGTCTATTGTCCAGTTCTTACCCAGAACTTTACAAGCAGTGGTATTTTTATGGAAGGCTGCCTGAGGGACATGTAGGCCATCCAGTCTTTTTTAAATGCAATGCTTAAATGTTAGGAAATTGTGTAGAAATATAATTAAAAAACAAAAACAAAAACAAAAACCCAGTGCTGTCGGATAGCAGTAGGCATTTAAATACTGACGAGTGTTCAATTTTACAATGTCCAAAAATCTTTAGGCCAAAAAGTAAAAATATTTCTTTTATGAGACTGAATAAATATTCAAGAAAATGTAAAACGCTAACTTCTGGTGTGTATCTTACCAATGATGTGTGAGCATTGATGCATCACCCTTCTCAAAGTTTACACCGGTTTGTGATCCTGCCCGTACTTTATGCAAACTCTATTTCCTTACACTCTTCTTTCTTCTAATGTATTCAAACTTTATTACTTTCCCACGTTATACATGAAATACCCAGAACACATGATTTAAACTAGTTTTGTAAATTTTAAGTATATTAAATACATAATTTTCTGGCTTAGAAAATTAAAGTAATACAAAATAATTTCGAATGAAAAGTAAAATTCTTCTGCGTCTCCTCTTCCCCCACCCCTTAAACATTCCCCAGAATTATCCACATTACATTCCCAAGCTCTCCACAGTGGGTTCTTACAGTTACCATAGGGGATCTGACCAGGGATCAGACTTGCGTGGATTAACCTAAGGCAGGGAGAGAGAACCCTTGAACCACTTTGTATAAGGTGTGATCTGCCTTCCAGTCCTCATTTTCTGAGCTCTTGCTTTATGCCCACAGCCCTTTAGGGGTTATTAGCCTTATTTGCTGCTGGCTTCCTCTCTTTTCCTCTGTTCCTGAACTTCACCTGCATTCTCTACTCAGCTTGGATTTGGATGATACAAGATTGCCTATCACTCATACATGATTTGATCCTGACCAGGATTTCAATTCCATGGCTGTTCGTGTTGTTCATTACAGGCATATCTCATTTTATTGTGTTCCGCTTTATTGTGCTTCACAGATAGTGCGTTTTCACAAATTGAAGGTTTGTGGCAACCCTGTGTTGAGTAAGTTTATCTGAGCCATTTTTCCAGTAGCATGTACTCACTTCATGTGTCTGTGTCAGGGTTTGGTAATTCTTGCAATATTTCAAACTCTTTTCATTATATATGTTATGGTGATCTGTGATCAGTGACCTTTAATATTACTGTTGTAATTGTTTCGGGGTGCTGTGAACGACGCCCGTATAAGACAGCGAACTCAATCGAGAAATAAATCTTGTGTGTGTTCCGATTGCTCTGACTGTCCGTTCCTCGTTTCTTCCTTGTCCTCAAGCCGCCCTATTCCCTGAGACATGACAGTATTGAAATTAGGTCAGTTAATAACCCAACAATGGCCTCTAAGTGTTGAAGTGAAAGAGTCGCCCATCTCTCACTTTAAATCAAAAGCAGAAACGATTAAGCTAGTGAGGAAGGTGTGTCGAAAGCCAAGACTGGCTGAAAGCCAGGTGTCTTGTGCCAAACAGCCAAATTGTGAGTGTGAAGGAAAAGTTCTTGAAGGAAATGAGAAGTGCTGCTCCAGTGAACACACGAATGATGAGAAAGTGAAACAGCCTTGTTGCTAATATGAAGAAAGTTTTAGTGGTTTGGATAGAAGATCAAACCAGCCACAACATTCCCCTAAGTCAAAGCCTAATCCAGAGCAAGGCCCTAACTTTCTTCATTTCTGTGAAGGCTGAGAGAGGTGAGGAAGCTGCAGAAGAAAAATTTGAAGTTAGCAGAGGTTGGTTGATGAGGTTTAGAGAAAGAAACCATTTTCATAACACACAAGTGCAAGGTGCAGCACCAAGTGCTGATCTAGAGGCTGCGGCAGGTTCTCCAGAAGATCTAGCTGAGATACTGATGAAGGCGGCTACACTAAACCACAGATCTTCCATGTAGACGGAACAGCCTTGCATTGGAAGAAGATGCCATCTAGGACTTTCATAGCTAGAGAGAAGTCAATGCCTGGCTTCGAAGCTTCAAAGGACAGGATGACTCTTGTGTTAGGGGGCTAATGCAGCTGGTGACTTTAAATTGAAGTCAGTGCTCATTTACCATTCCAAAAATCCTAGAACCTTTAAGGATTATGCTAAATGTACTTTGCCTGTGCTGTGTAAATAGAACAAAACCTACATGACAGCACATCTGTTTACATGGTTTACTGAATATTTTAAGCCCACTGTTGAGACCTACTGCTCAGAAAAAAAATATTCTTTTCAGAATATGACTGCACATTGGCAGTGCAGGTGGTCACCCGAGAGCTCTGATGGAGATGTACAGGGAGATTAATGTTGTTTTCATGCCTGCTAACGCTACATCCATTCTGCAGCCCATGGATCAATGAGTAATTTTGACTTTCAAGTCTTATTATTTAAGAAATACATTTTACAAGGCTATAGCTGCCATAGATGGTGATTCCTCTGATGGATCTGGGCAAAGTAAATTGAAAACCTTCTGGAAAGGATTCACCTTTCTCGATGCCATTAAGAACATTCGTGATTCACGGGAAGAGGTCAAAATATCAACATTAACAGGAGTTTGGAAGAAATTGAGTCCAGCCCTCACAGATGATTTTGAGGGGTTCAAGATGTAACTGCAGATATGGTAGAAATAGCAAGAGAACTAGAATTAGAAGTGGAGCCTGAAGATGTGACTGAATTGCTGCCAATCTCATGATAAAACTGTAGTGGATGAGGAGTTGCTTCTTATGGATGAGCAAAGAAAGTGGTTTCTTGAGATGGAATCTGCTCCTGGTGAAGACGCTGTGAGCATTGTTGAAATGACAACAAAGGATTTAGAATATTACATAAGCTTAGTTGATAAAGCAGCGGCAGGGCTTGAGAAGCTGCACTGTGTGTAAAATGCTATCAAACGACATCGCATGCTACAGAGAAATCTTTTGTGAAAGAAAGAGCCAATCAATGTGGCAAACTTCATCGTTGCCTTATTTTAAGAAATTGCCACAGCCACCCCAGCCTTCAGGCATGACACTTTGCTGGCAAAAAGATGACAACTAGCTGAAAGCTCAGATGATGGTTAACATATTTTAGCAATAAAGTATTTTTTAGTTAAGGTGTGTACATTGTTTTTTTAGACGTAACGCTATTGCACACTTAACAGACTACTGTATGGTAGAAACATAACTTTTATATGCACTGGGAAACCAAAAAATGCGTGACTTGCTTTACTGCAGTATTCACTTTATTGCAGTGGTCTGGACCAAACCCACAGTATCTCTGAGGTATGCCCAGTGGTGCAGTGGTTAAGAGCTTGGCTGCTGGCCAAGAGTTCAGCAGTTTGAATCCATCAGCCACTCCTTGGAAACCCTCTGAGCAGTTCTACTCTGTCCTGTAAGGTTGCCATGAGTCAGAATCAACTCGACGGCAGTGGGTAGTGGGTATGCCTGTATGTAACTTCAGGCTTGCTATACAAAGCGTTTTCTTCGGTCAGCTCCCTATATTCCCTTGTCATTACTCAGACATGTGATTATGCCAGCTCCCAGACTCCTCTGTAATTGGCGCCCTCCTAAACATTTGGTTTATAGTGGTTTATAGTCTGGAGTCTTTATGCTTACTTTATGCCAGTAGTTCCAAACCATTGTCAAAGTTCCAAACCTTTTGTGAGTTTTAATGTTTTTGAACTCTGAAATCAAATAATTATTAGCTCATAATCCTGCTAATATGTAGTATCTAACCCTTGAAACCACATGACACACCAAGATTAGAATTTAAAACTCCTGTGTGAAGGGTGCCTGTTTAACTTTTATTAATTTCTACTTTTTATGAATAGTATTCACAGTCTTTTTGCTCCTTTCTTTCTAAACTTTAACTCAGTGGCTCAAGTTCTTTTCCTGGCTCTCAGAAAAGTTTCAAAACCAGAAATTCCAGGTATCACCATTTGATGATAGCCTTGCTTTTCATTGGCCCTTTTTACTTGGTATTTACACCTGTACCACATTTAAAGTAAAATCTCTGGTTGTTTAATTAAATTTAGCCTGTCGTGTCTTGGTGTCCTCACCCATACACTGAGGGGGTGTTCTCCAAGGCCTTTCCCAATTTCAGGGTCCTCACACAGGAAAAGCCTGTCCCAGACACCAATCCGTTGTCACATTGACTCATGCACCTCATGAGGTTCTCTTACATATCCCTTCTCTTGGTTACAAGGGCACTGGACCTACAGGGTGGGCCTTGGCTTTGACGTCCACCACTATGCTATAAAAGAGCCAACAAACAACACAGGACCATGTTTGAACTGGACCCTAAGCCATCCTTCCTCTCCTTGTCCTTCAGTTGTGAGTGTGCCACGGTCCTTTGTCTCTGTTCAGTGTCCTCCTCTTTGTCTGGGCTTACTGGAAACCCCCGAAGAGCTACTGATCTAAACTTGCTGATGATGGGATTCATTCTTTCGGATTATGTCTTTTAAATTACTGGCATGAAGAAGTAAACAACTGGCGCTTAGCTGCAACTTCCCCTTGAGATAGTTGGTCTTTTGAGAGAAGATCTGGTTAAGGAAATTGATTTTAATTGATAAGATTTCAAGGGAGGCTCTTTTGAAAGGGGGACTCCGATAATCCTTGCCTGCTATAGGCTTCAGTATCTCATTCCTCTTCTCTCCAGTTGGTGCCCATTATTGGTTTTCATTTATTGAGCTTTTACTCAATACCAAACACCACCATAAGCGTTCTGCACTGATGATCTAATTTAATGTTCACAACAATTTTTTGACTTTAGTACCATTGTTCTCCTGTTTTTAGAGGTTAGGAAGTGAGGCCACTTTTCCTCTTCCTTTTCATCTGTGTACTCTTTGAGGCAGGGTAAGGAAGTCAGCTCTAGGGGGGAGGGTAAATTAGCTCTGCATACATCACCCCAACCCTCATATGGAGAGTCTTTTGTAGGTTTAGTTGACAACTCTACTGGTTGTGTGAAAAAGATGATATTGCATCTTCAATTGGGGTGGCCACCAAGTCAGAAACTAGAGTGCGAGGTAGCTGATGATCTGCTATGCGTATTTTATACACCAGAAGGCACTTCGAGGAAAAGTTTATTTTGAGCTACAAATTTTAATGTCACAGTGATTTTCATTTCTTTTTTTTTTATCCCTTAGAAGAAGGCGATTCAAGGTTCAACCAGTCCAGTTGAGAGAAAAGTCATTGAGCAGGAAGTTAGGGAGATAATGATGCTTATAAATTTATTTTTTGAAGACCTGTTGAGTTTCTATGTAGAGAGAGAGGCCACAGACTAAGATCCATGTGGCAAGAGAGACCAAGGAGCACAAGGTGCCACATTTAGAGGGAGGCCAAGGGCCATGAGATCCTTGTGGAGAGAGGCCAACGAGCATTGAAGGGCCAGACATGTGAATGAGGAAGCCATCTTGGAAGTGGATCTGCCAGTCCCAGCCACCCCAGCTGATGCTATGCGAATCAGAGATGGTACTGCCCAACCAGCCCTTCCTGAGTTTCTGAACCACAAAATTTCAGATCCACAAAACAATGGAATGGTTGTTTTTGCCCAGTAAGTTTTGGGGTGGTTTTGGCATAGATTGACTGCAGGTTGAGGATTTGAATTTTAGAGTTGGAAAGGTCTTTGGAGGGGTCGTCTGGCCCCAACTCCTGTGAAGGTTTGGGGCTCGCCATTATCACGTGGCTAGTGATGAGTTTTTTTTAGTGGTGGCTAAGCTCTGTCTGGATCCCAAGTCTCTGAGGTTCGTTGTTCCTACAGAAGGCATGGAGATCTTCGGCAAGGGGTTAAGGAGCAAAATCGTCACCACATTCGTTCTCCAGCAGCATCCCCAAGAGTGTTTCCTTCGTGTTGGTGCCAAATCCGTCTTCCCTGTTCTGACCTCTGAGCTGTGCTGCAGCGCCCTGCCTTCTTCCAGCCTTGGATTGGCTGTAGTATTGCCACTGAGAAACAGAGCAGGTTCCTGCACGACTCCTTCCTTCTTCAAGCCTTTCCTGGTTCGTAGAGGATTCGCCCTTTCCCATTTTGTCTAAACACAGTTTCCATCGTTTCCCCTTCATTCAGATCTCACAGTGCGCACTCTTGTAGAGTGTTTAAGGAGTTCTGGTAGTGCAGTGGTTAAGAACTCAGCTGCTAACTGAAAGGTTGACAGGTTGAACCCACCAGCTACTCTGTAGGAGAAAGATGTGGCAGTCTGCTTCCGTAAAGATGAAAGCCTTGAAAACCCTGTGGGGCAGTTCTGCTCTGTCCTGTAAAGTCACTGTGAGTCAGGATTGACTCAGTGGTAACAGGTTTGATTTTTTGGGTTGATGGTGCAATGGTTAAGCGCTCAGCTGCTAATCAAAAGGTTGGCAGTTTGAGCCCACCCAGCATCTCTGTTGGAGAAAGACCTGGCAATCTGCTCCTGTAAAGATTACAGCCTAAAAGACCCTATGGGGCAGTTCTGTTCCGTCACATGGAGTCACTGTGAGTTGGAATCGACTTGACAGCACCTGGCAACAATATAAAGGTTGTTGGAGTCCCTGAGCAGTACACACAAGTGAGCACTTAGCTGCTGACCAAAAGTTTGGCAGTTCAAGTCTACCCACAGGTGCCTTGGAAGAAAGGTCTGGCAATCTACTTCCGAAAAATCAGCTGTTGAAAACCCTATGGGACACCATTTTACTCTAACACATGTGGGGTCTCCATGAGTTGGAATTGACTCCATGGCAAGTGTTCTTACAGAGGTGGCTACAGTTGATTGTGACAGTAACTTAAGGTTTGGCACAGCCTTATTATTTTTCCATTCTGTCCCCTTTTCTCCTCCATCCTTCAGACCTTTGCCGTTCTTCCTCTGGATCATGTCAGAGGCCTCCTTGCTGGCATCTCTGACTCCTGTCCTGCCCCTAAATGGAGCTGAAATGGTTTCTCACCACCTTCCTATTCTCCCTCCCCTGCCAACCCCCCAACCCATACCCATATTACAGATTCCCCCTCAGCCCCGAATTACTGTCATTACCCAAATGGACCATCCTGCATCTTTTGCTCGTAGTGTGGCCTCTGCCTAGAAGCAGCCTCCTCACTTTACCTTGCTGCTCCTGCTGTCTATTTTGAGTTTTTGAAGTAGCAAACTCTTAAAAACCAGTTGCCGGTGACTGCACGTGTGTGACAGTAGAACTGCGATCCACAGGGTTTTCAGTGGCTGATTTTTCAGAAGTAGATCACCAGGCCTTTCTTCTGAGGAGCCCGTGGGTGGACTTAAACCTCCAGCCTTTTGGTTAGCAGCTGAGTACTTTGTTTGGACCACCCAAGGACTTCACTAAACTTTGTTGTTAGCTTCAGTTGAGTTAGCCCTGATTCATGGCAATCCCACGCACAATGGAATTGGACCATTGTAATTCATAAGTTTTCATTGGTTGATTTTCAGAGATGGATCACCAGGCCTTTCTTCCTAGTCTGTCTGAGTCTAGAAATTCTGAGAAAACCAGCTCAGCATCATAGCAACCCAGCAACACTCAAGCCCCACTGACAGATAGGTGGTTACTGTCCTTGAGGTTCATTTGGCAGGAGTCAAACCTGGGTCTCCCACATGAAAAGCAAGAATTCTACCACTGAACCCACCCCTGCTGTCAGGAAACTCTTCTTAGCTGGTAGGAAAACAACAGTTTCTCATCCTTTGGCCACATTTACCACTGAACCACATTCATTTTCGTATTTGGCAGTTTTTTTTTTTTTTTAAAGATGACCATGGGTTGATACTCATTTGAATTCTAGATTCTTGAATTGGTGACTGTGACTTTAAAAACATACATGTGTGGCATTTACTTTCATACCATTGAACCATTCTTTCTCTCAGTTAAAGTTGTTATGGCCTTTGGAGTTCTGCATTCCTTAGAAGAAACCTGCTCTTCCGTCATATTGATACTGCATTAGAACGTGATAGTAGAGTGTAACCCTCCTGAGTGTGGACGTATATTGTCTGTCTTGCTCACTACCCTGTACCTAGTCTGACACATGACAGGCATGCCAAAACTGTTTATTGAATGAATGAAGATATTTCTGGTATTTTGGCAGTAAGTATATACAAGCCATGCTAATTGATAACCTTAGTATTTTGTTATAGTTCCATTGTTAGTGAACTGACTGATTTTTGTAGTTTTTTGTGTAAATATTACTCACTTTTAGAATATGATGTGATTGTCAAGAAACTAGAATAACTATTTCTGTTTATAGTCGATTATCTTAGCATTTTTTTAAGTTGAGGTATAACAGCGTACAAGAATCATACTTTCCAGCATAGAGGTCTTTGAGACTGTAATCGTCACAGTCAAGATACAGAATGTCTCCCTCACCCCCCAGAATTGCCTCGGACACCTTTGTGCTCAACCCCTCCTTCTCTTGTGCCCCTTCCAAGCGCTAATCTGTTTTCAGTCCCTGTAGTTTGCCTTTTCGGAGATGTCATAAATATTATTTTACAACATGTAGCCTTTGAATCTGGCTTTTTCACTTAGCACGATGCATTTGAGATTCATCCAAGTCGTGTGTATCAGTAGTTCCTCTTTATTGCTGAGTCTCCTCTGGTACGGATGTACCACAGTTTGTTTTGCCGTTCTGTCATTGAAGGACATTAGGTGATTAGGAATGAAGCTGCTGAAAACAGTGATGTATAGGTTTTTGTGTGGACGTGCACTTCCATTTCACTTGGGTAAAATTTAGGAATGGAATTGCTAGGAGCATTATCTCAGTTTTAATGATAGATGGGAGATGACATATCCCCTTCAAAATTTTCCTTTCTGGAGCTTCGGTAAACACCACATAATGTTGACCATTATTTACTAGGTGGAGAAATCTAGTGATTGTTTATTCTGTTTTCCAAGCAAGATGGGAAACAGTTTTGTTATACAGAATACTGGAGATACAGATACCTAAGAAGTTGAATTCTCCTTAATGTTTCTGATTTCCATTTTCCAACCAAAATGGGTCTCTGAGTGCTAGTAAGAAAGGGTGTTTCAGCAAGCAGTTACTTGTCTAGACTCTTGTTTTCTACCCAACTCAGTGACTTTATGATTTTTTTTTCTCGTTAATTAACGACTTAGTGCATGTGATTCCCTGCTGGTAGATAGAAGGGCAACTCACTGGTGGTGTACAAGATCTCTAGACCAAATGTGATGTGAGAATCCAAGGCTTTAAGGGTATTACTGAAATTTTAGGAAGGATGGACTTGTTGAAGTACACAGAGGACTCTTGGGAACATTTATGGCCTGCCATGGCCTATCATGGTGCCACCCCATCAGAGGAAGGATAATGGAGAGAAAAAGGCTGAGGCATTTAACTAAAAGGCTTTTACTTCTCTGGCAGTTGCATTCAAGTGAAAAGTAAGGGACGCTCCAAAAATAAGTGATTTTTTAGCATGAAATCTTTAGGAAGGTAACTATGCCCTTGAATTACCAAAACATGAGGAGATTAGAACCTTGTGCATTTATGTCTAGAGACTATCCATTCTGAGATTTCATCTTATTTAAAAATTGATTTTTTAATGGGCAAAGGAAATGAACAGACACTTCACCAAAGAAGACATTCAAGCGGCCTACGGACACATGAGGAAATGCTCACGATCTCTAGCCATTAGACAAATGGCAAATCAAAACCACAATAAGATACCATCTTAACCCTGGCATTACTGGCATGAATAAAAAAAAACAGAAAATAACAAATGTTGGAGAGGCTGTGGGGAGGTTGGAACTCTTATGCACTGCTGGTGAAAATGCGAAAGGGTACAACCATTTTGGAAAACGATGTGGTACTTCCTTAAAAAGCTAGAAATAGAAATACCACATGATCCAACAATCCCACTCCTAGGAATATATCCTAGAGAAATAAGAGCTGTCATACGAATAGACATATGCACACCCGTGTTCATTGCAGCATTGTTCACAGTAGCAAAAAAATGGAAACAACCTAGATATCCATCCACAGATGAACGGATAAACAAACTATGCTACATACACACGGTGGAGTACTACACAGTGATAAAGAACAATGATGAATCTGGGCAGCATCACACAACATGGATGAATCTGGAGGGCATTATGCTGAGTGAAATAAGTTAATCACAAAAGGACAAATACTGTATGAGACCACCACTATAAAAAGTCATGAAAGGGTTTACACACACACAAAAAAACAATCTTTGAAGGCTACGAGACGGGAGGAGTGGGGATGGAAAAGCACTAAATAGACAATAGTTAAGTGGTAACTTTGGTGAAGAGTAAGACAGTACACAATACTGGGGAAGCCAGCCCAACTTGTCCGAAGCAACGTCATGGAAGCTCCATAGACACATCCAAACTCCCTGAGGGACCGAAATTACTGGGCTGAGGACTGTGGGGACCATGGTCTTGGGGAACATCTAGCTCAACTGGCATAACAGTTTATAAAGAAAATGTTCTACATTCTGCTTTGGTAAGTAGTGTCTGGGACCTTAAAAACTTGTGAACGAGCATCTAAGATACTTCACTGGTCTCACTCCATCTGGAACAAGGGAAAATGAAGAAAATCAAAGATACAAGGGAAAGATTAGTCCAAAGGACAAATGGACCACAGCTACCACAGCCTCCACCAGACTGAGTCCAGCACAACTAGATGGTGCCCAGCTACCACCACCAACTGCTCTGACTGGGATCACAATAGAGGGTCCTGGACAGAGCTGGAGAAAAATGTTGAACAAAATTCTAACTCATACACACAGAAAAGACCAGACTCTGGTCTGACAGAGACTGGAGAACTCCTGAGAGTGTGGCCCCCAGATACCCTTTTAGCTCAGTAATGAAGTCACCCCTGAGGTTCACCCTTCAGCCAAAGATTAGACAGGCCCATAAAACAAAACAAGACTAAAGGGGCACACCAGGCCAGGGGCAAGGATTAGAAGGCAGGAGAGGGGACAGGAAAGCTAGCAATAGAGAACCCAGGGTGGAGAAGACTAGAGTGTTGACATGTCGTGGGGTTGGTAACCAATGTCAGAGAACAATATGTGTACTAATTGTTCCATGAGAAACTAGTTTGTTCTGTAAACCTTCA
This sequence comes from Elephas maximus indicus, assembly GCF_024166365.1. Classification (NCBI taxonomy): domain Eukaryota; kingdom Metazoa; phylum Chordata; class Mammalia; order Proboscidea; family Elephantidae; genus Elephas; species Elephas maximus. The sequence goes on along the minus strand of NC_064820.1, from coordinate 218,943,246 downwards.
TCTAAAGTACAATACAATACATAAAAAAAGAAAATTGATTTTTTATCTTAGTAGGTAATCAGTTCACATGGTTCAACACTTAATAGTTTAATGTGGATCCCATCTACCCCTACCTCTGTAGCCAACCTGTCCAATTTATTGTGATTCCTTTCAAAGATATTTTGTGCAGATACAAATAAATATGTACAACTGTTCTTTTTCTACCCCTCTTCCACAAGTGGTGCGATACGCAACCTTAAAAAACGAAAACAAAACACGTAGTCTCTTTATGTACGAATATGAATGATCTCCCAGAAATATTGTTTAAAAAAAGTCACCAGCTTCCTATTGTTGAAACTTAGGTTGTTTACAATCTTTTTTTATTACAAATGATGTTGCAGGGAATGACTGTTCATAAGTCATTTCACATGTACAAACATATCTGAGGAAAATTCCTCCAAGTGGGATTGCCGAGTACCTGAGCTGGTAAAGTGTTTTTGGTATTACCAAACGGCCCTTAGGAGTTTGTAGTATTTTAGACTCTCCCCAGCAGTGCATAAGAGCACCTGCCACTCTCCCCATCCTTACCAGCACTGTGGTCAAACTTTCTGACTTTGTTAAGCTGGTAGGTGGAAAGTCACTCGTAGGGTAGTTTTAATTATTTTTTAAATTAAATTATCTTGATACTTAGCATTTTTTCTTAGGTTTAGGAACAGTTTGTATTTTCCCTTTGTAAACTCTTTGTTCGTATCATTTGCCCATTTTTTAATTTTTCTGTTGTGTTTTCCATTGATTTTTTTTAGGGAGTTCTTAAAATGTTTGGGGAGTCAGCCCTTTGCCTGTTATTTTAAGTTGCATATACTCCCCTAAATCATTTTCATCAAACAGAAATTCTTTATATTTAGTCGTATTTATTCAGAGTTTTGAGTCGTTCTTAGACTTTCCCGACTCTGAAATGATAAAAATCATTCTCTTGTTTCTTTTAAAACTTTTAGTATTCTAGGTTTTACATTTAAATTTTTGATTGATTTAGAATTTTTCACATACAGAAATTTATGGTATGGCTCCAACTTAATTTTTTTCCAGTCATCTAACCAGGTGTCCCAGTGTCATTTATTGAGTATATTCTATCTTTTCTCTATGGATTTAAAATGCCACCTTTATCATATATTAAATTTCCATACTGTTTGGGTCTCCTTTACTTTCCATTCTCTTCTGTTGATATTTCAGCCCGTACGTTTCACCTGTGCCACACTTTGTAAATTATGGTAACATTATAATTTCCCATAGGGCTAGTTGCCCCTCATTTCTATTCTTTTTGGAATTGCGTATTTATTATTCCATATGAACTTTAGAATCAGCTTGTCCAGCCTGTCCCACCCCCACCACACCCCCCCAAAAAAAAGAAACGTTTCCCTACGTCAGGGAAAGTAGATAAATACTGAGGATATTAAATCTTCCTACCCAAACACATGGTATGGTTTTCCGTTTGTTCACGTTTTCTTTTGTACCCTTCAGGCATGTTTCAGGTTTTCTACAAATTGGAGCTTTAGACCTTTACTGTTAAATTGATTTAGAAGTATTTTAGCTTAGTTGCTCTTGTAAATAGAGTCTTTTCTTCCAGTGTATCTTCTCACTGATTGTTGTTTTATACATGACACCTGTTGATTTCTGTATATTAATTTTGACACTGCTACCTCCCTTTCTGGAATTTTCTTGATAGTTTTTCAGAGGATTGTCTTGGATTTTTTTTTCTAATGTGCAGTCATAGTCATCTGCACATAATTATCATTTTACCTCCTCTTTTCCAATTTTCATACTTATTTTATACTTATTTTTTTCTCTAGTTTCATTGAATTAACTAGTTCTTACAGTATAGTGGGAGCCCTGGTGGCACAGTGGTTAAGAGCTCAGGCTGCTAACCAAAAGGTCATCAGTTCAAATCCAGTAGCCCCTCCTTGGAAACCCTACGGGGCAGTTCTACTCTGTCCCATAGGGTTGATTTGAGTTGAAATCGGCTCGACGGCAATGCGTCTGGTTTTTACAGTACAGTAATGGTGATAGTGGACATCTTGTTTTATTCCTGATTTAAATGGAATGTACTGTATCCCATTTTTCCATTAAGCTTGATACTGACTTTTAAGTAAGATATATTTTGTTGTGTTAAGGTAATATCTATTTTTATTTTACTAAGAATGTTATCAGGAATGAATATTAAATTTATCCATTAAAGGTATTTATCACGTACCTTTCAGCATCTATGGAGATGATTATATTGTTTTTCTCTTGAGAACTGTTAATGTAGTGAGTTGTAATATAGTGAATGAGTATATAGTAATGTTAATAATTTTATTCAGTATTAAACTATCTTTATATACCTGGCTAAATCCTACTTGTTTATGGTATAAAATTTCTTTAAGTCATTATCGGGTTGTATTTCATAATATTTAGCACCTTTGCATTGGTATTTGTAAGTGAGAATGATCTATAAGCTTTCTGTATTTATTTTTTAATTTTACTACATTTTAGGTAAAAGTTTACAGTGCAGATTAGTTTCTCAATTAACGTATACACAAATTGTTTTGGGTTATTGGCTGCAATCCCCTGCAGTGTGTTAGCAGTGTCGTTCCCCCCTCCTTCCCCTTCTCTGTGTCCACTCGTCCAGGTTTCCTGTCCCTTCCTGCCTTTTTGTCTCTGCTTTTGGGCAGGTGTTACCCATTTGGTCTCATATACTTTATAGTTTATTTTGCTTGTGTGTGTGTGTGTGCAGTTTTTGTCTGACTTTGGTATCAAGGTTGCTTTATAAAAAATGTTCCTTCTTTTTGTACATCCTGGAATAGCTTAATATTGGAATTTTCTGTTCTTTACACATTTGGGAATGATCACTTGTGAAACTCTTGGCCCGGTGCTTTTTTGGAGGCCTTATTTATAACTTTTCCATTTCTTCTTTGGTGGTTGATTTGCTTAGATTTTATATCTCCTTTGGAGTACCTTGGGTTAAATTATGTTTTCCTAGAAAAATAATCTGCTTTATCAGTTTTTCAAATTTACTTATAAACAGTTGAACAATATATTCTCTTATTATTCTTTTAACTGTCTCTGGTTATTTCCCCCTTATTTTGGGGATTTTTCCTCTCTTTTTTCTCTTGATCTAGAAGATCTAGTTAGTAATTTGCTTTCCTCTTCTTTTTTTCCTAAAGAAATAGCTTTTGAACTTACTAGTTTTCTTTGTGGGTTAATATAGTCAATTTTTGTGAATATGCCATGGACATTGGAAAGAGTGTATTTTCAGTTTTCAGAGTGTAGGGTTCAGTATATGCCAATTAGTTATCCTTACTGACAGTAATTTAAGTCTTCTGTGTCTTTCTTCCTTTTTGTCTACTTTATCTGCATGATCAGAGAGAATTGAATTAACGTCTCAAAAAAAATTTTTTTTTTATATAACTGAGGTGTTTTACTCCGTTTTTCCTTGAACTCCCTGTAATTTTTGTTTTTGAGGGTTGATGCTATGTTATTTGATTCATGGATTATAATACCTCATGTCTTCACTGTGTTACACCCTTTAGAATTGTAAAGTACCCTTCTTTGTCTTGTTTAACACTTCATTCTTTGAATTCAACCTTGTCTGATATTAAGATTACAGTCTATGATTTATTTCTTTGCATTTGCTTCATATTCATTGCTTATCCTTTCTTCTTCAACCTTTCCAAATCTGCCCCCCCTCCACACCTGCCGTTTTTAGGTGCCCCTCTTTCATGCAGTAAAAGATTGGGTTTTGCTTTGTGATGCAATCTGAATGTCTGCTTTTAATAGGCATTACTTTCACCCATTTATTGATATGACATATGTTTGGCATTAATTCTTCATTGCTGCTTTGTTGAGTTTTAAAAATATTTTTCACCCTGCAGTTTATTTTCCTTGTTTATGTTGTTTGTATGATTTATATCTGTTTTAGATGTTATTGATTAATTCCCTACTATACTTTTTTAATGAACAATGATGAAATTAGTGTATTTTTCCTTTCCTTCTCCCCTTCTTCTACCACCTGATCTTAGTAATTTATAAATATCTTTTTTGGCATTTACCTTTGTTAAGTTTATTGGTACTATATTATCTGATTTTTTAACTGTAAGTCAGCACTTGCCAGTATAACTTTCTATTGACGATGTGATGATGGGAATGTTGTTTATCTGCACTATCCAGTATGATAGCCACTAGCCGTAATGTGGGTACTAAGTATTTGAAATGTGATTAGTGTAACTAAGGACCTGAATTTTAAGTTTTATTCAGTATTAACTATTATAAATTTAAATTTAAATAGCCACATATGTTTAGTGGCTACCTTATTGGAAAGCACAGTTTCCATGATACCTTTTGAACTCCACTTGTCAAAGATAAGGAAACTGTGTAGACGATACTACCTCCCATGTTCTTGTGCTTCCGCTCCCCCAACTTTGTTGTTGTTAATGGCTACCAGTTCACCTCCTGAGTCACGGTGACCCCATGCGTAATGGAATCACACCTTCATGATCCGTAGGGTTTTAACTGACTGATTTTCAGAAGCAGATCACCAGGCCTTTCTTCCTAGTCTGTCTTGGTCTGGAAGCTCCACTGAATGCCGTTCGGCATCGTAGCAACACACAAACCTCCGGTGACAGATGGGTGGTGGTTGTGCTTTAGACGCATCGGCTCGGAATTGAACCCTGGTCTCCTGCATGGAAGGAAAGAATTCTGCCACTGAGCCGCCGCTGATCCCTGCACGCCCACCTGATGTTTTTTAAATAATTTCCGTGCTGTCGGGACTTAATACTTTGCATTCTGTTTTCACCACAATCAGCACATGTCTTTTAGTCTTATCTTTATAGTTAAATAGATGCAACCCTCATAAGTGGCTCTTTTAACATAGTTTTTCTAGCCATCTCCTGGATGATTAAAGATGACTATCTAGTAAATTCCTGAAGAAGGAATTTTACATAGCGTCCTTGGTGTTTTTTTTTTTTTTAACATGTTTTAAGCTGTTTGCTTCTTTAATATTTGAATGACTATTTGGATGTGTATGAGATTCTAGGGTCACACGTTTTCTTGAACATTTTTGTGGTTATTGCCCTGGTGTCACTTTGGATTATATTTGGCTGTGGAGAAATCCGATTTTTCCCTCTTATAAGTGACTTATTTTTTTCGCCTAACTGCCTGAAGGATTCTTTTATTTTTGAAGTAAAATAATTTTACTGGAGTCTGTCCTCTCGTTGACTGTTGTTACTTTATTTGCCCTTTCACTAGTGTTGAATTATATCAGTAAGTATTTGTTCTGTTACGCTATTTCAGTTTTCTTCTTTGGGAACTACATTGTGCCTGTGTTGGATATTCCTCACTTGGCCTTCATACTTATCCTTTTCTCTGTGATTCTTTTCAATTCTTTTTTGAATTCTCTACTTTGTTTGAATTTTCTCACTTCTGTCCTGGAGGTATTTTGTGCCCTTTCCAAATTCACCTCTTTTCCTGAAATTTTTTTTTCTTTCACTTCTTTTCTGAGCTCTTCTTATGTTTTTCTGCCTTCTGTTGCCTCACCATTTCATCCCTGAGCTCTTATAGGCTTCTGTTGTGTTTGCCCTTTATAGAGGCAATTGTTTCATTACATTTAAAAAATTTATGGGTCACAATTTTCATCTGCTTGGTGGCACCGTTTTTTCTGGTGAATGATCATTTATTCATTCAGTAAATAACTCACTGAGTGCTTACTGTTGTCAGTCACTCTACCCAAGTGAAGTTTACATCCCAGTGGGTGGGGGATAGACAATCAGTAAAACAAATACGTAGATGTGTAGTATTTTAGAGGGTGATTAGTGCTACAGAGGAAAAGTAAAGGAGGGGAAGAATGAGTGTGTGTTGGGAGGGGCGACTGTAGTTTTAAATAGGGTGGTCAGGGAAGTCCTCACAGAATGGTGTTGTGTGAGCAATGACCTGATGGAGATGAGGGAGCCAGGCTTGTGGCTGTGTGAGGGAAGAGCTTCCAGGCAGAGAGAGGCGCAGGTGCAAATGCCCTGCGGCTGGAATGTGCCAGCCTGTTAAAGGAACAGCAAGGAGGCCAGTGAGGTGGGAGCCCAGTGAGTGAGGGGAGACAGGTTAAGGGAGGGAGCAGACCCCCTTTTGTAGGCCACCGTAATGACCTGGGCTTTTACCCTGAATGAGATGGAGAGCGGGGTGGGGTTCTTTCAAGTTGAAGAGTGACTTGATCTTTTGTGTATCCACCACCTGCCATTTGGGTTTTTCTTTTCTTTCTCTTTAATTTTTTAATCTCCTCTGCTGTCATATGTTCCTCTGCTTGTTCTATGTAAGGTCTCGTTCTTACAGGTGATGAGTTTATTCCTAAATCAGGCTGGCCGAGAGTTTTCTAATGGCCTGAGGTTTTCTGTGTGAGTTTCTTGAATGTCTCTTCAGCTGTCGAGCTGCATTGATTTTCACAGTGCAGAGGAGCCCATTGCCTCCACTGCCCAAAAGGACTGCTTCCTCCAAACAGCATATTTGTGCCCTCCCTCATTCGCCTCCTCTGTTCCTTAGAACCTGACCAGCTCCAGCAGAGCTTCAGTGGCCAGCCAGTGCAGCAGCCCCCGTGTACCACACCTTCCAGAAGCTTTTTGCTCGCCCTTTCTGAACTCCACAGCCATGTGGCCTTCTTCCAGTTTTTTGCTGCAGGCACCCCTGTTGGGTCGTCGCTTCTTTTGGCAGCTCTTCGACCTCTCTCGTGGTATTCACTGTCTCCTTGCTTCACCAAAAATGAAGTCGGTGGTTTCGTTCCTTGCCCTTTGGGATGATTTCCAGGAAGCAGAGGCGGAATGCTGACTTGACGCCATCGTCTTCAAACCCAGAATCCCAATTGTGGTTTTGGTATTTTATTCCAGAGAACAAAAAAAGAGAAAAAAACCTAGAGTAGGCAAATGCAGAGAGACAGAATGTAGATTAGAGGTTACCAGGGGCTGAGAAAAGGGGAGAATGGAGAGAAACTGCTTAATGGGCACAGAGTTTCTGTTTGGGGTGATGAAAAAGCTTTGGAAACAAATGGTGGTGATAGTTGCACAAGATTGTGGATCGAATTAATGCCACGGAATTGTACACTTACAAGTAGTTACAGTGGAAACGTATATATATTTTACCATAGTAAAATTTTTAAAAGAGAGAGAGATAAAGTATGGGTTTCATAGTGGCCTTTTACGTTTTGAGAAGACCAGGTTGGGAAATGTAGTCTTTTTTTATCACCCTTTGGACAAATGTGAAAGTCCCTGGGTGGTGCAAATGGTGAACACACTCGTCTGCTAACCAAAAAGTTGGAGGTTCAAGTCTACCCAGAGGCACTTCAGAAGAAAGATCCGACAATCTACTTCTGAAAAATCAGCTGTTGAAAACTGTATGGCGCACAGTTCTGCTCTGACACACATGAGGTTGCCACAAGTCAGAATCAACTTGAAGGCAACAGGTACTGGTGGACAAGTGTGGTAGTGGTTTCCGCTGGGAAAGCAGGCATGACTGAGAAGACCAAAGTGTGACCGGTGGCTTCTTTCTTTCTTTGTTTCTAGTCTTCTCTCTTGGGTTGTGGTTGTAGATGAGCTATGTTGGGCCTTTTTCTTAGACTTAGCTCCCCCAGGGCAGGGGCTTGAACTTGCATATAGCAGGCTCTGTGTAGTACGGTTGCTGTGAACACATCACCTCATTCACTCAGAGGGAAGATTTCCGTGATGCTGGTGGGATCTGAGGGGTCTTTGCTGCTGACTTTGTTGAATAGCGCAATTGCAAACCCATGAGAGGGCGAGATCTGCCATCTGAAGTGTTGGGGCCCATCACCCCTGTGTCTTCTACTTGCATACAAGTGAGGGGTCTACATCTCTTATCTGTGTCTGAATCTTTTTCAGGTCAAGGCCCTCCTTGATGATATGACAAAAGCTTTGGCTCCTCTCCTTAAAACAATAGCTTACGTGCGTATGATTTTTTGTAGATTGTTTCTGAGTCCGTTGCCATCCTGAAGGCCATCCTGAGATGACAAACCCCTTTTTGCTACATGGGTTGTGGGGTGGGGGGAGTTGGCACCATCCAGAGTCATAAACCTTATTTGCTCCTTGTTGAGATTCAAGACAAAAGTCTGAGGGGAAAATTTCCAGCAAGGTCTTGGGTTTTCCTTAATTTCTGTTCTTCAACTGTATTCTGCCCTCCTTTATCAGAATTTTTTTACTTTTTCACTGCCTTGGGTCTTAACTCTTTGCTGAAACATCTTCGGTTTCTAAAATCCTTGACTTCTCGGGCGACACTTGTTCTAATCTGTATCCTCCTTATATTGGTAGGAATTGAATTTTGTTGTTGGGTGCTGTCAGGGCGGCTCCAACTCATAGTGACCTCATGTATAACAAAACAGAATGTTGCTCGGTTCTGTACCATCCTCACAATTGTTGGTACGTTTGAGCCCGTTGTTGAAGCCAGTGTGTCAGTCCATCTTGTTGAGGGCCTTCCTCTTTTTCACTGACCCTGTACTTTTTCAAGCATGATGTCCTTCTCCAGGAACTGGTCCCTCCTGATAACATGTCCAAAGTAAGCGAGACAAATTGAATAAAACTGCGTATGTATACAACTCTGTGTGTGTCTCTGTGTGTGCCTAATTTATCTATAAGTATCTTATTAATTTTGTATTACTATATTGTTTCTTAATCAAATCAAAGAATGACAAAAAGAGTCCTTCGGGACATAAAATATTTGCTTATTTCCCAGATACTTCACTGCTTTTTCTTTCTTATGCCACAGGGATTAAATAAGGAAGAGTTTCTATTAAATGCCATGATTATAATACACCAGTTAGTGGTCAGTGTAGATCCTGTGCCCATGAGATTAACTGAAAGTGTTAAAATTAAACAGGAACCCAGCTATCCTCCAGCACTATTATTTAATTGATAACATTCATGAAATTATTTTGTCTCATTTTATTGTTGGGAAATACTAGTCAAGTGCATTAAAAAAAATGTACTAGTGAACTTAAATGTTTTCGAATTAGATTTCAATTTTATTTACATTATACAAAAACAATAGATTATTTCAGAGGAATTTTCATTTAAATTTGTTTAGGAGGTTTATGTGTTCTTAGGAACAAAATGAGTTCTACTTGAATTCTGCTTGAAATGGAGTCAATTGTATTTGTTTTAATCGAGACTTCTGTGCTTTGGGGTGGGCGCTGGGGAACAAAGACAGAATGCTTAGCACATTTAAAATCCATGTGCTCGAGATGATTCTGATTCATGGCGACTTCATGTATGTAGAGTGGAACTGTGATCCATAGAGTTTTCAGTGGCTGATTTTTTAGAATTGTCAAAACAGTTCTACTGAGGTACCCCTGGGTGGATTCGAACCTCCAGCCTTTCAGTTAGCAGCTAAGCGCATTAACCATTTGCCCCACCCGGGGACTCCTTAGCACGTGTGGGGACGTAGACTTATTTCTGCTCCCAACATTCCACATAATTAAGAACTTGACTGTTTTTTTTACTGGATGGTGACAGGAAGTAAGAGATGAGCAGTTTGAATACTAATGGGACAGAATTTTTTTTATGTTTTGATCTGCAGGCCATTGTTGTTGGCTTTGGTTTTCGTTTATCGTCAACCATTTTTTGCCATCATATTACATATGACGAGAGTTGTGTTACATCCCTGAAGGTCATGTTAGAAACATATTGTTGTGTGTTTATTGTGGGTTCTCTTTCTGCTTTGGTTGATGCTATTTAATCCCCTGAACTTCCTTTTCCACTTAAACCCCCGTAACAAATTGAAACTCTCATGTTCTGTGGCGACAGGAAGAAACTGCTGTGCAGTAAAGAATGTAGTTAATGTGCATATTCTGTTACTCGCTCATTATCTGCAGATAAATGAATAGAAGAGCTGTTGTGAAGTCCTTAAGTGATTTATGAACCAGGAACTCCAGGCTGGAATGACCCCTGATGTGACCCAGAACACGAGGGGCTGGGAAGGGCTTAGGGGAAAGTGGAGTGTTGCCTGCGTGTGTTTAGTATTGAGGTTTTCTGGGCAACAGGGACACCAGGCTGACTGTCAGCTGTGTTACCTCACTCAGAAATTTTAAGTTGTGTGGTCATTTCAGTCAGCGTAGTTGAAAAAGAGCCCAAGGGCAAGAGCTCTGTCATGTTGTGCCTCTTCTGAAGCAGTCATTGTCTGTATCGTGTGTGAGGTAGTTCAGAACCTGTGTTTGCCCAGACCCTTCTCTTTGCCCTTTTAAAATCAATATTTGTTGGGGTTCTACCAGTCCATGAAGGAAGATGTGTCTGAAAGGCAGGTAGGATGAGATTTGTTGCACCCTCCTCCGGGATGCTTCCCTGTGAGCATGCACAGCCCTGCGTTGTCGGTGGGCCCCTGGCCTTCTCCATCTTGGTGCTCTGGAGTCTGTTCTGTAATAACTACTAGTACTCAATGAGACTCTGAGTTTTTGAACGAATTGATTGTTAAGTGGACTTACTTTTGCTCATAAATGAGGTGAATGAAAGTGGTACATTAATTTAATTGGTGGCTGTCTTCTGTCTTCTAGGAAATACTCTCCGGTGTGGTGGCCATAACTAGTAAGGATTCAGTCCAGCATCAGGGAGTATCTCTGACAATGGAAGGAACTGTAAATCTCCAGCTCAGTGCCAAAAGTGTGGGTGTGTTTGAAGCTTTTTATAATTCCGTTAAGGTAAGAATGCTTAGATTTTAGATGTTTCATTTGCTATTCAAACATCTATGGTGGTTTTATATGCTGTCTGTCTTTATTGTTGTAATCTATCATTAATGTAATCTATTTTGCTGAAGATCATTCAAAAACAGTTGCAACAGTACATCAACAGGGAACTGCCAGAAATTCAAGCTGAATTCAGAAGAAGACGTGGAACGAGGGATATCATTGCTGATGTCAGATGAATCTTGGCTAAAAGCAGAGAATACCAGAAGGATGTTTATCTGTGTTTTATTAACTATGCAAAGGCATTCAACTGTGTGGATCATAACAAATTATGGATAATGTTGGGAAGAATGGGAATTCCAGAACACTTAATTGTGCTCATGAGGGACCTGTATGTAGACAATTGTTTGAGCAGAACAAGGGGATACTGTGTGGTTTAAAGTCAGGAAAGGTGTATGTCAGGGTTGTATCCTTTGATCATACTTACTCAATCTGTATGCTAAGCAAATAACCCAAGAAGCTGGACTGTATGAGGAAAAAGGGCATCAGGATTGGAGGAAGACTCCTTAACAACCTGCAACATGCAGGTGACACAACCTTGCTTGCTGAAAGCAAAGAAGACTTAAAACACTTACTGATGAAGATCAAAGACTACAGCCTTCAGTGTGGATTACACCTCACCATAAAACAAAAACCCTAACAACTAGACCAGTAAGCAGCAAAATGATAAACAGAGAAAATATCGAAGTTGTCAAGGATTTCATCTTACTAGGATCCACAGTCACCCATGGAAGCAGCAGTCAAGAAATCAGACAACACATCGCACTGGTGTTGAAAAGTGTTGAAAAGCAAAGATGTCACTTGAGGACTAAGGTCCACCTGACCCAAGCCATGGTGTTTTCAGTTGTCTTATATACGTGCAAAACCTGGACGATGAATAATGAAGACTGAAGAAGAATTGGTGCCTTTGCATTATGGTGTTGGCGAAGAATGTTAAATATACCATGGACTGCCGGAAGAATTAACAAATCTATCTTGGAAAAAGTATAGCCAGAATGTTCCTTAGAAGCAAGGATGGTGAGACTTCATTTCACATACCTCGGACATGCTATCAGGAGGGACCAGTCCCTGGAGAAGGACTATCATGCTTGGTGAAGTAGAAGGTCAGAGAAAAAGAGGAAGACCCTCAACAGCATGGTTTGATAAATTGACTGCAACAGTGGGCTCGGGTATAATGAAAATTATGAGGATGGAGTAGGACCAGGTAGTATTTCGTTCTGTCGTACATAGGGTCATTATAAGTCAGAACTGACTGGACAGCACCCAACAACCTCATTATTCTGCAAAGAGTGGTGATGGTTGTACTTTTAGTAATTAATGATCAAATTGAAGACGTATTTAGATATTTTGTTTCTAAGTATCTTATTATCCAAAGTGTGATCGTATTTGTTCCTATTTAATAAATAGGATTAGAACTATAAATAAATTAATTTTAGCCAATAAAGAGAATTTGTGCCTTTGGCTTATGGTGGTCCTTGACATCCTAAAGCAGAAATGGTATTTGGTTAACGTTGTAAGTTGTTGGTTTTGGATTTAACGTTAAGGTTAAGATCCAAATGGAGCAAGTAGCCATTCATTTCTTTTTGTCATTTAAGGTAGAGCTACGTATTCCCGAAAGTAAACTCTTGATCTGTACTTAGAGCTTTGTTTTCCTGAAGGACATATTAACTCTTTAAGTTTTGAGGGGGAAAGAGTTAAGAAGAAAGAAGGGTGAATATTAGTATTAACAGTATTGAGATTTCGGGCCTTGACCTGTTTTTCCACAATTTTCTTATTTTAACCCATTAGCACTTAGAGACTTATTTCATAAGGTACAGACTTTCTCAGACCGATGCTAAACCAAAGCTTCAAAAACTTTTCTACCTGCTTTGCCAAAATCCACAGGACAAGTGACAGGCTGAAAACTCCAGGAGTCTTGTGCCCAAAATCTGTAGGCCTGGCATCCGACTAGAAACTCCAGCAGGATGTTTATGTTACAGTATTAAGGCAAAATCCTTCTCCCTTCAGAAACCGCAGTTTTTGCTCTTAAGATCTTCACCTCATTGGGTGAGGTTCACCTACATTATCGGGTCAGCTGATTGTAAACGTTAATCACAAGTATCTGCTTCACAGAAACATCTAGACTAGTATTGGGCCAAAGGCACCATAGCCTAGCCAGGTGAACACAGAGAGTTACTGTGACAGTTAAATGAGTTATTTGGGGAAGAGAGAGGGAAACATCTGTCCAGTTCCTACTGTGTCCCAGGCACGGTAACCGACCATCATGCCAGAGACTTAGGAAGTGGAACCAGATCTCTGTTCATCTCCAGACCTACCACCGTGTTGCCCAAAACACTTGTGGATAGCATCCAAGATTTCGAGTGTTGAGTCTTTAAGGAGGTTATTAATAAACTGTAGTTTGAGAGTACCTCTAAAAGTGTATTACATGGGTTTTTGTTTACAGCCTGTGCAGATTATCACCAGCACCATAGAAATGGTGAAGCCAGGAAAATTCCCCAGCGGCAAGACAGAAATTCCTTTTGAATTTCCTCTGCACGTGAAGGGTAACAAAGTTCTGTATGAGACTTACCATGGCGTGTTTGTCAACATCCAGGTGAGAGCTTCCTAACCCCACGTTGTTGGCTTCCTAACGTTTCTCCCGAAAAGCATCCCTGTCTTCCATCAAGAGTCCATAGGTGGACCCAAGAATTTAATACTGTATTTATTGCTGAGACCTCTCATGTGTGTTCTGTATTGATTGCTCATTTTGCCCTGCAGAATACGTTTCATAAAAACCTGTACCAGTTGCCATCGAGTCAGTTCTGACTCATGGCGACCCCATGTGCGTCAGAGCAGAACGGTGCTGCATAGGGTTTTCAATGCTGATTTTCCAGAAGTAGATCGTCAGGCCTTTCTTCTGAGGCACCCCTGGGTAGATTCAAACTTCCAGTCTTTTGGTTGGTAGCTGAGTGCTTACCTGTGCCACAGTAAATTCCATATGTGACCATTATTTTTTATAGGAATCGTAGAGGAACCATGTCGTAACTATTTTAAAATTCTTTTGTTTCTCTTGGGCTCTTTCAGGGCACGCTGACACTGTAACGGGGTGCGCTTACGGTTTGGTGATAGATATGCCCTAGCTTCTTTCTGGCACCAGCACTAACTTACTTGTCTCTTTCGTACTTATAAACATCTCTTTGTTTAATATCCAAAGGCTATGACTCTAACATAGACTTGTATTCTTTACTGAATGAACCTTATAAATGAGGGGAAGTGAATTTATGACTTCCCGTCTACCTCTGCTAGTTAAGGATGTCTTTCAGAGTTGCTATTGTTGTCTCAGGGGCTGTTTGGAGTCATGACTCACAGTGAGAGAAAGAGAGCCTTTCCTTTAGTCGGTGGAAAGAAAGGTACTTTTGTGATACCAGTCTTGCAGCAGTTCCCTTGCTAGATGAGACAAAACTGTTTTGTTTTATGAATGTGCAAAAGAGGCTGAAAGTTAGGCATTTAAAAAATGCAATTAGATTTTAGTTGGTGATTTGGCATTGGTGAGGACATATGGCACCTTTAAAATAAAAATCCTCAAAACACTTGTGAAGGTTTCACCAAAGTTTGTGAGTTTTATGAATTGCCTAAGAGCTCCGTCACGAAGCTCTGTCTCAGTTACCTAGTGCTGCTATAACAGAAATACCACAAGAGGATGGCTTTAACAAATAGAAATTTATTCTCTCCCAGTCTTGGAGGCTAGAAATCCGAATTCAGGGTGCCAACTTCAGGGAAAGGCTTTCTCTCTCTGTTGGCTCTGGGGGAAGGTCCTCGTCATCAATATTCCCCTAGTCTAGGAGCTTCTCAGTACAGGGGCCCCAGGTCCAAAGGACATGCTCCCCTTCTGGTTCTTCATTTTTGATGGTAGGAGATCCCCCTGTCCCTCTGCTGACTTTTCTCTTTTATATCTCAAAAGAGTTTGACTGAAGATACTGCCTAATCTTGTAAATTGAGTCCTGCCTCGTTAACATAACTGCCTCCAATTCTGCTTCATTAACATCACTGAGGTAGGATTAAACCACATAGAAAAATCACATCAGATGACAAAATGGTGGACAGTCACACAACACTGGGAATCATGGCCCAGCCAAGTTGACGTACATTTTTGGGGGACACAGTTCAATCCGTGACACTTACCCACATAGTAGTTCTTTAATACTGTTTATTTAATAATATAAGGATATGTTGATTAGAAACTTACTGCAATAACATCAGGTTTTCACTGGTCATACTTCTTGTTATTTTTTCCTGTTTTTATCATTACCTGTTAAAACAAGATGCACTTGTTTAAAAAGAAATTGGAAACCTCATCTTTCTCCAGATGTTGCCAAGAAAGAGATACAAATGTACATCTAAAACTTGTATACTTGTGTTCTTGCACAGCTGTATGTAAATTGGAAACTATTTAAAATGAAGTAAGAGAGTTAACATGGTGAATTCTTCTGTAAATCGAATATTCACCCCTGTTGTTAGCTGCAGTCAAGTCTGTCCCAACTCATGCGACCCTGTGCACAACAGACCGAAAATGCTGCCCAGTCTCGCACCATTCCCATGAAAGGTTGTGGATCAGACTGTTGTGATTCATACAGTTTTCATTGGCTGATTTTCAGAAGTAGATTGCCAGGCTTTTCTTCCTAGTCTTTCTTAGTTTGGAAGCTGCACTACAACCTGTTCAGCATCATAGCAACATACAAGCCTCTACTGACAGACAGGTGGTGGCTGCGCTTGAGGTGTCTCGGCCAGGAATCGAACCCAGGTCTCCTGCATGGAAGGCAAGAATTCTACTGCTAAACCACCAATGTCCCTACTTCTCCCTTTTTTGTCATCTGATTTTTACTAGTTAAGGGTTAATCCCAGAATACTGAAACTGGGGACTCTATGTCTCCCCAGATGTCTCACAAATATCTAAAAATGAAGAGGCGAGCTATGAGAATCGACTTGATGGCAACAGGTTTAGTTTTTGTTTTTTTTTTAAATCACTGTTATACCTGTCACCTAGATTCAGCATTTATTAATATTTTGCCAAATTTGTTTCATCTGTATTTGTTTTTTCTGAATCATTTCAGAGTTAGTCACAAAATCTTGATACCTCATCTCTAAGTAATACGCATCTCTAAAACCTAGGGACATTCCTCTGTGTAACCGCTGTTACTGTTTTCACACCATTCAAAATTTTTAAATTTCCCAAATATTATCTGATTCCTAATTCATATTCAAATTCATCATAGCTTCTTTTGAGAAAATATACGTCTTGAGAGAAACTGGGATTATGAGATTTTGCTGTATCTATTTTTGTTCATTCAGTTTCTAGACAGGTCTTCTTCTAGCCTCCTCGTTCCACGGGAGGGCCAGTGCTGCCCAGAGAGACAGTGACAACATGTGGTCGCAGGCAGACTTCGGCGCAGGAGCCCACGGGGCCCTCTCCCTGGTGCTCATGGCTTAACCAGTTACTCTGAAGTAGACAGTTACGTTGTTAACTCCTGATACCATCTTCCTCAAATTATCATAGGCACAAAGAAATTTTTCATTCTAATTTGTCTTAGTATTTTTTATACCCATATCACTTCTGGAATTGAAAGTGCTTCAGTGGTAGAATTCTCTCGCCTTCCGGAGAGGAGACCCAGGTTGGATTCCTAGCCTGTGTACCTCATGCACAGCCACCACCTGTCTGTTAGCGGAGGCCGGGGTGTTGCTGTAACGCCAAACAGGCTTCAGCAGAGCTTCCAGACTAAGATGGACGAGGAAGAAAGGCCTTGTGATCTAATTCTGAGAATCAGCCAGTGAAAACCCTGCCATGGATTAAGTATCTGAGAAGTTAGCTAAGTCCTGATTCCCAGTATTGTATGATTGTCTACCATTTTTTTATCTGATGTGATTTCCCTGTGTGTTGTAAATCCTATCACTATGATGTTATGAGATGTATTAGTGGCAGTTATATTGATGAGCTCCACAAGATTAGGTAAAATCTTAAGCCAATCTCTTTTGAGATGTAAAAGAGAAGCGAGCAGAGAGGCATGGGGACCTCATAACACCAAGAAAGCCATGCGGGGAGCAGAGTGCTTCCTTTGGACCTGGGGTTCCTGCGCGTAGAAGCTCCTAGTCCAGGGCAAGACTGACGACAAGGACCTTTCTCCAGAGCCAATAGAGAAAGCCTTACCCTGGAGCTGACCCCCTGAATTTGGACTTTCAGCCTCCTAGACTGTGAGCGAATAACTTTCCCTTTGTTGAAACGATCCACCTGTGCTATTTCTCTTATAGCACCATTAGATCACAAGACACACCCCATGGATCACCACTCTCTGATGCACAACTGATCATGGGGATGGCGTAGGACCAGGCAGTGTTTTGCCACTTTGTGCATGGGGTCACAACAAGGCAGGGGCCAACAGTGGCAGCTAACAACATAATGTAAAAATAGTAAAAATCAGAAGACAGAGTAAAAGATTTAGAATTTAGCCAGTATTTGTCCCTAACTTGCAGGGTTTCATTTATCTGTTATTTCCTAGACACAGGGCTTGATTATTTTTGCTCTTGTTGTTTTTGTCAGTTATGTTTAGGTCGTTTTTCTTCATTATTAAATACCACATAAGAGAATCTCTCAGGGTTTTTTCACTGTCCTTAAAAAAAAAAAAAAAAATTATTATTATTTTTTTTTTTGCGCAGCTACTTTTTCTTTTAAAAATTCTTTAAATTGTAGGCAAGATTGTTTTACTCTTGTGGCCCTGCTTAGGATTTGAGATTATAAAGCAAAATATAGCAGTACCAACATGTCTGTGAAATTGTCTATTCAGAATTAATGTGTAGAGTTTACCGTTACCCTTTCACAGTTACAGATACTCTTTTTAGGAGTCTGCTTTAAGTCAGTTGACAGGTGTCAGAGACTCTCTTTATTCATGTGGATGTTGTGTTTCTCAGCTGTCAGATAAGATCAAATCTCGTACCTCCCTTTCCATGCCCTGTCCAGTCTGTCGTCTTGACCCTCCTGACCTCCTGTAGCTCACATCCCTAGATCGCTCCTCGGTACTTGGGGAAGGCAAGGGGTTTGCGGCAGACAGGTCTGGGCTTGAATTAGCACTCTGCCTCACTGTAGCGTAAGGATTCGGAGCATGAGTTTTGGCAACCGGCAGATGGAAGTTTCTGTCCTCCCTCTGTGGCTCTGATCAGCTTTCCCTACCTCTCCTTCTGGGGGATTAAATGAGAGAATGAGAATGTGCTGAGCAGGGTGCCTGGCACATAGACATTGTGCAGTGGAAAGTTGCTGAATGGTTGAATAGATGAACTAATGATGACTGTCCTAATATTATCCTAACGATCTGAATGTCATAGTCTCTTACAGCTGCTATCACAAAGTATCACAAAGTAGGTGGCTTATAAGAACAGGACTTCATTGTCTCCCAGTTCTGGAGATAACTGTCTAAATCAGGGTGTCAGCCGTGTTGATTCCTTCTGCGGGCTATGATGGAGGAACTGTCCCATGCTTCTGTCTCGGCTCCTGGGGGCTCCCAGTAGCCCCTGGCGTCCGTTGGTGCTCACAGACGCATCTGCCTCTATGGTCACATAGTGTCTCTCCTGCTGTGAGGCTAAGACCTACCCTGCTCCCGTGTGACCTCACTTGACCCAACTGATAGAAAAAGAAAAACCTTGTTTTTCAAACAAGGTCACTTTCACAGGTACAGGGTTTAGGATTTCAGCATATCTGTCTGGGGAACACAGTTCAATCCAAAAAACCTGTTGCTGTAACATTCTATACTGATGTTGTGAGAATTAATTGAGATAGTGCAGGTAACTCAATTAATTCTCACAAGGCAGTGGGTGTTCTGAGTGCAGGTAAAAGAACAATTCCTAGAACATAACAGCATTTTCCTTTTTCTCCACCTTTCTCCCCTCCCCACTATCACCCACAGCCTTCTATTACCAGCTGTGGCTTTCACACTTAGCAAATATTTAGTGACCAAATTATATTAATATTTCTACACTGGTGATACTTATTGACCAGATTATATTGCTAGTTATTGCTTTCACACGTAACACATATTTACTGACCAAAAGTTTATTCCTTTCATTTGCACCCTTTGATTTACAAGTTATGGAAATCCAACTCAAACTGACTTAAGCCAAAAAAAGGGATATTGGATCACCAGACTAGCAATTCCAGGAAAACGTCTGGGACAGGTTGGATTGCAGGACTGACTCCTGTGGTGTCCCCACTGGAAGGCTCCCGCCTCAGGCAGGCTCTCCTCCTACAATGGCTGTGCTGGCTGTCTGTAGTTACCGGGGTTGGCGACCTCAGCAGAAAGAGGATTGTGTCCATAGTCCCCAGCAGCAGTCCCTGCTCACTGCCTACTCTGGACCCAGGTAGGGAGGGGTCAGCCCCACCCACACCCCGAGACTGAAAAATGAGGAAGAGAAAGTTCCCACTGGGAAAAGAATCAGAGTGCACCCCAGGGCTGTAGAAGACAGCGTGGGGCTGTACGGGAGAACGATGGTACACGTCATGCCAGCCCTCGGTGACCTGGTCTGCTTGCAAGAACAGATTGAAATCTTGTTGGCAAGTGCATATATATGTATCTATAGATATCTGTGGATATTCTATTGATGTGTATGATAGATCAATAAATTGATCGATCCTTGCAGACATTTGACAAAAATGTTTTCATCTCCCCAGTAGCACTTAAATATATAGAAACTTCTTGTTCAATGCAGATAGATTGTTCATAAGAACATAGCTTCTTGATTTAGCTATGCACATAGCCCCATTTATGAAAATTATTTTTTTACATAATCCTGAAGTTTTTCCTGGATGATGAAAACATTAGCTAACTTTATTAACTTCATTAAACATGGGTATAGGTTTTTTTTTTTTTTTTTTTTAAGACTAGCATTAAGGTAGTGCTGCTGCTGTAGAATTTTGTTACAGGATAATTGTCCAAACAGCCACTCAGTTCAGGGATGTGAAGGACACTTCCGATTCAAAGCCAAGCTTTAAGCTCAATAGGCAGGGTACTCCCTCAGGGACTTTTAGAAAAACAATAGGAGGGTGACAGAGAAGTTGAATTTGGGTGTGTTAAAGGCACATGTGATGCCGTATTCCTTTTCTTCCCACTTTATTTTGCATGGAGGATATACCTGTGAGTTAGCAGAGAGGGGAGGCTGAGAAGAAGTAGAAGTAAAGATCAGCCAGGAGTTGACAGTTGTAGAAGTTGGTCGATGGATATGTAGGGCTCCATAGTACTCTTCTCTTTACTTTCGTATGTTTAAAGTTTCCCAAAATAAAAATTTTAAAAAGACTTTACCTTCTCTATTCCTCCTTAAGGTTAAAATATAAGGAACTATTTTAAAATCCTCGAGAGTCCTGAGTGTTTTAACACTATTGCTACATGTTACTAAAAGGTGAATACTCTTCAGAAAACTGTAAGCTGCTTGAGGGTACGGTTGTGACCTTCGGCATGGCCCCGGTACCTACTGCTGCGTACACACAGTGGGTGCTTGCTAAGCAAGTAAATGAAGGGGTGGAAAGCAACTTGCCTGTGTTGGTCTACAAAGTGCTACATGCTATTCCAGAAGTTTCTAGGCCTTACTACAAGATAGCTACTGTTTTACTGCCCCTGGGTGGTACAAACAACTAATTGTAGGAATTTTCGCTCGGGCCTGAGATTTTACTCTACTCACAAGCTAGTAAGTTAGCCTGTTATTGTTCATGGATGTTAGTAGAAAACATGAGGCTTCTGGGTCAGAGAAAAGGGCCTTCGTTTCTCGTGCACAGCAGGCACCACAACATCAGCATGTGTCGTCCCTGCTACCAAAAGGTTGGAGGTTCAATCCACCCGGAGGTGCATTGGAAGAAAGGCCTGGTTATCTGCTTCCCAAAAAATCAGCCATTTCAAAACCCAGTGGAACACATTTCTTCTTTGACACACATAGGGTTGCCCTGAGTCAGAGTGGGTTTGATGGCTGTGTGTCAGGCCCTGTACTGAGTGTCCATCACACATTATCTCATTTGATTCTCACTGCAGGTAGGTGTTAACATATCCATTTCACAGAGGGGGGAAACTGAAGCTTAGAAGAGTTGTGGTTCTTGTCTGGGTCACACAGTGAGACATGTAATTAGTTTCTCCCTCTAAGTGTGTTGCTCCTTCAGTCCTACTAGTCTGGTCTTTCCCTATATTATAGGTAAGTCGATGTAACTGTTTTCCAATGGGTCCAAAATCCAATCAGGATGGTTGTGGAAATAGGCTGAAGAAAAACAAAGTGTTTTGTTTGGCTTTTCCGGTAAAAATGGTTTTATCTTGAGCATTAACTCCCCCTTTTATTTATATAAGAGGGCAGCTTTGGTTCCGTGGCAGAATTCTCGCTTTCCGTGTGGGAGACCTGGGGTTGGTCCCCGCCAGTGCGCCTCAGGCACAGCAATCACCCGTCTGTCAGTGGAGGCTTGTGTGTTGCTACGATGCTGGAGAGGTTTCAGCAGAGCTTCCAGACTAAGACTAGGAAGAAAGTCCTGGTGATCTGCTTCTGAAAATCAACCAGTGGAAACCCTATAGATCACAGCAGTCTGATCTGTTGTACACGGGGTCACTATGAGTTGGGGGTTGACTTGCAGCTAACAACAACAACAAAAATTACATTTATTTTATATAATGCATTAGTTAGACAAAGTTTCCCTAAAATATGTTGAATCACTTGTCTTTTTGATGTAATTTTAAGATGGGAGCAAATACACTAAAATGGCATTTTCTTTTCTGACTTTCCCTCCAGTACACACTGCGCTGTGACATGAGGCGGTCTTTGTTGGCCAAGGACTTGACCAAGACCTGTGAATTCATCGTTCACTCTGCTGTAAGCTTTTCTTGGGGCTCTGGGGCTTTGTTTTAGGCTGGGTTCTTTAGAGAAGCAAACCGGTAAGGTTTATAAATATATATAGATTTATATCAAGGAAACAGCTCACACAATTGTAGGGGTTGGAATGTCCCAAGTCCTTGAGATCAGAGCCGCAGAAGCTGGCGAACCCAAGATGAGCAGGTCAGAGAGCAGGCCTCCCACTCACGGGCTGTGAAAGTTAAGGAATCCCCAAAGTTGGCAGGCAAGACCGCAAGGTTTCTCCTGATTCACGTAGCTGCAGGGGCTGTTGAACCCACGATAGGCAGGTGGGGGAGCAGGACTCTTGCTCGCAGGCTGTGAAGATCAGCGAATCTCAAGATGGACAGGTAAGCTGCTAGCTTAGGTCCCAACAACCAGAGTTCAGACGAGACAGCTGCTGGATCCAGAATAAGCCAACAATCTTTGCAAGGTGAGCAGAAAGGAAGTAGGCGGTGGAAGGTGGAGAGATGAAGGCTGAGGGGGTGGTGAGCCACCACAGGCCCCACCCCTACCAGTGCCACTCAGCAGATTCTATCATGGGGGTGATCACGTATCACATTTCAACAGGGAAGTGATCACATTATACAACTGCCAAAGCACTTAAGAATCATGGCCCAGCCAAGTTGATACACAGTCTTAACCATCATAGGTTTAATAATAGGAATCTTCTGTCGAGTTTGGAATTCTACTCTTTAAAAAGCTAGTAAGTTAGCCTGTTACTGTTCATAGATGTTGGTAGACTTCCAGGTCAGAGATGAAGGACTATGTTTCTCACATAGATCAGGCAGCATGAGCATCAGCATATGTGTTGTTCCTTGGTCCCGGGTCCCACAGAGGTGACACCATGAGCCCAGATGGATACTGTACCTATAGTAGGATTTTGTTGCAGCCAAGGAACACTGGGCTTGGGGAACCTGGTGCTTTTATAGTAAGCAGTGGGCAAGCCTGCTCTTTGTCTCAGGGGGAGACATCACCTCATCCTTCTAGGTTGCTCTTGGCAAATACAGCTGAGAAATGGCCTGAGTAAAGATAGATCAGAACCTTGCATTCTTGGCATACCCAGCAGAATGTGCCTGGATGCTCAGAGCAGTGGGGGATTGCCTCTAGCACCTTCCTGTTCTGCTAATACTTTACAGTACAAAATTTTCTTAAGAGATTCCTTCCGTGTGCAAACATAGTAAGCTGGCTCCCCCTCCACCACTGTTGCAGTGACTCCAGATGAGTTCTTGGAGGAGTCCTCCACAGGTCACATAAAGCTTACTCCTTGACCATGGAGAATGTAGCAGTGACTGTCAGCCCTGCCCAAGGTGTGACATATGGTGACGGATACTCATGCCCATGTCATTGGATTCCCTTGGTTGTCTCAGTCCTATATCACAAAGAGGTGGCCCTGCCTCCCCCCTTCCCACTCCATCCCTCCCTTCCCATGCTATAGCACTCACACCCTTTCCCCTCTTTCCTGGGTCCTCCTGTAGCCTAGCTCTCTTCTGGAAAAGCTACCTAGACTCAGCAGTCTGGTACATTCTGGCTTTGGTTTGATTTTGAGTAGTTCAGGGACCACCACCACTCATTGCTGTAGAGTCAATTCCAGTTCATGGTGGTCCCATGTGTCAGAGTAGAATTGTGCTCCACAGGGTTTTCAACGGCTGATTTTTCAGAAATGGGTCACTGGGACTTTGTTCTAAGGAGCCTCTGGGTGAACTCAAACCGCCACCAACCCTTTGGTTAGCAGTCAAGTGCATTTAACCATTGGCACCACTCAGGGACTTCAGTTCACAGACAGAATTTAGCAAAACACTGGGTTCCTGGAGGAGCCCAGGTATCAGGAGAGCCTCAAAGTGGTAGGCCTGAGAGCAAGTGGTAGGCATTAGCCCTGGCTGCCTGGGAACATCACTTCTGAGGACCCAGGAGCTAGAAGAGGCCTGTATACCAAAGGTATGGATTCTCTGGGGTTGGAACAGCATGCCAAGAAGCCACTAAGAGCCAGACAAGCAGCAGGACCACTAGCTCTTCTTGACTCGCTTACTTGGTATAGTGAGTAGCGTTGCTGGCATTGAGTAGAGCCCAGCACCCAGGAGCCCTTCCCACCCCACAGTCTTTGCCACATGCCACAATAAATGAGAGCGAGAAACCATCAGGGCACAGTTCATTTTTTGTGGGAAATTTGTGATTACTGCATTGCTTTTGTCCATGGGTGTCTTTTGGTGTTATGCAAACAGTTGAGCACTCGACTGCTAGCGAAAATGTTGGCAGTTTGAACCCACCTAGAGATGCCTCAGAAGTCAGGCCTGGATATCTGCTTCTGAAAGGTCACAGCAATTGAAAACCCTATGGAGCAGTTCCACTGTGCACACATGGGTGTGGTTGCCATGAGTCGGAATTCAGTGGCAACTGTCTTAGGTTAGGTACTAGAAAAGCAAAACTAGTGAAGCATACACACACAGAGTGAGATTTATCTCAAGGAAAAGGCTCATGCAACTGTAGAGGCTAGAAAGTCCCAAGTCTGTGGATCAGGTGTCAGGCTGGAGGCTTCTTCATGTAGCTGCAGGGGCTGACAAATCCAAGATTTGCAGGTCAGATGGCAAGCCACTGGCTCACAGGCTGCGGAAGCTAATGAACCCCTAGAGCAGCAGGCAATACAGAAGGCCACTAGCTCAAGTTCCAAGAACTGGAGGTCAGATGATGATGAGCCAGACAAGGATCCAGAGCGAGAAAGCAGCGAGCTTCATCATTACATCCATATATATATTGGATGCAGGCTATACCCCTGAGGAAACTCCCGTTACAACTGATTGGCTGATCACATCATGAATGATGACTACATTACATAACTGCCAGATTACATCATTATATAACTGCCAAACCACTGTAAATCATCGCCTAGCCAAGTTGACACCCAACTTTAACCATTACAGTCCACCCCTTGTTAGCTGGGTACTTGTACACATCTTCTTAAACCATACACAGTCTCTAAATAAATACAGTTACAAAGTCATACTTAACACCTAAGGTAGTACAATTAACATGCATACAACCTAAAATACACTGGCCCTGTTTACATCTTATAAGTGAAAAAAAATAAATAAATAAGTGAAGAAACAAAAATATTTGATGCACACATACAGTGAACAAATCCTCACAGCAATTACAGCCCTCGTTTCTGCAGCTGATCACATGGTCATAACTGGTATTTAACTACTTTCTTCAACCACCCATTCCATATTCCCTTTACCTTCATCAAGCACCCCTGAAGTAGGACAATTGAGGTCTATTGCTGGGCTTGCCAGCTGAAGGCAAACTGCTTCTGATGATCCTTCAAAACTAGGATCAAGAAAAAGGCATTGGCCAGATCAGTAGCTGCATACCAGGTCCCAGGAGATGTATTAATTCGCTCAAGCGATAAAACCACATCTGGAATAGCAACTGCAATAGGAGTCACATTTGGTTAAGTTTATGATCATCCACTGTCATTCTCCAAGAGCCATCTGTTTTTTGCACAGGCCAGATAGGCATGTTGAATGGAGATGTGGGTAGTGATCACCGTCCCTGCGTCCTTCAAGCTCTTGATGATGGCAGTAATCTCTGCAGTCCCTCCAGGAATGTGGTATTACTTTCAGTTTACTATTTTTCTAGATAGGGGCAGTTCTGATGGTTTCCCCTTGGCTTTTCTTACATAATAGCTCTTATCCCATTTGTCAGGAATCCAGTGTGGGGGTTCTGCCACTTGCTGAGTAAATCTATTCCAATTACGCATTCTGGAACTAGGGAAATCACTGCAGGATGGGTCCGGGGACCCGCAGGAGCTACTGCAAGACAAACCTGAGCTGAGACTCCATTAATAACCAGACCTCCGTATGCCCCCACTCTGACTGGTGGGTCACAATGACATTTTGGTCTCCTGGAATTAGTCAGTTTGGAGCCAGTATTCTGTAATCACTCAAAAGTCTGGTTATTTCTCTTTCCCCAATGAACAGTTGCTCTCTTAAAAGGCTGTAGATCCCTTTGGGGAAGGCTGAGAGAAGGAATAACAGTAAAATTTTTTGGCAGTGTAGTGATCCTCCCTCAAGGGGACCCTCCCTTCATTCAAGAGGTTGTGGGTCTGTAAACTCTTCCAAGTCTGGGAATTGACTGAAGGACCGTGACTTTCAATTCTGGCAATTCGAGTTGGACTTCCATTCACTTGACCTGGAGTTCTTCTGCTTCTACAGATCAAGTAAATATTTGCTAAATTTCCCATCTCTTTTACTCCTAGGAACACCATGACTAAGTAGCCAGTGCCGTAAGTCCATACAAGTCAGACCATTCTGATTACTGGCTTTGACTCTGCTGTCTATTACAGTAACCTTCCCCACCTTGTCTTTGTTGACTGAGTGCCATCACTTGGCCCCTATCCCCACATGGTCTAATCAGCCCCACTCTAGTTAATTCAGTCAGGGCAGTTTCCACTGTCAGATCTGACTTACGTAATACAGCAATCACAACAGTCTTCAAGGATGCTGGGGCTCCCTTCGCAATCTTGTTCCTCACAGTTGTGGTAAAAGGTGTGTTCTCTGGACACTCCCTGTGTGGGTCTAACCTGATAAATCCAGTTTATCATGCTAATTTCCCTAAGCCTTTGGATACCTTCTTCTACAATATACCAAAGTAGGTCTAGTACTTATACTCGATTTAGTGTAGCCCACTGCATAATCCATATTTCTTCAAGCCAACCAAATGAACTATTAGATTCTTTCCTAACCTTTCAAGCTGAAACATTGAAATAAAAATCTGTGTTTACTGGGCCCATATCTATAAACTCAGACTGATCCAACTTTATGTTCCTGAGTCCAGCACAACTAGATGGTGCCAGGCTACCACCACCAACTGCTCAGGCAGGGATCACAATAGAGGGTCCTGGACAGAGCTGGAGAAAAATTAGAACAAAACTCTAACTCACAAAAAAAGACCAGACTTATCTGATCTGACAGAGACTGGCAAAATCCGGAGAATTATGGCCCCTGGATACCCTTTTAGCTCAGTAAGGAAGTCACTCCTGAGGTTCACCCTTCAGCCTAAGATTAGACAGGCCCATGAAAGAAAACGAGACCAAAGGGGCACACCGGTTCAGGGGCAAAGACAAGAAGGCAGGAGGGGACAGGAAAGCTGGTAACAGGGAACACCAGGTTGAGAAGGGTAGAGTGTTGACACATGGGATTGGCAACCAGTGTTACAAAACAGTATGTATATTAATTCTTAATGAGAATCTAGTTCACTCTGTAAACCTTCATCTAAAGTACAATAAAAAATGACAAAAAAAAATTTCTTACCTTTTTGTTACATGCTTTAGATGGATATTTTCCTTTTGTCCTTTCTTGTTGGGTGCCATCGAGTTAATTCTGACTCATAGCGACCCATGCATGTAACAGAGTAGATCTGCCTCATAGGGTTTTCTAGGCCATGATCTTTTGGGAAGCAATTTGCCAGGTCTTTTCTCCTGCATAGCTGCTGGGTGGGTTCAGACTGCCAACCTTGCAGTTAATAGCCAAGCACTGTGTCACCAGGGCTCTTTATCCTTTTTTTCTATTGTGGGTCTTCAAATTGAAGCAAATAAGTTTAAAATATGATTATTTTCTTTAGAAAAAACCCTTTTATGTTCTTACGAAGAACAGCCTTCAGTCGTTGAAGCAGACTGAACCCAAATTCAGCACCTTGCCCACTGCTGAGCTTAGAGGGACTCAGAGGGGCTAGGCTTCCTCAGCCCACCCACAAATGATTCTAAAGCCCTTTCAAAGGCCAGTGCTGCTTCAAGGTCTTTCTCCACTGCTCCAGGACAAGTTATCGATTCTGTGCTTTCAATAATTGTGCTCTTTGTGACCTGTGCTGTGACCTGTCATTTATAGCCAGTTAAATACTTTAAATGCCACAGGGAAGAAAATCTTTGCTAAGGAATATGTTCATGGGCCTATTAATTACAAGAATATATTCAGGAAGAATATTTCTTAAAATAAGTTTCTGGTAAATGAGTAAGCTTGGTGAATTGGTTAGTGCCGTTTCCCCACTGCAGCTCGCTGGCTGTGGGCGCTGACAGACCTTTTGGGCCTGGCCCCTGAGTAGATGTCAGGCAGGCACTAATGAAGCTTGGCTGTATAGATGGATTCTACAGCTGTGTAATTTGGGGATGATCATTGTTCATTATTTATGGTAATATTTATGATTAAAATTTTATAGGTATAATTGGTCCAGGTGGACAGCTGTATATTTCAGTGGCTAACAGTGCCGGTGTTGGAGCCAGCCTACCTGGGTTTGAATCTTAGCTCTACCACTTAAGCAAGCCATTTAACCTCTCTGTGCCTCATCTTCCTCATCTGTAAAGTGGGACTAGTGATAGTAACAGTTCCCCACAGGGTCATTGCACTGAGTCCGTGACACATCATAGACCCTCAAGTCTTAGCTCTTATTCTAAGATGTTTAAAATAAATGTCTTCCCAGTGATACTGCTCTGTTTCTTGGGTCAAATTTTCAAATTCTGGACCTGAAAGGGACCTTAGAAACTAAGACATCTATCCCCTTTTTTTGCATATGAGGAAACTGAGTCACAGGGGAATGAGAAAATTTGGCAAAAAGAACATTGGTTTTTGGCAGAACTTTGTTTGGAACCCAGATGGCCTGCCTTCTGGTGCCAAGTTCTTTCTGCTGCCATTCATTCTTTAAAAGGAAAAGGGGAATGTGGCCTGCAGACCGTTGCCTTCAACCCCCTGATGCTGGTTTTCTTTCCCATTTTAGCCTCAGAAGGGGAAACTGACTCCAAGTCCTGTGGACTTCACAATCACCCCGGAAACCTTGCAGAATGTCAAAGAGGTAACGTGTTTCTTATCTCTCATGCAATGGATATTTTCTGAGTAACTGGATCCCACTGATAAACTATTGCTTAGTTATTCTTTACCTGGGTATCAAGTCATCAGCAGGAGGAAATTCCTGATGTTTGTCCCTGTCCAAATTAGTCTGTATTTCCCATTTTGATGTCTTTTTGTTGTCATTGTTATAAAAAAATATATATACAGCATAACATTTGCCAATTTAGTGTTCTTCACACGTACAATTTAGCGGCATCAGTTATATTAATCAAGTTGTGTTACCATCACCAATATCCATTGCCAGATTTTCTGTCACAGTAACTGATGTCTTTTTAAAGTCAACTATTTAGAAAAATGCTTTTTTAAGTTTCTCCAGGAAGGTATGTGTTTATTACCATTTGCTGCCCTCTCCCCATTTTACTGCGTTTATGGTCAGAGTCTCTATTCCTTGACCACCCCGCACCAACATACCCTGTTATGGGAGCCACAGCCCTAATTTGATGTAGTCATTCACTGTGGGGGCTTGGCCCTGTTCTGCTCCCAGCCTTTACCAATAATTAGTTCGTACTTTCTCCCACCAGTGTTCATATCTGACAGACAACAGTCAGAATAGTGCTTTTTAAAGATTCCAGCAGTTGATTCCTACCAGCAGGGGCAGACATAGAAGGGCATGGAAGCCTGGCAGAGCCAGCAGCATATGGTATCCAGTGTCTGCCAAGGGCTGTCTGGCTTCTCATGATGGGCCCCAGTAGAGCCACAGCTAGTTGCCTGAATTGTGCAGTGGAGTTATGTGTACAGAGAAGTCAGTTTGGCCCAGTTCAAAATTAGGCTCTGGTGTCCTTGGTCATACATTTGGCATGTATTTTCCCCAGATTTTTTTCTTTTTTTTATTTGTCTTGAAGAAAGCAGTGAATTCCCAGAGTTCTTTCTGGGAATAACTTTTCTTGTTTACTTGAATTCTACATTTTGCTCTCTGGACCATATTGATCAGAGTCTGCTTAAGGGTGAGTACCAGTGAGAATAGAAAAAAGGCCTGGCAATCTACATTCCCCCCGAGTCTTAAAAAAAAAATCAGCCATTGAAAACCCTATGGAGCACAACAGTCTGATCCCATTGTGCATGGGATCACCATGAGTTGACCAACTCAGTAGCAGCCAACAACAACCAATGAGGATTGGACGAGTAATAATTGACCTCATCCCTCGGGAGGCATAACTAACTGAGGCAGGGTTCTGTGGTAGGGAGTCTTTCAGAAAGGTTTAGGAAGAGCTGGGCCATTCCTTTAGGCCATTTAACATCTCTCCCTTCTCCATTTTCTTGAGAGCGCATGACCCCCTGTGGGCCAGTCAGGGTTTTCTCTCTCAGGAATTTGAACCTTGGCTAGCATTACTGAACATTTAGATCAGATATTCTCGGAAGAATCTAGATCAAAAGTGGGGGAGCGGGGGAAGCAGAACAGAATTTCAAATTCTCAGGGACTCCAGACTTGCTGTAGCAATGGAGGCTGGGTGAACCCTGAAATTATTGCCCGAGGATAATCTTTAAACCTTAAACCAAAGATATTCCCTGAAGTCTTCTGAAAACCAAACAATAGTCTAGCTTAACTAGTAAAATTTTCTGCCTTCTGTTAGATCACCTTTATTTGGAATGGGCAAAAACATGGATCTCTTCGTCGGTTGGCCAGGTAGCTGTCTTCCAAATTTCTTGGCATTGAAAAGTGAGCACTTCCAGTGTTGCATCCATTTGTTGAAAACATCTCAAATTCTCTTAGGTATCTAGTATTGCCAAGCAGAAATACCACAAGTGGATGGCTTTAACAAACAAATTTATTTTCTCACAGTTTAGGAGGCTGAAAGCTCAAAATCAGAGCACCAGCTCTAGGAGAAGGCTTTCTTCTGTCGGCTCTGAGGAGGGTCCTTGTGTCTTTGAGCTTCTGCTCCTGGTTGATCTTCATGTGGCTTGGCATCTGTCTTCCCCATCTCTGCTTCACTTGCCTGCTTTTTTCGTCTCTTTTATATCTCAAAAGAGATTGACTGAATATGTACCCTAATCCTACCTCGTTAACATAATAAAATAACTTGATCCTCACTGACACACCCTAGCCCTGCCTCATTTACATAACGTCTCAATTGGTATTCCATCAGAATGCAGAAATTATTGAATATCATTAATATCATACACAAGTAAAATTTTCTGAAAATAATTAAAAAACGATTGCAGCGGTACATCGACAGGGAGCTGCCAGAAATACAAGCCAGATTCAGAAGAGGATGTGAAATGAGGGATATCATTGCTGATGTCAGAGGGATCTTGACTGAAAGCAGAGAATACCAGAAAAATGTTTACCTGTGTTTTATTGACTATGCAAAGGCATTCAGCTGCGTGGATCATAACTAACTATAGATAACATCTCAAAGAATAGGAATTCCAGAACACTTAATTGTGCTCATGCAGGAGGTAGTTGTTTTAACAGAACAGGGGGATACTGCTAGTTTAAAATCAGGAAAGGTGTATGTCAGAGCTGTATCCTTTCACCTTACTTATTCAGTCTATATGATGAGCAGATAATTCAAGCTGGACTGTATGAAGAACACAGCATCAGAATTAGAGGAAGACTCATTAACAACATGTAGTATGCAGATGATACAACCTTGCTTGCTGAATGTGTAGAAGACTTGAAGCACTTACTAATACGGATCATACAGCCTTCAGTATGGATTACACCTCAACATAAAACAAAAATCCTCAGAACTGGACCAATAAGCAATATCGTGATAAATGGATGAAAGATAGAAGTTGTCAAGGATTTCATTTTACTCGGTTCCACAATCAACGCCCAAGGAAGCAATAGTCAAGAATAAAACAACCTATCCCACGGGGCACATCTACTGCAAAAGACCTCTCTTTAAAGTGTTAAAAAGCAAAGATGTCACTTTGAGGACTAAAGTGTGCCTGACCCAAGCCATGGTATTTTCAGTTGTCTTATAGGCATGCAAAAGCTGAGCAATGAAAAAGGAGACTGAAGAAGAATCGATGCCTTTGAATTATGGTGTTGGCAAAGAGTATTGAATATACCATGGTCTGTCAAAGAATGAACAAATCTGTCTTGGAAGGAGTACATCCAGAATGTTCCTTAGAAGCGAGAATGGTGAAATTTCATCTTACTTACTTTGGACATGTTATCAGAAGGGACCAGTCCCTGGAGAAGGACATCATGCTTGGTAAAGTAGAGGGTCAGCGAAAAAGAGGAAGATCCTCAGCAAGATAGATTGATACAGTGGCTGCAACAATGGGCTCAAACGTAGCAACGATTGATTATGAGGATGGTGCAGGACCAGGCAGTGTTTCGTTCTGTTGTACATAGGGTTGCTGTGAATCAGAACCAACTTAATAGCACCTAACAACAGCTAGTAAAAAATGTCTGCCTTGGACATTATTATGCTCTTTTAAGAACTATCTATACAGGATCAAAGTGACAACAGCAACTGAAGATTAGATAGGAACCTTAGGAGGGCAGTGAGCTTATGTTAATGCGGAAGGAACAGCTCAGAAAAGGAGGATGAGAATGGCTGCACAACTCAAAGAATGTAATCAGTGTCACTGACTTGATTGTGTAGAAACAGTTGAATTGGTGGTGTATGTTTGCTGTGTGTATTCTCAACAACAACAAAGTAAAAATAAACAGGACTATATTGTACCAATTGACTCGATCGTCCCATGAGACAACAGCCCTAAGCCCACAAACCAACAAAATTAATCTCATGAGGTGATTGGTTATGTCTAATTTGTATCAGCATCTTTAGCCTCCCCACCTTTTTTTGTTATTACAAAATAATACACAACCTAGCATTTGTCCATTCATCCCTTTTCTCTCCTGTACACCTTATTGACATCAGTTACATGGGTCATGCTGTGCAAACTTCATCTTCAGTGCCACCTTTCTCATTTCTATAAACAAAAAGTGACTACTATCTAAGGATTATTCCCCCACCCCCAAGTTCCTGGTAACCATTAATGAGCATTAGTTTCTGTATATTTACCTGTTCTTGTCATTTCATGAAAGTGAGAACATGCATGGTTTATTTTTGTTTGTGTGTGTGACTTATTTCGTTCAACATAACGTTCTCCAGGTTCATCCACATTGTAAGATGTTTGGGGAACTCATTTTTCTTTGTCATTAAGTAGTATTCCATTGTATTTATGTACCACATATTACTTATCCATTCATCCATTTGTCACTTCTAAGATCCCTAGGAGTGGAATTGCTAGGTCATATGGCAGATCTACCTCTAGTTTTCCAGAAACTGCCAGACTGTTTCCAACAACGGTTGTACCATTTTGTATTCCTACCAGTAATGGATAAGGGTTCCAGTTTCTCTACTTCCCTCTAACACTTGTTATTTTCCTTTTTTTAAATCTTAGCCAGCCTAGTAGAAGTGAAACTTAGGATTCATTTGTTAATAGTTGCCTCAAGGGTTCCAGCTACATTATTTAGCCTTAACTTTGAAGTTTAACCATGTTCCTTAGTCACCGTTCTTTCAACCGTCTTGTGTTTTCTTTCTTCAAGCTGTATTTTGTTTCTTGGAATACATCCTAGAATCATTTTTTCAGAAAGGGTGAGGCATGAACTTATTGTTGTTGTCGTTAGGTGCCGTCGAGTCGGTTCCGACTCATAGCAACCCTACGCACAACAGAACGAAACACTGCCTGGTCCTGCACCATCCTTACAATCGTTGTTATGCTTGAGCTCATTGTTGCAGCCACTGTGTCAATCCACCTCGTTGACGGTCTTCCTCTCTTCCGCTGACCCTGTACTCTGCCAAGCATGATGTCCTTCTCCAAGGACTGATCCCTCCTGACAACATATCCAAAGTATTAAGATGCACTCTCGCCATCCTTGCTTCTGAGGAGCATTCTGGTACTTCTTCTAAGACAGATTTGTTTGTTCTTTTGGAAGTCCATGGCATATTCAATATTCTTTGCCAACACCACAATTCAAAGGCATCAACTCTTCTTCGGCCTTCCTTATTCATTCTCCAGCTTTCACATGCATATGATGCGATTGAAAATACCATGGCTTGGGTCAGGCACACCTTAGTCTTCAGGGTGACATTTTTGCTCTTCAACACTTTGAAGAGGTCCTTTGCACAGATTTGCCTGATGCAATGCATCTTTTGATTTCATGACTGCTGCTTCCATGGGCACTGATTGTGGACCCAAGTAAAACGAAATCCTTGACAACTTCAATCTTTTCTCCGTTTATCATGATGTTTCTCATTGGTCCAGTTGTGAGAATTTTTCTTTTCTTTATGATGAGGTGTAATCCATACTGAAGGCTGTGTGGTCTTTGATCTTCATTAGTAAGTGCTTCAAGTCCTCTTCACTTTCAGCAAGCAAGGTTGTGTCATCTGCATAACGCAGGTTGTTAATGAGTCTTCCTCCAATCCTGATACCCCGTTGTTCTTCATATAGTCCAGCTTCTCGTATTATTTGTTCAGCATACAGATTAAATAGGTATGGTGAAAGAATACAACCCTGACACACATCTTTCCTGACTTTGAACCAATGAGTATCCCCTTGTTCTGTCCGAATAACTGCTTCTTCATCTATGAAAGGTTCCTCATGAGCACAATTAAGTGTTCTGGAATTTCTGTTCTTCGCAGTATTATCCATAGTTTGTTATGATCTACACAGTCAAATGCCTTTCATAATCAATAAAACACAGGTAGACAACCTTCTGGTATTCTCTGCCTTCAGCCAGGATCCATCTGACATCAGCAATGATATCCCTGGTTCCACGTCCTCTTTTGAAACAGGCCTGAATTTCTGGCAGTTCCTTGTCGATGTACTGCTGCAGCCGTTCTTGAATGATCTTCAGCAGAATTTTGCTTGTGTGTGATATTAATGGTATTGTTCTATAATTTCCACATTCGGTTGGATCACCTTTCTTGCGAATAGGCATAAATATGGATCTCTTCCAATCAGTTGGCCAGGAAGCTGTCTTCCGTATTTCTTGGCATAGACGAGTGAGCGCCTCCAGCGCTGCATCTGTTTTTTGAAACATCTCAATTGATATTCCATCAATTCCTGGAGCCTTGTTTTTCGCCAATGCCTTCAGAGCACCTTGGACTTCTTCCTTCAGCACCATCGGTTCCTGATCATATGCCACCTCTTGAAATGGTTGAATACCGACTAATTCTTTTTGGTGTAATGACTCTATGTATTCCTTCCATCTTCTTTTGATGCTTCCTGCATCATTTAATATTTTCCCCATGGAATCCTTCACTATTGCAACTCGAGGCTTGAATTTTTTCTTCAGTTCTTTCAACTTGAGGAACGCCGAGCGTGTTCTTCCCTTTTGGATTTCCATCTCCAGCTCTTTGCACGTGTCATTATAATACTTTACTTTGTCTTCTCGAGAGGCCATTTGAAATCTTCTGTTGAGTTCTTTTACTTCTTCAATTCGTCCTTTGGCTTTAGCTGCTCGACGCTCAAGAGCAAGTTTCAGAGTCTCCTCTGACATCCACCTTGGTCTTTTCTTTCTTTCCTGTCTTTTCAGTAACCTCTTGCTTTCTTCATGGATGATGTCCTTGACGTCATTCCACAACTCATCTGGTCTGTGGTCACTAGTGTTCAATGCGTCAAACCTATTCTTCAGATGGTCTCTAAATTCAGGTGGAATATACTCATGGTCATATTTTTGCTCTTGTAGACTTGTTCTGATTTTCTTCAGTTTCAGCTTGAACTTTCGTATGAGTAATTGATGGTCTGTTCCACAGTCGGCCCCTGGCTTTATTCTGACTGATGATATTGAGCTTTGCCATCGTCTTTTTCCACAGATGTAGTCAGTTTGATTTCTGTGTGTTCCATCTGGCAAGGTCCATGTGTACAGTCGCCGTTTATGTTGGTGAAAGAAGGTATTTGCAATGAAGAAGTTGTTGGTCTTGGAAAATTCTATCATTCGATCTCCGGCATTGCCTCTATCACCAAGGCCATATTTTCCAACTACTGATCCTTCTTCGTTTCCAACTTTCGCATTCCAATCACCAGTAATTATCAATGCATCTTGATTGCATGTTCCATCAATTTCAGACTGCAGCAGCTGATAAAAATCTTCTATTTCTTCATCTTTGGCCCTAGTGGTTGGTGCATAAATTTGAATAATAATTGTATTAACTGGTCTTCCTTGTAGGCGTATAGATATTATCCTATGACTGACAGCATTGTACTTCAGGATAGATCTTAAAATGTTCTTTTTGACGATAAATGCAACACCATTCCTCTCTGAGTTGTCATTCCCAGCATAGTAGACTATATGATTCAGAATGGCCAATACCAGTCCATTTCAGCTCACTGATGCCTAGGATATCGATGTTTATGCGTTCCATTTCATTTTTGATGATTTCCAATTTTCCTAGATTCATACTTCGTACATTCCAGGTTCCGATTATTAATGGATGTTTGCAGCTGTTTATTTTCATTTTGAGTTGTGCCACATCAGCATATGAAGGTCCCGAAAGCTTTACTCCATCCACATCATTAAGGTTGACTCTACTCTGAGGAGGCAGCTCCTCCCTAGTCATCATTTGAGTGCCTTCCAACCTGGGGGGCTCATCTTCTAGCACTATATCAGACAGTGTTCCGCTGCTATTCATAAGGTTCTCACTGGCTAATGCTTTTCAGAAGTAGACTGCCGGGTCCTTCTTCCTAGTCTGCCTTAGTCTGGAAGCTCAGCTGAAACCTGTCCTCCATGGGTGACCCTGCTGGTATCTGAATACTAGTGGCATAGCTTCCAGCATCACAGCAACACCCAAGCCCCCACAGTATGACAAACTGACAGGCAACGTGGGGGGGGCATGAACTTAGGTACAAAATAATATTTTGCTTTGTCCTCATATTTGAATCCTAGTTGTCTAGGTAGAAAATTCTAGCTTTAATTTCACTTGCCCTCAGAACTATGAAAAACAGCTCTCTGGTCTTCGAACACCTAATGATGTTGGTTCTCGAATGTGTGCGAGCTAATCTGTTTCTTCTTCTCTTTTCCTCTCTTACCCCTCCCTGAAAATTTCCAAGGTCTCCTCACGCTTAGTGTTCTAAAATTTCACAAGGCCTTCCCAGGTGTGGATCTTGTTTTAGTCAGCGTACCTGGCCTTTGGTGGTCTCTTTCATTTTGAAGGCTTGAACCTTCCTTCAACCTTGTGAAGCTTTCTAATGTTATTTATTAGAACCATCAAAGGAGAAACTCTCGGTCCAGTCTTTCAGCTCACTGTTGCTCTTCAGGTACTATTTAGCCCATCTATTGAGATGTTTACTGCAGCGATAATACGATTCATTTCTAAGTACTGTGGCATTTTCAGGATAGCATCTTTTTTTCTTACGGCTTCAGTGCCCTTTTATCTGTTTCTCCTATTGATTCTCTTCCTTAGGAACCATTTCTTCTGTTTGTTGAGTGTGTGCTTCTTTTTCTTGCTTTACTTTCCCCAAATGTTTATGGATTCTTGGTTGTCAATTCATATTTATGGCTGAGGATCTAGTTGGTATGGTATTGTTAACTAGACTACCTGCGGCTCCTCAGCCCAAAAGAGAGACTGTTCTGATTATGAACTCACACTCTGACTGGAGGTACCTTTGCCTTCAGCACTGTGCAGGGAAAGGAAGGACATTCGCCACGTGTTTTACTGTAGGACGTGCAGGTAGTATGTCTTGTGGGCACCAGCCCTGCTGTCCTCCACTGTGGCCCTAAATGACTTGCGACACTCGGCCTGCCTTGCTGTGAGCCTACCTTGGGGGTCTCCTGGGTGGGAGGTCCCCCTTGAGAAAAGCTGTAGCACCAGCCCGGGGCTAATGCTAACTCTAGAGGCCTCACGCTGCAGTGGTTTTACCCCCTTTGATGAAGTGCCCTGCAGCTGTCCAGGACTGCCCCCCAGCTGTCCCCCTCTCATGCCCCCACTGCCTGTGACCTAGGGTTCTCTCAGGGCTCTTCTGGGAGAGCTCACTCCCAGAGTTCTCTGTTTCAGCCTGTGGTCTCCTAAACTCTTCTAAGCTTTCTTGTCAGTCCACTGTTTATCTTAGAAATTCCTCCCTAGGGCAGTCTGTGGCTGGCATTCCTCATAGGTTTTTAGCAGCTGCTGTTGTTAATTGCAAGGAGCTGTGGTGATGCAGTGGTTAAGCGCTCCACTGCTAACCTCAAAGTCAGCCACCCTCCCAGGAATGCGTCAGAACGGATTCAAAGGCAGCAGATCGGGTTCGGTTTGTTGTTGGTTGCTGCTGCGTCGGCTCTAGCTCACAGTGACCTTACGTATAAGAGAAAAAACATTGCCCAGTCCTGCTCCATCTTCATGATCGTTGGTATGCTTGAGCTCATCTTTTGGCTGCTGTGCCAATCCATCTTGTTGAGAGTTTCCCCCGTTTTCACTGGCCCTCTACTTTGCCAAATTCGATGTCCTTTTTAGCTCTAGATGTATTTTTATTTGTAGATGTTAGTATCAGGTAAAATGAGTGTTTAGTTAGTATTTTGAGCTGAAAATTGAAAGCTTTTCTTTTTTCATCAGTTCCTCCAGAGTTTTAAAGTGAAGTGCTACTGCTTTTGATTTTTCTAAGCAAAGCCCTGTTAGCACAGTGGTTAAGCACGTGGCTGCTAACCAGAAGGTTGGCATTTCAAACTCACTCAGCAGCTCTATGGGAGAAAGACCTGGCAATCTGCCTCCTTAAAGATTACAGCCTAGAAAACCCTGTGAGGCAGCTCTACTCTGTCACTTGGAGTTGCCATGAGTCGGAATTAACTCGACAGCACCTAACAGCAACATATTTTATTTTGGGTTGATTTTAAAACTCAGTCTTGAATCAGGACTTGTTTTAGAGTTCTGTACCATAGTGGCCCCAAGTGTGCTTCAGTTCTAAACCTGCCCATCCAGTGCGGGTCCACCAGCCATATGTGACTGTTGACGCTTAAAACATGGGAGTCTGAATTGAGGTGTGTTATCAGTGTATAATAATGACCGATTTCAAAGACTTAGTATGAAAAAAAGAAGCCAAACCCGTTACCGTCAGGCCGATTCCTGCTTGTACTGACTGCCTTAGTCATCTGATGCTGCTATAACAGAAGTACCACAAGTGGATGGCTTCAACAAAGAGAAAGTTATTTTCTTATAGTTGAGTAGGTTACAAGTCCAAATTCAAGGTGTCGGCTCCAGGGGAAGCCTTTCTCTCTCTGTTGGCTCTGGAGGAAGATTCCTTGTCATCAGTCTTCCCCTGGTCGAGCAACTTCTCAGGTACAGGGACCCCGGGTCCAAAGGACATGCTCTGCTCCTGGTGCTGCTTTCTTGGTGGTATGAGGTCCCCCACTCTCTGCTCGCTTCCTTTCCTTTTTATCTTTTGAAAGAGAAGAAGTGGTGTAGGCCACACCCTGGGGAAATTCCCTTTACATTCGATCAGGGATGTGACCTGGTAAGGGTGTTACAATCCCACTCTAATAAAATTACAATCACAGAATGGAGGACTACCACACAATGCTG
The DNA here is from genome assembly GCF_024166365.1 of Elephas maximus indicus. Lineage (NCBI taxonomy): Eukaryota > Metazoa > Chordata > Mammalia > Proboscidea > Elephantidae > Elephas > Elephas maximus. The sequence continues at coordinate 218,904,289 of NC_064820.1, read as the reverse complement.
GAAATCATGGCCCAGCCAAATTGATACACACGTTTTTGGGGGGACACAGTTCAATCCAACAGTTCAAGCGACCCTATAGGACAGAGTAGAACTGCGCCATAGGATTTCCAGGGAGCGGCTGGTGGATTCGAACTGCTGACCTCTTGATTAGCAGCCGATCTTTTAACCACTGTGCCACCAGGGCTCCTAGGATGAAAAAGAGAATGTGAAATACAATCATCCATAATTTTTTGCATTGATCGCATGTGGAAATGATGATGTTTTTAATATATTGGTTAATTTCAAGTTTCTTTTTAGTTTTTTTTAATGTGGCTACTAGAAAATTTAAAATTACATGTGGTCACATTTTGTGGCTTGCATCATATTTCTCTTGGACAGTGGCGTTCTAAACTCTGAATTATCTTCGGTACCTGGGAAGCAGCCAGAGGTGAAGACTATTAGAACAATCATCACTAACTTTTTAGATCTGTTTTTCCCACAAGAACGTCAATCACCATTGACGAGTTTCCTAAATCCACAGAGTAAATAACGGCCCTTAGGCATTAGTCACGCATTCAAGAAAATTGTTCCCTGTAAATACCCTTATAATAAAATATTTTTCTTGGCTTTTCATAATTGCAAAACTGAGATTTAAAAGAAAGTTTTTTGTTTTTTTTTAATCTCTTAAATTATTTTAGTGACTGGTTATCCTCACACACCCTTGGCAACTTCCTCAGACTTTTTTTTTTAATTGTGCTTTAGGTGAAAATTTACAATTCGAGTCAGTTTCTCATACAAAAACTTATATACATGCTGTTATGTGACCCTCGTTGCTCTCCCTACAATGTGACAGCACACTCCTCTTCTGCAGCCCATATTTCCCGTGTCCATTCAGCCAGCTCCTGTTCCCCTCTGCCTTCTTACCTCGCCTCCAGACTGGAGCTGTCCACGTAGTCTCGTGTGTCTCCTTGAGCTAAGAAGCATACTTCTCACCAGTATCATTTTATGCCTTATAGTCTAATCTTTGTCTGAAGAGTTGGCTTTGGGAATGGTTTTAGTTTTGGGCTAACAGAGAGGCCGGGGGCCATGACCTCTGAGGTCCCTCCAGCCTCAGACATTTTTTATCTTCTCACTTGGTAAGGAGTCTTCCAGGTCTGAATCGAGGCAGTTAGGACCATCCTGTGAGATAGCTGTTCATTCTGGTGGTGCCAGTGAGGTGCTTATGTATGTTGTTGTTGTTAGTTGCCATCAAGTCCGCTCCAGCACATGGTGACCCCATGTTCAACAGAAAGAAACGTTGCCCAGTCCTGCGTAGTCTTCACAATTGTTGGTATCTTGGAGTCCATTGTTGTAGTATTTTGAGTGCCTTCCAACCTAAGGGCTCAGCTTTCAGCACTGTATCAGACAGTATTCTGTTGGCCAGTTTTTGGAAATAGATTGCCAGGTCTTTCTCCCTAGTCTGTCTTAGTCTGGAAGCTCCACTGAAACCTGTCCACCATGTGTGATTTTGCTGGTATTTGGAACACTAGTGACATAGTTTCCAGTATCATACCAATACGCAAGCCACCCCAGTATGACAGACTGAAAGATGGGTGGTGGTATGTGTATATAAGAGTTGAATAATTCAGTCTGTTAATGTCCACGTTGAAAGAAGATGTAAGTAGCATTGTCCCTTTTTTCTTATTCTGCAAAACAGGATTCCAGTGTTTTATAACAATTACCCAACTCTGTTTTATGTTTTAATTTGTACCAAGGTAACTGTCGAGTAATATTTCCTTGCTCCTTCCATTCCTGATGTATTTGTTTTTATTTTGTTTTAGAGAGCCTTGCTGCCCAAATTTCTTATTAGAGGACATCTCAACTCAACTAACTGTGTTATCACACAGCCACTGACAGGAGAACTGGTGGTTGAGCACTCAGAAGCAGCCATCAGGAGCATAGAGCTGCAGCTGGTCCGTGTGGAGACTTGTGGTAGGGCCCCCTTGACAGGGAGACCTGTGGTAGGGCCCCCTTGACAGGGAGACCTGTGGTAGGGCCCCCTCGACAGGGAGACCTGTGGTAACGCCCCCTCGACATGGAGACCTGTGGTAGGCGGACTCTGCTACAGGCTTGTCCTGTGGCCCTTGTGTGTTCAGCAATTAGGATGATATGGGTTACATCAAAAATAAGAGTGTCTCTTGACTCCAATAAATACATGTTTGTGGAACGTGAAATGTAGACGGGCAGGAGCCTCCCGGGAATCCTGTAGAGCATGCTGGAGACACGAGTGTGCATGCCAATGCAGATTCTCACAGAAGGTCTGTATCAGCTCGTGTTGACGTTTGACCTTTTCTGACCATGTGATGTTCTCTTCTTTCTCCAGGGTGTGCAGAAGGGTATGCGCGAGATGCCACAGAGATTCAGAACATCCAGATTGCCGACGGGGACGTTTGCCGGGGCCTCTCTGTACCCATACACATGGTTTTCCCCAGGCTATTCACGTGCCCTACACTGGAGACCACCAACTTCAAAGTAGGTAAGCTGAGCTCACTCTCCACCCTTCGGAGGACGTTTGGGATTCTTCTGGTGAAGGATGTGGTCACAGGAAGGCCTTCCAGGGCCCGGAACAGATGGGCCTGTGGCTTGCTGGAGACAGCTCCAGCTCAGAATCGCCCAGCGGAGCTCATGGGGAAGCCACTGTGTCAGTGCTAAGGGTACGGCGGTGGACAGTCTGGAACAAGCCCCCCCGTTCAGGTGGAACTTACACAGTAAGGCAAGGAGACCCAGTAAACGCGCAGCTGTAGAGTAGATCAGATGGCGGTGACGACGGGGCAGAAAACTATCGTGAGTGAGGGGCTAGGGAGCAGAGGGCAGCCATTAGATGGAAGGCCTCCCTGATAGGGGACATTTGAGCAGAGAATAAAACTTGTGAAAATCCCACTGTGAGTGATTATCCTTGTGAAAGCTCTGGACTCCTCCTCTTTAGGGCTCTCTAATTGTTTCTCAGGAAACCCTGGTGGTGTAGTGGTTAAGAGATGCGGCTACTAACCAAAAGGTCAACAGTTCGAATCTATCAGGTGCTCCTTAGAAATCCTATGGGGCAATTCTACTCTGTCCTTCAGGGTCACTATGAGTCGGAATTGACTCGGTGGCAACGGTTTTTTTTTTTTTTTTTTAGTCATTTCTCATGGATATAAGTGTGTGTGTATGTGTATATATATATAGATATAGATGATAACCACAAAGTCGGAATCAGGATACACCATTTTATATCCTGCTTTTTTCCCATAACATTATTTCGTATTAAATGACACCATTTAAAACCATGTTCAGTGTTTTTGAATAGTTTTATAAAATGTTTTAATGGTACATCCATCCTAATGAGGATCATGTTTATGGAGTTCCACTGAGAAATGACCCCACACTATGCAGAAGTAGAACAAAAACTCAACAGGAAGGGACTGTGCGTGGCTTTGGTCCTAAATGACACCATTTTCTGTATACTGACTGGAAAGATCGTAAAAGGAGCGTCCCCCAGGCTTTCCGGGGACGCCCTTCTGAGCCGTGCCTGAGGTACATTGCTAAGTATATGGGATACGGGGCTTCTAGAACTTGCTTCTGTTATTTTTTTTTAAAAAAAACCAGTTGATGTCTAATAGATTGTGACTCATGGCGACCACATGTGTCTCAGAACAGAACCATGCTCCACAGGGTTTTCAGTGGCTGAGTTTTCAGAAGTAGACCGCGACGCCTTTCTTCCAAGGCATCTCTGGGTGGACTCAACCACCATCCTTTTGGTTAGCAGCCAGCATGTTAACCATTCGCACGACCCAGGGACTGCCTTCTGTTATTACACATGTTTTATTGTGAACAGGGAGCTTATTCCCCAAGGCCATACATTTTTATTAATGTCCTGTTCCCCCTAAATCTTTTAACGTGCATAGTTAGTCCGGTAAGAAACTTCGTGTTTGTAATAACACCATGGTTTTACTTTAAATAGTCTAAATAATGCAATTTAAAATTTAAGGATGTACAATCTCATCAGAGCTAACTTGTGTTGTCTGGGTTAAGAGTGTCAAGAGTGTGTTGATCTGCTCCCGGGTCACCAGGAGACCTCTGACCTTCCTGTGGCTGCTGTGGACCATGAGTCCTAGCGTGGGGCTCGCCCAGCGGGCCAGAGCACAAGGCAGCATTTGTGGAGTTCCCCGCATGCTGTCTGTAAAATGGTAAGTTGTAGCAAGAGCGTGTCTAGCATGGGACAGAGACTCAGCCAAACACACATACAAGGACGGCGACGCTTGCCAAAAGATGCTTGAGAATCAAACCTGACCCAGGCTAAGGTACAATGAATTTTCTCACAAAAGCATGTTTACAGTTATTATTGAATAGGTAATATACACCCAAAGTCCCCAGGTGGTGCAAACAGTTAACATGCTCAGCTGCTAATCCAAAAGTTGCCAGGTAATTTTAATATCTTTTTACTCCTCATTTTGAATACTTCTACCCACTGAATCCACTTAGAGGCACCTCAGAAGAAAGGCTTGGTGATCTACTTCCAAAAAACCAGCCACTGAAAACCCCGTGGAGCACAGTTCTACTCTGACAGACTTGGGGTCGCCATGAGTCCGAATCCAACCGGATGGTAACTGGTTAAAATATGCCTGTGGCGTAAAGAGCCCTGGTGGCGAAGTGGTTAAGAGCTCAGGCTGCTAACCAAACGATTGGCAGTTATATCCACCAGGCACTCCTTGGAAACCTTATGGGGCAGTTCTGCTCTGTCCTATAGGGTTGCTGTGAGTCAGAATGACTCAACAGCACACCAAAACCTAAAGCCAAACCCACTGCTGTCGAGTTGATTCAGACTCATAGCGACCCTATAGGAAAGAGTAGAACTGCCCCATAGAGCTTCCAAGGAGCGCCTGGCAGATTCGAACTGCTGACCTCTTGGTTAGCAGCCGTAGCTCTTAACCACCACCAGGGTTTCCCAGTGGGACACAGCAACAGCGTAAAACCCAAAGGTAGCAAGGGGCACAGAGTGAAGGGTGAATTCCCTCTCACGTGACCGCCCAGTTTCCACATCCAGAGCTCCGCACCTCTCGCCAGTCTCCGGGGTGTCACAGTGGGGGTGCGCCCCACCTCAGCAAGCACCGTGGGCGTTTCCCTTTGTATACTGAGTGGCACCCTGCACACGTTATTCCAAAGGTTGTGTTCTCTCAACTTGGTTTTCCTACATATACTTCAGAAAGGTACAAAAATAATTTTTTCCTGCTATGCTATAAATGAAGCGCCTCCATTTTTTTTTCCATGTTATTTTTTATCAGATTTTCCAGCATTTTGCTGAAAACGTACAACTGTGCTAGTCTGCATGTAACGTTCAGTGTAGTTCCTCTGACTCCGCCGTATAGGTGATGCCCTCAGCCTGTCGTCCAGGTAGCAGTAATACAGCACATGCGTTCCCATGCTTGATGTTGGGCTTCGTCTGGTCCAGGGCTTGTGGAATGACAGGTGTCTTTCCAGGAAAGTCGGTGACATTTAATAGCTGTTTGAGCGGCCCCAGCCCTGGAGTTGCGGTGCCCATTGGCAGTGGACAGGAGTCTGGAGGAAGAACAGTGGTGCCTGCCCAGGTGTCGCACTGCCCCTTCTGCACCTGTGGAGAGCTGGTGTGGGCGCCCTGGCTGTGGGGCATGGCCGGAGAGGCTGGGCTCAGAGTCTCGGGGAGAGGGGCCTTGGCTCGCAGGGGACTAGGGTGCCTCCAGGTTGGGAGGTGGGAGCAAGCACTGAGTCCTGCATTAAGAGCGGTGTCTATGTGCTGTGACACTTGACCTTTGTTGGTGCTGACTTCACGTGCTTGGTAAGCCTGAGGCCTTCTTGCAGCCCCAGCCCCTGACGTGGGTCTCTGTACTGATGGGCATCCCTGTCTGCTTTGCCCCAGCCATCCTGGTCCCTCCTGAGGAGAACAACTAGGTGAGTGGAGGAACAGTGGGAGAGAGTGGTGCCCAGAAGGGCCCCGAGGAACCTTCTAGTACTGTGGTAATTACCCGAGGCAGGAAAGCAACCAAACAGATGCTCTCGGGGCACCTGTCACACCTGATGCCTGTTCTGGTATGACAATCACGTACAGGACGGTGTAGACGGGACTCCAGCCTCAAGGTCAGCATTGGATGAGGTGGCCCCAAAGCACCTTTCACAGCTGAGCTCTGCAATGTGTTGCTGGGCGTTCACCCTTCCCAGCTGCTTCTCAGCCTACACAGAGCACCTGTTTCTACCCCCCCTTCACTTTGGAAAAGGAAATGGGGGATTTATCTTCTTCAGGGAGCTCCCTCTTCACACACCCTTTTATCTTGTGATCAGCAAGGCTTACCCACTGTAGCTAAAGAGATGGCGGAGAAGGAATCCTGTTTGCTGAAAGGAAGAGAAATGGGTCGAAACAGATGTTTCAGATAAATTAGCCAGTATCCAGAGGAACACCAAGTACACTGTGTGCTGTTTCTGACCATCATTTCTCCTTGGGGATGTGAGATGTGTACACAGACAGCTGCAGGTCAGTTTGTAGGCTGTGATAGTCCATTAAAAAAATGTAAAAATGAAATGGAAAGGATTCTAGAAGATTCTGTTTAGTAAAGACAAAGGACAAGGAAAGTGGTTTTGGTAATCTCATGGCTTACTATTCCATGAGATTTAGAAATATATTTAGAGAAAGTTTACAAAAGATGGTCAGACATCAATACAGTCGTCTTCATTGGTTTTCCTTGGGACAGGTAAATATGGAAACCTACAAGGGCACCAAGATGTACCGATTACTTTTTAGAACTTTCTGCTTCTATAGTTGAGTTTGTTCATAGCAACCGTATAGGACAGAGTAAAACTGCCCCATAAGGTTTCCAAGGCTGTAATCTTTATGGGAAGGAGCCCTGGTGGCACAGTGGTTAAACACTAGGCTGCTAAACAAAAGATCGGTGGCTCGAACCCACTAGCGGCTCCGTGGGAGAAAAGATACAGCGATCTGCTCCTGTAAAGATTAAAAAAAAAAAGATTACACCCTAGGAAACCCTATGGGGCAGTTCTCCTCTGTCATATAGGATCACTGTGAGTCAGAATCAACTCAACAGCACCCAGAGACAATCTTTACGGAAGCAGACTGCCACATCTTTCTCCCGTGGAGTGGCTGATTGGTTCAAAGCACCGAACTTTCAGTTGGCAGCTGAGTGCTTAACCACTGCACCACCAGTGTCGCTATGAGTCAGAATTGACAGCATCGGGTTTTTCATTTTAGTCTAGTTCGTGTTTGGTGCGAGTGAACAGAAAGCCTCTCTCTTCTCTTTTCAGAATTTGAGGTCAACATCGTTGTGCTGCTTCACGCCGATCACCTCATCACAGAGAACTTCCCACTGAAGCTCTGCAGGATGTAGCCCACGAGGGGCGCGTGGGAAACAGGCGTAACCGAGGGGACATCCAGCTGGTTGCCAGACTTACAGGAAGCCACGGGCTGCGGCACATTCTCGTTTTTGTGATTATTCTGTGTCAGAAATGAATCTGACTCCTCAAAGTATAATCACCTCACTCTCATTTCCTCGAGCCTTCTGCTTCTAGTGGGCGCCCCATGGGCAGACCTTTTCTTTGAAATGCAACAGGAGTTTCTTAATGTCATTTCCCCTGTTATTCCTGACTTACCTGTTCCTCTGAGGTAGAATGAAGCTGTTTCTGACAGCAGTCGGAGTGTTGCTGCAAAGTGAGACCGTGAAAAGGAGACTTCTTCACAACCTGCTGATGGAACTCTTGGCAGAAAAGGGCCTACGGCCACTGCTGAGCAGCCAAGTGGACTGGCTGCCGATGAAGCTGTGGACACCCTATGGGAGGAGTGCAAAGTGGCAGCCACTGGACATGCGTAGCGTGTGTTTCATCTATTCTGTAGTCCTTTTTATCATACTTTCCACTGTGGCATCATGCCTTTAGGGAACTGGGACGGACGTCATTCTTGCTGTCACAGGAGTTAGGGGTTAGGTAGTGATGGCTGGTGCTGGAGCGTTTCTGAAGTCCTGGGAGCTGGTGTAAAATCTCAGGTTGCCATATTCCCAGAAGACACTTAAACACGAGGTTGTGTCCCGTGTCTGATAGTGTGTTTGTTGTGTGAGTTCTGAATGGCAGGAAACCCGCTCCCAGTGCAGCAGGTGGAGCCCTCTGCATGAGGTGATCTCAGGAAAATGCCAGAGACTTGGTGAACTTGGCTGGTCTCAGGCCTGCCTAAGGCCACCTATGCTTTGAGCCAGGGGTTTGGGGCCTGGAGCCATTTTGACTTAGCCTCTCAATGTCGTTGTTAGCGTGTGGTGAGTCTGGTGCGACCCGTTTCTTCCTTCAGATCCAGCCCGTGCTTCTGCTGGTTCACAAATAACAAGACCACAAAAATAAGTAATACCACTTTGCATGCCGACTGGCCTTCCCCTGGCACTCTTCCTCAGTAGGCCTGGGCCAGACCAACTTGTGCTCAAGGCCTCGCAGGCTGTGCTTCCCACCACCCCTTAACAGTGTGGTGTATGTGTGCTGAGGAAAAGTAAACCTGACTTGGGCCCTGCCTTATTCTAGGGCTTTACCAGTGAAGTTGGTAAAACTTATCAACTGAGTCACTTAATAGTTGGCTCCCAAAGAATACATTACTGGTTTATAAATTTCCTGTTGTGTTCACATGACAATACTCTTCCTTGTTTATATATTTAGAGTAGCAGAAAATGAAGAGGCAGCACTTTCTGGGAAATTTCTAGGATAGAAATCATTTTTAATTAAAAAAAACTAAATGAAAATTTTGAGAAAAATTTTTGGATTTATATTGCTGTACAATTTCTTCAGTAAACTGATTTTATGATGATAAATACGTGAGCGTTCTCCTGTGAGGAGAAAAATTATTACCTTCAGAGCTGCCAGCCACCCAGCTATCTCTCAATTCATCCAACCCTGAGTGGCCCAGATTAGGGCCTCAGTTTGGCCATTTCCTTCTCCTTTGTGGCGTGACATTTCCATGACTGATTATTAAGGGAGACTCAGATGTTTGAATATCTCGGACCTCAACCGTCGTGACACTGCTTTGGTTGGATGGAGCTGGGATGTCCCACCTTCTTAGGCTCAAGGTTATCAGACTAAGTTCTCCAGTTGGTTAGACCTAGAAGAAAGGAAAGGTAAGGGAGGCAAAGGAAAGAGTCTGAGAACTGAATCAGAAAATACCTTTTTTGGAAATGCCTGTTTCAACAGGAATACATTTTGGCTCTCAGCTCTAATTATTTCAGCAGAAATGGGACCTAAGTACATGGCGGGTGACTGAGAGCATGGCTTCTGGATCCAGACTGCCTGGTTTGAGCCGCAGCCCCTCTACTGATCAGGGGAGGATTATCCGTTAAGCAAGGTCAGCATGGGCTCACTTGTGCTTACTAGTCCGTAGTGGACAATTGCACGTGGGTTTCATGTACCTGTGCTTACCTTGCCTACTGGGTCTTCTACCCCCCACTCAGGGACTGTAACTTTGAAAAGTGGCTTCGATTGTGTAGGACGGTTCAGTGGGTTTGGGAGACAGACAGATGCCAGCCATACCTAGAAGCAGAACCTTTGATGTGGAAAAAAATGTGAAGCTGTCATTATATATGATCTGTGAGCAGATCACCTGTATTGCTTACCTTGCCTGTTGGATAACCTATCGCTGCTAATAGCCGTATGTCTTTGGTTAAGCTATTTAACCTCTGCCTCAGGTCCATTAGGCCTGAACTGCAGATAAGAGTCCCTGCCAAATTGTTGGTTTGAGGCATTCTGGTTCAACCCCCTGCTGAGAGTTTGCCTTTCTATCCCAGATATACTGAATCAGAATCTATATTTTAACAAGATCCCTAGGTGATGATGGGGAAGTGGACTTTGAAGCCATTTCTGCTTTCACTGCTGGAGCCTCATAATTCCTGTGTCTGAGCCCACATTGCTCTTCCAAAAAGTATCGGGCTAAGATTACCACCACATGCTGATTGAAGGGCTAGAGCTGATGGCCAGTGCCCTCCCCAAGCCCTGTTCTGACTTTCCCTTCTTTTTGCAGATGTAGAGTTGTATTTCTGTGGGCCCCAGGGCTCCAAGATAGGTACTTATTTCCCAGAATCCTTTGCAGTTCTGCTGGTCATGTGACTGCATTCTCCCAGTAGCATGCAACCAGGGAGGGCATGGCCCACACAGGGCTTGGCCCCTGAACAGTTGGCTGGGCATGTTCCCACAACCAAACACGAGGGTGCTTGTGTCCCAGCATGGTCCACACTGGGGAGGATGGCATCCTGGGAATGGCAGAGAAGGGAAAGCAGAAAAACTCGGTCATCCCTGAATGTGTGAGCAGAACGCCTCCCAGTGCTGTTTGGGGTTACAAGAGAGAAATTAACTTGTCTTTAAGCCATTATATTGCTGGATTTCTTGGTTCCATTAGCTCAGCCTTTACCCTAGAGTTAGCACGGGGGTGGGGGGGATTCCCACTCAGTGCCTACGGGCCCCTACCTTTGTTATCCCAGGTCACCCAAGGACCGTAGGACAAGTAAATAGCTCACTTCATCTTCATGACCACCCCCTGAACCAAGACTCAGCTTCCAGAAGACTCAGAGGTCCAGTACCTTGCCCAGGTCCCCAGCTGGTCAAGTTCCAGGGCAGGATGTCTACCCAGCTCTCCTTGGCAGCCCTGGACACACCCTACTGAGTAAAACTTGAGTGTGCAGAGTAGAAGGGGAAAATGGGCCATTTTCACTCCCATTCAGTATTAAGTCAGTTAAAAGAATACTTAACAGCTTTACCTGAGAGAAATGTCAATACCAAAAGTAAATTCTGTTAATGACAGCTGAAATCTCTCCCTACGGTTTAGGAAGGAGAGGTTCAGCAGGCTCAGGGGAGTGTAGGTTATTGGAGCTGTGCTGCTATCTAGTGCTGATGGCCAAATTATCCTTGAAACTTACTAGGAAGTGCCACTTTAAGTGAGGCCAAACTCTCGCCTTTCAGATGTATGAGACAGAAGTTTCTTCTGCTCAGGAGAGCTCAGTTTTAAGTTGCTGAGGCATTAATAGATACCAGATACAGATTTTGGTCTAACGATAGAGCTACGTGTTAGTTGTTATTCTAGATCAGACCCTATTTTGAGGTCTAGGCACATACTACCATTTGTCATAGCAATCCTATGACCAAAAAAACCAAACCAGTTGCTGTCCAGTCAATTCCAACTCATGGCGACCCCGTGTGTGTCAGAGTAGAACTGTATACCATAGGGTTTTCCTAGCTGTGACCTTTTGGAAGCAAATCACCAGGCCTGTCTTCTGAGGCACCTCTGGGTGGGTTGGAATCACCAAGCTTTTGGTTAGAGGCTGAGTGCGTAACCATTTGCACCACCCCTTAGGACCACCTATGGCATATACAGAGATGCACACACGTATGTATATATGCATATGATACAGATTAAGAAAAAATACAAGGATCCATAAAAATTTTAATGTACAGAAAATACGCTTCGATAATTTTTACGTTATACATGATATTCACTCTTTACCAACATACACAGTTCATTGTGGGATTTACCTGAACCTAAAACAAAAGAAAACGGAAGACTCAGAGAATACGTAAAAAACAAAGCTGGAAAAATCAGCGAGCTCTGTGAAGAAGAGTAGCCGATTGAACCCAGAGAGTCCTGGGGACGACTCCAAGAAGGCCCTCATGTGTTTTAGCCTCGGCCATCTCACCTAACTCCGTGACTGCTGGTGCCCTCCGCACCAGGCACAAACATCCGTGTCCATGTGAAGCCTGTGGAGCTAGGAGAGAAGGTGGATAAGGAAGGCTGTCAATTTTCTTTTGGCGGGGGCGGGGGGGAGTGGAGGGGTATCCAAAGGTATGAGAGATGGAATCTCTGTGCCTGTCAGACATATTTGTCATACTTACCTGGCAATTAGCACATGCCAGGCACTGTTCTGAGGGCATCATGTGTTGTTGGATGCTGTTGATTCCGACTCATTAGTGGCCCCATGTGACAGTGTAGAACTGCCCCCCAGGGTTTTCTTGTCTGTAATCTTTACATGCCTTACTCATCTGATTCTCACGTCAACCCCGGGTAGAGATAAGTAAGGTTACCCAGCAGTGGGTGTTGCAGCCCCTGCTCTTAAGCCACTGTTACTCTCTGAAAAGACCCTGACCACATGGAGGGAAGAAACCAGGCCCCAGTAGTTTACCCAGGCTCTTCACAGCCATGCTTTTCCAGGCCGGCTTGCTTGTGATTCATTCAGTTGTCCGATGGCAAACATCTGCAAACCTTTAGCCACTGGGAACCCTCGTTCTCAGCCATAGAGGCTGGGGGGAGCGGGGAGGGAGCTTTTAAAAGCCTGGCCACCAGTTGACCAAGTACTCCACACTTGCTGGGCTAGAACTTGGGTGTGGGTGGTTAATGCTTCCCAGGTGATGGCAGCCTGCAGCCAGTTGGAGGACCACTGCTGTGTGTGAGCTTCAGTCATGGAGGACAGTGCTTTCTAACCAGCTCTGTGACTTACCCTCAGATACGGAGCAAGAATTCAGGGGAGTAAGGCCTCCCACCCCTCTAGGCCCTCCTCACACTTAGCTGAGCTGGAGCAACTTCTTTACAGAGTGACTTCTTTACAACTCCCAGCTCCAGACCTTCTAGAGCAGGTGCTCCACAAATGTTTGCTGATCAAAGAGACTGAGAAGCAAGGCCTGAAGAAGTGCTAATGAGGTCATCAACCTGTGGTTAGTACAGCTGAATAGGCCATTGTTTTGAAAAACAGATGAGGTTAAAATCTAATTTAGTTCAACCTATATTTAGTTAGTGATTGCATGTAAACCCCCAGGTTTGCTTATGTGGTGAATAGGAAGATAAGTCTTTCCTCATCTGTAAAATATGGACAATAATTCTGACCTTAAAAGGTTATCCTGAGGATTAAAATGCCTGGCACAGGGCCTGGCCCATGGAAAGTGCTGGGTAACTGGTAGCCATTATTATTCCCTCCAGATAAAGAAGGAAGGGCCAGGTACAAACAGCAATTTAATCACCAAATATGTATTACTCGCTGGCCATGGGGGCAGGTGCTGTGCTGGGGACTGAGACCCTGTGGTCAAGCAACCTTGTTTTCATGAGCAACTTGCTTTAAGAACAGATAAGCAAACCAGAGAATGACAGGAGCCAGGAGAAATGCAGAGGGCCTTAGAATTTCTGAATTTAAGTTTGTAATAACCCAAAAATAAATTTTCATTTTGCTTTACTACTAACTACATCCACACTCACAGTTTCCTTTTATTGCTATTGAGAAAAAATGCAATACCATAAAATACGTGTTCCTATAAAGCGTGTTACATGGCAAGAGACAAAGTGATTTCATTGCATGACGCGCTTGGGATCTTCACAAAGCCATTCATGGTTCACTCAACTTTAAAGAATCTAGATGAGATTTCTCTACTGAGGAAACTCATAAGATGTGGTAGATGTAATTATATTAAGACCAGGAAATGAATTCCAAGATGAGAGGATGAAAATAAGTCCTGATATTTTAAAGAAAATATTTGGTTTAGTAAGAAAAAACGATATTTAAAAAGTCATCTTCCGCATTAGGAAATATTTTCTGGGAAGGGCTTTACTTTGTAATCAGAAGGCATTCTAGAGTTTTCTACAGAAGACTTTTTTTGGTGAGGTTTTCAAGTAAAACTAATAAAATTATCTGTCCCTTTCTCTCCAGCCCTGTAATTATTGGGGTCATCTGGATCACTTAGGTTCTGGTTTCTATTCTGTTTCCAGAAAGGGAGAAACTTAGGACTTAAGTCAGGGTTCCCTGCCCCTATTTAATGTCCTTTGGGGGCTTTCCTCTGCCTCATCAGTGGGACACAGTGTCCCTCTTTATAACTAGTATTGCTTATATATTTATGTATCACTAGTTAGTACTTTTATGATTAACAATAGTATTTTAAAATACCTTCTATAATAACTGGTTATAAAATTTATAGATAATATAAGCTACCTACACACATAAGTTTTAAAAAATCAATATAAAGCTATGACATAAAGAAGAAATGGAAGGAAAATGCTGTCGAGTTAATTCCAGCTCATGGTGACCCCCTGTATGGCAGGGTAGAAGTGTGCTCCATTGGGTTTTCAAGGTTGTGAACTTTCAGAAGCAGATCACCAGGCCTGTCTTCCAAGATGCCTCTGGATGGGTTTGGATCACCAACCTTTCAGCTGGTAGTTGAGCACTTAACCGTTTGCACCACCCCAAAACCAAAACCAAACCCTTTGCCATCGAGTTGATTCTGACTCATAGCAACCCTACAGGACAGAGTGAAACTGCACCATCTGGTTTCCAAGGCTGTAAATCTTTATGGAAACAGACTGCCACACCTTTCTCCTGAGGAGCGGCTGGTGGGCTCGAACTGCCAACCTTCTGTTTAGCAGCTCAGCGCTTTAACCACTGTGCCAGCAGGGCTCCTTTTGCACCACCAGCAACTCCTAAAAATAATGGATTATAGAATAGTGTGTATTTCAAAAACAGATACTCAAGACACATAAACTAGAAGATATCACAACATGACATTGAAATGCTCAATGCTCTTCTCCACAGATAGAATCACCATGCAAGCGACAGTGCCTAATGGACCTAATACAGCTATGTGTCCTGTTGGGGATCCCAACACCACACTGTTGGATGATGTGACTTTCTAAATCAGTGAACAGCTCTTGCTAAAGTTCAGGAGAAAATAAAATACAGTCAAACCTCTCAATTCACGGTGATGGCCTTCTTGGAAAATTCAAGTGATACTTGGTGTTTATATATAAAATGAGCCTCAGCCAGGTGCAATTAGCTACATGTAACCACTGAGTGCTTGAAATGTGGCTGGTCTAGAAGTCCCATTAGTATGAAAAAAAGAGTGTAATGCATCTCAATGATTTTTATGTGGATTTTAAATTGAAATAATATTTTGGACATAAAACCTGTTGCTGTATTACTTGGGAAAGAAAGGTCTTCACAGATGTGATTAAGTTAAGGACCTTAAAATAGAGATGATCCTGGATTTTCTGGATGGGCACATGTATCCCTATAAAAGGGAAAAAAGCTGAAAGAAGCAAGGGATGATCTTCCCCTCCCCCTCTTGTTACATGCCATCAAGTCGGTTCCAGCTCATAGCAACCCTACAGGACAGAGTAGAACTGCCCCAGAGGATTTCCAGGGAGTGATTGGTGGATTGAAACTGCTGACCTTTTGGTTAGCAGTCATAGCCCTTAACCGCTGCGCCACCAGAGCTCCGTGATTTTGGCCCAGTGATACTTATTTCAGGCTTTGGCTTCCAAAACTGAGAGAATAATTTTCTGTCGTTTTAAGTCACCAAGGTTGCGATAATTTGTTACAGAGCAACAAGAAACTAATACAGGCTCCCCACCCCTCCCAGGTCACCAAGCTGGAGGACATCCCGTGAACATCCTTGTCCGGCCACCAGGCCCAGGTCCGATGCTACCAGGCCTGTGGCAGAGGCTCCTGGCCGCCTTTCCTATCCGCTCCTCCAGGCCAGTGACCTCCTCCCCTTCTAGGACTCAGCATCTGCAGATGTAGGAAGTCTGTCTTGTCCTCTGATGTATCCCTTACCCCCTCCTGTCTTTGACTTCTGCCCCTGCCCGAGCCGTCCCTTCTTCCTCTGCACTGGCCCTTTTAAGATCTGTCTTCTTGGGCTCTGTCTTCTTCCACCTGGCTGCTATTGCTACCCGTCCTCAAGGTCCCCCAGTTCCTGTGTTCTCTCATCTTGGGCACATGTGCCATGAGAACAGTCATTCCATGTCAGCTGCCTGGAGTCTTCATGTTTCTCCATTTGAAGAGTCTCTCTGTGGCCTCTCAGGAAACTTTTATTTTTATAACATTATTTTTGTTGTTAAGAATATATACAGCAAAACAGACACCAATTTAACCATTTCTACGTGTACAGTTTTGTGATACTGATTGCGTTTTTCAAGTTGTATAACCATTGCACCCTCCTCTGAGTTGGTCCTCCCCCATTAACATAAATTCACTGCCCCCTAAAGTTCCTGTGTAATTTTTCTAGTCACTGTTCCCTCAGTAAACTCTTGAGAGGGCAGGTTTCTGGGTTTTTCCATCAAAACCAAACAAACCTACCTCGAATGCCGATCACTTCCCCAAGCTAGGTCCCAAAGACAGAGGCAGGACGAGGGTGAGGCGGGCGAGGCACTCACCTTGGGCACAAAATTTAAGGAGGCACGAAGAAACATTAGTCAAGATCAACAATATGTTAACACAATATATGTTTAAAAAAACAATTAATGCAAAATATCTATGATGACAAAATATCAAAAATAAAAGGCTGGAAGGAGAAAAGAATTGTCTCTGCAGACATGACTATCAATATAGAAGATTCTGAGAAATGAAAATATAAATACTAGAATTAATAAGTTTTATCAAGGTTGCAGGATGCAAGTTCTGTAGACAAAAATTATACTTCTGTGTTGTACTGTTAGCTGCTGTCTCTGTCATCTAGTGCTGCTATAACAGAAATACCACGAGTGGATGGCTTTAACAACCCAAACCCAGTGCCGTCGAGTTGATTCCAACTCATAGTGACCCTATAGGACAGAGTAGAACTGCCGCATAGAGTTCCCAAGGAGCGCCTGGCGGATTTAAACTGCCGACCCTTTGGTTAGCAGCCGTAGCACTTAACCACTACACCACCAGGGTTTAACAAAGAGAAAGTTATTTCTTCACAGTAAAGTAGGCTAAAAGCCCAAATTCAAGGTGTCAGCTCCAGGGGAAGGCTTTCTCTCTATTGTCTCTGGAGGAAGGTCCTTGTCCTCAATCTTCACCTGGTTGAAGAGCTTCTCAAGTACAGTGACCCTGTGTCCAAAGGACGAGCTCTGCTCCTGGTGCTGCTTTCTTGGTGGTATGAGGTCCCCAACTGTCTGCTTGCTTCCGTTTCCGTTTATCTCTTGAGAGAGAAAAGGTGGTGCAGGCCCTACCCCAGGGAAACTCCCTTTACCTTGGATAGGGAGATGACCTGAGTAAGGGTGGTGTTACAATCCCTAATCTTTTCATAAAACTGCAATCACAAAATGGAGGACAACCACAGAATACTGGGAATCAAGGCCTAACCAAGTTGACACATATTTTTTGGGGAGACACAATTCAACCCATGACAGCTGCCATGGAGTCAGGTTTTCACTGGAAAATGAAAGGAAAAACTCTATCAAAATGCATAAGATACGTAGGGATACATTTAATGAAAAATGTGAAAGGCCAGGCTGAAAACTGTAAAACGTTGATGAGAAAAATTAAAAGTGATCTAAATAAACAGCTGTATCTTGTTCAGGAACCAGAAGAATCAATAGTTAGGAGTTTATTCTTCTAAAAGTGATACATAGATTCAATATAATCCCAAAATTCCCAGCAGGCTTTATGCAGAAAATGACAGTCTGATTCTAAATTTTACTTGGAAATGCAGAAGTCCTAGAAGAGCCAAAACAATTTTGAAAAAGAAAAAATGCTGTTGCTGGCTCTCACCCCCAAGAGTCTGATTCAGTTGGGCTCACACCTGTGGATGCGCTGGAATCACAAAGGATTTCCTGGTTCCTGCAAACTCTGATCGATGACCTCAGCCTGACAGCCTGCAGGATACTCTGTTGCGTGAGTACCTGATAGGAAGAGAGTTCTATTTCAGGCACTTCCCCCACACTTGGCACCGTCCTGGAATTACCTTTGTAATATACTCAGCCCAATGCCAGGCCCAAAGTGATGCTCACAAAACAGAAGCTATCAGCCAGGTTTCAGAGCCCTGGCAGCACAGTGATTAAGAGCTTGGCTGCTATCCAAAAGGTCGGTGGTTCAAATCCACCAGCCGCTCCTTGGAAACCCTATGGGGCAGTTCTACTCTGTCATATAGGGTCACTATGAGTCAGAATCTACTCAAGGGCAAGAATATTTTGTTGTTGTTGTTTGCTTGTTTTGTTTTTTTAAGCCAGGTATTAAGTCCACACTGGCCACGCTTCAAGTCTCACGCTCTTTCCACTGTACCGTCCTGGCTTGCAGGCTGAGTAAGCACAGCAATAAAAAAGAGGAGAGAGAAGTTCTACTATTATTTAGCCAAGAGCCCCCAGTGTTCAGATGTCTGTGGTTTTTATTCATTTTAAGCTTCCTCTGTTTGTATGATGTCATGTTTGCTGTCTATCAACCCAGAGCCACTTAGTGAAGACCTACCGACTTCTTGCTTCCTTCTCTCCAACACACCACCGAGTAGTAGGATTTGACAGTGAGAGCTATGAACTCTCCTACAACCAACCTAATGTGTAACATTGAAACACATATGCAGTTAATTTCTCCTCTAATGGCTTCCTCAGAGGTGAAGACACTGGTTTTAGGATCGCCATGGTAACAACTGGCAAGAGGCACGGAAGGAGATTCCCACATGTGTATCTCCTTTCTATGAGCCCAGGCTCCCTCTTTCTTTGTGCTATCTCCCCTGTGTTGGTCTGGGCAGTGGTTGACAGGCTCCTCCGTCCTGTCCCCTATCCCAAGACCTGTCCCAGCAGGGAGGTGGTGGCATAGCCTGGCTCTACCTCTTCAAATTAGCCAAATCTGGGGCTGCTGCACAGGTCCCACCTCTGGCCACAGTGTACCTCCCCACCTGACCTCCTAGAAAGGGAAGGAGAGAGGAGCTGAGAGAAGGCACTGAGAAAGGCCAATGAAAAGAAACTGGGGAAGACCAAGAAGTACCAGGGCCTGCTCCCCATGCCAGGATTAGCCCAGCCTCTCCTCTCTCTTCTCCCTCCCCAAGCCTGGCTCCTGTGGATGCTCAGACCAGAGATGGAAATGCCATGGTAGGCACTCCTCGGGTTCCACTCTCACAGGGCTCAGTCCTCAGACTGGCAGATACTAAAAGGCTTTGGTTCAGAGCAGCAGAAACTTGGAGACAAATTGCAGATTCCATTCTGTGCAGTCATTTTCCTTTCTCTCCTCCCTGCCCCCTCAGTCCCTTTTCTACAAATAAAGGCTCATAGCAGCTGCCCTGTCCAAGGAAAGGGGGAGAGAAGGCTCAGATATCTCTGGTCCTGTCAGGGGCAGCAGCTCCAGACTGCTTAATGACCTAAATCCAGGCAGTCAGACTGACCTGACATGTAGAAGCTTCTTCAGAAAGAAAAAGCATGGCATAGGGAAAGAACTGTCAGATATAAAAGAGCTTGATATCAGAATTTAATATTAGCCTTAACACTTAGAAAAATACTTAGGAAATTATTCTCCATTGAAGTGAGAACGTAAACTTAATTATTTTATTGGATGAGTCATTATGTTTAATGAACTTCTTATCATTTACTAAGCAGGAGGCCCTGTTAGGTGATACAGGAAATGCCAATGTAGCACAGGTGTCAGCAGGATTTCTTCATTTCTGAGAGTCAAGGGAAGGTAAGTTGACTCTACCTCTTCTCTGCCCTCTGGAAGTCCAAATTTCTAGGAAATTCTCCCCAAATGTTCTAGCAAGGTCCAGGGGGCTTTTGTTCTTGAGGTCAGATCTTTACCCCAGGTATCTGCTGCTCTGTTCCATACCTCACTGAGTCATGAAATGCTGTCTTTTCCTCAATCCATCCCTTCCACAAAACCTCAGTACGGTGTCTGTAACTGTAATAGACTTCATGAAGAAGTGGGAAGTTGAGAAGGAGGAATTTATATCACAAAAATGCAAACAACTTCAAATTGTGTATTAGACACCCTGTTCTCAAAATATTCTCAAAATATTCTCGAGGGCTTTAGCTCTGGTCAAAATTAAATAACACGTATTGGACTTATCCTCTCACAACAAAATACTATACACCTGGAAAAAAATACGTGAAGCAACTGCTTTCAGGCATTGGATAAAAAACACTATGGAGGGGACAGGGCCAAGATGGCTGATAGGTAGATGCTACCTAGGATCCCTCTTGCAACAAAGACTCGGAAAAACAAGTGAATCGATCACATACATGACAATCTACGAACCCTGACCATCAAACACAGATCTAAAGAGTTGACCTGAGTGACAGGTGAGCGAAAAGCTGTGCCCTGAACCAGTGACTGTTTCTGGAACCCGTGACCCGCTCCACAGCCTTGAGCCCTTGTGGTTCCCTGGTGCCGAGTGGCGGAGCTGATAGCGACTTGCTGAGGTGGGGAGGCACGGGACACAGCCCTAACCCCTAGCCCCCTGGGGTAACCTCTGTAGAGACTCAGCCAGTGCAAGCAGGCGGCACACTGACATGGCTAAGGAGAGAACGAACGAGCAACCACAGGGAAGCAGTGACTGTTTTCGGAGCCTGGAGCCAGCGTCCCAGTCAGAAAACGTTGGCGCCGGGTTTTGGACTGGGCGCAGGGGAGCTGAGCATGGCATCCTGAGACGGCGCATCTACGGGACGCAGCCCTAGCCCCCTGAAATGACCTCGGGGGAAGCCCAGCCAGTGCACGCAGGCAACGCAGTGATGCAGCTGACAGGAGGAGAAGTCACCGGGAGGCAGTGACTGGTTTTGGAGTCGGGAGTGCAGCATCCCAGCCGGGGAACCGTGGCACTGGGCTTTGGACTGGGAGAGGAGGAACTGACCACGGCTTCGGAGACAGCACATACACAGGACGCGGGCCTGACCTCCGGGGGCAATCTAGACCCAGCCAACGCACACAGGCTACCCGTCCCTCAGGAATCTCAGATAAAACAATCCTCACCAAGCGAGATAAGTAACTTTGTCTATATTCCTGGGTGTACTCTCTCCTATCTATCTGATCCCTCCCTTCCCCTTCCCAGGAGGCTTCATTAACATTGTAATTTCCTGGGCTAGAGAGTGAAGTGCTCTGCGTTTTGTTTGTTTGTTTTGTCTTTTCCCAACCCATTCTCCTGGCCTGAGAGAAGCAGCTACAATAAACCCAGGGACCAAGAATCCTTCCCTGACTTCCTGAAATCGAACTAAAAATACAGAACCAGCTCAAGCCAAGCATACAAGATCCACAGTCTTCGGCTTTCATCCCTACAGAGAACAAGGTGGCTATTATAATGCAAAGGCAATTCTGATAGTGACCTGACTGTAATTGTTTTAGCGGATTACTGGAAAGACAAGTTTTCCAGGTCTGATATCTCTACCTATTAAACAGAGCCATCACTGACGCATAACGGAGACCTGAGGGCTGAAGTGCCACCCAAACCACCTAACCTCCTGCCATAGGGGTCTGAGGATAGTGACATCTACCAATCTGTAGGGGTACATGCATTGGGTGCCTAAAGTACAGCTGCAGAGCCCACCCACCAAAGTGCTTTAGGAATAGAGACACACCTACCTCACTGGCACTTCGGGGAAGCCTGTCAGCATCCTGCCCCCCCTGGAGTGTGAAACCCTGCTGCTACTAGAATCCGGTGCACACAACTATCACCACTACTCCTCTAAGCAAATAGGTGACAGTCTACCCCACACACTTGGTGACCCAAAATCAGATTCTACTCAAGCATAGTGAATGGACTCTTAGGCTTATATATCTGGTAACAGCCCAAACCAGCTGGTAAGAGGACATAAGTGGTTCAAAGTCTACAACAATCAAGACAGCACAATCTAGTAGCCCATCTATGTATATTGAAAGAAAACAAAACAAGATAAGACTCGGTGAGCAAATATAAAATAAATCATTACAATATCTTATAGATGGCTCGGAGACAGCAGTCGATATCAAACCACAAAAAGAAGCAGACCATGATTGCTTCTACAACTCCCCAAATTAAAGAATCAAAATCTTTCCCAAACGAAGATACAATCCTGGAATTGCCAGATGCAGAATATAAAAAACTAATTTACAGAATGCTTCAAGACATCAGGGATGACCTCAAAAATGAAATAAGGCAGTCTATAGAAAAAAAGCCAAGGAACACACTGATAAAGTAGTTGAAGAAATAAAAAAGATTATTCAAGAAAATAGTGGAAAAATTAATAAGCTACAAGAATCCATAGAGAGACAGCACTCAGAAATCCAAAAGATTAACAGTAAAATTACAGAATTAGACAACTCAGTAGAAAGGCAGAGGAAAAGACTCGAGCACTTGGAATGCAGAGTGGGGGAGTTGGAGGATAAAGCAATTGACACCAATATAGTTGAAGAAAAATCAGATAAAAGAATTTAAAAAAATGAAGAAACCCTAAGAATCATATGGGACTCTATCAAGAAGATTAACTTGTGTGTGATTGGAGTCCCAGAACAGGGAGGGATAACAGAAAATAGAGAGAGAATAGTTGAAGATCTGTTGGCAGAAAACTTACCTGACATCATGAAAGACAAAAGGATATCTATCCAAGATGCTCATCGAACCCCATTTAAGATTGATCCAAAAAGAAAATCACCAAGACATATTATTATCAAACTTGCCAAAACCAAAGATAAAGAGAAAAATTTTAAAAGCAGCCAGTGATAAAAGACAGGTCTCTTACAAAGGAGAATCAATAAGTTCAGACTACTTAACAGAAACCATGAAGTCAAGAGGCAATGGGATGACATATATAGAGCACTGAAGGAAAAAAAAAAAACTGCCAGCCAAGGATCATTTATCCAGCAAAACTCTCTCTCAAATATGAAGGTGAAATTAAAACATTTAGAGATAAACACAAGCTTAGAGAATTTGAAAAAACCAAACCAAAGCTACAAAAAACAAAGAAATACTAAAGGAAATTGTTTGGTCAGAAAATCAATAACATCAGATAACAACACAACACAAGGTCACAGAACAGAACATCCTGATATCAACTCAAATAAGGAAATCACAAAAACAAATTAAGATTAATTTTGAAAAGAAAAAAAATGCTCAAAACAGGGAATCATTGAAGTCATTATGTAAAAGATCACAATAATCAAAAATGGGGACTAAATAAAGGAGGCATAGAACTGCCATATGGAGAGGGAAACAAGGCGATATAGGACAATACGAGTTAGGTTTTTACTTAGAAAAATAGGTGTAAATATTAAGGTAACCACAAAAAGGTCTAACAATTCCATAACTCAAAATAAAAACCAAGAAAAACATAACGACTCAGCAAACATAAATTCGACTACTATGAAAATGAGGAACACAAAATTTACAAAGAAAAACGTCTCAGCACAAAAAAGTAAGTGGAAAAATGAAATTGTCAACAACACACACAAAAAGGCATCAAAATGACAGCACTAAACACATTCTTATCTATAATTACACTGAATGTAAATGGACTAAATGTACCAATAAAGAGACAGAGAGTCTCAGACTGGATAAAGAAACACGATTCGTCTATATGCTGCCTACAAGAGACACACCTTAGACTTAGAGACACAAACGAACTAAAACTCAAAGGATGGAAAAAAATATATCAAGCAAACAACAACCAAAAAGGAGCAGGAGTAGCAATATTAATTTCTGACAAAATAGACTTCAAAGTTAAATCCACCACAAAGGATAAAGAAGGACACTACATAATGATTAAAGGGACAAATGATCAGGAAGACATAACCATATTAAATATTTATGCACCCAATGACAGGGCTGCAAGATACATAAAACAAACTTTAACAGAACTGAAAAGTGAGATAGACACCTCCACAATTATAGTAGGAGACTTCAACACACCACTTTCAGAGAAGGACAGGACTTCCAATAAGAAGCTCAAGAGAGACACGGAAGACCTAATTGCTACAATCAACCAACTTGACCTCATAGACCTATACAGAACACTCCACCCAACAGCTGCAAAGTATACTTTTTTTTTCTAGTGCACATGGAACATTCTCTAGAATAGATCACATATTAGGTCATAAAACAAACCTTTGCAGAATCCAAAACTTCGAAATATTACAAAGCATCTTCTCAGACCACAAGGCAATAAAAGTGGAAATCAATAACAGAAAAATCAGGGAAAAGAAATCAAATAATTGGAAACTGAACAATACCCTGCTGAAAAAAGACTGGGTTATAGAAGACATTAAGGAGGGAATAAAGAAATTCATAGAATGCAACGAGAATGAAAACACTTCCTATCAAGACCTCTGGGACACAGCAAAAGCAGTGCTCAGAGGTCAATTTATATTGATAAATGCACACATACAAAAAGAAGAAAGAGCCAAAATCAGAGAACTGTCCCTACAACTTGAACAAATAGAAAGTGAGCAACAAAAGAATCCATCAGGCACCAGAAGAAAACAAATAATAAAAATTAGAGCTGAACTAAATGAAATAGAGAACAGAAAAACAATTGAAAGAATTAACAAGACCAAAGGATGGTTCTTTGAAAAAATTAACAAAATTGGTAAACCATTGGCCAGACTGACTAAAGAAATACAGGAAAGGAAACAAATAACCCAAATAGGAGACGAGATGGGCCACATCACAACAGACCCAACTGAAATTAAAAGAATCATATCAGATTATTACGAAAAATTGTACTCTAACAAATTTGCAAACCTAGAAGAAATGGATGAATTCCTAGAAAAACACTACCTACTTAAACTAACACAATCAGAAGTAGAACAACTAAATAGACCCATAACAAAAAAAGAGATTGATAAGGTAATCAAAGAACTCCCAGGAAAAAAAAGCCCCAGCCCGATGGCTTCACTGCAGAGTTCTACCAAACTTTCAGAGAAGAGTTAACACCACTACTACTAAAGCTATTTCAAAGCATAGAAAATTATGAAATAATACCTAACTCATTCTATGAAGCCACATATCCCTGATACCAAAACCAGGTAAAGACACCACAAAAAAAGAAAATTACAGACCTATATCCCTCGTGAACATAGATGCAAAAATCCTCAACAAAATTCTAGCCAATAGAATTCAACAACATATCAAAAAAATAATCTACCACGACCAACTGGGATTTATACCACGTATGCAAGGCTGGTTTAATATTAGAAAAACCATTAATGTAATTCACCATATAAATAAAACAAAAGACAAAAACCACATTATCTTATGAATTTATGCAGAAAAGGCATTTCATTTGACAAAGTCCAACACCCATTCATGATAAAAACTCTCAGCAAAATAGGAATTGAAGGAAAATTCCTCAACATAATAAAGGGCATCTAATTTTTTTTTTTTTTAATTTTTTTATACAAAGCCAACAGCCAACATCATTCTAAATGGAGAGAGCCTGAAAGCATTTCCCTTAAGAACGGGAACCAGACAAGGATGCCCTTTATCACCACTCTTATTCAACATTTTGCTAGAGGTCCTAGCCAGAGCAAATAGGCTAGACAAAGAAATAAAGGGCATTTGGATAGGCAAGGAAGAAGTAAAATTATCTCTATTTGCAGATGACATGATTTCATACACAGAAAACCCTAAGGAATCCTCCAGAAAACTACTGAAACTAATAGAAGAGTTCAGCAGAGTCTCAGGTTATAAGATAAACATACAAAAATCACTTGGATTCCTCTACATCAACAAAAAGAACATCAACATTGAAGAGGAAATCACCAAATCAATACCATTCACAGCAGCCCTCAAGAAGATAAAATACTTAGGAATAAATCTTACCAAAGATGTCAAAGACCTATACAAGAAAACTACAAAGTACTAGTGCAAGAAACTAAAAAGGACCTACATAAGTGGAAAAACATACCCTGCTCATGGATAGGAAGACTTAACATAGTAAAAATGTCTATCCTACCAAAAGCCATCTATACGTACAATGCACTTCTGATCCAAATTCCAATGACATTTTTTAAACTGATGGAGAAACAAATCACCAACTTCATATGGAAGGGAAAGAAGCCCCAGATAAGTAAAGCATTACTGAAAAAGAAGAAGAAAGTGGGAGGCCTCACTCTACCTGATTTCAGAACACATTATACAGCCACAGTGGTCAAAACAGCCTGGTACTGGTACAACAGACACATACACCAATGGAACAGAATTGAGAACCCAGATATAAATCCATCCACATATGAGCTGCTGATATTTGACAAAGGCCCAGTGTCAGTTAATTGGGGGAAAAGATAGTCTTTTTAACAAATGGTGCTGGCATAACTGGATATCCATTTGCAAAAAAATGAAACAGGACCCATACCTCACACCATGCACAAAAACTAACTCCAAGTGGATTGAAGACCAAAACATAAAGACTAAAATGATAAAGATCATGGAAGAAAAAATCGGGACAACGTTAGCAGCCCTAATACAAGGCATAAACAGAATACAAAACATTACCAAAAATGACGAAGAGAAACCAGATAACTGGGAGCTCCTAAAAATCAGACACCTATGCTCATCTAAAAAAAAAAAAAAAAAAGACTTCACCAAAAGAGTAAAAAGACCACCTACAGATTGGGAAAGAATTTTCAGCTATGACATCTCCGACCAGCGCCTGATCTCTAAGATCTATATGATTCTGTTAAAACTCAACCACAAAAAGACAAACAACCCAATCAAAAAGTGGGCAAAGGATATGAACACGCACTTCACTAAAGAAGATATTCAGGCAGCTAACAGACACATGAGAAAATGCTCTCGATCATTAGCCGTTAGAGAAATGCAAATTAAAACTACGATGAGATTCCATCTCACTCCACCAAGGCTGGCATTAATCCAAAAAACACAAAATAATAAATGTTGGAGAGGCTGCGGAGAGATTGGAACTCTTATACACTGCTGGTGGGAATGTCAAATGGTACAACCACTTTGGAAATCTATCTAGCGTTTTCTTAAACAGTTAGAAATAGAACTACCATACAACCCAGAAATCCCACTCCTCGGAATATACCCTAGAGAAATAAGAGCCTTCACACAAACAGATATATGCACACCCATGTTTATTGCAGCTCTGTTTACAATAGCAAAAAGCTGGAAGCAACCAAGGCATCCATCAACGGATGAAAGGTTAAATAAATTGTGGTATATTCACACAATGGAATACTACGCATCGATAAAGAACAGTGAGGAATCTGTGAAACATTTCATAACATGGAGGAACCTGGAAGGCATTATGCTGAGTAAAATTAGTCAGAGGCAAAAGGACAAATATTGTATAAGACCACTATTATAAGATCTTGAGAAATAGTATAAACTGAGAAGAACAGATACTTTCGTGGTTATGAGGGGAGGGAGGGAGGGTGGGAGAGGGTTATTTACTCATTAGTTAGTAGGTAAGAACTACTTTAGGTGAAGGGAAGGACAATACTCAGTACACGGAAGGTCAGCTCAACTGGACTGGACCAAAAGCAAAGAAGTTTCCGGGATAAACTGAATGCTTCGAAGGTCAGCGGAGCAGGAGTGGGGGTTTGGGGACTATGGCTTAAGGGGACTTCTAAGTCAATTGGCAAAATAATTCTATTATGAAAACATTCTGCATCCCACTTTGAAATGTGGCGTCTGGGGTCTTAAATGCTAACAAGCGGCCATCTAAGATGCATCACTTGGACTCAACCCACCTGGATCAAAGGAAAATGAAGAACATCAAGGTCACACGATAACTATGAGCCCAAGACAGAAAGGGCCACATGAACTAGAGACTTACATCATCCTGAGACCAGAAGAAGTAGATGGTGCTCAGCCACAACCGATGACTGCCCTGACAGGGAGCACAACAGAGAACTCCTGAGGGAGCAGGAGAACAGTGGGATGCAGACCCCAAATTCTCATAAAAAGACCAGACTTAATGGTCTGACTGAGACTAGATGAATCCCAGCAGTCATGGTCCCCAAACCTTCTCTTGGCCCAGGACAGGAAGCATTCCAGAAGACTGCTCATCAGACTTGGAAGCGACTGGACAATGGGTTGGAGAGAGATGCTGATGGGAGGGTAGAGAGGGTTAGAAACCCGCAAAACTGTCATGAAAGGAGAGACTGAAAGAAGGGAGCGGGCTAACTCATTAGGGGGAGAGTAAATGGGAGTATGTAATAAGGTGTATATAAGCTCATATGTGACAGACTGACTTGATTTGTAAACTTTCACTTAAAGCACAATAAAAATTATTAAAAAAAACACTATAGGGCTATGATTGCTGAAAAGTGAAACATATAAGGTGAGTTCCACATTCATCATGGCTTTCTGCTTGGGGGCACTTTTTTTTTTTAACTTTTATTGAGCTTCAAGTGAACGTTTACAATTCAAGTCAGTCTGTCACGTATAAGTTTACATACATCTTACTCCATACTCCCACTTGCTCTCCCCCTAATGAGTCAGCCCTTCCAGTCTCTCCTTTCGTGACAGTTTTGCCAGCTTCCCACTCTCTCTATCCTCCCATCCCCCTCCAGACAGGAGATGCCAACACAATCTCAAGTGTCCACCTGATATTATTAGCTCACTCTTCATCAACATCTCTCTCCCACCCACTGTCCAGTCTCTTTCATGTCTGATGAATTGTCTTTGGGGATGGTTCCCATCCTGTGCCAACAGAAGGTTTGGGGACCATGGCCGCCGGGATTCCTCTAGTCTCAGTCAGACCATTAAGTATGGTCTTTTTATGAGAATTTGGGGTCTGCATCCCACTGATCTCCTGCTCCCTCAGGGGTTCTCTGTTGTGCTCCCTGTCAGGGCAGTCATCGATTGTGGCCGGGCACCAACTAGTTCTTCTGGTCTCAGGATGATGTAGGTCTCTGGTTCATGTTGGGGACACTTTTAATAACATGGCAGAAGGAAGTAGAGCCCTAAGAAACAGCAGCTTGTTGCTCATTGGGAAGAAGAAACAGATTGGAGTTCAGGGACTGCTGAAGTGACTGGAATCTGCATGGCAGGAGAAAGCTTGCACAGAAAAGGAGCTCCAGAAATCTGCATACACATTGCCTTGGGCTTGGTCATCTACTAAGCTGTGCATACGTAGGACAAGACTCCACAAGGTCTGGCAGAGAATAGCTACTGAGGGACTGTGAGACGAATGGAAATTTTGGAAGTCACACAATGCTGGGAAATATTGGAGACATGACCGCCACTGTGGAGAGACCTTGCTTAACATACCAGTCATTTAGTTAAGACCTTAGAAAGGCCCAGGGTAAAGGCTACTCTAAACCTTCTCTCACTAAGCATATTAACAAGACTTGGAAGGTTAAGATCTATGAACAAGTTAACTGTCTTTCATAATAAAACTGAACCTACTTTAAGGGAAGACAAAAAATATATATATATAGATTCTCAATAATGGAGCATTCACAACATTCAGAATATAATTCAAAATAGCTAGACATTGACGAAACAGGAAAATGTGACAAAATACCAGGAGAAAAAAAATCAGTGGAAATAAACCCAGAGTTGGCACATATGTTATAATTAGCAAACAATAATTTTAAAACAGTTATTATAAATTTAAGACTTTAAAGGAAAAGATGAACATAATAAGTAAACAGGGAATCTCAGTGGAAAAACAGAAACTATATAAAAAAAAACTAAATGGAAATTTAATAGTACATTAACAGCATATTAGACACAAGAGAGAAAAAAATATCACTGAACTTGAAGACATAGGAATAGAAACTACCCAAGATGAAACACAGACCTGCGGGACAATAATAACTAGTCTAACATACGTATATTTGGAGTCTCAAAAGGACAGGAGAGAAAGTTTGATGCAGCAAAAAATATTTGAAGAAAGAATAGCCAACTTTTTCCCCAAATTTGATGAAAAATACCAACCCACATATCCAAGAGTCTAAACACCCCTCTAACAATATAAACACGAGCAACCCCACCTAAGCAGAAAATAGTAAAATAAATGAAAACCAGAGATAAAGAGACAATCATAAAGCACCCAGAGAAAAAAAGACACATTGTAAATGGGAAAACATGATAAGAATATACACTGTTTTCTTATCAGGAACAATACAAGCTCAAAGAAAACAACATCTTCAAAATGTTGAAAGAAAAAAAATCAATCTAAAACACTATCTTTCAAAAATCTAGGCAAAATAATGGCCCATTCAGATAATCAAAAGCTGTGTTGATTTTAACAAACCTGCACTATAGGAATGTTAAAAAAAAAAAAAAATTTTTTTTTTTAAGTTAAAAGCCATTAAGTGTGAAGGCAAATGATGCCAACTGGAAACTCAGATCTATACAAAGAAATGAAAAGTTTCAGAAATGATAAATATGTGGGTAAATGTGAAAGATAATTCTTCTCATTGCTTAGTTTCTTTAAAAGCAATGGACTGTTTAAAGCAAAAATAATAATTATGCACTAGGGTGCACCTGACCCAAGCCATGGTATTTTCAATCACCTCATATGCATGTGAAAGCTGGACAATGAATAAGGAAGACCAAAGAATTGACACCTTTGAATTATAGTGTTCATGAAAAATATTGAATATGCCATGGACTGCTAGAAGAACAAACAAATCTATCTTAGAAGAAGTACAGCCAGAATACTCCTTGGAAGCAAGGATGTCAAGACTTTGTCTCACATACTTTGAACGTATTGCAGGGGAGACCAGTCCCTGGAGAAGGACATCATGCTTGGTAAAGAAAGTAGAGGGTCAGCAAAAAAGAGGAAGACCCTGAATGAGATGGATTGACACAGTTGTGCAACAATGAGCTCAAGCGTAACTATTGTGAGGATGACACAAGACCAGGCAGTGTTTCATTCTGTTGTATACAGGGTCGCTATGAGTCAAAACCAGCTTGATGGCACCTAAAAACAACAAATATACTATATTTATATATATAATATGTATGTTTATATATAAATATGTACATATATACACACACACATAATATATATGTGTATACATATATTTACAGACAGAGGGATTTATTTTAAGGAAATGGCTCACCCAGCTGTGCAGGCTGGCAAGTCCCAAATCCATGGGTCAGACATCAGGTTGGAGGCTTCTCCTGATTCATGTGCTTGAAGAGGCTGATGAACCCCAAATTGGCCGGTCAGATGGCAGGTTGCTGGCTCACACCCAAGAACTGGCGATCAGAGGATGAGAGTCAGATGCAGAATCCAGAGAGGGCGAGCTTTGACAGAATCTGTATATATATTGGATGCAGGCCACACCTCTAAGGAAACTCCCCTTTCAACTGATGGGCTGCTCACATCAGATCACAAAGTGGAGGATGATTACATAATATTTGCTAAACCACTGAGAATCATGGCCTAGCCAAGTTGACACATAACCTTAACCATCACAACAATGGATGGGGCAGTTGTAAATAAAAATATTGTGAGAGTCTTATATGCAAAGTGCTATAATATTAATTTAAATAAACTGTAATATGTTAAAAAAAAAAAAGATAAAAATAAACATTGCCTTCGAGTCAGTTCTGAGAACTGCTCCATAAGGGTTTCCAAGGAGTGGGTGGTAGATTTGAACTGCCAACCTTTTGGTTAACAGCCTGAACTCTTAACCACTGCACTACCAGGGCTTCTGTAATACATTAGGGATGCATATTTCAATTCCTATTTTGAAAAAGAAGGGTTTCTTAAAAAGCAGTAAAAGATATAACATGGAATTGCAAAAAAAGTACTCAGTTGGCCAAAAGAAGGCAAGAAAGGAGGAAAGATTAAACCAAATACAAATAGCAACATGTAAGTATTATGTTAAATATATTAAATTATAATTATCTTAAACCTCTGTCCAAGGCAGAGATTGTCAGAATGGATAAAAAACCAAGACCAAACTTTAGCTATTTACAAGACATTCTTTACATACCATGTTAACACTAATCATAAAAAAGCTGGAATGACTATATTTATATAAGGCAAATTAAACTTCAAGACAAGAAGCATTACCAAAGATAAAGAGGCACATTTAATGATGGTTAAAGACTGAAGACTTTGCCCCTAAAACAGGGAACAAGACAAGGATGTCTTCTCTCACCATTTCTTTTCAACATTGAATGGGAGGTAATATCCAGCACACAAAGGAAGAAAAAGGAGAAAAAAAGAAGTATAGAATTTGGAAAGGAAGATTAAGACTCTCTTTATTCACACGATCCATGTAATTATTCACATAATTGCGTAGTTTGAGAATCCTAATGAATCTACAAAAAATACTACTAGGAAAGAGTACATATTATATAATTTCATTTAGAACAGGCAAAAATAGTCTATAGAGATAAAAATTATAACATTTTTTGCCTCAAGGGAGCAGTGTAGCAATTCCTGGGAAGTGACATGAGAAAATATTCTGGGGCAACGAATATGTTCTATATCTTGATAGGGTTGTGTTTTATATGGGTAAATGCATTAGTCAAAGCTCATCAAACCTTGTACTTAACATCTGTGCAGTTCATAGCCTGTAAATTATATTATTAAAAAGAAAGAGGGCGAGAGAAAGCAAAAAGCAGGTATTTCGAAGGTTGTCATTCCTATGTTCTCTGCCATAATTTCATCTTTTTAATATGACAAGACTATTGGAGAAGTATTCTACCACAAAAAAGGATAAACCAAGAATGAGGTGAAAATGAGTTTGCAAAACTCAGTTACAACTCAGGAAAAAAGTTAAAAAAAAAAAAATTAAAGATGAGAGCAAAACAAAATTATCTCTGGATAACTGCTGTGCCCAGATGGCTTCACTGATGAATTATACCAAGAACTTATGGGAGAAATAATAAAAATTCTACACAAACTCTTTCAGAAAATTGAAGAAGAGGTAATACTTCTGAACTCACTCTATGAGACCGAAATCACCCTGTTACCAAAACCAGAGAAAGACATTACAAGAAAAGATAATACAGACTATGTTCCTCATGACCATAGATGCAAAGCTTCTTAAATTTTTTTAGAAAATTGAACTCAACAATAATACAAAAAGAACTACCATGTGGGCTTTATCCCAGAAAAATAATGTTGGCTTAACATTTGAAAATCAGCCAATGTAGTTTACCCTATTAACAGACTAAGAAAGGAAAACTATATGATTCTCCAAATTGGTGAAGGAAAAGCATTTGAAAAATCCAACACTAGTTTCTGATAAAAACTCTCAGCAAAATAGGAATATAAAAGGACTTCCTCAACTTGATAAAAGTCATCTATGAAAAGCCTGAAGCTAACATTATACTTGATGGTAAAATACTGAACATTTTCAGCCTAAGATGAGTAATAAAGCAAGATTAGCTCCTGTCAGCTCTTCTATTCAACATCATACTTTAGTGCATTGTATGTAGTTCAGTAAGATAGAAAATAAAAGGCATACAGACTGGAAAGAAAGAATTAAAACTGTCTTTATCCTCAAATGACATGATGATCCATGTAAAAAATTCTACAGAAAATATAAAAAAAGATACTAGAATTTATAGTATGCTTAGCAAATTTTGAGGATATAAAATAAATGTATAAACCCAATTGCATTTCTATTTATTAGTAATGTTCTGATGAACAATCAGAAATTGAAGTAAAAATAAATATTACTTACAATTGCATCAAAAATAGAAAAATCTTGGGGATAACTTAGACAAAAAATGTGCAAGATCTGTATACTGACAACCACAAAACATTCCCAAAAGAAATTAAAGAAGATAAATGGAGAGATATACCATATTCATGGAGTAGAAGATTCAATATTATTAAGATGTCATTTCTCCCCAGATTGATCTATAAACCAAATGTAATCTCTGTCAAAATCCAAGCAAGCTTTTTTTTTAATTGACAAGCTGATTCTGACATTTATATGGAAATGAACAGAATGACTAAGCAAAACTGTGAAAAAGAAGAGAAAAGTTGGAAGATTTACACTACCTGATTTAGAGACTTATTATAAAAGAACAGTAATTAAGAGGCTGTAGTATTGGCATAAAAATAGAAAAACATGTCAATAGAACAGAATAGAGAGTCCAGAAATAGATTCACGGTTATATGAACAATTGATTTCCAACAAATCTATCAAGGCAATTCAACAAGAAAAGAAAAATCTTTAAAAAAAAAAAATGCTGAAATAAGAGATGCAAAAGAAGAGTGAACCTCAATCCTCATAAAATACCACACACTATAATCAATTCAAAATGGATCATAGATCTAAATGTAAGAGTTAAAACTATAAAACTTGTAGGAGAAAATCTTATCGACCTTGAATGATTTGGCAAAGATTTCTTTTAAAAGGAAGCACAAAGTATTAAGAAAAAAAACTAGTACGTTTAAATTCATCAAGATTTAAAAAAAAAAATCCTTCAAAAGACTGCTGAGAAAATGAAAAGCAAGCCACAGAATAGGGGAAAAGAAATTAGCAAAGTATATATCCAACAAAGAATTTGTATCTAGAATATATAAAGAACTGTTACAACTCAATCCCAAGAAGAAATAGCACACTTTTAGAAGTGAGTCTAAGATTTAAACAGACATTTCAACAACGAAAAGAGATATATGGATGACTAATAAGCACTTGAAAAGGTGATCAACATCATTAGTTCTTAAGAAAATGCCAACTAAAATTCCAGTGAGATACCACTACATACCCACTAGAATGGCTACAGTTTTTTTAAAAATTGACCGTACAGTCTACTCTTTTTTTGAGTATGTGTGTGTGTGTGTTTTAGGTGAAAGGTTACAGCTCAAGTTAGTTTCTCATCCAAAAATTTATACATACATTGTTATGTGACTCTAGTTGCTATCCCTATAATGTGACTGCACATTCCTCCTTTCCACCCTGGTTTTCCCACGTCCATTCAACCAGCTTCTATCCCTTTCTGCCTTCTTATCTCACCTGCGGGCAGGAGGTGCCCATTTAGTCTCGTGTATCTACTTGAACTAAGAAACACATGCTTCATGAGTATCATTTTAACATCAGTCTATTCTTTGAAGAGTTGGCTTCAGAAATGGTTTTAGTCCTGGGTTAACAGTGCGTCCGGGGGCTATGCCTTCTGGGGTTCCACCAGTCTCAGCCAGACCATCAAGTCTGGTCCTTGTACTAGAATTTGAGTTCAGCACCCCAATTTTCTCCTGCTCCATCAGGGATTCTCTGTTGTGTTCCCTGTCAGGGCAGTCATTGGTGGTAGCTGGGCACCATCTAGTTCTTCTGGTCTCAGGCTGATGGAGTGTCTGGTTTATGTGGCCCCTTTTGTCTCTTGAGCTCATATTTTCCTTGTGTCTTTGATGCTCTTCATTCTCCTTTGCTCCAGGTGGGTCGAGACCAGTTAATGCATCTTAGATGGCTACTCAATTGCTTTTAAGATCCCAGATGCCACTCACCAAAATGGGATGCAGAACATTTTAATAAACTTTGTTACACCAATTAACCTAGATGTTCCCTGAAACCATGGTCCCCAGACCTCCGCTCCTGCTACGCTGTCCCTTGAAGTGTTTGGTTGTATTCAGAAAACTTCTTAGCTTTTGGTTTAGTCCAGTTGTGCTTACTTGCCCTGTACTGTGTGTTGTCCTTCCCTTCACCTAAGATGATTCTTGTCTACTATCTAGTTAGTGAATTCCCCTATCCTTCCCTCCCCACCCTTGTAACCATCAAAGAATGTTTTCTTCCGTGTTTAAACCTTTTCTTGAGTTCTTATAATAGTGGTCTCATACAATATTTGTCCTTTTGTGACTAATTTCGCTCAGCATAATTCCTTCCAGATTCATCCATGTTGCAAGATGTTTCTCGGATTCATTGTTATTCTTTATCATTGTATAGTATTCCATTGTGTGAATATACCATAATTTGTTTATCCATTCGTCTGTTGATGGGCATCTAGGTTGTTTCCATCTTTTTGCTGTTGTGAACAGTGCTCATATAGTCTAGTCTTGGACACTACACCCATTGCTTAGCACCAGTTACCGTATTTCAGTTGGTTCCCTATGGACTGCAGCTGTCTTACACAGTGTTGTTACTTTTTGGAGACACTGGATACTGGATACTCCAGCAATACAAGATTGTAAACAAAAAAGGAGTTTGGGGAAGGTATGAGTCCAATCCGGGATAGCAATAAAGGGAATTCCAGGATGGAAGATGGACAGGAGCCCATGAAAGTCATGTAATGAAAGAAAAGAGGAGCAAAGAAAGAGAAAATGAAAAGAAAGAGGTGCAAGCAAAAATGTCAGTGAAAATTAAAGGTTGTGTAAGTCATACTCCAAATGCAATAGAGCCTGTCCTAATTAGAGTAGAAGTCAGCGGGCTCCAAAAAGAAGAACCAAGTGGGTTCCCAGCCACCGATAGGATAAGAATGGAAAAGAAGGTATTAGGAATTTGGCAAAGAAGGCATATGTTTCCTTAAACAACAACAACATGAGTGGCACAAAGATTGCAGTACTAAAACCATGGAGAAGGCCATGTAACCATGAGACACCACATGGTCTTCAATAAACTATATTTAGATTGTCTTACCTAGGTGGCACAAATGGTTTGCACATGACTGCCAACCTAAAGGTTGGTAGTTCGAACCCACCCAGCAGTACCTCGGAAGAAAAGGCCTGGCAGTCTGCTTCTATTAAGATTACAGCCAAGAAAACCCTGTGGAACATTTCTATTCTGTAGCACACAGGTTCACCATGAGTCAGAACCAACTGAACAGCAACCAATAACGTAACAACAACCAATGCCAATGGCTTTTTGTTGAGATCATCAATGGGTAAAGCATGGAAAAGCTAATCAGAGAAACAGAAGAGAAAGTAAATATTATCAGTCTCGACAGCAGAGAAGTAAACATGTATTTGTCATAAGTTTGGAAGTGGAAGAGGGGAAGGTAGTGAAGAAAATGATGAAAAAAAATTTTTTTGCCCTCGAGTCGATTCCAAGCCATGGTGACCCATGTGTTTCAGAGTAGAACTGCACTCCACAGGGTTTTCAAAAAGGTTGATTGAGTCGGAATCGACCCGATGGCAACAGGTTTATGATCTTTTGGAAATAGATTGCCAGGCCTTTCTTGCAAGGAGCCTCTGAGTGGATTTGGTGGATAATTGTATTCAAAACGAGAAGTCAAAAGATACAAAAATTGCCTGGAATCCTATAATTCAAAGATAACTATGGTTAAGCTTTCAACAAAAATTTTCCTCTTTCCTTTTTTTTAATGTTTGTTGCCACTTTGGTTTTTCTGTGCAAAAAAAAAAGAAACGTATCTTTTATAATTGGGAAACAGTATAATACAGCACAGGGCATGGATCCTAGATCTACCCTGCCCAAGATGAAATCTCAGGTCAACTACTGACCGTGGCCAAACTACTCAACCTCTCCAATCCTTAGTTTCTTCGTCTGTAAAATGAGAATAACAACAGTATGAAATCATAGAGTTGTGTGAGGGTTATATGTCAATACATACAAGAATTTAGATAAGTGCTTGTAATCTTTTAAAATTCAGCATTATAATTAAGTTGTAATTAAATGCTTTTAACCATGTTTATTTTTTGAGAAGTTGATGTTCAAACAAAACAAAAACAATGATTTAGCCCATAACTGAAAGAAAAACTGGCTCTGTGGATTTATTGAAGTCATAGATATTCAAAGATAACTTCAGCCACACAGATTTTTGCCTTTTACACTGACTCAAGACAAAAATGAGACTGTATATTACACACTACTGCATTAGAAATAATTTGAAGATATAAGCTTAATGTCTCCTTAATATTTCATTGGAATCCCTGGGTGATGCAAACAGCCAGTGCACTTGGCTCTAGTTGAAAGGTTGGAGGTTTGAGTCCACCCAGATGCATTTTGGAAGAAAGACCTGGAAATCTACTTCCAAAAAAAAATTCAGCCATTGAAAACCCAATGGAGTACAGCTCTACTCTGACACACATGGTGTTGTCATGAGACAGAGTTGACTCAACGGCAATTGGTTATTATTTCATTATATGCATATAACGTAATTTAAATTATTGTTGGGCAGTTGGGTAGTTTACATTTTTCTACTAGAAATTACTAAACAAGACCTTGGTTGATTTTTGGGCCTCCTGGCATCTGCCTGTTTTTGGAGAATCCTCCACTGTGATGTCAAAGCGAGTGCTGGAGAGGGGTCATGTGACCTGTGGTCAGCCAATGGTTTTTATCATCCTATTATTGGTGGTAGTATTGGTATTGTTATTCTGAAACTTTTATAGTGTATTGTGAGACAAAAATTAATTGGTGACTATGTTGGTGTTGTGGAGAACCAAGATTTGGAGCCACAGATATAAGATTAATGAGGTTAATTAAAAATCCTTTAGGCCTGAATTTGGACTGGAAATATTAGTATGAACTCTTGTAGTTTAGCTTAACACAAACAAACAAACACAGCTTACCTCTTTCACTGAAAAGGATTAGAAACAATGATCAACCCAGTAGCAATGAGCACCCCTAGCAGCCATATTGTGGTCTAAAACACCATTTCCTGCTAAAAGGCACCAGGGTTTCCGGAAGAAAGGACTGGAGCAGGAAAGGTATAAGAAGAGCCTGGAACATCTTGCCACGCTAGAAAGCAAAGTAGTTATCAAGAACTATCTAGACCATGTTCAGAAGGGCTCAGGAAAAAACTGTAAGAGAATGGAATAGACGCCTACTATTGGAACATCAATAAGGGACAATTTGACAATAAATCATATAAAAACTGCAATAGATTGACGTCCCTCAAATATATTTAGACTCATAATAATACTAAACAAGAATGATTTGATCATTTTTAGAAGATGCTAAGGAAACCCCATATTGTTTAGAAAATTGCTAAATAAAGCAAAAAATTCAGCATTTATCCTGCCTTTTCTGTGTACATGTGCCAAGTTGACAAGGGGTGGACTGTGTGATAGTTAAGGTCGTGTGTCTAAGACAGTGGCCCATGGTTAAGTATTCGGTCTCTATTAAGGCCCACTAATAATAAGTAATTATAATAATAATGTAATATAAATATATAATATAATAAGTAATTATAATAATATAATAATAATAATAAGGCCACTAATAATAATAAGGGTTGCTATGAGTTGGAATCGACTTGACGGCGTTGGGTTTTGTTTTTCTTAATAAGCCAAAGACTGTTTTCTCAAAAGGAAAAGTCTGTAGTCATTGACAGTTCTTCCTTACTGGGTCCAATCAGCATAATGTCATCAACGTAATGGACCAATGTGACGTCTTGTGTAAGGGAAAGGTAATCAAGGTCCCTGTGGACTAAATTATGACATACAGCTGGAGAGTTGCTATACCCCTGAGGTAGGACAGTGAAGGTGTATTGCTGGCTGTGCCAGTTGAAGGCCAGCTTCTTCTGGTGATCCTTCAAAACAACAATCAAGAAAAAAACATTGGCAAGATCAATAGCTGCATACCAGTCCCAGGAGATGCATTAATTGGCTCAAGCAATGAAACCACATTTGGAAGAGCAGCTGCAATTGGAGTTACATCTGGTTAAGTTTACAACCATCCACCGTCATTCTCCAGTATCCATCTGTTTTTTCCACAGGCCAAATAGGAGAGATGAATGGGGATGTACTGGGAATCACCACCCCTTCATCCTTCAAGTCCTTGATGGTGACAGTAATCTCTGCAATCCCTCCAGAAATGCAGTATTGCTTTTGGTTTACTATTTTTCAAGGTATGGACAATTCTAATGGCTTCCACATGTCTTTTCCTACCATAATATCCCTTACTCCACTTGTCAGAGATCCAGTGTGGGGATTCCGCCAATTGCCAAGTTTATCCATTCCAAATACACATTCTGGAGTTGGGGAAATTACTACAGGATGGGTTTGGGGACCCATTTGACCCATGGTGAGACCCCTTGAACTAAGACTCCATTAATAACCTGATCTCCATATGCCCCCCACTTTGGCTGGTGGGTCACAATGACATTTTGTTCTCCTGGAACTAGTGTCAGTTCAGAGCCAGTATCCACTAATCCCTGAAAAGTCTGATTATTTTGAGGTACTTCCTCAAAGGGACCCAGTCTCCTCTTCATTCAAGGGGTTGTGGGCCTTTAAACTCATTCAAGTTTGGTAATTGATTGAGGGGCCGTCATTCTCTATTCTGGAGATTTGAGTTAGACTTCCATTCACTTGACCTAGAATTCTTCCGCTTGTACAGATTAAGTAAATATTTATTAGATTTTCCATCTATTTCACCTCTAGGGACACCATGAGTAAGTAGTTGATGACATAAGTCCATACGAGTCAAACTATTTTGATTACTGCTTTGACCCCGTTCTCCATTACAGTAACCACAGCCACCCTGTCTTTGTCAACTGAGTGCCGCCACTTGGCTCTACCACCATGGGTTTCAATGAGCCCCATTGTAGTTAGGTGTCTTATTTCAGTTAGGGCAGTTTCCACTACCAAACCTGACTTACATAAAATATCAGTCACAGCAGTCTTCAAGGATACTGTGGGGCTCCCTTCACAAATTTTTTTCTTACTGTTTGGTAAAGTTGCGTCCTCTGGTCACTCCATGTGTGGCTCTGTTATCTAACTTGATAAATCCACTCTAACATGCCAATTTCCCTAAGGCTTTAGATACCTTCTTCTACAGTATACCAATGTAAATCTGGTACTTCTATGTGATTTAGTGTAGGCCACCACATAATCCATGTTTCAGCAAACCAACCAAGTAAACTATTAGACCCTTCCTAACATTTTGAGCTGAAACATTGAATGAAGAATCTGATTATTGGGCTTATAGCAATAAACTCAGACTGATCCAACTCTATGTTCCTTGCATTATTATCCCACACCCTTAATAGCCATCCCCATACATATTCCCCAGGTTTCTGTTTATACATATTAGAAAAGTCAAGCAGCTCTTTTGTAGTCAAGTGTACCTCTTCCTGGGTCACACTCTATTATTCACCTTTTGAGACTCGCTGGGACTTAAGTCTAGTTATAGGCCTAGAAGCAAAAATGGGTGCTGGTGCTGGATCCTGGGAGGATTCAGCAAGGTCTTGTAAGGCATCTGCCTTAGGCGATGCCCCACACAATGCACCAGGCACCTCCTCAGGTGATATCTCAGACAAAGTTTCTTCAGACAC
Source organism: Elephas maximus indicus (assembly GCF_024166365.1). Lineage (NCBI taxonomy): Eukaryota > Metazoa > Chordata > Mammalia > Proboscidea > Elephantidae > Elephas > Elephas maximus. Next base: position 218,863,501 of record NC_064820.1, on the reverse strand, counting down.
AGCAGAGTTAATCTCATCAGATGGGGGTAGAGGGGTAATGGTTTTACTGGGAAGGGTGGCTTAGCAGACAAAGATGGAGTAATCTCTTTAGATGGGATTAAGAGGGCTGGTTCTGTTAGCAGGAGTGATTCAATGGGATTTAGGTGCTCAATGTCCCCATCTTTTTGATTATTTGCCCATAAGTTCCTATCCCAATTTTCAGGATCTGATTTCTTCCCAATCAATGTGCTTACTTTAACTTTAGACACCATTTGAGGTTGGGAATTCAATTGGCATTGTAATTCAGCCACTCTTATCATAAGACTCTGGTTTGGTTTTGAGCAATATCAGCTCTGTTACTAAAGAGACAAAGCTTTCTTTCAGGGCACAAGTGGCAAATTTGAGGTCTTTTATGCGGTGCTTAACCTATAACTCTGAATCCCTGAACTAATCCCTTTCTTTCATCACTTTGTCTAAAGTAGGACCAATCAGCCAGCTTCCTTATAGTTCTCACTGTGACAAAACTCCAGAAAAGTATCGAACATGCGATTACCCAGAGCCTCACTTCTCACCAATACTTGATCTATTGGTGGTGATATTTTGCATGTTAATATCGCCCTCTCATGCAATGGACTAGCAACACCCTCTTTACTACTGGAAGCAGAGTAATCAGTGCCCTTAAGACTAGTCAGACATGAGAACCAATTTAGAAAACTCATCCTTATGATTTTGTTTCCCTAGAACGACTCTCGGTACCAAGTATCTTAGGCTGGGTTCATATATATATATATATACACAGAGAGAGAGATTTATCTTAAGGAAATGGTTCACATGGTTGTAGAGGCTGGGAAGTCACAAGTCCATGGATTAGGCATCAGGCTGAAGGATTCTTCTGGCTCACGTAGCTGCAGGGGCTGACGAACCCAAGGTTGGCAGGTCAGACAGCAGGCTGCTATCTCACAGGCCACAGAGACTAACAAATCCCAAGATTGGCAGGCAATACGGCAGGCCACTGACTCAAGTCCCAACAACGGGGGGTGAGATGATGGTGAGCCAGTTGGAGGATCCAGAGCAAGCAAGTAAGCTTTGCTAGAACATCCATATACAAATTGGATATAGGCCATGGCCCCAAGGAAACTCTCCTTACAACTGATTGGTTGATCACATCAGATCACATCATGGAGGATGACTACATCATTACATAACTGCCAAATTACATCATCATATAAGTGCCACACCCTTCAGAATCATGGCTCAACCAAGTTGACACACAACCTTAACCATCACATGACCCATAGGGTTTTCACGGGCTTATTTTCTGAAGTAGATCCCCAGGCCTTTCTTCTTAGCCTGTCTTAGTCTGGAAGCTCCACTGAAACCTGTCTACCATGGGTGACCCTGCTGGTATTTGAAATAGAAGTGACGTAGCTTCCAGCATCATAACAACACGCAAGCCACCATAGTACAACAAACTGACAGATGGGTAGTAAAATCTATTATAATAATAAAATAATAAAAAAAAGCCACTGTCATTGACTCGATTCTGACTCATAGCGACCCTGTAGGACAGAGTAGAACTGCCCCATAGAGTTTCCAAGGAATGCCTGGTGGATTTGAACTGCTGACCTCTTGGTTAGCAGCCTTAGCACTTAACCACTACGCCACCAGGGCAATAGATGGACTTAATTTGGATTCTGGCTCAAAGAGTGGGGAGGAAAAAAAACAACCTTGATGGTATGAACAGTCACTGGCAAGTTGATATTAGTCACAAATTAATGGTTTTTTTTTTTAGGTATAATAATGGCCGTGTGTGTGTGTGTTTGTGTGTGTGTCCCCATCTCTTAGAGATACTGATTGAAACATTTTTAAGATATTAAATTGTTTATTGATTACACTTGATAATGGATGACATATAATTTTCAATCCTATCTATAATTTTATCTGGTGCCATTATTTGACTTAGATATATAAAATAGGATGTGCCAACAATCATTTTTATAACCATATAAATTCCAAAACTTTGCTTAGGTGACCCTTTTAATGGTGAATTCCGAGCCACAACACAATAATTGTCAGTTCAAATACACCAAGGTTTCTGAAGACAATGGCTTCTCTGCCCACAAGCAGTCATATTAAAAATATTTACAAGTAAAATATAATATCTAGGATTTTGCTTCAAAATCCTGGGGTGAAGATGTGGAGAGGTGAGTGGGATAGAAATAAAACAAGAAAGCACACGTATAAAAATCGGGTTGATGGATGCAGAGGGTTCATTGTACTATTCTCTATTTTTTGCTTATGTTTGAATTTTCTATAATAACAAGTTAAAATGTAGAAAAACAAACAAAAAACAATGGTACAAACCCTGCAGGTGAAAAGAACATTTTAGGATCACCCTTCACCCACCCTCCCACCATGACAGTGGTTCCCTAGATGTCAAGGGTATGACTTCCCAGGATCTGGCCCAAACTGTACACTTCATGAGAGCTACTGTATACAGATGTTATACGTGATTTAAGAGACTTTCCAAATTTCAAGAAACCTTGACCATGCAGTGCTTGCCTTTGGTTGTGGGTGCTGACATTAGGGCTGCCTCCACCCAAGAACCCCCCACTGAAGGTCATTCTCCCAGCTCGTGAGCTCAGATGAAAGAAAGTGAGGCTCCTTCTAATAACAGCATTTTTATTTATACTCCTCTTCCATTGCAATATTTATTATGTGTTCATATATATTTTATGATGTCATATATTTTAATTAATTCTACATATAATTCTACATATGTTATAAAGTCCACAATATGTAATTATTTTTGTTTTAAATATCCCATTATTTTTTAAATACATTAAGCAATGAGAAGAATCATCTTTCATATTGACCCACATATTACCATCTCTGGGGCTCTTCATTTCTTTGTCAGGATCTGAGTTTCCTACCGGCATCATTTTGCCTTCACCCTGAATGACTTCCTTTACTATTCCTGAATCCTGCATTGATCAATCACTGGTTCACTTGCCTGGAAGGGAGGACAGGAAGGTGGGCTTCAGGGTGACCCTTACCAAAACCACCATGTGAGGTGGGGAGGGTCAATCCTCAAAAGAAAAAGCACATGACAGCAGATCTTCAGAGGCCTGCTCCACTTCCCCGAGCTGTCTTCCCCACTTGGCTCCGCATGACCCAAAGCTTCCAGTCAGGGCAGGGGTCTGTCCCACTGCAGAGCCTGGTGATCTAAGGGGTCAACCCTCCTGTCCAGTTCTTCTAAATGGGTGTCAGGTCTCGCCAAGATTAACAGATGTAGAATGGACCTGTATGCAAGGCAAGAATCTAAGCATCAATCACAGGTAGGCAACGTTCTCTCCATGGAGTGATATGTTACCTGCTGGGGGAGCCATTGGTCTGTGGATGAAGCCTGGGGTAAATAGTTTACCCAAGTCTTTGTCCTTGGTTCCTGAGTGACAACCCTAGGAATTTCCTGAGTAATTGAGGCATTTTTTATTTATAGGTCTGCAGACCATACCTGAGAGCTTATAGTAAGATGACTCTTAGGTGGGGGCTGGTCAGGCCAGAAAGACCACCTTGTGGCCTGATATTGGCTGACCTCAAGGAGGAGGCTTCACTCACTCAACCATGCCTATGTAATGAGGTCCCATTAAAAGCTCTGGACACTGAGCTCCAAAGAGCTCCCTGGTCAACGAGAGACATCTGCACTCAGGAGGTGCCATGCCCTCTTTCGAACATGGATGCTTTGCCTTGGGAATCCTCCCAGACCTCGCCCTCTATGTCTCTTCTTCATGCTAATTCTGATTTGTGTCTTTTCTAACAAAGCCGTAATTGTTAAGTATAACACTTTCCATGAGTTTGGTGAGTCATTCCAGCAAATTATGAAACCTTACTGCCACCAAGGCCTTAGAGCTCCAGAGCTTTGTTGGATGCCAGGAGCCCTGAAGCTTGGCTTGCAGAGCTGCTGGAGGGG